>NC_142502.1:90942500-91548750 GCF_057876585.1 Rhinolophus sinicus
ACATGAAAAAGTAAGACATCCCCTGAAAATATGTCCTAATGTGTCTTTTGGAGCAAAAATTAATATGAGAGCTGGTCTTATTTTCGGGGAAATACGATATAAAACCTGGTCTTATTTTCAGGGAAACACGGTATGGGCCACCAGATACTAAAAAGAATTAAGAAAAGAAAAACTATAAAAATACCATCAAAGCACTGGTTATAGAAGTGTAAAACGGATTGAGAAGTGTCAGGCTGTCTGTAAGTGGCAGAAAAGATAAGGAGGAGAGGTCTGGCAAAGAGAGGTGAGCAAGACTGAGGCTCCCGCAGATACTTGGAAACCAAGGGGGAAGAATGCAAGGCAAACAGGGAAAGAGACAGTTAGCATCAGCCACAAGGAATAACACGAGTATTTAAGCCAAACCTGAGTTATTCTTAATAGTTTTAGTTTCCTTTTCCAAAATGAATCTTGCCTAGAATTTATTTTATTTTGCTTTACAGATATTTTGCTAGGAATTGTACTAGGAGCCAATAATACAGATTTAGACAATACGGACACTGCCCAGGAATCCATCATTCCAGTTCAGAAAACAGACATGAACAAATGTTAAATATAAGAGGGTGAGGCATATACAAAGTGTGGTGGGAAAGTGAGTGAGGAAGGGTAATATTATTCAACTTGAGGATTCAGGGAAAGAGGTTTACCAATGTTGGCAACTAATGAAAAACAGTTTTAAGTATTTGAAAAAAGTTACATTTGGTCTTCGAAAACCCAGATTCTTACTAAAGGAGATAAACTTGATGTTAATAAATACTATAATACTATTAATATATTTACATATGACATACATAGAAACATTTTTGCAGACTTTGTTTTCTGAAGCAACAGAAGGACACTAGATATTTCTTCCCTTCTTGACAATGATCAAAAGAAGCGACATGCATTGTGAATGCACATATATATTCTTTTTTTCTCTTAAAAATATTGGTCTTGGATATTGTAAAATTTTTAAAATAAGAATAGTGTTTGGCTTAAATTAAGGGGCACACAAATTAAAGTAACAAATTATCAAGATAATCTGAAGTCACATTTGAGAAGTTTTGTATATGATGGTTTTCAGGTACTTGATATAATATTTAAATTGAATAATGTGCTACTATCAGGTAACCGGTTATATCTTGTAAATAAATGAAAGATAGATATTAATATGAAATTTCAAAAGAGCTAAAGAGTTCAGTTTATTTTTAATCTTAGATTTTGCTCCCAGTTTATCTTTCTATTCTGAAAGAACATGGACTTGTGAAAGATCCCAAAGACTAAATCATAATCTTTACATTTGTGTGTGTGCATATATATATATATATATATATATATATATATATATATATGCATATGTATATATGTGTGTGTGTATGTAAAAGGCATTTATATGTATATGTGCTATATATTTGTTGTCTATATATATTTTTAGTCCACCCATGCATGCATCATTTTGTGTATACATAGAATAAGGTTGTTTTTAACCTTATTATAAGAAATTTCCAATATATTAGTAGAATATTAAAATGAATCCACTATGTACCTTAATAGTTAAAATTGATAAAATCTTTCTGAATATGCAAATGCCCAGGACACATCCTTCTAACACTTTAAAGGTATTTCTGCCAAGGTTGAAGCGATTGAATTCTCTAGAAGTTTTCTTTTTCCTTTCCCATAAAATGTCTTGTGTTTCCTACCTCAGTCATATGCAGTTGTGAGCGTCTTTTTCACTACCTTCTTTCCTTTCAAGAAACAGCCAATGTATGGAACCAGAACATAGCCAGTTTGCTGCTGGATTTCAGCTCAGAGAGGGAGAGGAGCTCAGATGTGTTTATCTGCCCATGTCCAGGGAGTCAAACTGATTTGATAGGGGACAGGAGTACCCATGAGGTGACATGATGCACTTTGGGATAACGGTTCAGCTTTAAGAACCATTTATTTTTAGTCCTGAAGAGCACAAAGAATGAGTATGTAGACCACATAACATTTGAATTTTTAGTGAGGGAGGGGCTAGCTGGCACAAACAGCCCAGGCTGATACTGCAGGCCCCCTCTGTGCTCTGGGAAGATCCCAACGCTCCCCCCCCCCCCCCCCGCAGAGATCCTGCAGGTTTTGAGAGGTACAATGCAAAGATCCCATGAAGGCTGATTTGTTAGAAATGCAGCATAGCCCTCTCTGTTCCTGTCATCAAATCAAAACAAAATTAGCATGATATTCAAACTTGCCTTCTCATGTCCAACACACACACAAACATACAGTGACTATGCTCTAAGGAGAGTATTTCTCCCTTTTCACCACCAACCCCTCTCTGACCTCTCTAGTGGGATGTATATTCTTAGCATTTTTACAGGGTTGCGTTTTTAGAGTTCTAGGGGAAATTCTGATGGCGGAGAGGAAATCTACCTAGTATAAGGACTCTGCATGGGCCACCTCCACCGAGAAGGCTGGGGGCCAGGTGGAGTGGGTGGGGGCTGCTGCAGCCTTGAGATGAAGGCTAAGACGAGAACGGCTGAATCGGGAAAGAGGCGCCAGGAGGAGCGGTAGGCGGGCGCGAAGCCGCCGGCTTTCAGTATTTGCAGGCTTGTAACACCTGCTGCAGTGTTTGAAAAGCACAAAGAGCCTAGGAAACACTTGGCAAAGCGATTGTGCGAGCTGGAGTTGATGACGAAAGCGGAGGGGTTGGTGTTAACTGTTAGGGTGGTGGCGATGGCTACTGGGAAGTTGGCTATTGTGAAGACAGGTGACTGTGAAAGCGGAGGGGGGCCCGGTGGTGCACCTGTCACTGTGCTAGATCGGGTGGGGGTGCGGCGGCAGGTGCTTCGCAGAGAGCTCCAGTGGTTGTGCGTGAGGTGAGCCGGCACCCGGTCTTTTTCCTCACGGTGCCTGCCGTCCTGACCATCACCTTCTGCCTCAGCGATCCCTCGCTTCCAGCCCGAGGGCGACCTGGAGCGCCTGGTCGCTCCCAGCCACAGCCTGGCCAGCAGCCTTTTCCCCTTGGACCAGTCCAAAAGCCAGTTCTATTCGGACTTACACACCCCTGGGAGGTATGGCAGGGTGATCCTCCTCTCCCCACCCGGGGACAGTATTTTGCTCCAGGCTGAGGGAATCCTGCAGACCCACCGAGCCTTGTAGAGATGAAGCGATCCAAAGGCTATAATTACACTTCCCCCCCAATCTGGCAGGGTGAGCCATCAGCATGAAAATATGTGATGGGTGATAATATTTCAGTGCTAGAGGACGTCAGGCAGGGTACACAGACAACAGCTAGAGTGCAAGTGAGATACCCTAATGCTCTTCCTGCATGCCTCTGCCAGTTAAAGAGGCAGCACTTCATTTCTTGCCCCAAACAAGCAGAGAAAATGCAGAGGTCTCATTCTTAAGTCTCAGAAGATAATTGCTTCTTTTATTGAGGGAGGAGGTATAGACAATTTGGGGGAGGGAGGAACAGGGAAAACACTAATAAAAACAATATAAAATGCAAAATTACATATTTATTAGGGATTAGTTAGTGACTGGAAGATGAACGGTGAGCCCTAAGCACTGACATGGACTTTGCCAGGTGAAATAACCGCTTATCTGCCAGTGACACAGCTTGAATTTGATATTTGAGTGTGTCTGTACCTAAGCATAGCCTGTGTGACTGTCAGTAATCAGTTATGACTATAATTGGGAGTCCATGAATTTGTGTATGTATGTAGTAAGGATTCAAACCATTGTGTATGTTTGTGTTTGCATGCAAAAATAGCTGGAACTCTAGATCTAAATGGAAATAATGTATGTGCCATTAAATGATGAGCTAGAGCAAGGGTTAGCAAACTTTTCTGTAATTAACCATATAGCAAATATTTTAGGCTTTGTGGGCCACAGACTGTCTTTATCATGTATTTCTTTGTTTATTTTTTTCTTCTCTTTTCCTTTTTCTCTTTATTGTTTTTAAGAATCCTTTTAAAATGAAAAAAAGAAATTCTTAGCTTACACGCCAAACAGAAACATTCCAGGGGTCAAATATGGACTTTGGACCATAGCACTGACCTCTGAACTAGAAGCTTGTATGCATTGAAGGTATTTATCTTCCTTTTCACAAAACCCCAAACTAAATCATGTTTACTATACCCTGTTTCCCCAAAAATAAGACCTAGCTGGATCATCAGCTCTAATGCATCTTTTGGAGCAAAAATTAATATAAGACCTGGTCTTAAGATTGGGTCTTATATTAATTTTTGCTCCAAAAGATGCATTAGAGCTAATGGTCCAGCTAGGTCTTGTTTTCAGAGAAACACAATAGTAGCTCAATAACCAAGTATGTGTGTATGAATTATTGCAAAAATAATAGAGTAATTATTTTAATAATACATAGATATTTAATATGTTATTTCAGTTTAATTTTTCATTCTTTAACTCTAGATAATCATAATTGATCTACTGCAGGTAAAGTTCTCTATGCATGGATACAGCATATCACACACAAATGAGGGGACCTCTCAAAGTCCACCTACGACTAAGGAATCTTTCTAAAAGCAAATGGAATAATTTAGACTTGGTTAAGAGATTTTAGATGAGATTTTTCAACTGCTCTGTTACTATAGTGTGAAAATGTGTTTCCTGTTCATTTTCTTACTCCTTTTACTTTGTTCCACAAGATTCAGCTTGCCCTGGTACCTGCCAATTGGACTCAGTGTGGTCCACATGGAGTGCTTTAACTGGCTGCTGTTGGTTTTGGTTAGGGAATGAAAAATTACGGAAATAGGTGGAAAAATAAATAGTGATTATACACTGTGAGCAGGATCAGATAATTCTTTGTCATGGAAGACTTAGTCAATTTGTGTCTGGAGATAATCTGAAGCTAAATTCTAATTTACAGAGTTATGGTTGAAAGACTGTAAGTAAATTTTCTAAATATATGCACAACACTAAGTAGACCTCAACACAGAACTTTCTCGAACCTTTGGTACCTCTGATTATTCTGACAAAGCAGAAGCACAGGCAGTGCTTTTGTACCGGCTACAAAGTGGAACATGAAAATTATGGGATAAAGGTGATTTAATGAAACAGTAGTTACTTTAGAATGACACTACAGAGCAAACGAAACATACAAATGATAAAAAACAATGAGGAAAAGAGATAAACATCTGAATGTTCTACATTTAAGCAGTGTGAAAAATACAACTGAACACCTAAAAAATGTTTTCTGTATTTTAAAGTCAAATTTATGGATTTAAAGATCAAGGTTCACACCCTTCCACTATTCCCTTGAAATATGCCATAAAGCACCAGGTGGGTACAGAGTAGATTCTAACATTATTTCTACACATGTTTGAATGCCCCCTGTTGTCCCAAAATTTCTGTAAGTTAATTCCAATCAACACTTTTGGACCTCGAGTTCTATCCTTCAGGTGTGTCTATTGAGATAATCTGACGTGGGCAGATTGGATCTTTAACTGTACATCATGTAGAAACGAATTCCTCCTGACTAAAATGAGAACATGGGTCTAAAACATTAATCAAGGAATAATCTAGACTAAAGATAAGTTTTTCTCATGCTTCAAATAGCCAAAATAATTATAGGTAATATTTTCTGCTTACAAAAAGGAAAGTAAGTCATCTTAACATCATTCCTTCTCTTTGAGGAGTGTAAGAAGATGACAATTTCCATAGACTTTCCTCATTCAAATAATGGATGAAATAACCTGACATTTCCACAATACAATAAATGAGAGAGGAAAAACCTAAAAGCTTATACTTTGATTATAGGTTTTATGTAGCTCCAGATCCAAATTTCTTAGTAAGGAGGTAAAGGCATTAAAGCAAATTTGGTTTCACCACAATAGCATTTAAGTGGAAATCCTTTATTAAATCGCAGGTTTGTTTTAAAGCAGATTTTTACATTAAAGGTGAGAAATTATACTATAGTTGGAAATCAAGTCCCTTCAGGATGCCATTTATTTATTTATTTATTTATTTATTTATTTAGACCACAGACAAAATACCTACATGCAATTCAACTGATTATAAATATTCCCTTAAATGGACACAAAGGAACTGTTATATAGGCTCTTCTGTAATGGTGATGTAAATTCAGGCAGTGAATAAGGATGGCAAAGATTCTTCTTCCTTGATCAAACAAGACACTACCTCTCATATTTAGTGTCATGAATAGTTGAGGGTCCAATTAGCAACTCCTGGGACAAAGGCAGTTACACTGAAATATGGGACTTATCTCAAGTTCCATCCATATTGTCACGAATGGCACTATTTCATCTTTTCTTACTGCTGAATCATATTTCATTGTGTATATATACCACAACTTCTTTATTCAATCATCTATCTAAGGACACTTTGGTTGTTTCCATGTCTTGACCACCGTGAATAAAGCTGCAATGGACATCACAACACATATATCGTTATGGATAAATGTTTTCAGATCTTTGGGGAGATACCCAGGAGAGGGATTGCTGGGTCATACGGTAATTCTGTTCATAATTTTTTGAGGAACCTCCACATTGCCTTCCATAGCAGCTGCACCAATTTGCATTCCCACCAACAGTGTAGGAGGGTTCCATTTTCTCCACAGCCTCTCCAACACTTGTTACTATTTGTCTTGTTGATGATAGCCATTCTGACTGGGGTGAGGTGATATCTCATTGTGGCTTTTATTTGCATTTCTCTGATGATTAGTGATGTTGAGCATCTTTTCATATGTTTATTAGTCATCTGTATGTCCTCTTTGGAAAAATGTCTATTCAGGTCCTCTGCCCATTTTTTAATTGGATTGTTTGTTTGTTTGTTTGTTTTTGCTGTATGAGTTGCTTATATATTTTGGACATTAGCCCCTTATTGTAGGTGTTGTTTGCAAAAATCATCTCCAATTTTGTTGGTTGCCTCTTTATTTTGTCAATGGTTTCTTTTGTTGTGAAGAAACTCTTTAGTTTGACATAGTCCCATTCATTTATTTTAGCTTTTACTTCCCTTGCCTTTGAGGTCAAATTCATAAAATCCTCTTCGCACCCAAGGTCCCTAAGTTTAGTACCTGTTTTCTTCTATGCAGTTTATTATTTCAGGTCTTGATTATTATGCTAAGTGACATGAGCTAGAGAGAAAAAGTTAAGAACCATATGATTTCACTGTTATATGGGATATAAAACTGAAAACAACAAAGGAACAAGACAAAGAAACAAAATTCAAAATTCATAGACACAGACAATAATTTAGTGGTTACCAGAGGGTAAGGGGGAGGGGAGTGGTAGATGAGGGTAAAAAGGATCAAACATGTGGTGATGAAAGGAGAATTGACTCTGGGTGGTGAAAACACAACATGATATATAGATGATGTGTTACAGAATTGTACACCTGAAACCTACGTAACTTTACTAACCATTGCCACCCCAATAAACTTTAATTAAAAAAAAAAACACACAAAAAACAAAACAAACAAACAAAAAAACATTGACTTGTCCTGCTGCTCTAGGTGAACACCTTACTTCTGATATGATTCTATACATTTCACTAACTGGAAGTTAATCTAACTTCCTGTGTATGTGTGTGCAATTGTGCAACCCCAGAAATACTGCGGTTTATGTATAATAAATACAAGAGTTACAATTTTGTGCAAAAATGTGTCTCTAGGAGAAGAAAAGAACTCATATAAAACTAAAATTTTAAATACATCATTTTACTATTTGCCATTATTAATCTGACTGGGCTATTGTTAATTACTGATAGCATTCTACCCATCTCATTTAATTCAAATACTCCTTCTCATAGCAGTGAACTAACTTAAAAGTTAAATACATGTTGAATTTGGGTATTTATTATTTGTTGAAACTAAGGAGAAATAGCACTGTAACACCTGGTAATGCTTTTCTATGTGGATTTGCGTGTAAATCTTTGGATGAAGTAAATTTTTTCCCAAAAATACTCTTTTAAAAACATCTATAATTTAAGATAAATCTACATACTAAACACATAGTGAAAGGAAACACTGCTAAATGTCGTGAACAAATTTGGAGAGTTGTGACTGCTTTGTATCCCTCCTAATTATGCGTCTTAAACTTGACTTCTCTTTTTTTGACTCTTCTCATCATTACATTTTACACTAAACAGTTTTTATTTCCTCCAGATAGGTAATACCCTTGAGTAGAGATAAACTGAAAAGACTTATTGCCCTTTAATTTATTTTTAATTCAGAAATTGTAGCTACTTTAAATAAACAATCTCCATATGTGTATTATGCCATCTTTATTTGAGGAAGTTCTAGATCGCCTTGCTTTAGGGGCACTTTGCCAACATAGGTAGGCCCTCTCATTCTATCATGATAATAATTACATCTATGTATTTTTTAATTTCTGCTTTTACATTTTCAACTGTGCCCATATTTTTCCAATCTTACAAAAACCACCAAACTTTTCACTGATTAATAGTTTTTCTTTCATTGAGAGGCCACTGTAAGAGTATAATTACCCTCTTCCTTAAAGTTAGGAATAGCGATGTGATTTTTCTTTGGACATGATATATGCCTAGAAGAAACATTTATTATTTCTGAGTTGAAGCAATATATTGCCAGGGCTTTTTTCTCTATTGCTCTCCTCCCCTGACAGAACAATTGTGGAAGCACTATGGAATCTGCAGCACTGACCCATAACATGGGCATCAGCTGCTGGGCATTACCCAGAGTGCAACGCACAGGAACAAGAAACCAACCTTTGTTCTTGCAAACCACTGACATTTGGGAGTTGAGTAGCATTCACTCAACTCTAACACATTATGTCAGTCACCATACTATTTTTCTTCCATAATTTTACTCAATTCATATTTCTGCATATAGATTTTCAACTCTGTGATTATTGATTTTGTCTTCACAGGACCACCAACACAATGAGAGAGACCCAAATATTTCTAAGCGAGAACATATGAAATTTCTGTCTTAAACCTTACAGGTCTCCCAGCTCTAGGTGAGGATGCGTCAAACTTTCCTTCTACAAATAGTCCTATGAGAATAATTATAGTAGCCTTAATCACCTCATCACAGTATTATAAGGAAGAAAATGAGTTTCTGTGGATGTTTCCTTTGAAAATTACTTTGTCATTAGTATTATTGTCATTAGTATTATTAATGACCTTTCTAGGACAATAATGATACTAATAAATGACCTATTTTTATTTTATATTCATTTGACCTCTTTAACACTCTCCATGTTGATTATTTTTTATGTCATGGAACCTCTTGGTTTTTAGGTACATTAATGTGGATTTACACCAAGTATTCCCAATCATACATATTATATTATTAGTCTCCTTTTTGTCTGAATTCAGGTCAGCTGTTTGGGAATTTTCATATAGAATGTACTTTCTCTAATTATGTTAGTGGTTCATCCTATACTATGTTTTATTTTATTTCATTTCATTTTATTTTTCTCTGTCATGTGGAGAATGTTACAGTATGCTGAGTTAATTGGTTATATCCTCAAAAGTCTTTCTATGTTTGGTCTAGCAGTGAATAAGCAATGGAAAAACAAGTGCTCAAGGGAAGTGAGCAACTTTTTCATATCCTCCCCAAGTTTCTTTTATTAAAAAAAATAGAAATAAACTGTGAGTTCTGAAAATATTGGTATTTTTATAGGAAACCTGAAGAAGCACCTGAAGGTTAATGTGTGATTTCAATGTAGATAGAGTTGGGATGTTATAAGACATGATTACAAGGATCTAGGAAGTACTCATACTATTCTATATAAATATGTAAGAGCCTACCTTAAAATTTTGATCCTACTTAAAAGCCAAACACCCCATCACTGGAAGCCCTCTGTCCATGATATTTGGTGTTAACCACTTCCTTCTAAACTTATGTCCTACTTTGTTGTTATTTTCCTCTCATCTTCATCTACATTCTCTCCCTAGCTGATCTCATTTAGTTCCACTGTACATTTTTTCCATTCCCATGCTTGGATTCTCCCCTAAACTCCAGACTTGCATGCCCAATTGCCTCCATGAAATCTCCGCTTAAGTTTTTATGATCTCAAACAACCTGATCCAAACAATAGCGACCTGGTCCCCAGAAGCCCCCTTCTTATGAGCAAATTGTAGCATCATCTATCTAATTACTCAGGAAAATCCTAGACATCATTTTTGATCTCTTTCTGATGCAGCCATATTAAGTCTACCAATAAGTCCTGTCTTCTCTACCCACAAACCTTATTTCAAGTCTTATCTCTTCTCACCATCTTCACTGCTAAAACCTTAGCTCTATCCACCATCATTTCTTGACTGGATTCATACAACAGCCTTCAAACACAATTCCCTGATCCCACAATTGCCCCTTACGATCCGGTCTGCACATAATAGAGTAACATTTAAAATGTATGAAGCACAGCATTAATCCTCTGTTTATGCTTAAATGCTTAGCAATAGAAGACTAGATAATTACCTATTATATTTTTATAAGATCTAATAATACTTTATAAAACATGTGCTAGAACTATATGTGATAAGAATCGATATGTGTAACATATTGTTAAGGAAAACTGAAAATTTGTAGAACACTACGTATCATATTTGTATTAAAATTATATATATATATGTATGTAAAAATATTCTACTTTGTACAATTTATGTCTTGTTTGTTGTGTCAAATTTATCATTTGAGCATGTAGTTCATGTATTTGACATGAGGGTTAAATTAGTTAATGTATGTAACACTTTTACAATGATGCCTGACACACAGTAAATGCTGTATACCTCTTGCCGTGACAGTTGGATATATCTGAATGAATATTTCCATCCGCTGACTGTGGCTAGAAACTTCTAGAAAGAAACTTTAGAAAAGCAGATGTACATTTTTCTATATTTTTGTGTTTTTCAAGAATGAATAACAGTAGGACATTTTATATGTAAAAATATCATTTATATACAAAGCAGCTCAAATTGTTATTATTAAATGCATAAAATAATCAAAATATCAATTTTTAATTTTTTCGTGGATTTCTGACACATTTTGAAAAAAAAAACTTGAAATCAATTAACACAGTGAAAGAGATAATAACTATTAGCTCATATTATTACTTTACCCCATCTTACTTTAATTCCGTGGCATCCCTTTTCTCTTAAAGTTCTAAAGGGCAAATAGGTATTTTGGAATTTAAAAGAAGCTAATATTATAAGGTTATAATATTCCATGTTGAAATTGGTGACACATGCATCTTGTAGAGATAACTTAGAAATCAATACAGTAATCGTTGATTTTAGGCAGGGTAAGGGGGCAAAACTAACTCAGCTTTTAATGCTTTGCCATATAAACATAATTGTAATCATTCCCTAAAGATTATGAAGACTATATAACCACTGAAAAATCACAAAACCACCCACAGAAACAATAATACAACACTGGGAGGCATCTTGATATAGAAGAAGGAAGGCGGGGAGGATGGCTTCAGTTCTTACTGAGTACCTACTGTGCACCAGCAATTTATCGGAAGGACCAAATTTAATCTCCACAACACTTCAGTGAGGTAGATTTAGTTTTCATTATATAGATGTTGAAAACGGAATCCCATAGCTGTCAATACTTGTACGTGAATAAGCATCTAGTGAATAATTAGCAAATGAGACAAAATTCAAATCCTGTCTTATCCACTATATTTTATGCCTTAGAAAATTG
Organism: Rhinolophus sinicus; assembly: GCF_057876585.1. Lineage (NCBI taxonomy): Eukaryota > Metazoa > Chordata > Mammalia > Chiroptera > Rhinolophidae > Rhinolophus > Rhinolophus sinicus. The sequence continues at coordinate 90,954,166 of NC_142502.1, forward strand.
GAAACTATAGTATTTACAAAGGGTACATTTTTGGTAACACAATTTGACCCAAGCCTGAAAGTCTTTCTGTAAACAAATTAGTAATGAGATAGATGAACGTTTATCTTGATTAGCATCATTTATTTAATCTTATGAAATAGTTATTTTAAGTTTAAAAATAATGTTTGAAATGCTGTTGAATTAAAATTGTTCATTGTTTTAAAAAGGTTAACTGAGAAAAATAAATATAAATATCTTACACCTATATTTATAACTGAAAACTGATTATTTGATTCTGGGTGTATATCTTAGGCCTATATGTCAGTGTATACCAGCTTTATGGTATATACAAAATGTGAAATCGAAGGTATACTTGTCTTAAAAATAGAAATAATTTGAAGAAAAAAGATTGTCACAAAGTGTAAATATAAAATAGCAATTTCAATTCCAGTGTGATATATGTCATATTAAATACACAGAAAATGTTTCTAGAGAGACCTACTGTAAGTACAGACATATAGTAAACAACAATCCTATCTAAATATAAAATTCTGAATATATCATATTCACAAGATAACTAAATAATTGTCCAAGAAACCTCCTGTTCTACTGGGAACAGACTAAGTAACACATTATCTTCAGTCATCAATAACTACTTGCAGTGGAACTTGTAGCTTTTAAAATAGAAAATCCCAAATAGAATAAAATTGAGAGTTCTAAATGTTTATTTAACTCTACTCTGTTGCTTCTTCTATGAGGCAACACAATCAACCAACAAAAACTGATATATATATATGGCTAGAGGAGAAAGTATAGATTTTTGCATCTAATGATATAGTTATGATCAATAAGAAATATGTATCTCAGATGTTAAGGAAACCGTATCTGCAAATAGAAATTAGGTCTTACATCTTTTTTCACTTTCACACTTCAGATGAAGTACCCTGTAAGCAAAGAAATGCACATTTGAATATTTTAATCATTTTTATCTACAATCTCTGGTTTTCATTCCCATGTAGGTCAGTACAGTCTAAAGATAACCTATATCAGACAGATGTGTTTCAATTTTTAAACATTGAGCTATAATTTACAAATAATAAAATGCACAAATCGTAAGTGTCTAGTTCTATAAAATTTAACAGTTATCAGTACCCATATAATAAACCCCACAAAAGGATGTAAGGCATTTCCATCTTACCAGGAAGTCCGTGTTGTAACTTTTTGGTCAATACCCTCTGCACCACAGGCGAACATTAGGTTTTCTATTCTTGAAATTAACAAAAATGGAATTATGCAGTAGTTAATATTGTCTGTATTCTTCCTTCAACATAATGTTTTTGAGATCTATTCATGTTTTTGCATGTGTTAATAATTCGTTTTTATTATTTAGTAAGATTCCATTGTGTGAATATATATATCATATATTTTTTATCCATTCATTTGTTGATGGATTTTTTTTTTTGTCTTGTTTGGGACCATTATGAATAAGGTTGCTATGAACATTATTGTACATGTGGTTTCTCTTGGGTAATAACTAGGAGTGGAATTGCAAGGCATATTGAATTTTCATAAGAAAATGTTAAACAGTTTCCAAATAGACCATTTTAAATTCTCATGAGTAAGTAGTGAGAGTCACAATTGGTCAATACCCTCATGAACAACTAGTATTTTGGAGTATTTTGACTTTATTCTTTCTAGTGGTTGTAAGATATGTCTTTAGTGGCTTTAATTTCCATTTTGTTGGTGACTAAGGGCATTGAGCACCTTTTCATGTGCTTATTGGCCATTCATCTCTTTCCTTTTGAGAACTAACTGTTTATGTCTTTGCCATATTTTCTCTAGAGTTCTGTGCCTCGTTATTTTCATTACTGAGTTGTAAACTATTTTATATTCGATGACTACACATACATATATTAGCCAGTTTATGGGTTGCTTATTCATGTTCATAACATTTTTAAACGTAGTTTTAATTTTCATGTGGTCCCATTTATTGTAATCTATTTTATTATTCATTTATTTTCTTGTTACAGTACCCAGGACTAAAGGTTTTGGTTAAAATATGTGTGTGTGTGTGTGTGTTTTCTTATAGTTTCAAGTTTTTAAATAGCTATTAAACTATTTTCTATCAGTTTTTTAAGTTGTGTTTCTCTGGGTATTTGTTCATTTCTTCTGTTAAATTCATTTGTATAAAGTATCCTATAATACCTTCTTCTTGTCTTTTAAATGTTGTAGGATCTGAATGATACCCCATGTTATCTGATATTGATGATTTGAAGTTCTCTCCTTTTTAAATCAGTTTTGTGTGGATTTATACATTAGTTCACTGTTTTCACTCACCTTTCGACTGTATTTTTTTATTGCTTACCCATATTCTATTTCACTTTTTATACTTTTAGTGTTTATTTCTGTCTTCTGCTTTAAATTTAGTTTACACTTTTTATATACATTCTTTACAGGTTACATCATTGTTGGTACAGATTCTCTTCTATTATAGTCATTCAAAAGTCTAATTTTTTTCCTAAGTACTACTCAAGTTCCATCAAATGTGCTTTGATATATGGAGTTCTTTTTTCACTTAACTCATTTTATCTCTCCTTTTATTTCAATGTTCTTTCAGGTATGTTAGGACTATACACATTTAAGACTGTGATATAGTCTTCATAAAGTAGACTGTTACCTTTATTAAATGCTCCTAGTTTTACAGAGATATTTATCAAATTTTATGCAATATATAATATTGAATTAAAACTTTAAACTCAATAACTGATTTTATTATTTTTCTTTAAGAATGAAAACACCCATTTATAAAGAAAGACAAACTTAGAGAGACCCAGGATAATAAAAACATTTCATATAACAGTAATGTTATATTACCTTATTATAATATTCAACTCATGGAGTATAACAGCCTTGTACAGTCTTTTTGTGAGTTGCTCATTTTTTTATGATGAATATGTGAGTCAGAAAATGGTTCAAAAAGATGCACACATGATAATAGCTGCAATAAAATGTTCTCCACTAAGTCCCTCAAATCATAGTTTCATTAACTACTCATTTTGATAATAGTTTAACATTATTGTATATCAGTAAAAAAGCAAAACTTAATGGATAGTTTGCCAAGATTTGAATCTCTACAATGTTGTGTTGTTAATTGTCAATTGGCATCTCTGAGGTGAGGAAATGAGAGGAACAGGAGAAATGAAATACTAATGGTGTAAAAAATTAGTTGTATGTTAATAGCATTGCATACTTTATGTTATTTTGTAAATGTTAATTTACAACATTAAGTTGTAAAATTACATTCAAGAAGAGTTCCCTTTCATAGTTGAATTCCAACATACAGAAATTCATTGAACAACATTAGCCAAAGATGTCAAGGACGCAAATAGGGTCACGTCAGTACAAATGAGAATAAATAAAGTAAATGATGAGATACTGTGAATGTGGAATAATCAGGTTTGGCAACTGGTTGAATGTAGGGAACAAAAAAGAAATAATTTAAATGATCCCGATTTAGAACCGGCTTACTAGAAGAATCATAAATAAATTAGAAAAGCTTGTTTTTTAAAAGAAGAGATGAATTCAGCGTTGGACATGTAGTCAGCCACCAAGAAATCCATGTCAGAATATTCAGCAGGGTGTTCGTTAGAGTTGAAATGGTTACCAGTTCTGATTTTGATTATAGGTTAGGTCTGTCTACAATCTTAAACACATATTTCTTTTTTATGACTTGGAGATGACGTACTTAAAAGTATACGTTTCAAAATTCTGTGCAATATGGGGACAATATCCTCACAAATAAACAGAGTCAGATTTCTGAAGACTGAAAAAGTAAATCAAATCAAAAGTAAATCAAATGTCCATTTGGAACATTCTTTTAACTGAGATTTTTGTTGTTTTCCACCAATTTTTAGGCTTTGGTAACTCAGATTATTTATGTCTTCATCTCTTGCCAAGGTTCGTAGAATTTCTGGGAAACATTATAGAACTGGGTTGTTTTGTTTTGTTTTGTTTTGTTTTGTTTTGTTTTGTTTTGTTTTGTTTTGTTTTGTTTTGTTTTGTTTTGTTTTGTTGGAGGAGGACAATGAAATGAATCGTCTGGGGGAAAAAAGAGAAATGACTCATTGGGTAAAATCACGATTCTTACAGACTTACCACAGGTGGGTTCATACTAATGCCATCTAACTTGTTCAGTCCTTCATTACCCTGCAACAGATGATAATTTGAAATTGTTTAGGTTTAAGAATTGTAGGGAAGATGTTAGGAAAATTTACCTTCATTGGCTGATGTTAACTTTTGTCTGTTAGCTTTTTGTTCCCTCACATGGGGTGCTGCTGTTTTTCCCTCATGTAAGGTGATAGTTAGCTTAGGGTTAAAAAAATTCTCCCTCGTCTCATCCACGCCTGGAGAGATATGAGCTGATGTTGCTTTCTGTCTGTTTCACCCACATCAGCAGATGAGTTAAAAAAAATAACTAAGTTATATCAGAGTGACGTGACAGGCATATTTTCAGGCTGTGGAAGGCCTTGGGCCAATGGTCCAGGCAAGAACAGTACGTATTATTTGTCCGAATGAACTGGTCCTTCAGCTGGATAAGCAATATTTTTATCACAGTAACTGCCGAACACTCCCGGAACTGATCGTTCCCTGGGCAGGGGAGTCAGGAACAAGAAACTTGGCTCAAAAATACATCTAGAGAGATATATAAGACAGACCTCAGGTGACAGTGCATTCATCATTTGTCATCATTCTGGCATTGGCATTGAAAACTTATATGCAGTTTACAGTATCAAGAGACGCCCTGACTTCCAGCCACAGACCTGGTGAGGTTTGGCTGGTTCCCGACCTCCAGTGTTGCTTTCCCACGGTTTGATGAGCTTTTGGCATCTACTGTAATAGTTGCTATCCTATAAAATTTATTAGTGTTTTTGGGTGCTCCTTATTAAGTTTATTTGTATATTTAGCCAAGTGAATTTTGGTCAATAGTAAACATACATATACTAAAACCTTTAAAACTTGTGTGTGTGTGTGTTTGTGTGTATGTACTCCTTTGTTTTCCCTACTTGTCATTACAGGAATATTTAATAGAAAGCTATGGGTCAATTTAGGTTAGTGATGGAGGATTAGTCTATGTTTGTGTAGGTATGTAAGGCTCTTTTGGTTAGCCCTTGTTACCACTCATGGAATGGACACTAGTTAGCTACTACACCATGATCGCAAAGGATGTGAGATATGAAGACTTACATATTGAACGATCAGAATGAGAAAATAATGAATAATAACCTACGTTATCCTTTATTGAGTGGCTTCTCTATATTAGGCAGTGTGCTCTTTTTCGTTGTCTTATTTCACTTAATTTTATCAACAGCCAATGTAATATAACCAAAAATCTTGTTTTTATACCATTCACAAATAATTAAGCATGGCTCTTATTCTTCCTTTTTTGTATTATACATGATTTCTCACTTTCTGGTGTTTCTGACTTCCAACATATTCACAGTTTCCACATGCTGCAGGGAAAGGGGAGAATAACTCCATTTTTAAATCATGCATTCCAGCTTTAGCATCTACTCTATACTCTAATCAGCTTGGGTCTGTTGTAACTGATCTAGGAGGGCACTATGACCTCTTCATTTTTTAGGTTTTTGTTTTCCAAATTATTGACCCTTCTTAATCTTCTTTCTGCTAAAATTCCTTGCAGAATTTGGTTACTTTTCACTACATTTTCCTTGAAATGATCTCCCTAAATTCTAAATTAATTCTGGAATCCCTCTCTTCTTTCGAATCCTTCCTGCTCTTTTGTGTATGGCTTCCTTTTCCTGTAGCTGTCCTTGATGATAGTTCTATCTGTACTAATTTTTGGACACTCTATGTTTCAAATTCCTAATTGTTAGTTTTTTTAATATATCTTATTTCATAGTGATATCTATTATGTCTCTTTTGATGCCTTATAAGTTATTTTGAGTACCATGTGTTCATATCAATTCTGGTCTCAGAATTCCTACTTCCTGCAAGTCAACTTGACTTGTAATTAGCCATCAATTTAATGAATAAAAGCTAGCCAGAGGGGGTTTCTGTTGTTTTTTTATCAAAATAAATTTACTTAGTGCATAAAGATAAACTCTCATTTATCCATATGTCACCCCAACTACCCTGTCCTCACTAATACTGTACATTTGTACATGGGAACAGATGCATCTTGTGTTAATTGTGTGCCTTCCAAGAATATATCACAATGATCTATAAATATAATCCAGTCATTAAATGGAATTAATTGAATGAACAAAGAAATGAGCTAATTGTCTCTTATTATTACTTATCAATTAATTATCACTTATGCTTTCTGTGCATCAAAGTATTTGCTTATTTGTAAGGGCATTTTTTCCCCCTTTCTTCCTTCTCTTCCCCTCCCGCCACACTCTGGTTCAAGCCGTTGTTTCTCAGTCTAGTTGTGTAGGACGCAGCTCTCTGGCCCATGCTGGTATTATGAGCCTTGCGCTCACCTCAGCTCAAGCGGCTCAGGTGGTCGGTCACCAATTGTTGGTCAGGCCACTCACAGCAGCTCACGGCAGCTCTCACCGGATGCTGGCTGCTCACGATGGCTGCCAGCCACTCATGCTGGCTGCTGGCTCTTCACACTGGCCACCGGCTGCTCATGGCAGCACATGGTAGCCCTCAGCATCACATAGCAGCCTGTGGCAGCACTGAGAAGCCCACGGCAGCTCACGCCATCCTCCGGCTTATCATGGGAGCCCAGCTCCAGGGAGAGCTGTTGTTCACAATCTTAGCTGTAGAAGGCACAGCTCATTGGCCCATGTGGTACTCGAACCTCATTTACTTGGTTAGGAGCACGGCGCTCCAACCACCTGAGCCATTGGGCCTGACCAGTAAGGGCATTTTTAATGCTACTAGAACTCATAGGGAATAAAGGCAAATAAGTATTACTTTATCCAACATGAAACAGCTATACATGGTGGATTGGATTATAAATCTCTCGTCTCTCCTGCAAGCAATTTTCGTTATACCAGTTTCTGTGTCATCATTTTTGGAGAAAAGTTTATTACGTTATTAAGTAGCTACAATAAGCATTTTCCTATTATGGTTAATATTATATATAAAATAATAACACAACTTTTATTTAGTGGGATTTTTTACATCAAAAGTTAACAAAAAATCCAAATTTACATGTAGCATTCATTATATTTCATTCTGAAATATCTAGGTATCTGTGACTATAGCAGCTTTAAAAAAATTATCAACCAAGTGACCTAAGTGAAAATTTATCCTGGAGGACACCTAACAATTTTTTTTTAATTAAATTTATTGGGGTGACAATGGTTAGTAAAATTACATAGGTTTCAATGGATTAAAATGTGAACACTTTTTTCATCTTTTGACAGAAAACTGTCTTGGAATTTCAATGCAAATTTTCTTTATAATGAAATAGTTTGAAGCAAATAGACCATGCAAAAGTACTCAAATATATTGAGATGTGTGTTCATTCCTGGTCTGTTTTAGCCCCTGGTGGCACAATCAAATATGCAAATGAGAGGCTAGAGCCAGTGTTTATTTCACCCTTTATTAGCTCATTTGGATATAATGAAATGTCAATAAGAGAAAGGTGGTGAGTTTATACCTTGTTGATTCCAGCGTACTTTATTCTCTTCCAGGCCTGAAGTCTTATAATGAATAAGTAGCCTCCATCTTATAGAATTTTTTAAAATATAAAACAGATACAAGTCTTAAACCTTATGTTAGCATAAGAATATAGATGAGAAAACTGAGACACAGCATAAAAGGACTTATCAAGGTCACTCAATTATTTCATAGCAATATCAGGTATATTAGTTTTCTATTGCTGTGTAACAAATTACCAACAACTTGGTGGCTTAAAACACTACTCATTTATTATCTGACAGTTGCTATACATTAGAAGTTTGGGCACAACGTAACTGGATTCTCTGCTTTGGTTCTCCAAAGGCTGAAATCAGGGGTTGAACAGGGATGCAATCTCATCTGAGGCTTAGGGCCCCTTCCAAAGCTCACTGATTTGGGGTAGAATTGAATCTCTTATATCTGTAGTCTTTGGTTAGTACTTTCTTGTTGACTGTTAACTGGGTGCCAACATCATATCCTAAAGACCACCTGCCATTCTCAAACATGTGGCTCTTTCTACAACATGGCAGTTTTTTTGAGTTCTGCTATCTGTGAACTCTAGATGCTCTTTTAAAAGGTTTGACCTGATTGTGTCAGGACCACCCACCCTTGAGGGGAGAGGATTATAGGAGATATGCACGTCAGGGATGAAAATGTTGGGGGTCATCTTCAGTTCTGCATACCAAAGTGAGTCTAGAACAGGGAGTTCTCTATTCTCTAAGTGTTTTCAACTTTACATATCAAGAGTGACACATTCACCTGATTCATACCTCTGCACATCCTGCTTTCGTTGAGAGGAGAAACCGAAATTTTAGAAATCAGCGAAGAGTCATTTGGAAGCATTCAGCTTCATTTGATGGCAAACAATTGTATATCAATTCAAGGGCCTGTATGCAAATACTTTTTTAGATTTCACTTTTTTAACTTAATTATGGTTCCTGTAGGTATCATAAAATTTATAGGAATCTATATCACCTACGATTAGTAAATGTAAAAGGCATATCTGATATGGCCACTATGACTGTCATTGTTAGTGAGGTTGAGCGTCACCTACCCTTTCTTTAAATACTGCTTTGATCAGACTGCAATTCAGGACTTGACTGTCTTCTGACGAAATCAGAGAGCATTAGACTTGAATGGAAATTGTGGCAATAATAGATGGGGTCTCAAAATTATACTCACAGTGAACTGTAGTGACTCAGGTATTCCTAGGAGTGTTTCAGTTAGGCCATGAAATTCAGCTTTCTGTAGGCATTGATCAAAATCAAAAACCTCATCCCTGGAGGGCAGCAGTCTGGTGTCTCAAGGTTGTTAATAGAGTCTAAAACTCTATCAACATCTGAACTTCTGCCAAAACTCTTTAGGGGAAAACTGATTTCTTTTTAGAAAGTGTTCCAGACTGGAATATTCCAGATATATATTTCCAACTAACAGTTTTTAATTAATGTGATATATTTGGATAATCATCCAGGTTATTTGTGCTTTAAATTCTCTACCTGAAAGTGAAGAAGCACATCTCATAATATCAACATCTACGTTGAACCCCCACAGCGAATGCCAATCCGAAATTTACATTTGTCAATTGTATATTATACATCACCCTACACTCATAAAAAGCTTCTCTTTGCTCCTGCAACAAACATGTTCTTTGCTTGCTGCCTCACTCAACTTTGTTACAAATGCTTACTGTCTCCCTGGAAATAAGACAATCAGCTCTAATGCGTCTTTTAGAGCAAAAATCAATATAAGATCCGGTCTTATTTTACTATAATATAAGACTGGGTATAATATAATATAATATAATATATATATATGTATGTATATATATATATATATATATATATATATATATATATATATAATGTTATATAATATAAACAAAAATTAATATAAGGCCCAGTATTATATTATATTATATTACATTATATTAATTATATTATATTATATTATATTATATTATATTATATTATATTATATTATATTATATTATAGACCTGGTCTTATATTATAGTAAAATATGACTGGGTCTTATATTAATTTTTGCTCCAAAAGATGCATTAGAGCTGATTGTCTGGCTAGGTCTTATTTTCAGAGAAGCATGGTACTAATTTAAAGGAAAGTCTCTCCTTTATTCTATTCCCCCTTTTCCTATCATTTTTTCATTAACTATCATGCATCCCTAGTCCTTTATCGGTTACGCAATTGTTCTAAAGTCAAATGTGAACTCCTATTTGATGACTTATTCCTTTAGGTTCCTAACATTTTTCTGTGACTATTTCTCTGACTGGGGTTTAATTAAAATCTACCTTCTAACAGATATCATTTGCCCAAAACAAATTCCAGGTTAACAACCACCTCCCAACTCAGCAAAGAAGATAAAATTGTCCACGTGTGGTGATAAAGGGGTTCTAAAACACAGCCCCAGATTACAGCTGTATCATCATTTCATAGAATTAGTTGCTTAAAGTGCACAGTGGTTTATTGGAATAGATAGAAAAAAAAAGGGTAAAAAATAAATGCATTCCAACATCCTATGCAAAAAGATCCTAAAAGTTATCTTTTTGTTGAGAAGATAATGGAAATCAATGTTAAACACAAGATCAATCCCTGAAGCGTTTCTTATTCTAAAAATTGTTTTAAGTGTAGAGTGTTTTCTAAATCTCTAAATCAAAGCCATGGTGTCTCTAATTCTTTTAATATCAGTCAAGTTGGTCAAGTTGTACTGCAAAAGGACATGAACAAAGTATAAGTAGGATGGTTTCAATGGCTTCAATTTTTTGTATTATATAATTGCTGTGTTAGTATAACCAAATTTAGTAGTATGCATGGAAAAAAGAAGAGCCTATACACACAGGGTGTTCAAAAAATGTACACACATTTTAAGAAAGGAAAAACTATTAAAATTTTAATACTCAATAAATACTGAATCCAAATGTGAATACAAGTCACGTTTGACTTCTGCAATTACAAGAGGTGCTCAAAGTGGTTACCATCACCATCCAGACACTTCTGATTACGGCGAACTACTGCTTGAGCAACATTGACCAAAGTGTCCACTTGTATACTTTTTTTGGCATCCTGTGTGTGTGTGTGTGTGTGTGTGTGTGTGTGTATGTGTATGTATCTTCCCATGTATATCCATTGTTTGCAATTGAGAACTCTGGTTAATATGTCTAATATACCTGGTTTATCACTTGATATTTTGTTTGGCTTCATGAGTTAGAAAACCCCAAATGACTGTGGCTTACACAAGATAGATAGTTCAGGGCTGGTAAGAGGCTATGTGGTGTTACAGATGCATGAGCATTCTTTTTTGTGTCTTTGCCTTGCTTTAGATATATATGTCTCTCACATATATATGACTCTTCATAGTGCTGGTTATTATGCCTACATTCCAAACTACAGTGCAACATTGATGCAGAAAAGTACACCCTTCTCTCTAAGACCACTTCTCATTACTTAGATACAAATATTCCTGCTTGCGTCCTGACATCCTGACCTAATCACGTGGTCACATCCATCTGCACGGACTTCTGGGGAATGAACTCTTCTTTCTAAATATGAATATGCTCAGATAATATGTTCTAACATTAAAGGGGGAAAAAAGAAAAGTGAATACTGAGGACAACTTGTGGTCTCTGCCACATCTGAACTATTGCAAGAGCTACCTAACAAATTTCTTTTCTCTAGCTCTCACTCAGGTTCATGTACCATAGCATTGCCTGGCTAATCTTTGAGTGTTATTGAAAACAGTCCACTGAACTGCATTTTTAACTACTCTGAAACAAAACAAAACTAAGCAAAAACTAACTAAACACTTTATTCAAAGTAGTCCCTTTTGTAGGCAGTTTCCATAATTTTATCCATGCTATTAACTTTTCTAATGCCCAGCACTTCCCTTTTGTTATATTGTAATTTTGTATACATTTTTAGGTCTGCTGCCTTCTATGCAACTTTTTCTGGTTACTTTAATTTACAGCAGTCTATTCCTATGTGTGATGCTGTGGTACTCCATGCCTCTCTCATAGAACTTCCAAGAATTACTGTTATTAGAATCATTTATTAACCTATCACGTTTTCCCTACTTGACTGTAAGAATTTTGAGGACATGGATTATGTCTTTTTTATTTTTATAACTTCTACAGTACTGGGCACATCATTATACATAACAGGTGTTCTCTAATTATCGTTAAGTAAATAAATGGATTTATAAATAAATGAATTGGGTAGTTATGCTCTACATGTAGATTGTAGCCCATCTAATTCTAATTCCTATGCGTATGGTACCTGGTTGTTTTGAGGTATGATGATAAAATACTAAAAAAGTTAGTCTTTTATCTTTAGTAAAATTTGTTTCTATTTATTACCTATCTAAATTATTGCAAGTCTCATGGCCTTTATTTTCCAAACTCTTTTCAGTTAATATACAGAGTACACTTTCTTTTCATAAATTAGAATTATATTTTATAGACTTATGCAGGATGCTTTTTTACCCAGTCTTTACATTTTCACGGGGGCAGGGTATCATCCACTCTTCTCTGGAGGACATGATATTCGTAGGAAACTCCTAGTACTGCTCTCCACTCTTTACTTTTTTTCTCTCCACGGAAGAGAAAAGCTTTATCTGATTGGTTACATGAGGAAAGCGGTACCAAATACCAACGTCTAGGGTATGGCTGTGCTTTCCTTTCTGGGAAATCAGATTGCATTCTTCACAGGTTTACCTCTCTGCCTCATCTCCTCCCCACCCAGGCAGAACTTCTCTGTGTGGGGGAGACCTTGGGTTTCCAGCTGCTTTATCTATCCTTGTGTGGGTAATTTCATTTGTGGGGGCAGGGAAGAGTAGTACGAAAAACATTTAACAATTTCCAATCCAATTTTAACGTGAATAAGCTGACACTTAGATTGTTCTCACTCTTGTATCTACTACTTAATTGGTTAAGAAGGCATAGAAGAATGGTTAATTCATTTTTCTTAAACTTCCATAAATGCCAGCAGAGGGGGATACTGTATGTTTTATAGGCAATTCACAGTTTCTGCCATACCTGCATTTTTTAAAACCTTATTTTGGACAAAATGTTACATTTGTAGTTAAAAAAAAAGTAATTCAAAGGTTTTTTTGTATAATTCACAAATAAAATTGTAAGATATTTAAAGTATAAAACATGATGATTTGATATATATATATATATATACACACACACACACACACACACATTGTGAAAGGATTCCCCCATTAAATTAATTAACACATTTATCACCCCATAAATTTACTTTTTGTTGTTGTTGTTGAGAATGTTTAAGGTCTATTCTCAGCAAATTTCAACTTCTACAGTGTTTTGTGCAGTTCAGCATGGAAAATGTATGAAAATCAGTTACATTTGTGTAACGATGAACTGGGGAAAAGAAAGAGCCCACATGCCAGAGTGAAGCTAATTGATTTCTTTAGCAATATCTAATCAATTTATTTAGCAATATGCAATAGCAAAAGACAAAGGTAATTCAAACGAGGTGCTCGTGACAGGAAGTAAAGGTGGTTAAGACTAAACTATATACATTGATAACAATGTCATGTCAAAGGAGTACACATACATATAAGTTTAAGAGACCTCAACATATGTTTACTATTGATCAAAAATCACGTGGCTAAATATACAAATAACATCAATAAGGAGTATCCAAAAGCAGTAATAAACTTTATAGGATAGTAACTATTACAGCAGATGCTAAAAACTTACCATAGAAAGCCAGAGGAAAAACAGCACTGGAAAAGTCATAAATCAAAACCTTGTCAGGTCTGTACCTGAGAGAAACTCAGGTGTCTCCCACTGTTGCTTGCTAGGTCCCAAGAATGCTGCTCCTGTTGCCGTCATTGCTGCTGTAGTTGTTGCCGGAAGTTTAGGGTGTCCCCTGATGCTACAAGCTGCAAGTTGCATACAAGTTTCCAAAATGCTAACAAGTTCTCAAGAATGTTGCTGCTGTTGACGGTTGCTGCTCTTGTTGCTGGAAGTTAGGACGTCTTCTGATGTTGCAAGCTGCAAGCTGCATACAAGTTGCTAAAAGGCTAACAGGTTCTTAAGAAGGCTAACCGTGGGGAATAACACTGGAGAGATTGGGAACCAGCCAGACTCCACCAGGGCCACGGCTAGAAGTCAGGGCATCTCCTGGTGTTGTAAGCTGCATGTTGCTGGAAGTTTCCAAATGTTAAAATGATGAAGAATCATTAATAACAAAAGACGAAGTCTCTCTCATTGCCAACTGAGGTCTGTCTTATATATTTTTCAGATGTACCTTAGAGCCAAGCTTCTTGTTCCTGCCACCCCCCCAGGGAATGGCCAGTTCCAGAAGGGTCCAGCAGTTACTGTGATAAGAATACTGCTTATCCGGCTGAAGGGTCAGTTCATTCGGACAAACAACACCTGCTGTTCTCACTTGGGACCATAGGCCCAAGGCCTTCCAAAGCCTGGCAACATGTCTGTCTCGTCATTCTGATATAACTTAGTTACTTTTCCACCTTATCTGCTGATGTGGGCAAAACAGACAGAAAGCAACATCCTCCTATATCTCTCCTGCTGGGAATGAGACGAGGAAGAAATTTTCTTAACCCTAAGCTAACAAATACCTCACGTGCAGTGTCTCACGGGAGGGAACCCCACATGCAGTCTCTCATGTGAGAGAACAGAAAACTAATTAAAAGCTAACCAGTACCTCACATGTGGTCTCTCACATGAGGGAACCCCCTATGCAGTCTCTCATGTGAGGAAACAAAGAAACAAAAACTAACAGACAAAAGCTCCCATCAGCCAATGAAAGCAAATTTTCCTCAACGTCTTCCCTACAATTTGGCTGGTTATAAAAGTCCGTACTATAAACATATATTCAGTTTGAACCATATGAAATTACCAATATTTGACCATTTTATTTACAAAACTGGCAATTTTGTGTAGTCAATTTAATAAAAGCCATATAGGAACAAACTCATGAAAGGGTTATAAGAGAAATAGCTTGAAAATGCTTCCTTTTCATCTGGCATTAAAATAGTTTTATATTTTGTGGTAGTAAAAACACAAGTAAGATCTTTCTGCATTCAGTATTATTTAAATGACATATCTCTCCATCAGTACTCTGAAAATTGTTTCTATTTGGTATATAAAGTTAGGAATAATATGAATGTATAATTTTATCTAAGTTGTTTTTGAGAGAACTACAGGCAGTCATTCGTCAATCATTTTATCCATAACTTCTCCTCTCTCTACAAGTATATTATGAATATTTTCTTTTAACTCCCGTTTGTAAGCTAGTTGGATTATATAGCAAATTACTAATATATTTTAGGCTGAACTGACATGGAATAAACTGAAATGTTTTGCTCCAATTTGGGCTCTCATTTATATGACAATACAATTAAATTTTATAGGCAGCAAGATGTTTGTATTGGGTACAAACATCTACATATTCAGTGATTCAGCTTTCCTGAACTCAGGAAACTGAACATTAAAGATTATAAAAAATGTATTTATATCAAATTCTGGCTATTTATGAGTATTAAAGTTTAGGAAGCTATAACCTACCTTAAAATAAAAACCCGCTTAGTAACAATTTAATATATTAAATTAGTATCAGTTCTAATAATTTCAGGAACAAATGCAATAGCTAGAGCACCCAGAAGAAGCAAAATTACTAGACAAAAACAGCAAAGAACAGATTAAGATAAAAAAGAAAAGAAAAGAAAAACAGCCTCAGTATCAACTGTTTTGACCTGTATTACTTGGACTTAGTTTAACACTACTAAGAAATGTTTCATTAAATTATATTCTGATTCTATAATAAAAATGTATTTGTTTTAATGTTGTACATTTAATCGACACTTACCAAGATTTTTCTCCATATCAGGCAATATGATAGCTGGTAAATATTTAAGGAATAAAAGGCCATGATTCATGCTCTCTAAAGCCTCTTGGGAAGACACACCCAAATCAACACAAACACACATAATAGCTTTGGCCAGTAAAAATCAATAGCATTGGAAAGGAGCTATACTAGGATCTTGAAGAAAAATTATGAGTACCCAAATATAAAAGTGTGGGGGAGTGGACATTGAGTTTATTCTCCATGGTGTAGTAGCAGAACACCATTATAACCCCTGTAGCTGCAGTATTGAGCAGGTCCCATCACATCCCGGGATGGAGACCAGGCCAAAAGGTAAGGTGATATGAAATATTGGCCTCAGGATCACAGTTTTATCACAGTTAAAGAAGAAAATACATAGACTCCAAAATATCTCTAGTCCTCTTGGCACTAGGTCCCTTGTAAATCTTTCAGGATTTTGAATCACTACACTAGTAAACTTACATCAATCAGCAGATCATGGGTTTAATTTCTAATAGGATAATTCCAAGTAGATATTAAGGGACTGCAAAGATATCTAAAGAGCAAAAATCCTGGACATATTCAACCTCAAAGACCAATAATAATAATAGTAATAAAACAGGGAGTAAAAGAATATCAGACCCTTAAAATGATTCAGCAACATAAAAAAATAAAAACAAAAGGTAGTTTATATATGTAAGAACTTATAAACTATGCCACACATACATTTCTCTTGGAAAATAAGTTTTTT
Source organism: Rhinolophus sinicus (assembly GCF_057876585.1). Lineage (NCBI taxonomy): Eukaryota > Metazoa > Chordata > Mammalia > Chiroptera > Rhinolophidae > Rhinolophus > Rhinolophus sinicus. The sequence continues at coordinate 90,970,421 of NC_142502.1, forward strand.
GAAGGTTTATTCTAGGTCACTATTGTTTTCTTATAGCTGTCATAACAAATTACCACAAACTTCAGGGCTTACAGCAATTGAAATTTGCTCTCTCGCAGTTCTGGAGGCCAAAAGTCTAAAATATAGGTGTCAGCAGATCTGCACTCCCTCTGGAGGCTCGTATCCTTTTCTGCCTCTTCCAGCTTCTGGGGTCACCACGTGGTCGTTGTAGCTCTCCAATCTCTGCCTCTGTCTTTTTATGGACTTCTATTCCACTCATGGTTTTCTTGTCTTCTATCTTTTATAAGAATACCTGCAATTCTATTTAGGGCCTACCCATATAATCTAGGGTGATCTATGTCGATAGCTTTAATGTAATTACATCTGCAAAGACCCTTTATTTAAATAAGGTCACAGTTGCAAATGCCAAACATATCTTTTTCAGATGCACCATTCATTGCATCACATAAACCAAAAGATGAAGTAAAATATGTAACTAAAGAACAAAAATGTTTTTATAGCCAGTGAAAATTAGAAATGTTTCTACAAACTTGGGAAAAGATGGATTGTTATGTAGTCGTGACAATGAGTAGCATTCATAACTGGTTATAAATGTGTTTAGTCAATCAATAACAGCTAGTCTCAGTAAACATGTTTTTGTAAGCCAGCCAATTAATGGTAGCCCCTGATACCTGGAAATCAGCCAATCAGGATCAAACTCATACCAGTAAATATGCCTTTGACTGACAACCAATGGACAATAGTCTCACTTGAGTAACCACACTTCTAAAGGTGATGTCAACCTGTTTATGTTTCTGGACGTCCATGAATTCTCGAACTCCAGGCTTCCCTAAGATCCAGTACCTGATGAACAGTCTGCTCTGCTCAGGGGAACCAAGCCTGCTTAGCATAGATTTCCCATACGGTTGTTACAGTAAATTCCATTTTGTCTTTTTCTTTCTGCTATTTAATGGGAGTCTTATCATCTGTTGACACTACCATACTAATACCTTTACATTTTTTACACATCCCAAATTGGTGATAATGAACTTCTCTTGTCAAAACATTTAATTTTATGGCATTACATTTAATATTTTTAAACTACCTCTTTCTCTCTATTGATTTTAAATCACTTTGCTTTAGATTGGTCTCTTATAAATAGCATATGGGTTACTTTTCTTATTCCTGTGTTCCATAAAATGAAATATTCTTTTTCTAAGCATAGAATATGCTTGTGTTCCATAAAATGAAATATTCTTTTTCTAAGCATAAGAATATTCTTGTTTTTGTGTTTCATAAAGTTAAAGCTTTGAAATTAAGCATGCAGTTTAATATATTTTTAAAATCCTATATATTGCTGGCTGTATAAGCCAGGGAAATCTATTCTTTATTTTCATTTTTCCATGGCAGAAATTTTACTTTTCACACGAAAGAGTTTTTAGTGCAATTAGAGGACAGAAAAAGGTCTAAGAGTATGTGGCGTCTCTGACTTCTCCTGAGAACAATCTTTAGGACAATGTTTTCCTTCTCCTCCAGGGAGAATTCAACTTGTCCTTGCAAGAAGCCAGAGAAGGGGAGGCCTGCTTATAATTGCTCCATTGCCTAAAGTAGAAGAAGATGTAAGATACAGATTGTGGTGTGATAGGACCCAAATAATCAAAATGATGATGATGACAAGGACAGCAATGATGGCAGAAAAAGATAATTTTATGATCTTCATATATATCAGGTCAACTTTGACTTGCTGTTGAAGATATATAGGCATATCTTCATTCTTCAGAAAAATGCCTATATATCTGGGCATCTCCTCACATTGCAATAAGTTGATTTTTGACTTTAATAAATTTAGTACATCTATTGTTTTTCAAGACATCGTATTCTATATAATCAACTCTCATGGGGAAAGAAGATCTTGGTTTTCAAAACTAAAAATTGTCAAAGAAAGAAAAGCATAATGTTTCTAAACAAAAAATTGTATTACTCCATTCTGAGCTGTATCTTTCTCAATTATACCTTTTATTTTCTCTGTTACAGCTGTTTCCCCCAAGCTATTTCCAGATTCCTTGAAAATACATTTGTTAATATTCTCAGAATACAGAATATGGACCCATAGGCATTGTATAAAGTCTCAGGGAGCACACTATTCAGGTTAATAATACACTTAGAGCTTCCTGAAGTCTCTTGTATATATGATCTCCTGACAAAAGCTGAAAAACTAAAAGCTGAAAACGGTTCAAAATCTTTGCTGTCTGTTGTGCCAAAGGGATGAGGTTAATAACATTTGTTTTAAAACCTGACCTAAACTGTGAGGTTAGCATTGAGATCAATTCAGTAAATCATACCTAATCCATAATGACCTACCCTACTTTTACTAATTCTCCCTGGCCTGCTTTTTGGCTCTGCATTCGGTCTACATTTCAGTTGTGAAGGCCATCTTTACAATTTATAATATATAACAATATAGTTTCATTTATAATCCCAAGGCATAAAACCTAAGGAGAAAAAAAAAAAAAAAAAAAATATATATATATATATATATATATATATTAACCCTGAACACATAATTCAAACTCTCCTACATGTTTGAAAAAAAGATGTAGATTTTATTGATTGGTGTTTTTTGTCTCTGAGCACATATATGGATTCTAATTTGGATAATAATCATGATTTCATCATATTGCAGAACTTACCATTTGCCATAAGCTGATAAATTTCAGTAATTTTCTTAATTTAAGAAATGGCAAATAAGCAGAGTCATATTTGTTACTCTGTTCTTTTCACAAATAGAAGATTCAGTTTTGTTCTTGCATCAGGGTGGAAGAGCAGAAGTAGTGTTCTGTCCTCAGGGCCAGCTTTTACATTAAACATTTTAATTCCTCTCAGTAAAAGGCCTTGAGAAGTAGAAAATATTATGTGCTATGGCACAAAGATATTAGAGAGCATTATATGGCTAGTCATTCTTATCCATGTGCCATGAGAGGAATGGGGATCGATTAGTGCCAATTTTTAATCAGAGAGAACAAGAAGAACGTGTGAAATGGTAGCATTGGAAAGATATGGGCAAGGAGTCATTTTTTGTTTTAAACATGGAGTTAAACATTTTCAAGTCATGCTAAAATTCTTTCTAAAACACTGTCTTTCTGTTTTTCATTCCTTTTCTATAAAACAGGGATAATAATAATATTCAACTTGTATAATTGCTCTGAGGTTTAAATGCTTAGAAGAGTACATATCACATCATATTTATGTTTATGTGCTTTCATATTTAACAATTATTATTGTTATTTCTACTACTACTACTTTGCTACTGCTGTTTCAGTCCCTGTGCTCATCCCTGAGGTACAATGGAACGCAAAAGACATCACTTCACATCTTGAGGAGCTCATTGTCCATGAGAAAGAGGTCCTATAAATCGTTAATACATGGTGTAAGAGTCATCTAGAAACATTGCTGTGAAAAGACAGTGAAGAAAGCACTATAAGTTCTATGGAAGAAATAGAAACTCCAATGAGGAAACATCATTGGAACAAGGTCTTGGAAAGTTACTAAAAGGTCTTCATTGAGGGAATGGTATAGGCAGATGCACAAAAGTATGAGAAAGCATGATATATTCACCACAGCAGATGTGGTGGATACAGCTGCAGCATAAAGTTAATGACAGGAAATGAGCTGTGTACATATGATTGATTTCTTGGTGTCAGAAATGAAATTAATTCTAGCTACTTACAAAAGAAAGGATTTTATTAGAGAAAATGATGTACGATATAATTTCTAGGGGGCTGGGAATAAAGTTTAAATTCTGTAGAGCCAAGAGCACAGAAACTGGGAAAAGTTACTTCGTGGATGAGTTTGATTCATTTGAGACCTGTTTTTAAAGTTTGCTTGAGTGGTCAAAACAGTTTCCTTGAATGGGACAAAAGTATCATCCACTCTAGGGACATTTCAGCCTTACTCTTAGGGCCTAAGTCCTGGGCTCTCCACTGAATGCCTCAGGCGATCACTAATCACCCTGCAGTCTGGTTGGAGGGAAAGGAACCATCTTCATACCCTGTGCTCTGGGAATTTTTTGGGCTCTACCTTCCTTATTCTTTACTAGCTTTGTAGAGTTTGATGCTGTAGATACGCAGCCTTTTACTAAGCAGATTCTAAAAAAGGAACTTACACAGATTTCTGGAGAGATTTTTTTCTGAATAGCACCTTTGTTTCTGGGCTTCTGCCCCATACAATCCAATCACTTCAGCTGCACAATGTCCCATCACCCCTAACTCCAATTTACATCGCTTCAGACCCCATCAACTCAGGATCTGGATGGATCACACCTCCCTTAGTCCACCATCCAAAAATCACTTCCAGGGAGAAAATAAGGGTATTATAAGATTCATTTCATTTCTATCATCTCAGTGTTCACAATCCTACTTTGACTTTTCTCAGATCTTGAACAAATATATTTTGGGGAGTATTTTTTCCTAATATTAATGGTTGTTCATAGGGAGGAATAACTGCTTTTTCTTACTGTGCTATGGCCTAAAGTAAAAACTCTTCAGGAAATATTTTGAATTTTCTTTTACTACCTTAGATCTGACAAACACATCAGAGAAAAGAGAGGTATTTCCAAAGCTCATTCCATGGACCATTTGCTTCATAGTTCCATGGAGTGCTTATTAAATTCCTGTTCCTCCACTCTACCCTGATCGACTCAAAATCTCCAGGGATGGATCCAAAGTATCTATAGTCTCAATAAGCTTCCACAGCTATTTATTAGGCAGAATAATGATTACAACCCCAAGAATAGGATTTAGGTAAGCAAAGATATGGTTTACAACTTTTCTCTATTTGCCATATGAAATGTATATAATTAAAAAATTGTCAGAGCAATGAATGAACCTGCATTTTAAACACCCTAATTGGGGATGTTATTAATCAAAATGCCAGGGGCCTCTTGACTAGATTGCTTATTATGGGGTTTAGATTGTGGTGAAATAATCAATTTGGGAAATGTTATAATATGCAAAAAACTTGTGCTTCATTAAATTCTCAACCCATTGCGTGAGCTGTGACGTGTGGTATGACATACTCCCATAGAATAGAAAAGCATCATGAGGGAAAAATACATTGTGAACCAGTATCTGGTTTATATAAGTTGCCCTGAAACTGAGGATGCCATGTCAAGAAAGCGAGAGAAAATGTCAGGTGTTGCTGACAAGTGAGTTTGGGGAGGTGGAGTAATGAGGAAGGACAACACTTGACCCTATGGCAAAGAAAACTGAATGAGGGGGCTTTGGAAGTCAAACATTATTATGCTTAAACTGTCTGACCGGAGAAGGCCAGAAAGCATCAGAAATAACCTTGCCTATATTATATCTGATTCTAAGGAACATTTTCAAGTAATACAATGTCATTTCAAATTAAGTGAGATAGGTTACTATTGACTCATCGCTTCCTTTTAAGAAGAAAACAATGAAAAATAAGCTTGAGTAGAAAATGAGGAGAATCTGCCTTTTTTCTTTTCCCATATTCCCTTATTCAGAATATTGGTTTATGCCAAAATATGTTTGGGAAGTATTGCAGGTGACTGTCAACAGAAACAATGCTTGCCCAAACATGCTGCTTTTCTGTTTAAAAAAAAAAAGTTAAATGGCTTTGTAAAAGTATGTCATTTTTCAGAGTAAACCTGACTGGAAACAGAAGGCTACAGAGTTAAAGGGAAGCATGCTGCTACCCCCTTTTTCTTTCAAACTTTTGAGTTTGAAATTTGGTGTTTTCCACCTGTTTATTGTGAGGATGCAAAGATAGGATGGTCTGTTAATTCAGCCTTTTAGAGCTGTCTGCTGAGTGTGCTGAGCACTTGAAAATGACTTTCACATAGCTGGTCTTTTGACCCACTTGACCCCACACTGTTTCACATCCATCTGAGGAACAGGGAATGTGCAAACCATCCCTCATAAGGTAATTTGAGTAAGGGAAAGATTGGATCGTTACCAAATGATCTCTGTGGTTAGGGAATAAATTAAACAAGTACCACATTTTCCCTGAGTCAGCAGCGTAGTTTGAAAAGCAGCATAATTTGAAAGAGTGAAGAAAGGGAGGCTGAAACAGGAGGACTATGATTTTACTACAACTTCTTTTTTAGTTTCTCAGGTGAAATAACGTAATTGTTACATGTTTTAGTTCTGATTTACATAAATAGACATTATAGACAAAATAGATATCACTCTTTGTCCCACTACATCTCCCTAATTGGACTAGTCATTCTTTATTTTTATAATCAAATTTCGATTTTAAAATAGCTTTAGATTTATAAAAACGTTGTAAAGACAATCTAAAGTGGTCTATATACCTTGTACTCAGTTTTCCCCAGTGTTAACATCTTACTAACCATGCTTCACTTGTCACAACTAACGAACCGATATTGATGCGTTATTAACTAAGTTCTGTACTTTCTTTGCGTTTTTTTAGTTTTTACCTAATGTCCATTTTCTGTTCCAGGATTCCATCTAAGTTAGTATTACATTTGGTTGTCATATGTCCTTAGGCTGCTCTAGACTGTGACAATTTTTCAGACTTTCATAGGTTTTGATGACTTAATCATTTTTTGAATGAATGATTAATTGACTGGTCAAGCAAAAGCCAATAAAATAAAATATACATAAAAATAATATAGATATATACATATAAAGGAAAAAATAAATTGATTTAAAAAAGATGTGAAATATCCTTGGTTGATCTCTAGGATATTAAAACTTGGATTTTTGAGAAAATAGAGACACTACTCAGTACTCTATTTAGATAGGTTCTGAATTGCCACTTAGAAATGGAATCTTTGGCTGTTCTGTATGTACCCTTCCTATAGTGGATAAAATGCAAACACTGTTTTTTCCCTAACATATGAGTTTTCTGGATCACTACCATTTATATTGATGATTCAATTACAAAGTTTGACCTTGAGAGGTAGTGTATTATTCTATTTGAGAATAACATTTTTATGGAATCAATCAACTAGCATGAAATTACCATTCCTATTAAATGCATGTATCTGCCTACTCAGTTGTTGTAACAACCTCTTGAACCAGGGAAAATATCAAAACATTATAATTAGTTCTCCATTAACATTTATTTGCATTTGAGGATCTAATATAATGTTGACACCTTAGTAAGCAATGTTTATATTGGTGTCTGTGTGATGGCAGAGTTATTTGTATTTTAACTTCATTTGCAAATGTAATTAAGGAGTATGTACAAAGGAATTGGTGGGTGTAATCAAAGAGGGGAAAGGGCATGGAAGAAAGGGAGCCAAGGCAATAATTGTAATCCCTGCTCATTTCATGATTTTGTTGCAAGACCATCACAGGAAAAAAAAATTCTGGCTACAGATATCGGACACTATAGTTCTCTTTAATGTTGAGATTCTTTTTCAAATTGAGAACGAATATTGTCTTGCTGTTGTGTATGGTCCTTTGGCAAAAACATTTCTCTGAATCTCCTTTATAAACCTAAAACAGGGTTTCACAGATCAGCCTCTGTGCCATCCTGTGGTATTGTGGACAGGGTAAAGATTTAGCCACCAAACAGACCTAAGTTCAAGTTCTACTCCAACTGTGTAGTAACTATTCATTCATTAGCAACCTCTTTGATCCTGTTTAATATCTTAATCCCTAATTTGAAGGTATATAATGACTATTATAAAATAAAATATATTGAAGAATACATCACGTAATAATTACTCAAAAATAATTTTTACTTTCTGTAGGAAAATACATCCAATCAATTTAGTTTACATATTTAGTTTTTATTCAAATACATCCAAAATCAATTTAGTTTAAACTGAAAGTAAATATTTTCTTATTTTTTCCAATGATGATTTAAAGGATGTTAGTGTATTAGGCATACTGTTTATTTAATCTCTTTCCAAGATGTTCATTGTATACATATAGAAATCCACAATAGGACTTCAAAACTATTTTTCATAAATATGTTTGAATAGATTTTCTTTGTCACTAGAAGCATTATCACAAACAAATGACAAAGTCCCAAGAAAGAAAGCATACATGTGCCTCTTTGCTTGTGTTCACAAAGCTCTAGTTTCCATGTAATCTCTGGTGCAGGAATTATAAATGAAATATGTCAGTACCGTGGAAGAGTATCTTCAAATGTTCTTTATTAACTAGCAAGTGAACTTCATTCTCCATCAACTTTCCCCCTCATAGCAACAATTTTCACTTTTCTTTGCAATGAGATATCATTATGGCAAGAGATGATGAATGACACTCAGAGAATTGTTCCCTGAAGTATTTTTGGAAAGGCCATGTGTTCATCATAGTTTATGTCAAAAGGTACAGACCACAAATCCAGATTCTCTCCATATGCTTGAAGGTCAGACAATGGCAATGAACACCAAAAGAGAGACACCTCTTATCATTGCTTCTATTTATGATTCCTTCTTATAAAAATCTCATTTCAGATGCTTTTCTGAGAAGAATTTAGAATCGAAAAATAGAAGTCATCTGTTTTAAAGTGTTTTTCAGGTTAAGTGTAGTATTTGCCCTGTTCGTTGGAGGAAGTTACTTGTAAGTCAGAGTAAGGTCAGTTTTCCGTTTTAAGAGAAAAACTCTGAACTGCAACTTCATTGTATTAGCTTAAATGAAATCTTTAATCATGTAACAGGTAGTAATATCCAGCTATAAAATTTCCACATCTCATTTCCATTTGCCAGTGTCTGCATCCCCTTCATATTGTGCATTATTTTCATAAGAACCTGTCTATAACATGTTCGTGCAGAGTTCCCCCCTCTCAAACAAAAATTCAAAGAGATAGAGTGATAAAAAGGTTTCAGAATGTAAAAATTATAATTTATGCCTATCTTTGATATGTTGTGGACTCTGACAAGCTGCTGAATTACATAGCTGTCCATTTTATCAGGACTCCAACCTAAATTAAATCCTAAAATATTAATTGATGGAAATTAAAATTTATAAAGCCAAGTTACCTAAAAAATGAAGACTGTGGTCTCCCTGCCCAGCTTACTGCAACCCTCTATGGAAACCACACAACACCTGAGGCTCCACAGGTACCGAAAGCACTCAGGATAACTAATGACTACCATGCCACCACATTAGTCTGCTAGTATTGAATAATTTTCCACTAACAATGAGAAGACAGCTGAATCTAGCACTATAGCCTGTGAGGATAAAAGCCCTCAGTCAAACAGGGTGAGTATAGAGAGGGAAAGAAGAGGTAGAGAAAGGCATATGTTAACCTTGAGGGGATGAAACAAATTGCTATTTTTAGAAGGTGAGGATAGTCTAGGAATTTTTGGTCTACCACTTGCCTTCAAAGCAGTAGAGATAAAGTCTTTTTTTGCAATACCAGATTTCCTCTTACCTTATACCATACCAACTTCTTCCCCCAAAACATTTCTGTGTTCCAGTGAGTTTATTTTTTCTGTAATCCTGTTTCAGTGCATAGATCATCTTGCATCTGTACCTTTTCTTGCTACCCTGTTACATGGAAATTTGCATCTCCTCATGAACTTCATTGTCCATTACCCATTCTTGCTTCCTGCCTTAGCCGTGTTGTGTAAAACCAAATTAACATTGTTTTCATATTTTTAAATCCAAGGGATTATTCACTTTAGTCTAAAGGGGTAGGAGACGTATCCATGTAGGATGATGGTAAAGGAGAGCATGCTATAAAGTACAAGGATCTGACTGACCCTCAGTAGAGCAATTTCAGGACCCGCTATACATCTAGATAATTCAGATGCATGGTAACTACCTTGCTTCTTCTCCATAATCATTAAATAGCCTCATATAGAACTCCAAGAAAATTAACACAGCTGCTAAGTGAAATAAGTCAGACTGAGGAAAACAAATACTATATGATCTCACTTATAGGTGGAATCTAAAGAACAGAATAAACAAACAAGCAAAACAGAAATAGACTCATAGAGACAGGGAACAAACTGATGGTTGCTAGATGGGAGGGGTTTAGGGGGATGGGTGAGAAAGGTTAAAGGATTAGGAAGTACAAATTGGTAGTCACAAAACAGTCACAGGGATGTGCAATACAGTAAGGGGAATACAGTCAATATATAATGTTGTAAAAACTATATATGCTGTTAGATGGGTACTGGATTTATCGGGGATCACTTCATAAATTATATAAATGCCTAACCACTGTGCTGTACACCTGAAACTAATACAAAATAATACTGATGTCAAATATATATATATATATATATATATATATATATATATATATATAATACAAATAAATATAATATATGTACATGTGTGTATATATATATATATATATATATATATATATATATATATATATGTATATAATCATGGACTATAAAGAACAACATAGGGAATATAGTCAAAGGTATTGTAATAGCTATGTACGTTGTCAGATGGGTAGTAGACTTGGGTTATCACTTTGTGAGGGGTGTAAATGTCTAATCATTATGTTGTTTTGTACACCTGAAACTAATAAAAAAATTAGCACAGCTGCACCTCAAGATCCTTGGAACAAGTCCACCAAGAATTTAAACTGTTTTTCCTGGAGTTAAAACTCACCTCCGTGTCCCCTAATAATCCTGAAACAACACTTCACTTTTTGCTGTCCTCTGATTTTTTTAATCAAACTATTATTTCCTTTCTGATACTCTGCCCATCAGTCAATCCATAATTCTTGTAGGAATAAGCTTTGTTGGTCAAAGCTGTCCTACTGACACAGATACTTTGTATGAAATTACACAGCATGTTAGCTGTGTAATATGAGCTTGTTTCAAGAAAAATACAGAAATATATAGATAAAAAACGAAAATAGTTCTCCATACAAGTCCACAGTTTCTGTTACTCAAAAGTAGCCGCATATACATATATGAGTATATTTTTAGACTTTTAAAAATATTTAAATGTTTTTTCAAAATGTTTTTTAAATGTCTAAAAATTTTATTTTAGACATTTAAATATGTATATTACCCATATAGATTGCATTACTGTTGTTTAGAAATTAAATCCTTGCATACTTAAATAATTTTTTAATATTAATAGCATATCTTGAATATTTTACTAGTTAGTATGTAGAGGTTTATCACATTTTTTATCTGTTCCATAATATACTATAATATCAATATTATGCAAACCTCAATTTATGAACATTAATTGCTGTAAATATTTTGATATTAAAAATAAAGGTGCAAATAATATTCCCTTTTTTTGTTCACATATATAGCATATTGTTAGAACTGACTTACCAAAGTGAAATTGCCAAATCAATGCATTTGTGCTCTATAATTTGGTAGAGATTCTTAAATTGCAAACCAAAAATATTATACCAATGTGAAATTCTAATAATAAATTGTAATGTTCACATTTTTCTAACACTGGACATCATCAGTCCTTCCTTTTCAATATTACTTTAATTAAAATTAAAGGACAAAAATATATCTCAGTGTTTCAAAATGCATTTTTGAGATCAGTAATACGTTTAAACCTTTTTTCTTTAATTGTGTTTGTCATGTTTTGCTTAGCATTTTCTTGTTTCTTTTGTTTTATTTTATGTTTATTTATTTGTTTTGCTTAGCATTTTATTGATATGTTTGCCACAGAGTTTCTTTTAATCTACGCTCATGATTGTCTCCATTCATAAGTCTCTTTCTTTCAGAACCTGTTTCTCCATAAAAATATAAACTCACATTCTCATAACAGTTTCCCATTGAGCAAACCTCCTAATTTTGAGTGAAAATTACGTTTTTTAATATGGCTATTAAAAGTACAGAAGACTATCTTTGGTATGCTATCCTATGTAAGAAAGGAGTGTACATGTGACATGCACATTTGTACAAAAGAAATGCAAGAAAAAGAAACATGAAACTAAACAAATTGGTTACCTACAAGGGTGGTGGATTTAGAATAAAAAGAAGGTGGATAGGAATGTGTATGAGAGATAGGGAAGGGATGGCACCTTTTGAATATACCTTTTTAAATAGCTGTGGTTCTTACAATGATAGTGATATTCTACGTCTTCTTCACATATCCAAAAATTAAATTATAAGACCAACTAGGATGTGGAGGTCACATGAAATGTGAATACAAAACTAATAGATGAACCTTAATTGCATTAACAATAAATAACATAACCACATTAAAGATAGTGGGGAAAAAAGAACAAACCTAAGTATTAAGTTGGTGCAAAAGTAATTGTGGGTTTTGCAATTATTTCTAACCCTTTAAACTGCAATTACTGTTGCACCAACCTAATAACTTTAGAAACAATATATTGAATATCTTGTCTGGATACTGTAAGACTAATGGTAAAAATAATGATAAATACTGTAATCTAATCAATGTTTCTCACAAAGGTATGTGTTAGCATGTTTTAAACTATTTTAACTATTTTATGTGTTTGCCAGAATTGAACAATTATATAAATATGGTATAAATAATAACAGCCAGTTTTTATCACAACAGTGAGAAAGAAGTTATAAATACAGAAAAAGAGAAAGCTGAAATGAGCCCTGAAGCTTTGGATTGGAATCAATAGATGGGTGTGTGTGTGTGTGTGTGTGTGTGTGTGTGTGAGTATTCATACATGTATTTCCTAGCATTGTATGCTAAGACTCCTAGAAGCCATCACACACTAGTGGCAGTGAGAACACTTAGTTCCAGTTCATGATTTCTAAACACCATTCTTCAATAAAAGGAACCAGGGCTCCTTAGAGAAGACTTTAATTCTAAGGCCAGGAGTAGGAAAATACAAGACAAGTTTGTAACACCTTGTGAGGTCATAAAGTAAAGAAGAGATTTGAAAAAAATGGAGCTTGTTCAAATAACACAGAAGCCAACCTGAACAATTTTGAGTAACCAAATAAATTATAATACAATGGGTTGTAAATCATAGAATAAAATATCCATGAGTCAATTCTGATATAAATAATCAAATGAATAAATTAATAAGAAGGAATAAATCTTCTTTATAGTTGAATTCCAATTAGTAAATGTAGAGGAATGAAGGAAACAGAAAATCAACATTTGGCAAACAATGTAATAATGAGAGAACATCAAATAAATGCAGAATCAAGGACATTTGACAAAAAGAACTGGTCAACACTCTTTAAAAGTTTCAAAGAAAGAAAAGAATAAGAAACGTTATTGACAGTAAGAGACGAAAGAAAAATAACAAAGAAATGCAGCATAGAATTTTGGATAGTATCCTTGAATGGAAAAAAGAAAGGATAATAGAGGGAAAATTCTTGAAATTAAATAAGGTCTTTAGTTCAGGAGTCAGTTGCCTATCTTTGTAAATAAAGTTTTATTGAAACACAGTCACGTTCATTCATGTACATATAGTCTGTGTCTTTCACTCTTCAATGGCTGTGCTGAGTTAGTTGCAACAGAGATTGTTATGACCTGAAAAGCCTTTAATATTTATTATCTTACCACAGCTCTCAAAACAGAAGATCATTGTGACAAGAAATAAATACGGTTAGGATTTGGACTTAGATCAGACTAGAAACCTGTTATGGAAGCTGAGGTTAATGTCTGAAATCCATGAAGTCATCCAGAGGAGGGTGCATCCAGGTACTAATGTCAGAATCAGAATGGATGCTGTTCAAAGTTAAGCAGCAGCTGTGCAAACCAATTACTGACCAGACTACCCCAGACACCAAAATGCAGGATGGTTTTTTTAAGAAGTGGGCAAACAGGAACCAGGTAGGCAATGTACAGAAACTGAATGAGCAGGACAAATGAAGCAGAGAAATAAACGTAAGTCACTGGTAACAAGTAAGAACACTGACAAGGGAGGCAGAGCGTTGCCATGGGGTCTGGACTTTTGGTGGTTTCTGGCGTGGGAGTAATCAATTCCAGCCTGGCTAGTCTTGGATGAGACAATAATTGGGAAGAACTATTTGGTATTGTGTGGGTATGGACAGAAGCAGAAAGGGCTTGACATTAAACAGATCACACTATGTTGACCAAAAAAAAGGACCAATATGAGGCTCTCACAAAGTTAGATTTTTTTAAACTTATTTTGATCCAGGGCTGAACTGCCACACAATTTGAAAATAGATTTCCTTAAGCTAATGTCACGGAATTCTTTGTGAAATAATGGAATAACTGGCATTCTCTTTGGACAGGCCAAAATGAAGAGTCACATAAGGTGAAAAAGCATTAACAAATGAACATAGCCATGTTCATTAGCCGAACTCCACAGAACTAAGGCTTGAATAAACAAGACTTAAAATTACAGCGTTCATGCTCTAAGCAATAAAGAACTTCAGTAAAATCTAAAATTATGATCTAGTACCATGCTTCCCAACTGTGATATACCTCAATAAAAAAGTAAAATTCCATACTTCGTGCTTAAGATCTCCCCATTTCCTTATCATTAATATTGTTCAATAATTTTGTTCTATTTGTTTTCCCTCCTGCTGAACTGTCACTGTATTATAAATCAAAGTCAGAAGCAATGATCTGGACTATTTTAGAAATACTAAAACACCTGAGTGAATAGCCCATGTTTCTGAAGAATAGCCCTTAGAAAAATTAGTGCCTATTGTTATAAATTTGTGTCATATAAAAAGAAAAAAACTACTCTGTTCCCCTCTAAAAAATGTTTCAATCTATGACCCTAGTAAAAATAGCATCACGTTTTACCAGGTGAGAAATTATTTCTGAAGCACTGCTTTTCAATACTTTATAGACCTGCTTTTTCACTCTTTGCAAAGTGTGAAATTGTTGTTGTTTGACTGTTCGATAAAAGACCTTGTCATATGAGTGCATTAAATTTGGTTAATTTGCTGGTAGAAAAGCTGATTCTGTGGCTAAAATAATTTTGCAAACCAGAAAACTTCTTGGGAGCATAGAAGTTTTCTACCTTATCTGGCCAAACTGAAGTTTCAATTTGCAAACACAGCTGGAAACCTTTGAAAGCAACTTCCAGATGTCATGACAGAGTTTCTTCCAGATTTTGAACAGCTCCTGTCAAAATGACAACAGGAAACAGACACTATGCCTGTGGGGAATGGAGTTTGTCTCGTATCTCACAGCTGCCAATTTCAGTCATTTCATAACCCAGAACAGAGGCTTATAATTATCTAACTGTACTTTGTGATCATACTGGGTTTTAGAGATTCTGATGAATCTCTTTAGTGTAGCGACTCTCTGAGTATAAACATAATTTGAGAAACTCCTTAGCATGCAGAGGTCTGGGACTGAATTTCAGAGATTTGCATAAATATGCTAGGCGTCTGAATTTTTTTTTAATCGTTTTACTAATAAACTTTATTTTTAGACTACTTTTAAGTTCATAGCAAAATTGAGAGGAAAGGACAGAGTTCTCATATAACCCCTGTCCCCATACACCTATAACCTCCCCAACTATCAATATTCTGCCATATAGTGGTACGTTTGTTATAATCGGTGAGCCTACATTGACTCATCAATAATATCCAAAGTCCACAGTTTGCATTAAGGTTCACTCTTGGTGTTGTACATTCCATAAGTTTGGACAAATCTATAATGGCTTATATATATATATATGTATATGTATATGTACATGTATATGTGTATGTGTGTATATATATATATATATATATATATATATATATATACACACACATATATATAGATATATGTATCTGTATATATATATGCCAATAATATATATTATATATGTATAGATATTATATATGCCAATAACATGTTATATATATTACATATATGATACAGAATAGTTTGACTGCCCTAAAACTCCTCTGTACTTCACCTACTCATACTTCCTGCCCGGTCCCAGGATAACCACTGATTTTTTTAATGTCTCTATAGTTTTACCTTTTCCAAAATGTCACATAGTTGCAATCATATAGTGTGTAATGTTTTCAGATTTGCTTTTTTTTTAATTTAGTTATAAGCATTTAACTTTCTGCCATGTCTTTTCATGGCTCAATAGCTCATCTCTTTTTAACACTTTGTCAAATATCAGTTGGCTATGTTTATGTGGGCTTATTGCTGGACACTACTCTGTTCCATTGATCTATTTGTTTATTCTTCTGCACATACAATAGTCTTCATTACTGTATCTTTACAGTAAGTCTTGAAGTTGGGTAGTGTAAGTCCTCCAATTTTGTTCTTTTCTTTCAATATTGAATTGGTTATCCTGTATCTTTTGCCTCGCCATATAAATTTTAAAATCAGTGTATTGATATCCACAAAATAATCCACTGGCATTTTGATTAGGATTCATTCATAATGTAATGTAATTATTCATTACATTAATAATGTAAATGGAAGTATGTGTTTTAATTTCAAATTCCACTTATTCTTTGCTGGTATGTAGAAAAACAATTGTATTCTTTTAAACATTATTGGATTCAATTTGATATGTTGAAGATTTTTGCATCCATGTTCATAAGAGATACGGGTCTATAGTTTTCTTTTCTTGTTAACTTCATTGTTTGGTTTTGGTATTAGGGTAATGCTGGTCTCATTGGATGAGTTAGGAAGTATTCCCTTTGTTCTGTCTTCTGGATGAGATTGTAGAGAACTGGTATAATTCCTTCTTGCCAGTGAACCCATCTGGGCGTAGTGGTTTCTGTTTAGGAAGGTTTAATTATCGGTTCAATTTATTTAATAGATACAGGCCTATCCAGATTGTTTATTTCTTCTTGTGTAAGTTTTAGCAGATTATGTTTTCCAGGGAACTGGTCCATTTTATCTGTTAGAAAATTTGTAGGCACACAGTTGTTCACAGTATTCCTTTATCACCCTTTTAAGTCCATAGACTTCAATTAAATTCAGTTGATTGATGGTGTACAACTTGAGTACAATTATGTCCTCCTTCCTAAATTTCTGCCTGCTAGAACTGTTCATTTGGGATAGAGGGGCATTATAGTTTCTAAAGATGATAGTGAATTCATCTATTTCTCTTTGCAATTTTTTTTATTTTTGCCTCATAAAGTTTGCTGCTCAGCTATTAGGCATATGCACATGGACTGTGATATCTTCTTGGGTTATTGATTCTTTTGTCATTATGTAATGCCTCCTTTTATCCCTGATAACATTCTTTGCTCTGTTGTCCACTCTGTCTGAAATTAACATAACTACTTCCACTTTCTTTTGATAAGTGTTAGCATCATATATTTTTCTGCATCTCTTTACTTTCAACCTATATGTGTCTTTATATTTAAAGTGAGTTTCTTGTAGATGACACATAATTGGGTCTTGTTTTTTGATTTGCTCTGACAATCTCTGTCTTTGAATTGGTGTATTTAAATCATTGATGTTTAAGGTCATTGATATCATTGTATTGATATTTACCATATTCATTATTCATTTATTCGTTGCCCTTATTCTTTGTTCCTATTTTTGTCTTGAACACTTTTTCTGTCTTTTGAGGTTCGAATTGAGCATTTGTGTGATTCCATTTTTTTCTCCTTTCTTAGCATATCAATTATACTTCTTTGTTTACTTTTTTATCAGTTGCCCTAAAGTTTACAAAATTCATTTGCAACTAATTCAATTCCACTTTCAAATAACAGTATTCCACTTCCCTGGCTGGGCATGTAATTTATAACAAAATAGCTCTAATTCCTCCTTCCTGTCCTTTATATCATTCATGTCATTCCTTTCACTTATACATAAGCACACATGAGCATGTATAGACATAAAAGCACATATAATCAAATACATTAGTGTTAGTATTTTGAAGCGTTACCCATTATATCATTTAAGAAGAACAAAAATAAAAATATTTAATTCACCTTCCCTTATTCTTTCTCCAGTGCTCTTTCTTACTTTATAGGTAGTTCTGAGTTTCTGACCTACATCGTTTTCTTTTTATCTGAGCTGCTTTTTTTTTGTTTGTCTTTCTGTTTTCTTTTTTGCATTTCTTGCAAGGCAAAAAACACTCTATTTTTGTTTGCTAAAAAAGTTTTTATTTGCTCCATTACTTTTTATGGGTAATTTTGCAGACTACAAAATTCTTAGTGTCTCTTATTCTCTCAATGATTTAAATAGTCCCGTTTATTCTCTCCTTGTTTGCATGGTTTCTGAGGAGAAGTCATATGTTATTCTGATCTTTCCTCCTCTTATAGTAAGAATGTTTTTTTTTCCTCTGGCTTCTTTCAAAACTTTATCTTTGATTTTTTGATTTTTGAATATTACATGCCTATGCATAGTTTTTTGAAATTTATTCTGCTTGGTGTTCTCTGAACTTCCTGGATTTGTGAATTGGTCTGACATAAATTTGGGAGAAATATTTAGTGATTATCGTTGCGAATATTGCTTCTATTCTTTGCTCTTTTCCTTCTGGCATCATGTGATTTTTATTCTTCATTCTGTTATTGTGGTGTGTCACATTAATTGATTTTTCTATGTTGAACTCACCTTGCATCCTATTGATAAATCTCCCTTGATTATGGTGCATGATTCTTTTAATGTACTGTTGAATTTGGTTTGCTAGTATTTTGTTTAGGGTTTTGCATGTATGTTCATCAGGGATATTGGCCTGTAGTTTAATTTTGTTGTGGTGTCCTTATCTGGCTTTGGTATTACAGTAGTACTGATCTCATGAAACGAGTTGGGAAGTTTTTCTTCCTCGTAATATTTTGGAAGCATTTGAGAAGATTGGGGTTAATTCTTTTTTAATCTCCCCAGATTTATTGAGATATGATTATATACTACATTGTATAAGTTTAGGGTGTACATTGTGATGATTTGATACCTGCATATATTGCAGACTGATTACCACAATAAGATTAGTTAACACATCCACCACCTCACATAATTACCATTTTAGTTTTTGTGGTGATATGTTTAGGATCTCCTCTCTTAGCAGCCTTCAAGTATATAATCTAATATTGTTAATTATAGTCACTATGCTGTACATTAGATCTCCAGAACTTATTTTTATTATAACTGGAAGTTTGTACCCTTGACCAGCATAGCCCCAGCCCTTGGCAACCACCATTCTACTCTCTGTTTCTATGAGTTCAGCTTTTTAAAACTTTCACAAATAAGTGAAATCATAGAGTATTTGTCTTTCTCTGTCTGACTTAAACTCACTCAGTTCAACTCCAAATAAACAAACAACCCAATCCATATTCTCTTTAACATTTGTCTTTTTTATGGTAACCACTCTAACAGATGTGAGGCGATATCTCATTGTTTTTGTTTGCAGTTTTTGGTTTTGGTTTGCATTTCCCTGATGACTAGTGATATTGAGTATCTTTTAATGTGCCTGTTGGGAATTTCTATGTCTTCTTTGGAAAAATATCTATTCCAGTCCTTTGCCCATTTTTAAATGGATTATTGAGGTTTTATTTTTTGTTTTGCTGTTGAGTTGTATGAGTTTTTCATATATTTTATATATTAACCCATTATCAGAAACCTGATTTGCAAATATTTTCTCCCATTTCATAGGTTACTGCTTCATTTTGCTGATTGTTAGTTTGTTTTTGTCTTTGCTATGCAGAAGCTTTTTAATTTGATAAAATTCCACTTGTTATTTTTTGCTTTTGTTGCTTATGCTTTTGGTATTTTATCCAAGAAATCATTGCCAAGACCAATGTCAAAAAACATTTTCCCTATTTTTTTCTAAGAGTTTTATAAAACCATGTCTTACAATTGTTTTTATTTAATTTTGAGTTAAATTTTGTGAGTGGTATAAAGTAGAGATATAATTTTATTCTTTTGCATGTGAATACCAGGTTTTGCAACACATTTATTAAAGAGACTATCCTTTATTCATTGAATATTCTTGGCACCCATGTCAAATATTACTTGAACTTACATGCATGGGTTTATTTCTGGGCTCTTGATTCTGTTCAATTGGTCTATGGGTCTATTTTTTTTTTTTTTAATGCCAGGACCATACTATTTTGATTACTGTGACTTTATAACATAATTTTAAATCAGAAAGTGTGATGCTTCCAGCTTTGTTCTTTTTTCTCAAGATTGTTTTGACTGTTTGAGGTCTTCTGTAGTTCCATATGAATTTTAGTCTTGTTTTTCCTATTTCTGCAAAAGATGCTATTGGAATTTTGATAGGGATTACATTGAATCTACATATGGCTTTGTATAGTACGAACATTTTAACAATACTGAATCTTCTGATCTATGAACATGGGATATCTTCCCATTTATTTGTGTCTTCTTCAGTTGCTCTCATAAATGTCTTCTTGTTTTCAGTGTACAGACCTTTCACTACCTTGGTTAATTTTTTTCCCAAGTATTAATATTTTATTGTTTTTTGATGCTCTTGTAAAGGGGATGGGTTCTTTATTTATTTTTAGATTTTTTTTTTGTTGTTGTTAGTGTATAGAAACACACCTAATTTATGTATGTTGATTTTGTGTTCTACTACTTTGCTCAATTTTTTTAATTAGTTATAACAGCTTTTTACTGGTCTGTAGGATTTTCTATATATAAGATCATATCATCTGTAAACAGAGACAATTTAACTTTTACTTTCCAGTTTGGAAAACTTTATCTTTTTTTGTTGCCTAATTTCTCTGGTTAGTACTTGAAGTACTGTGCTGAATAAGAGTAATGAGACTGGGCATTCTTATCTTCTTCCTGATCTTAGTAAAAATCTTTCCACCTTTCACCGTTGAATGTGATGTTAGCTGTGGGTTTGTCATATATGGCCTTTATTATGTTGAGGTATATTCCTTCAATACCCCATCTTTTGAGAGGTTTTATCATAAAATGATGTTTAATTTTTCAAGTGCTTTTCTGCATTGATTGAGATGATCATATGATTTATATATTTTGTTCTATTAAAGAGATGTTTCACATTTATTGATTTGTGTATGTTGAAATCTACTTGTATCTCTGGGATCACTCCCACTTGTCATGACATATAATCATTTGAATATTTTCTTGAATTCTGTTTGCTAGTATTTTGTTGAGAATTTTGTAATTATATTCATCAGGGATATCAGTCTATAATTTTCTTGTAGTGTCCTTATCTGACTTTGTATCTGAGTAATGCTAGCCTCATAAAATGAGTTTGGAAGTGTCCCCTCCTTTTTTATTTTTTGGGAAGAGTTTGAGATGAATTGGCATCATTTATTCTTTAAATGTTTTATAGAATTCAGTAGTGAAGCCATCTGATCCTGGGCTTTTATTTGCTGGACATTTTAAAATCTGATTCAATCTACTTACTCATTGGTCTGTTCAGATATTCTATTTTTTCATGATTCTGTGTAGTATGTTGTATGTTTCTAGGAATTTATCTATTTTTTCTAGGTTATTCTATTTGTTTGCATATAATTTTTCATAATAGTCTCTTGTGATCCTTTGTATTTCTGTGATATGAGTTGTAATATCTCCTTTTTCATTTCTGATATTAACTATTTTTCTTAGTCTAGCTAATGATTTCTCAATTTTGTTTATCTTTTCAAAAAGCCAGGCCTTTCTTCTGCTAACTTTGGGCTTAGTTTATTTATTTATTTATTTTTAATTTCTAGTTCATTGAGGTGTTAGGCTGTTTATTTCAGATCTTTCCTTCTTTCTCAATGTAGGTTTTTATTGCTATAAACTTTCCTCAGTACTACTTTTGGCATCCCATTGGATTTGGTATGTTGTGCTTGTATTTTTATATGTTTCAAAATATTTTCTTAGTTCCCTTTTGATTTTTTTTTGTTGACTCTTTGTTTATTCAGCAGTGCATTGTATAATTTCCTTATATTTGTAAATTTTCCAGGTTTCATCTTATATTGATTTCTAGTTCATTCCATTGTGGTCAAAAAAAGGTACTGTATCAGTTCAATCTTCTTACATTTTTAAAGATTGTTTTGTAACCTAATATGTGATCTATCCTAGAGAATGTTTCATATATTCTTGAGAAGAATGTAGGTACTTTTTTACTGTTGTGTGGAGAGTTCTGTATATGTCTGTTAGTTTTATTTGGCCTATCTGCTGTTGCCTTGTGATTTTCTGTCTTGAGGTTCTATCCATTATTGAAAATAAGGTATTGAAATCTCATGGTATTATTGCATTGCTTTCAATTTTTCTCTTTAGTTCTGTTAATGTTTGCTCTATATATTTAGGTGCTCTAATGTTGGGTGCATATGTGTTTGTTATTGTCATGTCTTCCTGTTGAACTGACACTTTTGTCATCATATAATACCTTTTTTTGTTTGTTTATTGTGATAGTTTTTACTGAAAGTCTATTTTGTCTGATGTAAGTATAGCCACTCTGCTCTCTTTTGACTGCTATTTGCATGGAATATATTTCCATACCTTGACTTTCAACTTCTATGTGTCTTTAAATCTAAAGTGAGTCTCTTGTAGACAACATATAGTTTGATCTTGTTTTTATATTTATTCAGCCACTCTATGTCTTTTTGGGGGTTAGTTTAGTCCATAGACATTTAAAGTAATTATTGATAAAGAAAAGTTTACTATTGCCATTGTGTTTTGTTTGTTTGTTTGTCTTGTAGTTCTTTTCCTGTGTTGATACCATCTATTGCATTTTTTCTGCATTAATATGCTTTGATTCATTTGCCTTTTTCTTTTGTGTAACTTCTATAGGTATTTTTTTTTTAGTTTCCATGGAATTTACATAAAACATCTTATAGTTATAATAGTCTATTTTAAGCTGATAATAAGTTACTTTGAATCTCATTTAAAAACCAAATTTTAACATCTTTCCTCCCCTACATAAAGCTATTGATGTCACAGTTTATATCTTCTTACATTGTGTATTCATTAATATATTTTTATAGTTACTGTTATTTTTAATACTTTTGTCTTTTAACTTTTACATTAGATTTAAAAATGATTTTCCCACCACTGTTATGGTATTGCAGTGTTTTGTATTTGTCTGTATATTTACCTTTACCAATGAGTTTTATAGATTCATGAGGTTTCGTATACTTATTTAGTATTTTTGTTTAAATTAAAAAAAAAAAACACAAAAAACTTTTAACAGTTCGTGAATAGCAAGTCTAGTGGTGATGCACTCCCTCAGCTTTTCTTTGTCTTGGTAAGTATCTTTTATTAATTTTTGAAGCACTGTTTTTCTGGCTATATTATTTTTGTTTGGTCATTTTATTTTTCTTTCAGCACTTTAAAAAATATACTCCCAATCCCTTTTGGCTTGCAAGGTTTCTGCTGAGAAATTCACTGATAGTCTTATATGGATTTAATTGTACATGACAAGCTGCTTTCTTCTTGCTGAGTTCAAAATTTACTTTGTCTCCAACTGTTGACAATTTGATTATGTTTCTCAATGTGGATTTCCTTTGGTTCATCATATCTGCTGTTCTGGCTTTAAGACCTGGATGTCCATTTCCTTCCCCAGATTTGGAAAATTTTCAGCCATTATTTATTTAAATAATCTTTCTGCCCCTTGCTTCCTCTCTTCTTCTTCTTCTGAGACTCCCATAATGCATGTGTGGATTTGTTTAATGGTATCTATAAATTCCTTAAACTTTCTTTTTTCTTTGTGAATTTCTAATGGGTAATTTCCAGTGACTTGTCTTTGAGTTTGCTGATCATTTCTTCTACTTGATTTAATCTGCTTAGAAACCCTACAGTCAGTTTTTCAGCTTAATTATTGTATTTTTTAGCTCCATGGTACTTTTTAAATATTTTCTATCTCTTTGTTGAAATTCTCGCTTTGTTCAAGCATTGCTCTCTTTGACCATCTTTATGGTTTATTTGAGTTCTCTGTCAGGTAAATCATATATCTTCATCTCATTAGTGTCAGTTTCTGGAGATTTATCCTTTTCTTTGGGACATAATTCCTTGTTTCCCCATTTTCTTTAACTTTTTGTGTGGTATCTTAGCATTAGAGAAAACAGCCACCTCTCCCAGTTTTCATGAGATACTCTTGTACAATAAAAGACCCTCAACAATCAGCCAGGCCGGATATTCTAGGGCTTCTCAAACTTTCATACTAGTCCAACCATCGTTTTTTTGTTTGTTTGTTTGTTTGTTTGTTTGTTTTCTTAGCAGCTCCCAAGCGTCTAGAGTATGCTGGGTCCTTCCAATGTTTTCAGTCCTTTCAGTGCTTCAACACAGGTAAGACAGAATCCAATCCCTTTGACAGCCCACAGAAATGTTGGAATATTGAACATATGGGCCAACTCTTTCCCTCCTCAAGGAGAAATTGGGGTGTTGGGGGTTTTGCCTAGTCACATTGCACTGAACTGGAGAGAGGGGCTATAGTGATTTCTTGCTTGATGTCTTTGTTCTCATTGACCCCCGGACATTAGTTTATGCCAATGATACATAAACCAAAATAGGTGATACAGAAGCCAATCTTTAGTGTACTCTTTGGAAAAGTTAAAGTGTTGGATACGCAGGCCAACTCTCCTTCCCCATGGGAATTTGGGGGCTAAGAATTTCCTTCAGATTGCATGACACTGTGCCACAGGTAGGGATTATGGCAAAAGGGTGTCTTGAATTTTCCTACTGGCTTTAATGTGACTAGTTAAGCATTTGCCAGATGTAAGGAATAGAATATATGAAGGTCTGCCTGGGAACATTTGGAGATGAAAATTCTCACAGTGGCTGGGATCCGTGCTTGACCATGGAAGGATTAACTACCCTCCCAAGGACCAAGAAAACAACAGAATGAGGAGCCTAGCTTTTGCCTTAGTGCCGCTGGTCCAAGCTCCAATACATCTAATCTTGTACCAAGGACTGGCCCCGGCTCCTAGCCAGATCCGAGACCAGTTCCTTGTGTTGTTGACACGTATGCTTATTCGCTCCTTGCCACTGTTGTTAGTGAAGTCCTCAAAACCCCAGAAAACCGAGGCAGGCATGGTTGTTCCCCAGGCCACCTCTGCTGCTGCAAGATATTTTGCCTGTGCTGATGAAAGGTCGTTGCTGTTTCTGTGATTCTAATTGACTGGGTCCTGGTGGTATGATAAATTGCCTCCTTGCTTGTTAGTGGTATGATGATATATTCCCCTAATCTCTGTCTTGTCTTACTTTCGCTTTGAAATAAAACTCTTTAACCCCTTCATCCCAGCTTGTGGTGGTGTGTCTTGCGTATTGGGCCTTGAAATTAAGTCTGTGCACAGCAATCGATAATACTTATCGATGGATGCATGAACCTCTCAATTAGTTTCTGGATTTCTCACAAAGGGAATTTATCCGTGTATTGTTGTTGAATTGATGTGGCCATGGAAGAAATCATGGTCCAGAGCTTCTTTTTCTGCCATCTTGCTGATGTCACTCCTGAAGATTATTTTGATGGCAGGACATAATACACTGATACTTTGAAAGGAAAAACTCTTTTTTATTTACAGTTCCATACCAGAGAAGACTACCACTCAGTGCCACACAGAAGGTTGTACTCAGGGAGAGTAACAACAAGTTGGAACTGCAGAAAGCTGCTTAAATTTGCCAATGAGGATGAGATTAGCTAGGTTTCACTGGGCTCCCTGTGGAATTGCTAATTTGAATAAGTTCATAGATCCCAGGGTATAATGGATAGCCGTAGTTGTCTGGCACCTGGCCCTGGGATATAAGAGCTTGATAAGGGAAGATGCTTTGAGTGTATGCTTAGTGGTCCCAGAGGTGAGACCCTGATTTGAAAAAAAAAAAAAGAAAGAAAGAAAGAAATGGTTGGGGTGGTGACTTAGCAAACTGTGTATACAGAAAATTGAGATTATTTTTGGCCATGAGTTCATAACTGAGTCAAGACAACACTTGAGTCCCAAGTCCAGCGTACTTTTATAATGTGCTGGGAACCTAATTGGTGATCAGTGAATTTAGAAACTTATTTAAACTACATGTCACATTGAATAAAATTAGTTTTGAATTTGGGTCACAAAACCATAGCACTGGTGCTGAGGAACTTACCTCTGTACTTTTCAGTTTACACACCGTTGGGGGCAAGGCACTGCTGGTAATTGAGCACATTAATCTTTTGGTGACAGCCTGCTATTATTTAACACTTATCTTGTCTTCAAGGAATTATTCACAGCTGATGAGCACATTCTCTCGTTAGAGAGAGATATGCAATAAACGTTACATTGCAAGGAGTATAATTTTCTTGGAAATAATTTTTAAATAAATATAAACTGCTTGTGGTCTAAAGAATAAGAATCTAAATCACCCTAGAAAGACATCCGATGATGATTTCATCTTAATGAAAGAAAGTTTGAAAAAGAAATTGATGACTAATTTCAGGAAGCATATGATTTGGAATCTTCCTTGTTAATCATTAGCTGCATAACAACAAATAAAGTTTTTACTGTTTGGGGTGACATTTGAAAATTAGAGGGCTAATGGTGGTGTTGGTAAGTATCATCACAGACTAAAGTGAGAAATGGTTTGGACAGTGGACAATTTCTATGATGTCTTTAAGGAGATGTGCAATTCCACCTGTCACTTATACTGCTGTTAGCAAAGGAGTATTAGATGTAAGAAAACAAACAAAAAAAAACAACTTCTGGTTCTTTGGTACTTATTTGGTGTTTATCGCATACTACTGTCCTAAGCAAGAATCTCAAACCTGAGAAAGTACTGACTTCTCCTGTTACATTTTTTCCCCATGAAAAGGTGACCAGGTAGAGGATCTGGCAAATCATTGTGCAGATGTTCGTGTTGTCTTACTGTTGAGCCAGCCCTCAATAAAAGGCTCCAGTCAGTTTTATCCACAGAGAAGTAGAGAGCAGTGAGGGGACTGGGAGATTAGGAGTAGACAAGTGCTGAGTATCCAGTCAGAGTGAAGAAAGGTATCTCCAAATTTTTCCCTCCTCCCCAGCCCCACTCCCAAGGAGGCCTGATGCAGGCACCTGAAGAAGACCTCTACCCAAGACCTCAGATATGGAGACTTCAGAATAAACGCACCAGGGCTGGATTATTTGGAAAGAGCTGGAGATCCAGAGGGGCCTGAATCTTTGATGGGAACTTCCTTCAGAGGCTATAGTGTACTGAATATGCATCAAACCTGGTGTGGGAAGGCCCACCCAATAGGTAGAGCCTTCATAGTTGCCAATGGTCAGACCTGAAAAATCACACACAGGTTTCCATCAAGAGGTAGTCTCCCCAAATATGCCAGAAAGACAAGTAGAGGGAAGGTCATCGGAAGTAATAAATTAAGGGAAGGAAGTATGATCATTTCTGAAGTGCTAATAAAGTACTTAAGTCATACCTCTATGTGTCTTCTATGTCATTATCAGCTCCTTGCAAAAAGCTAATTAGTTAATTACTATTTACTCTTTCAAATTTTATTTTCATTCTTGAACTATTAACTCTGTTCTAAAAAAGATGAAATCTGTAACACGTAGATGCCAATTCTATCAATAAAGGAATGTAAGTTATTAGGCAGAATTGTGCAGATAAGAAACTGAATGATGAAATTATCTGTTTCTTTGGGAGGAAAAGGAAAAGACACTAAAAGGATAATTTACAGCATACAGTGTTTCCCCGAAAATAAGATCTAGCCTAACAATCAGCTCTAATGCGTCTTTGGAGCAAAAATTAGTATAAGACCCAGTGTTATGTTATATTATATTATATTATATTATATTATATTATATTATATTATATTATATTATATTATATTATATTATATTATTATATTAAATAAGACCCGGTCTTATAGTAAAATAAGACTGAATCTTATATTAATTTTTGCTCCAAAAGACACATTGTCCAGCTAGGTCTTATTTCCGGGGAAACACGGTAGTAAGTGATCAAAGCCACGTTGTTGCTAACATTTTAGTTTATTGCATTACCAAAGAAGATATCAGAGGTGGGATTCTCTCATTGACTCTCTATTTAGTGCTGTGTAGTTTTCTTAGAAAGAAGCACAAGATATCACAGTTCTGACAACAAAAATTTCATCTCCCTCTTTTTTTTTAAAGGGTCAGGTGCTCTTTGCAGTAATGATGAGTAGAGAAATGACAACTAATGTTTGGATTTCTGGCATAATTATGCCTTGTGAATTCTAGAAAAATGTGTAGTTTTCAAAAAAATCAATGATTATTTATTTCTCTGTTCTCTATTAAAATAGCATAGTAAAATTTAATTTCCTAGCAAATAAATCTGCTACCTTCTTCCTCTTGGTAAGGAAAGTACTCAAATATAATAACCCCCAAACCCTCTGATGAATGTAGATTCAGATCTGTATTGGAGGACTTGGGACTCAATCTCTGAGACAGGATCTGCGGCTAATGTGTACATGCTTCCCTAAGAGCTCAGTCCTGCATATTGCCAAAGCCAGTACTTTGTCTCTGACTAAGATGGCTGTATATTCCCCTTGGTTTGACTAAACTTTGCACAGGTTTCTTCCTGACTATTAGTAATTTTATTAGAATATTAACTTTAGAAAATTTGCAATTGTAAATTCTGTCTTTGCCCCTTTATGATGTAAATCTTCTCGCAGCCTCTTGTCTCTGTTACAACCCAGAAATGTCTCTTTCAGGGACCTGGTAACTATCCATTCCTTTGAACTATAATCATCAGGAAAGATATCATCTCTTTCTCTCAGTTGTCTCTGTGGGTAGGAGCTTCTTTCATTTGCACCAATAGCAAACACAGAGCCTAATCACACAGACCAACCTCTTCTCTATTATCCTCCAATACTTTTCCATTAGTTCATGCCAGTGTTTAAAACACCCCCACCTTTTGTTTCAGTGGACTTAAATTCAATTTCTCTCCTTTATTACAGTAGTCTTGAAGAAAGCCTTCCTTGACTGTCTAACTCTGTTCAGTGCAATTTTCCTTTGACACCGCCCTGTACCTACTTTTCAAGTACCCCTTCCTCTGTGTATTGAGTTCAGTGCAGATCTCCTGTTATCTATGTATGAACCTTAATTTTAATGACCAAGAGCTTGACCATGGTTCAAGAATGAAAATCCTGTATGGTTTCTTTCTAGTGGCATGGGAGTCCTAATTAACATGGGGACGTGGTGACTAGTATGACACTTCATAGTTTTTATTGAAGGGTGGAAATGATGCATGCATATTAGGCATCTCTATAACCCTCTATCCACTGATGAAGAAGTAGTGCCCAATGAGTGACAGACAGAAAGAAGAGGGAACTGGGACGTACGTAGCACATAATATGTACCAGGCACTCACCCAGCTTCTTTATGTAACTGTTCTTATTTATTCCTCAAAATCATCATATGAGATATATGTTAATCATCTCTACTTTTCAGATGAAGAAACAGATGAAAATACGAGAAATGGCAGAGTCAGGATTATCAACCAAGGACTGGCTTGACTCTAACACCTAAAGATTTTTCTTTTTTCCATGATGGTTCCTTTGTATTCAGTTGAGAAGCATATCTAATATGGATATTCTGGTTGGCCAATGAGATGCACCAGTCATCATTAATTATTCTTGAGAATGAGAAATCCTCAGACCCATAATAAGGGGGAAAAGGGAAAAATCATTTGAAAGGAGAAAACTGTTATATCCAAATCTTCTAATAACAGTATTATATGTATGTATGCACCAGTCATCAGTAATTATTCTGGAGAATAAGAAATCGTCAGATCCATAATAAGGAGAAAAAGGGAAAAATCATTTGAAGGGAGAAAACTGTTATGATATCCAAATCTTTTAATAACAGTATTATATGTATGTATGTGTATATATGTATATATTTTTGATAGGTTAGTTATATTTTTCTTTTAAAATCTGAGAAATTAAATGAGGACTAGAGAAGAAATGGATTGCCATTTGTGGGCAAACATCATATTCAGATCTCATAATTAGAGGAAATTTCTCCTATGTGATCCATAATATTGGCAAGCAGTCATTTGAAATTTCTAAGGAAAAGGGAACTAAAATTTGGTTGCATTAACTCACTATAGGTGCGATTAAGAAAGGATGATGGCCAGAGAACATTTGTGTATAAATACTTTCCAAGAATTATTGCTATCTAGCAATCTCATTAAAATTTATAGAAAGTACTAGCTGAGGGATCAGATCTTTCCCTTAAGTGTAGCATTTATAAATGATAACCTAAAGCTAGATTGCCATCAGGAATATGGGAATTAATCTGACTGAAGACAAGGATTACATTGAGCTCTGTGTCGGGGAGGGCAAAAGGTGAGATAAGGTTCAGAAATATGGTTGATCCAAGTCTAGGATTGTAATAAGGCACGGCAGCTGAGCCAGGCCTGAGATACCACGGGTTGGTATGGGAAGATTGCAATATTGTCTCTGAGAAGTAGAAATAATACATACTCATATATAGTATTTTTTGGATGGACAGCAGGCAGGTTCCTGCTGTTTTTTTCACACACTATTTCTCTTCCTTCTTAGGAATGGCATTACCTGTTGTCTTTTTTGAAGTGATTTTTCTGCCATTATTAGTAGAATAATCTCTTCATAATTTGGGGATGGATTCTATTTGGCTCAAACTGACTAAACCTTTTTCAAAAATGGCTATATAACTACTGTTCCAATCAAAACAAACTTTCCGACTTGAATGTAGAACCAAGCTCTTAGTCTAAAGATTTAGGGATTAGAACACTGCAGCCAGAGAGCAGTGAAATAGTGCTGTTGCAGGAACACAGAGGAAGTCGAGCCAAAAATCAGATCCAGGTAGAGTTCTCGGGTCAGGTTCCGTTTGCTGTTACATCTACCTTTCTACTCGTCATTCCATTTAGACATCAACTTCAATTTTTACTTAAGGTAGTTTGATTTGGGTTTTCGGGACCTAAAAAATCTTTATCCAATGTTGGTCCCATGAAAAACCAGGCTGTAGAGATACAAATAGGCCTGTTCAGAGAAAACTCGCCGTGAATGAGGACCACTTCCATCACGGTGGGACAGGCTTTGCTGCGGAACGGGGGTGCTGGACTGATATGACAGAGCTAAGTGAGGTCCGTGTTCCCACCCCCTGTGCCTGCTCACTCCTGAAAAAAGATGATCATGATCCAAATGAAAAGACTGTAACACGAGACTGGAAGAGCCAGGCGCAAGAAATGAGTCTATTCACAAGTGGATGAAGAAGGGAATAGCAGAGATGTGGAAACAGGCTGGTAGTGGAATTGGCAGGATCCTGTCCATGGTAAGGAAACCCACGGACCGCGGTAGGATGAGCGAGTAGTAGCACAGCCCACGGCCTCAGAGCAGCAGAGCAGCCACAGGCAGAGAGACTGTGATCCAGCAGATGGCAGCTTTGATTCTAAGATTCCAAAGAAAAATTATCATTGGTTAGGGACTATAAAGAGTGTAGCCTTGGCAGACTCTAGTGAAATGGCGCAAGTAACATATATTTTTCCTTTTTTGTTTATCCTGGTACAGAAATACAGTTGATGACTTGGGAAAAAATGGCTCTACATAGGGCTGGAAGGTTTGAATTTCTCCAACAGTAACAGGGGAAAGGAAGCTTCCAGCTGGGGCTGAGTCCAAGCACATAGCCTTTCCAATACACATATTATTTATAAGCTTCTCTGCTTTCTTGAAAATGTTTGGAAGGGAAATCTCCAGAAAGGGTAAAATTCACCATTAATCTGGTCATGTGGGCATGCATTCACCCGTATGATGAAGGGTTTAGGGATATAATCACTCAGAGTATGATTACATAAGATCTCCAGACATACTCTTTGGTTGCTCTTCTCCCAATTCTGGGATTTCAGTCCCCGGTTAGTAAGATACCACTTCACTTGTAAGATCTTTGAAAGATGCAAATGTTAAATGGAGCAAAGGATGAGATATTTATTATTGCCAGCTACAGCAGGGGGAAATGCAACAGTGTGGCATCAGGTAACCTAACTTTTTTCCCTGAATCTGAATTTTAGGTTCTCTGGTTTCAACTTGTTAATCTTTAAATTTGGAAGCTTGCACACCATATGCTTTGTGATATTTTCCCCCATAATAACAGGTGAAAAATAACCTCAAGCAGAAGCCAATATTATTTTCCATACTGATTCAAATCTTGAGAAGCACCTTTGCTAGAGATGCTGATTTGGCTAAAGAGAAAAATGCATCTAGTCAACCATGCAAGATGTGATTTTAGTTTTTATTTATTTTCTGATTTGCATAAGTCATCATCAGCAGGTCCCTCTGGATGTCTTATCACTCTGATGGATATTTCCTTCTTTTAGACTAAAAATGTATAATTTTCCTCCTGGAAAATATGGAAACCTTCTAGAACAGCTGCCTCCTGTTTTATAGTTCCATTTATCAAACTAGATTTAGATGCTACCCTGGCCCAGGTGGCATATGTGCAGAGTTATTAGAAAATGTCTGCACTCGTTGGAATGGATTTTATTACTGATAATTTTTTTTCTCTCCTCCACATAACAATTTTTTCCATGTATGGATGGTCAAATAAGTTTTAACCAGACTGCAGTGAAAAGTTGTAGAACCCCATTTAAATGAAAAAATAGTTTATTATTTTTGTACAGATTAAATATCAAATGAGTCTACAGTTGGGATCAAGTATTTTTAATCCCTCAAAATACTTTCTTATGAAATAATTTTTCTTCAAAATTTTGGTACTTACCCAATGACTGAGATATTATATAATGTTCTTTATTCAATGTGGCACTAAAGACTATGAGTAAGAAATATTAAAACCAAATAAAAACCAACTAACCAAATATTTGCTGCCTCTT
Organism: Rhinolophus sinicus; assembly: GCF_057876585.1. NCBI lineage: Eukaryota > Metazoa > Chordata > Mammalia > Chiroptera > Rhinolophidae > Rhinolophus > Rhinolophus sinicus. The sequence goes on from NC_142502.1 coordinate 91,002,958, forward strand.
CATGATTAAGTTTTGGTATACTTCTTTTTGGAAAAAATACTGAAAACATGAAAAAGTTTTTGCTCATTTTGGAATCTAGGAATATAAATTTTGCTCTTGTAGCCTTGGGTAAAGCACTTCATTGCACACTGTCACCATTTCTCAAATGAAAATGAGAAACTTAATGATTTGTAGAATCCTATATAATGCCCAACTGCTAATGAAACAATCAATTTCCTTTTAGGATTGATCTCAAATCTTGAGGTAGTTAAAATCCAGAAAGAGAATAAGATAATTCTCTTTAATCATGTGTATCATTGTTCATTATAATATGCTTGTTCAAATGTCAGTGTTGTTAAATATTCTATGGGATAAAGGTTCTATTATTAATACTTTTGGGAAATATTATTGACTGTACTCTTTTCTAATAAGGAGTTAATACCACTTCTAGCACATTAAGATTTCTGATAAGTCCTGCAGTTAAAACTCCATCTATCTTTCTTTAACCTAGTTTTCCTTAAGTGTATTTGATCTTAAAAACCTCTCTCCTCAACACATATTAAAAATATATAAAACACATACACAAAAAACACACAGAAGAATTTGCAAAATTCTTTCCTAGATGATACTTGTATTGAAGTTTTTTGGGTTTTAAACAGTTGAATTATATAAAATGACTATATTATCTGAGAATTTCTATAAAAAGGTCGGTTGTATCAACAATACTCACTTTTGGCTATTTGTTCAGTGATAAGTGGTTTCACAGTATGGTTATGTGGTCTCGATCTCTGTTTTTAACAAAAAATCAATTCAAGGAAAATTTTTTTTTTTCTTACAGAAAAATAAACGTCCTGCATAAATGAAATTAGTGGAGCTAGGATCATTACAGACTATAGTATAGTTTTATTTCCTAGTACACCAGATCAACCTGAATATGAAACAATATTCTATTTTATTTATCTCAACTTTAAATCAGGAGGTTTGTACAGAAAAATAATGCTATTTGCACTGTTGCATTTGGTCATACAGTAGAGTTCTTGACATGACCAGTCCAGAAAAGTCTCCACTTATTTACATGATCTAAAAACATTATATCATCCATAAGAGAATAGGCTGATAATAAATTCACCAAGTTTCATATTTTTCTTTTATTCTCTCTTTGTTTATTGAACTCTGACATTGAGATAAAGAGGATATTGCTTTTTCGATTGAGTTTGATTTCTTTAAATTCATGTATCAATTTTTTTTCTTCTCATGTTGACTACTTTCTTTACTTTCACAGAGTCTTTCTATCTTATGACTTCTTAGTTTTTTCTCCTTGTTTCTGTACTCATCTTCAATGTCATGCTCTCCCCATTCTATACCTACTGAGGCCAGGGTCCTGAAGGTTTCCCGCATCACATCTCTACAGAGTTTCTTCTGTGAAGGATCCAGTAAGGCCCACTCCTCCAGGATGAAGTTCACAGCCACATCCTCAAAGGCCTCTGAGTCCATTTCTAGGTTTCCTGGGTCTCCCTGATGCCTTCCTATGACTCCCACAACCAGTGCTATCACGATCATGTATCAACAATTTTTTTAGAATCATGAAAAAACTCTTTAAATATTATACTATAGTACTTTAAATCAACATTGACAGACCATTTTAATGCATTCTATTTCCCCAGGATTGTGTGTATTTTGTTTCTCAAAGGAAAAGAGACCATGTCAACTTTTGAATCTTATAAACAATTTTCCTTTAGATGTGTTGCCATGATTTGCAAGTGTGTTGTACCTTTACTGTTAGAGAAGTTACATGTTTACCTCTCCATACCTTTACCTCTCCATTTCTGTTTCTCCTTATTGTTTAAATTACGTTGTTTTTCTGTTCATGTTTTTTTTTTTTTACTTTTTTACATGTTCCTTTCCTACTTTTTTACATGTTCCTTTCCAGAAGGAGTTTACATATTCCTTCCAATTCCATAAAAATGAGATACGATTCACTCGATTTATGAATTCATTGATTTAATCATCCGTTCAACACTTTCAGGTTCCTACCAGCTAGAAGGTATCAGGGCTTAGCTAACAGTAAGGTCACCCGCAGCCTACCCCACTCACCCTTCTTGCCTCTGTAATGGAGCCCAATCATGTGTCCAGTGTGTGTGCCCACTCTTCCTGCTACAAGGGACATAGTCACTCAAGAACTTTGTTTTTTCAAGGGAATAATGGGAAAAGCATAAGCATGTTTCCAGACCTTACTGAACTTTCAGTCTAGTATAGAAGATAGTTATGGTGGAAAATATAACTATCGGGTGCTCTGTTTCAGGGGAGTTAGCAGAAACTACCCGAAGACATGAAATGTGTTAAAGTCTGAAAGATGGATGAAAAGAATTGATTTGTTGGGAAGTCAATGACAAGGGTGCGGACTTGGAGAGAGTATTCTAAGGAAAGGGAACACTTTAAGATAGGAATGAATAATTATGTGTATTTTTAATCTCATTTATTTTATCATAATAATTATTATTCTAATACCAGCATATAAGTAAACTATCATTGTAAAAATTTCAAGGAAATTGAGTACTGGGACAGAAATATGGAAAATGTTCCCTTGCCTCACTCCTCAGAGTATAGATAAGACTTACGAAATTGGTATGTGTCATTCCATTTCTCCAGCTAATGTCCTATGGATATACATTCCAACACATATAAATACACACACATACATATTTTAAATGAATGGGCTTATATTATGCACTTATTCAGATTTGATTTTTTTATGTAATTCTGTATTATGTGTACTTTCTTGGGAGCATTTCCCAAGAAAATACACATAAGCCTACCATCCTTTTAATGGCTACATAATTTCCTATAATAAAATTTATTATACTTATATAATCACCCTTTCAGCAATGGGTATTTATATCAATTTCAATTCTCTTTTCTATTATAAAAAAAGTTGCAATGAACATCCTTAAATCTAAATCTTTAAATTCTAGTGCAAGTATTTCTTTAAGGGAGAATTAGAAGCATTGTTTCAAATACATGTATGTTTTATTCTCTGGTATATAATACCCATTTAATTGCCCTCCAAAAGTTGTTTTATTACAAATTTGTAGTCCTACGGGAAATTATGCCACTGGCTACTTTCTCACAGCCTTACTGGCACTACACATTTTTCAAGTTTACTTTGTTGACAGATGATTCTATGTATCTTGAGACATTTTCTCTTTTATATTAGATAAATATAAGGGCTCAAGTTCAAAGACCTTTAGAAGTTAAGCAAGTGGAATAAAAAACCAATTGAATCAGTAAAATAAAATAGCAGAGTGGTAGAGATCTTGGCAAATTGGAAAGGATACACACTATTACATTAGATATTAAAATTTAAACTTTTTTGAAAATACTCTGTTCACCAAATAAAATTGTGGCTTGGGAACCACCGAGTTGAGACATTGTTCTAAAGGCAGAAGTCCTTGGAGGGAAGCCAGTCAGGCGAAGGCTTCCGTATTCCCCCAGTTGCAGAATCTCTGTCCTGCATGTAGGCTAAAGGTCGGTCCTTGTCAACACGCAAACTGAGATCCATGTGTAAATATCCTATTTTGAGTACTGAGATGTGAGAGAATCTCTCTATTACCTTAACATGGGTGACTTATTTCATACTCTGTAGAAAAGTCGTTTATCACAGCCAGAGTTAGAATGATGGAAGAGAAAGCATTTCTAAGAAATTTGACATTTTCTGCTATTTTTACGCAAAATATGTGGTTTACGCTGCAACAACTCTGTTTTTAAAAGGCACCAATTACCTCTCCATTGAAAAACTATGAATTGGAGACGTTCACCTCCATCCCCTACTAGTGTTCTGTTCCTTTTATCTCATACACTGCTAAAATTTATATACTGGAAAGTTTTATCTAAAAACTACTATTTTTAGTACACATTTAACTAATGTATTTTAAGTGGCAATGCTTTGATTGCCATTAAACTGCATTGTAGTGCAGTTTTATTATTTAAAAAGAAAATCTTTTTAGTTCATATGTATTTTTAAGGTGGCAATAGTGTTCTTCTGATACCCAGCAGAGATATAGGTGGTAACATATGTGATGGTCATGAGCCGGAAGACTATTACAATTTTCTTTAAAGGTATTTCTGGCTTACACCTGAAGAACAACTTTAATATCCATGAGTTGCTGTGTTCATGAGGTTTTGAAAACCATCATAGTTTTAGTGGACAAAGGAGAACAATTACTTTGCCAAATTCCGCTTGCATCTGCTTTAAAAGAGCTCTCTCAGCCGCTCACTGCTCTAGTTTCCCTGGGTTAGCAAGCTTGTGAATGTGGTAAAAAATACCTGAAGAATGGATTTTATGATTCAAGCCAAAGTCAACCCCTGGCAAAGTGGTGAAGTAAGCCAGCTTGGATGGAGAGGATATCTGGGAAATCAGTACAGGTGTCAGAATCACAAATAATCTGATTTCGCCCCCAAATTGGACACTTTCATAATATGAATTCACTGGGCAATTACTATAACATGCAAAAACTTTAGTTTCTTAGTAGGTTGTATTGGAAAAAACCTACCGTTCTCCTCCTGTGTGTCTGTCCTTTACTGTCACACAGCACACTTCACTTCTGACACTTCCAGTCTCCAAATATGGGGGGGGGAAAGGGGGTTCCCCACACCAAACAACTCTCTGACATCAGCTCAGTGTCCTACAATTTAACTCAATTCTGACAATATCTATCTGGAGATAGTATCAGATCCCACAGGCTAAGAGATCAGTGCTATGAGACTGCCCCCCAACTTCAGATGCCAGTCACAAGGAGTAGGTCCTCAGGGTACCCACAGCTTCTGTCTGACTGCTACAAATTGGAAGTTCCCATGATCTCCTTCCCCTTGGATTCAATTATTTGTGAGAGCAGCTCACAGGACTCAGGGAAACACTTATGCTCACCACTTTATTAAAGACTATGATAAAGGATACAGAGGAGCAGTCAGATGAAGAGATACATAGGGTGAGATGTGGGGATTCCCACATGCAGGAACTTCTGTCCCCGTGGAATTGGGGTGTGTTATTCTCCAGGTGTGGATGTGTTCACCAAGATGGAAACTCTGCCAACCACCTCCTACTATTAGGGCTTTATAGAGGCTTTCTCAGGAAGGCATGATCAATTACTAAGTCCATTTGCAGCCCCTCTCCCTTCTCTGAAATAGGGAGCATGGGGCTAAAAATTTCAAAATTCTAATTATGTCTTGGTCTTTCTGATGACCACCCCCCATCTAGGAGCCCACTCAGAGTCACTGTATGAGAATGAAAGATGTTCCTAGTGCTCTTATCACTTAAGAAATTACAAGGATTTTAGGATCTCTGTGCCAGGAACCAGTGGCAGTCATATACCACATATAAATTTTCTATTTCCCACAGGTAAAGTGGAACTAATAATGCCTACCCCTTAGGTTGCATATATTAGCCAAGGTGAGGTAGGTAAACTACAAAGCACTAGTCTTTCACTGAATGTCATTAACTGAGGATAGGCATTTCTTAATTATTCCCTTGATCCCACCTTCCTTATGGACAACTAGGATTTGGTCAGTTGTTGTAACCAATTAGGCAGATGCCCCTTTTCTCCCTGGACTTCTGATGTTGCAGGATGACCTGTTCAAATGGATGGCCCATCGCTACATAAGAAACCATTGTTTATCAAAAGGGCGTGAAGAACTGTCCCAGCCCCATTCGAAGCTTTCATTTTGAGTAAAAGTGCCTGTAGCACCTCCTTCCTCCTCTTCCTGTTCCTAGTGTTCATTAACTCACACCCCATTCACCATTCGCTCTCCTTCTCTACCTCCGTCCTTTGTGCACTAGACTGAAACCCCCTCTTATCCTCTTGTTTCATGTCATTCACTAAATTAGTGTTTTCAACCGTGCGCTCTCCTTCTTCAAACCTCACCCCATAGCTCTGAGCCCAATTCTTGTCATTCTGCATTTTTCATTTTTCACAAATTCATCTCCAGTCTTCCTCCATGATTCACTATTTCAAAATCTTGCTCCTCTTAACTGCACCTTCCAAATTGATTTATTTAGTTTCTTTTCACCAAAAAGTATATGTTCTGTTTCTCCCTGTTCAAGAAACTTGAATGTCTCTCATCCTCTCCATGTGCCTAGAGATCTTCCTTCCCCTCTAGTCTCTTCCCTGTTTTGTGTGGCTACCTGTTTTGAAGGGTACTGCATTGCCTCCATTTTAATTTCTGTGTGTGTGTGTGTGTGTGTGTGTGTGAGAGAGAGAGAGAGAGAGAGAGAGAGAGAGAGAGAGATTGAGATTTTTGCCCAACACTTACATGTATTAGTTTAAAAGACCAGTTCTGATAACATTCTGGGTTTCAGGAAGCTATTGTGATGGCTTTGTAATAGACCAGTTGAAATAACTCTGTTGATCTGACCAAACATATAGTAGTACTTTTAAAATCCATCATATAGTATAAACTATAATTTGATACATTAAAGCTTCTGCTCAAATAAAAAGTAAAATGTCTACCTCTATAATCATCAAAGCTAAATCCCTGTAGACTGAATGTCTGTCAAATATATGAGGTTCATTATTTTGTTAATTAGCTTGTCAATGTAATGTCAAGGTCACTTGATATTACTTGAGTGGTGACACTCTTCCATATGTGTTGGTAATTTGGTTGAGTTTAAATAACCCTATATGTTACCCAGAATTTCTATAAGGCTGTTTTGGTGATTCAAAGGTAGGTGTGTCTTTCAGTAAATATTTAGTTATATTTAAATAACATTATCCTTTAGCACCAATAAGAAAGGTAATCTACTATATAAGAAGCATGAGATTCTTTAAAATTTAGGAGACAATACCTTTTTAATTAAAATTTGTTGGTCTCCATCTGGATAAGAAATAAACTGTCAGGGTCATCTCACTGTCAATTCATATGGCTTCCCACCATTTACCTGTCATTGCCTTTAATCAACTCTCATGGAACTTCTAAAAAGCTGTTTCATTTCTAATGACAGGAAAGATTTCAAAGCAACTGAAACCCAGATGATTAGCCATGTGTATATTGAGATGGACCAAAACGTTAACTAAGTTGCAGTCATAGAAAAGTATATAAGGAAAGTTGGCCATGGCCATTCAAGAAAAGTGCCCTTTCATCTCTTTGACTCTGTAGTAAATATACTCAGATATCTACCAGAAGGCATGTATTCCTTATAAATTAGAAAACCCAATTTTATTAATCTAATAGTAGATTCTACACAATTATATGATTCCGAATCCAGAAACAACGAGGAAACAACAATTCAGCTACTGGCGTTTATACCATAGGGAGGGATCATTTTCTTCCACTACCATGGATTTAGAACCTGTAATAAATCAGAGACTTGCTCTACATCATTGTGGAAAACAAAACAAAATCTGCCATATAAATTTAAAAAGTTGAGATGCTAGATTACTAAAGATGCTAAAACTATATGTTCTCTATTGAATCATTATGCTTTTTAAAGTTGTATTGAAAAATAATTCTCTAAATCAATTAATTGGTGCTTTTTACTATTTTTTGAATCTCAAACTAATATTCAGAACCAATCAGAATTAATAAATCCACAAGGATTTATTCAGAACATAACATTAGTGGGAGTGTCTATTGACTGAATATTAGACTCCCTGAGAACTTTTTTAAAAATACCTATATATTAATGGATTTTGCTTCAAACCAATTTTTAAAAATTGTGGTTTAGATCCACACGTTAGTGGTTGCTACTGTTGTTTTTTAAACTCCTCAGATGATTTTAATGTGACAACAAGTTTGAAAACCATTACTGTATACTGTGTAGTGTCAGTAATTTTCGACTGACCTAGAGTTTGCAATGATGATTTTCAGTTATGGTATTTGATAACTACATTGATTTGGAATTGCACAAGGTACATGCAACAGAAACAAAGCAAATAATCTCAGTTAACAGGAACTCCAAAGATAAGTCGTCCAGTGCTAAATTAGCCACTGCACAAGTAAATAATACCATAGGGTGCTTAACTTCCTTTTCAAGCAATAGACTGGATTTTCCTTCCAGCCCCTGCTGTTTTTCCAGGAAAGAATAAAAGAATTAACAAGGAGGTAGGAGACACTGCATTATCAGAAGAGCATGTTTTCCAGTAACCCCCAATTGAGTAAGTGCCCAGAAGTCCAGCCACAAAAGAAGCTGAGAAAATCTGGGAAACACATTGAAGTAATTTTTTTTTTCTATTTTTATTTATACCAGTATTATTTGTACCTTGCCATCCTCAAACTACGCATAGCATTTTGATATTCTCAATTGCCTTACAACACTCTTTCTTACAAAGGCTGGGTGGTAGTGAACACATAATGCAATATATAGATGATTTATTATAGAATTGTACACTTGAAACCTATGTAGTTTTGTTCATCATTGTCACCCCAATAAATTTTAATTAACAGTAAACAAGGTATTTCAGGTAGTCGAAAGTATAATGATGAAAATAAAACAATAATATATAAGGAAAAAAAAGAAAAGTCAGCAATGTTTCTATTGGAGAGACATGTTTCTCATCTAATAAAAACATATAAAATCTCTTTAGGGACCCATTTCCATAAGATAAATTATTTTTCATAAAAATGTGATTTTGCTTTCCACAGTTTCAGTTACCCATAGTCAACCACAGTCTGAAAATATTAAATGGCAAATTCCAGAAATAAAAAAAATTCATTAGTTTGTATGGTGTTCTGAGTAATGTGATGAAATCCTGAGTCACCCTACTCTGTCCCACCAGGGACGTGAATCATCCCTTTGTCCGGTGTATCCACGCTATACACACTACCTGGCCATTAGTCACTTAGTAGCCATCTCAGTTATCAGATCAACTCTCATGGTATAGTAGTGCTTGTGTTCAAGTAATTCTTATTTCATTTAATAATGGCCCCAAAGCACAGACTAGTGATGCTAGCAATTCGGATATGCCAAAAAAGAAGCTGTAAAGTGCTTTCTTTAAGTGAAAAGGTGAATTTTCTTGACTTAATAAGAAAAACTTTTAAAAATGTGTGTTGATGTTTCTAAATTCTATGGTAAGAACAAATCTATCTGTGAAATCATGAAAAAGGAAAAAGAAATTCATGCTAGCTTTGCCATCATACCTCAAATTGCAAAAGTCTCAGCCACAGTATATGACAGTGCTTAGTTAAGGTGCAAAAGGCATTAAATTTGTGGGTAAAAGACAGGAACAGAAAACATGTTTTGATTGACGGCAATGTGTTGCACCAGTAAGCATGAGTCTATAAGAATATTTCAGCAAGGTATCCCCTGAAATGAGTCACGACTTTCACATAACTTTTATCACAGTGTATTGTTATAATTATTCTATTTTATTATTAGTTATTGTTAATCTTACTGTGCCTAATTTATAAAGTTTATCATACTGTATATATAGGAAAAATAGTATATGCAGGGTGATCAAACAATACGGTGAATGTTTAAATAAAAAGCTGTATTATAGGAAAAGATACATTGCTATTAATGCCCCTCAAAATACTCCTCCTCACTTCAAACATACTTATCCCATCGTTTTGCCACTTTCTGAAGCAGTTCTGGAGTCCTCTTTCGTGAGTGTTTAGTTGTACTGTTGTGGCTGCTTCGATGTCCTGAATCGATTCAAAACATTTACCTTTCATGGTCATTTTGACTTTAGGGAAGAACCTGAAGTCACATGATGGCAGATCCGGTGAATAAGATGGGTGAGGCCATACTTTAATGTTTTTATATGTTTTAATTGCCATACCAGAAGTGAAGTATGACACAGAACCTTTCCGTTATGATCACAAAATATGGTGAATGCTGCTGCCGAGTGCCATCCAATGGAAAGTCAGAGATTTTCAATACGGAAAGCCATGTATCAAACCTTAGTAACAGTGTGTGACAAGTTTCAACTTGTTCGATGCAGTCAGTCAGGTGTGAGCTACGGTTGAGAGCAGGTGTGTTTTAAAGTGTGCCATCAATCATCTTCCATCATGACAATGCTCCGTGTCACACATCGTTTCTGGTATGGCAATTTCTGTCAAATAAAAACATAGCAGTGTGTCCTCACCCACCTTATTCACCGGATCTGGCACCATGTGACTTCTGGTTCTTCCCCAAAGTCAAAATGACTCAGGACATCGAAGCAACCATGACAGCGCAACTAAGACACTCACAAAAGAGGACTTCCAGAACTGCTTCAGAAAGTGGCAAGAATGATGGAATAAGTGTGTTCAAAGAAAGAGAGAGTAATTTGAGGGGGTCAATGGCAGTGTGTCTTCTATTGTAATTCCTTTTTAGTTTAAACATTCACCATATTTTTTTATCACACCACGTATATAAGGTTCGGTACCATCCACTGTTTCAGACATCCACTGGGGGTCTTGGATTAAGGGAGAACTACTGTATACTTTTGGATTACTGGCAAGAAGAAGCTGGGAACCAACTACTGGGACACTTAGAAGTCTCACTGGTAATTCACATGAAACATACCACTGAATCTCAGTGGGAAGCAGTCCCAGGGGTTGCTACTTCCTGATACTTGTTGAGGGAAGTATAGACTGTCATCTTCTCTCTGTGTCCTCACATGGTGGAAGTAGCAAGTAGAGGTCTCTGGGGCTTCTTTTATAAAGACACTAGTCACATTTAAGCAGCTGCCTTATGACCTAATCATCTACAAAAGGCCACACCTCCAAATACCATCACATTGGAGATTAGGTTTCAACATATGAATTTTGGAGGGGAAAGAAATATTCAGTCTATATATAGTGTTCTGCTCCTGGACCCTGGAAATTCATGTCCTTGAGTCCCAAACAAATTCCATATCAATAGCCCCAAAGTCTTAACTGAATCCAGCATCAACTTTAAAGTCTTAAATTCGAAATCTAATTTTAATATCATCTAAGTCAGATATGGGTGAGATTCAAGGTATGATTTAGCCTGAGGCAAAATCCTCTCTAGCTATGAGCTTATGAAAGCAAGCATGTTATATGCTTCTAAAATATAATGGTTAGGCATTAGATAGTCATTCCCAGTCCAAATGGGAGAAATAGGAAAGAAGAAAGGAGTAACAGGTCCTGAAGTCGTCCAAAACGCAACTGGGAAAATTTTATTAATCCTTAAGCACTGAGAATAGGCCCCTTTGGTTCCGTGCTCTGTCCACAGGCCCAATGGGGCAGGGGGTCACCTTCAGGACCCACTGGTGTATTGGTCCTGCCCCTGGTGCTTTGCTGGGCAGGTGTTGGACCCCCAAGGCTCTAGGTGGCCCTGCTCCCACAGCTTGTCTCAACAACCTGACACAAAGGCTGTCTGTGTAGGAGGCCTTTGAAATATAGATGGAGATAGCCACACCACCATAGCTTGGGCACTCTACACATTGGCAGAGATAGGATAATGTGGACACCACCCAAATATTCTGCCTGTGCCTCGTGGAAGGATGGCTGCTTGGTCTGTGCTGCACGGGAGCTCACTGAAGCCTTGCTTAGGGCAGCTGAGGAGCACAGCACCGGAGTATGGACAGGGGAGCTCTCAATGCCAAGTAGTGCCAGACAATGAGCTGAGGTTCCACAGGCACCAGTGGCACCTACCACAACAATTTGATGTGGTTTGACCTAAAGTAGAATTGGTAGATGAATTTAGCAAAATCTCAAATACAAGGTAAATATGCAAAAACAAAACCTTAAACCAACAAAAATTACCAACCCACAAAACCATGTATTTTTAAATCTAGTAAAAAACAATTTTGAAAATAAAATTTCTACCATCAAAATGGTCTTGTAAACATTAAGTGTCTAGCAATAAATACAAAGACTTCAAGGCCTCTAAAAATAATATTTAAACAATTAAATAAAATCCAAATGAATGTACCAATATTCTAAGGTCATGGAAATGAAAGACTCAGTATTATAAAAATATCAATTTTTTGGTCATTGATCAGTTTTGTAAATGAAAAACTAGTTATACTCCAACATTTTCTGGTTGGTAAAATCACTTCTAAATTTTATATGGAAATGCAAAGGGCCAGGAATAGCTAGGACATTTTTGAAGTAAAATATATATCAAGACTTGATATATGAAGATTTTTATTAAACTACCGGTAGATAGATCAATGAAGAAGTATAGAGATTTCAGAAACGCACCCACACATATATGGTCATCTATTCTACAGCGAAGACGCCATTGCAATTCAGTGGGGGAGAAGATGATTCTTTCAAAGTTGAGGCTTAATAAATGGCTATCAGTATGTTTTTAAAAAACTTGACTCCCTCTGTCAAATTAATTAATTAAATTTCAAATGAATCATATAGCTACATGTGAAAAGAAAAAAAAAAAACTGAAAACTAAGAATATCTTCATGGCCTTGGGAGAATTAATATTCCTTAAGAGAGACACAAAAGATTAGTCATATAGGTAAAGAATGACAAACAGAACTACATTTAAAGTAAAACTTTTGCTTCCCAAAAGATATAATAGAGCAAAAAGAAGACCATTGGATAGAGAAGATATTTGCAATATATAGATCTTATTAACAACTCATATAAAGAATATGTAAGAACTTCTATAAATTATTAATAAGAGTGCATCCAGTAAAAAATTCTAAAGAACTGAACAATCACTTTGCAAAGGAAGGAAACTTTTTCTTATGAAAAAGAAGAAACAAGGTCAATGTCATTAGTCATTAAGAAAATTTACTTTAAAATCACAATAAAATACTAATAAAGTTCCATCAGAATATCTAACATATAAAAAATAGGAATACCAGATATTTGTAAGGAAGTGGCGTAACTAGCATTCTCATACACTGCTGGAGGGTTATATATTTGTACAATCATTTTGGTAAACAGTGTAGCACTCTCCATGGCTAAGTATATATCCAGTAAAGCCACTCTTAGTAATAACCTCGACAGTAAGATGTTCCTGTGGGCACCACTAGATTTGTAAACAAGGTTTCTGCCAACATTCATAAAAGTTGAAAATTTCAAACAACCGAAAAACCCTTCAATATTGTAGCCAAAAAATATAGATTTTGATATATTCATGCAATTGGATAATTCATATATAACAATGTAAAAATTCAACTATCACATCATGAAACAACATGGATAAACCTTATGCTTTTATTATTGATTAAACAAAGCATTATTATATGTGTGCATTTTTATAAAATTCAAAAATAGGAAAAACTACCCTATGATAATGGAAGTCAGAACAATGGTTATTTGGGGGGAAGTTCATGATAGAATTACATCATTAGAGATTTGGGGGTCATCATATAGGTTTTATCATTTTGTGAAAATTCAATCTGATTTAAAAAATTTGTTTACTTAACTGTATTTCAAAAATATTAAATATTTAAAGTTTAAATACATAAACTTTAAATATAAAGTGTTAAAGTAAGAAAAAATGGAAGGAGGGAAAGAGAGAGAACACAACAAACAAAATCTTGGCTTCTCTTTTATCCTCAGTGCTTCCCGTTACTGGTCCCAAGTGCTCCTATGGCTTCCTATGGTTCTGTCAACAGAGATGAGAACCATGGATTGGGTTAAATCCTTTCATTTTACCAATAAGAACACTGAAACCTAGGAATATTAAATGACCTGTTGAAATCAGTCCCTCATGGTATGTCCAGGTCCCCAGTTTTAAACTTTCTTCTCCACTCCGTATCTAGGAGATAAACATTCCCTGTTGACTATCCTTACTTTCATACTTAAAGAGAACATTTTAATTTTTTGATGAACTTTCTTAGCTTTAACTCTTTCTCTTAAGAGGTTCCATAGTAACATGACTTGCTGATTAATTAACATTTATTGAAAAGGTGTTTCATGTGACTACTTTCTACCGTTTGTATTAACAATAAATTGACAAAAAGGGGATCTGTTAAAAAGAATCATGCTTCTGTGACTGAAGAATATCTTTTAAGACATATTTAGAAATAATACAATAGAATATGAAATATTATTTTCTAACTCGTGTGCAAACTTTGAGTTGAACAAGTTGGGGAGCCATTGATTTAGATGCAATAGTTTTTATCTTATCCTTTTTTCACAGTTTGTCTATTTTCCCACTAGACTTGAAAAAGAAAGAAAGAAATTTCAGAATGTCAGTATCACCTTGAGTTCACCAGGATGGCAACTCAAAAGCACTTTCATAGCCTCATGATTAGACTGTTCAGAATATCTTTTGTGCTATCTTTTCAGAGGCAATGTGGATTTTTATTCCTTTTTATATGTGAAGTTGTGAATTTTGACTAAAGGTTGGAGAATGAAATTTGTTTAAAAATATTCTCATTAACTCCCTGTCAGAACTCAGTCTTCAGTGGGAAATCTCTTCCCTAACTTGCCAACCTGTCAGACAGCAATCTTATTTTGAGGGCCCTCTGCTAAATGGTGATTAGTTGAAATGGGATAGCTTTATGATCTTTAATATGGAAGGTGTTTGAGATTTGTGTGGTTTTAAAAGAGTAACTCAAGGCAGTAATGTGATGCTCATTTTTAGTAGCAATCCCCAAGGATGCTGGTGTGCACATAAGCGTGTCTTATGTGATACGTAGCCAGGGGAATAGGAAAAATAATTATTTGCTCTTTTATGGATCTCTCAACTGTGATTTCCATTTTTACCACATTTCTGATAGGTACATAAACACTAGAAATGATTAAGTGTTTTCAATTATCTCCTGTGAAATGTGGACTATTAGTATGTTTAATTACTATATGTGCAAATGGATACAATTTAGTATAGAAATATGACTCTTTCCTACGATACTGATTTCCCCAACATTCCAATCTCTATACCACTGCACTCACCTATGCCTCTGGTGGGGAAGAACAAACCTATAGTTTGCCTTTGTTGCTCTTAATGTTCAATTGCTCTTTTAGACCAGGCATTTTCGCTCAGGTATTCTTTTCTTTTCTTTTATTGTCCCACACCCAAGCAGACACCTCTTCTGTATCATTTCTCAAACTGTTACTTAGATATAGTAGGGGTGCCAAAAAATGTATACACGTGACTTGTATTCATCTTTTGTTATTGGTATATATCAAGTATTACTATTTTAACAGTTTTTTTTTTCATTTTTAAAACATGTAGATATATATACATGTATTTTGTCACCCTCTGTATATTTGCCAGTGAGGTATTATTTGTAAGGATTCAAGGCAGTATTTCTAAAAGGTTATTATACATAAGCATCACTAAGGAGGATTATTTAGGTACTGGGCCCCAAATCAGAGACTTTCTTTAAATAGATAACTTGTGTGTCTTAGGAACATCCAATTTTATAAAGCTGTAATTTCTGGAAGCATTTACGTATGCAGAAAACCATCAGACTGAGTGTTCAAGAGCTATATGGTCTAAAATCTTCTACTTCAAACTCTGTAAGCAGCTGCATCTCTTGTCTCCTCACAAGGCAACAGGCCCTATTCTCAAGACCTCTCTCCTGGAGCCATAGAAGTTAGAAAGTTATTTTACAGTCATCTACACACCTGTATTCTAACAGCCATTTATCCATTCAGCAAATAGTGAGTGTCTACTGAGTGCTAGCTACTCTGGTTATTTAGGTTATATTAATAAATAGAAGAGAACAAATTCTGTCCTCATGGATCTTTCTTTCAAGACATAGAGATAGCCAATAAACATAGTATATTGAATAAGTAAATTTTATATAAGTGCTATGGAAGAAAGACAAAGTAGAATCAGGTAGGGAGGCTGAGGCATGTTAGTCTGGTGACACAACAGGAAATTTTAAGTAGTGTGGGAAGAGTAAGCCTCATTGAGAAGGTGACATGTCACCAATGGTTTGAAAGAGGTAAGGAAGTTAGGCATAGGGGTACCGTGGGAAAGAGTATTCCAGGAAGAGGAGGAGTAGGACAAATACCTTAAAGAGAGAGTGTGCCTGTAGTGGTTAAGGAGTGCCAGGAGGGTTGGTATGTCTGGTGTGGACGGAGCAAGGAAGAGAGTAATCTGTAAGGACTTTAGCGAAGAACAAGACAGATCCCATAAGGTCTTCTGAACCATTGTCAGAACTTTGAATTTATTCTCAATGACAACAGGATCCATTAAAACATTTTAAGCAGAGGAGTGACACATTCCATTTGTTTGTTTTTTAGTTTCAGGTGTACACGACAATGTAATAGACATTTATACCCCTCACAAAATGATAACCCCTCCCCCAATTTACTACACCTCTAACATCGTACATAGCTGTTACAATTCCATTGACTATTCCCTATGCTGTACCCCATATCCTTGAAAAAAAAAAAAAATATATATATATATGTATATATAGAATTATATTTGACATTCAATATTATTTAGCTTTAGGTGTTAAGCGCAGTGATCAGGCATCTACACCGTCCATGAAATGGTCTCCCTGATGTGTACTTGTCCTTATTAGGGAGACACATTCTGTTTTAAATTTTAAAAGATCACTCTGGTTGCTGTGTCAGGAAGAAACTTTAGAAGGGCAAAGGTGGAAGAGGGAGAAGGCAAGAGACGATTGTGGCTTAAACCAGGGTAGTATTAATGGAGGTGTTGAGAAATTGTTAGATTGTACTTTTTATGCATTTTGAAGAAAGAACCCACAGTATTTCAATAACAAATACGAATGTGAAGTGTGAGAGAAAGAAAGAAGAAAAAGATGACTTCATGTTTTTGTACTTTATAACAGGAAAGATAAAACAGCAAATTAAACAAGCTTGGTGAGACAAATAAAGAATTCAGTCCTGGAATTACTGAGGTTTAAGATATCTACTAATTTCAAAGTGCTGGTTTGGGGGAAGCAGTGAATATAAATATCTAAATTTCAGAAGACAGTTCTGAGCTAAAGACACAAGTGTGGGACTTGTCACCATTTAGAGAGGATACAGAGGTACGAAAGTAAATGTGAGTATAAAGATAATAAGTTTACACAGAGAAGCAATAATTAAGACTGAATCCTGGGGTGCTCTTGTGGTACAGGAGGACATGACTGCAAGCTGTTGACCTACAAATTAGACCGAGGTTCAGATTTCCAGGTATAAAACAAGTAATTCATGGGGACGCCATGTACAGCATAGGGAATATGGCCAATAATATTGTGATAGCGTGGTACGGTGTCAGGTGGTTGCTGGACTTAAGGTGATCACTTCTTTAGGTATATAAATGTTGAAAAACTGTGCTATATACCTGAAACCTATATATTATTATACGTTAGCTAAGTTTTGGGGGTATTTTTCTTTAGCATTTTTTAATCTTTAAAAAAATCAATGATGTAAATAACAGAAGGTACAACTGCTGAAGTATTGTCCTTTAATGTGTGAAATACTGTCCTTTAACGTAGAATCTAGTGCAAAAGTGATGGATTCATTTAAGAGAGCACAGAGAGCTCATCCATAGTAATATGTACAGTGACTCTTTAGCCCAGGTTGGAACAATATTATTGGCATTGACTGGAGGAGCAGTTTCTTAGAAAAATAAGAATTGGTGCCCAGTAAAACTGAGGCTATGGAGAGGTTGTGGTTATTTGCAGTGTTAAAGAGGGTAAGACCATGAGAGAGCAGGTGAGGGACAGTGAAGGATGGAATCACTGAAGCAGAGGATTTCAAAGAGCTGAGAGGCCAGGTCTGAGAAGACTCATTTATAAACTAAAATAAATAAGTTTTCGACAGAATAGCAATGATATTGAAGCTAAAATTCCTATTGAGAATTGAATAACAGTGCCCTGGTGATCAGCAAATGGCTTAATATTTAAACTCAAGGGTTTTAGCGATGGGCGTAATGGGGATTTTTTTAGGGTTAAAATGAAGTGGACATCTGACCCTTCAGGCCTAGAGGTGACAAAAGTTCCCTGCTATATCTCATTACTGGGTGCCTCACCATATCTTAATAATTCTGTTAACCCTGCCTGTGCATCTGTAACTAGCTTTAAAATCTCGTTTAATTTGTTTGAATGTGCTCTTTCTTTCTGATATCCTAATCTATAAAGTTCCAGAGGCTAATGTATAAAGTAGTGAGCTCTTTAATATTGAAATTTTTCAAGTGGAAAATTAAGAATTATTTGTCAATGGTGTAGGAAAAAAAAAATCTCTCTATTGGTTTGGAAGTTGGTCGGATGTCCTTCAAGGTTCTTTTTAATTTTAAGACTGTGGCCTATAAATTGGGTTTATTCCAAGAAACAGAGCATTAAGTGAATCCAGCCTACATGAGGTTGTTGTGTAATTCTCATTTTTTAGATATATTTCCAATTCTGAAAATTAGAAGTTCCTCATTCTCTTCTAATTATGTGGATTTGTGACACTCTTGGGCTACAGTTTCTTTAACTGCCATTCATTGAATAAATAGTTGATAGATCCTAATAGATTTCAGTGATGCTCATTCTAACTGTCATAGGAATGAAGGACCTTCGACAATCTCAATTCACCTGCTGATTTTTATCTCCTGTTTCCTAGGATAGTTTACTGAATGCACCTTGAGAATCTCTAAATCTGATTGTGTGTTTTTTTCTTTAACATTCAACATATTAGTCTTGTTTTCTTTTCTTTTTTGGGGGGGCATTTTTCTTTAGCATTATCATTTTTACATTACTAGTCAGCCATTACAGATCAATATTAGTAGTAGAACACCAAATAAATATAAAAAGTGAGGTCCCTTTACTGAATAAACACTATACATTGCTGATCATGCTCCCCTAGGATAAGTAGAGGATCCAAAATTTTGGCTGAAAACATTAACCATAGGGTGGAGTAGTAACACTAGTAGAGTGTGTAGAATATCATCAGTTTCACACACTTCTATTGGCTGAAAGCTAATAATAGCCCCTTGTTACTATACGAAAATATGCTCAACAATATACAATAATATATTAATGGATTTTTCCCTATGTGTACCTATTAATTTGTGTGTATTTGGGTTTATCAGAAAATATAAATGCCTAGTGGTTAGCATAAATAAATGAAGTATACCTATAATTATTCACTACTATGTGTAATTACCAAAGACAAGCAAATTAGGAAAGGGAGAGAATAAAAATTGGCTGAGCACCTACTTTATGCCAGATATTATGTTATGGATATTGTCTTCTAGTTCATTTGATCTTTGCAGAATCCCTGGGTGATGGATATATTTATACATTTATTTGTACTTTACAGGTAAGAAAATAACTAAGAAGTACTACATAATTTGCCAGAAGTATTTTAGGGATTCTTCTGAGATTCAAACCTAGGTCCTTCTGAACCCTTATCCCATACTTTTATTGTTTTTTTGTTTTTATCATGAGATCATGTGGGTTGCTTTTGTGGGAAGACTAACCATCTATCTTGAATCCTGTGAATTTCTACATCTTTTCCTTTGGCTTTACAAGAAGAATAAGGAGTTAGAGGAGAAGGGACAGAGGAGGATGAGGAGGACAAAGAGAATGAAGAGAAAGAAAAATACTGAAAGAGAGAGAGGTGTGTATATGTATATGAATAAATACTATATGAAACAATAATGAGAGTAAAATTTGACTTTGATTTAGGTGTATCTTTGAATTTTGGATTTGAGGCTAAAGATTATTAGTAAATTATAACCATTATTTGAAAATTTTTCTATAGGGAATAAGTTGTGTTTTTTTTTTAATTAAAGTTTATTTGGGTGACAATTGTTAGGACAGTGGAATAAGTTTTGTTATTTACCAATGACAAACAACAGAAGGTAGCTTCTACTTGAGACATTAAAAGACGTCAGAGTCCTGAATTTGTGGACATTTTATTCACAGGAAGAAGGAATAAACCCTCTCTCAGGCCATCTGCTAATATCAGAAAGGACTGGTGCAAATAATTGGAAGCAGGGACTTAACACGGACTCCTAGAACTGAGATAGGAACCCAGATATTAGCCAGTGGCTGAGTTTCTGACAATGAGGAATAAGGCAAGGGTTCAGATGCGAGAACCAGATTGAAGGTCAAAGTGTGATCTACAGCAAAGGTCATGATAGATGAATCACTGGATAGCAGGGATAAAGATCCTTATATTCTCCCTCACATAGGGAAAGAAGGATCCCATACATTGAAAAGCATTTGGCACACCTTGATGGCTCAAAGTGTGTAGATTAGTGGATGCAAGAGCAGCAAATTGGACTGATCTCTATAAAAGTGAACATATTCACAAATTTTCTTATGGCTCAGGCTGAATCCACAAAAGATCCCCTTGTTATAATCTAAATTAACTTAAAAACTCAAATAAAATTTATCAAGGTTTACAAATGGAGATTTAAATAGAATTCATCATGAGGTGTGTATGTAGAAATCTATACATTTTGTACTAATTATGTAGACGGAAAAGTATTGATTGAAGTGATAGAAACTTGTTTTTCGACAAGCTTTTTTCATTGGTTTTTCTCCTATTTAAATGTTGTACATTTCATGGGCCTTTCTAAGATGATATTTCTGTTCAGATGTTGCTTGAGTATTATTTTTAGAAAGAGTTCCACAATACCAGTTTTTACATTTCACCTGTCTGTTGTTTTTTATTTGAAAAGTCTGTCAGAGTTGCTTAACTATGAAGATAAGTATTATTCCCACTACTAAACAAAGTAAAAATAAATAACAGTCAAGAGATAGTCATTGGTTAGTGGTGTTGTCTGAACTTAGAATTTCTGAAATGGGTTTTCCCAGGGGAGTCTTAGAATTCTGTATACACACTCGTCTTTGCCACACGGCAAATCATCTACTTGACTTGGGCAGATTAAATAATATTCATAAGTTCATTAAGGAGTTTGTCAAAGCACAATTTGGAGCATTGTGAAACTAAAATAGTCCCTCTGCCTTAATGTCATCAACATAAAACTCTAGTTTTTCAGTGAACCTTGACCTGGCACCATTTTCTACCAATGATCCAAGTCAGGATAAATAACCATTTTTGAACACCTTTCTCTGGGTTCATAATTTGTCCCCTGGATATATTATATGCCCCACCCAAAAGGAAATGGAAAGTAATTTTTCTTCAGATATGCCAAAGAAGCAAATGCATTGCAAATGCTGTCCCTATTTTTTTTTTAGTTGTTGTTTTTTTATCTTTTTTTTTTTTTTTTAAATAAAAAAACCATGCGGAAATTCAGTCATATGCTGCTGGAAGATCTCTAGGACAGCTGTAAAAGCAAATGACAGGCACCTAGAATAATTTCCCCCTAAAGAATTGCAAAACCTATTTCTTTAGTGTCATCAAGTAAGATGTTGCTTTATCACAAGGTTAGACATTTTGTTATAGAGAGGCGTTTTGCTATGTCCTTCTAAGGCTTCTAACATACACTGTATTTTCTCTTTTATGTTTAATAAAAAATTATCTGAAAAACTTTAAATGCTTTATACTGGATCTAAAAAGGCTAAGCCAATTCTAGGAAAAAAGAGGTTTATTTATGCTTCAATGCCATATGTGTTTATAATTTTCCAGGGAAGTTTATAAGAAAAGCATTAACTGAAATAGCTTCTTTTTTTTTAAGTATGCTTCTTTGGTATGCTTTGTGTATTTCTAAGTACATTCTCTTTTTAGTTTTTAAATATATGGAGGTTTAATACTGCTTCTGAAATTATTCAACTGATCATTCATATATATATATATATGTATATATATATATACATATATATATGTATATATATTAGATGTTTGGAAATAACATTTATAAGGGAATGACGATGTGCACTATTGTGTACTAATCATTATTTGCATACGTCACTGATTTTGTTTTGTTTCTTTAAATCATGATAACCTATGGAAAAGAGAAGGCTCAAGGGTACAAAAGGATTCCCTAAATTACTATAATTATTAAAAAGACACCCACTTTTTATATCTTACCTTGAAATATAAAAACACTCTTTTTATTTACGTTGGGATATAAAAGTATACTCTTTTTATTAAAAAGTATCTCTAATCACACAGTTTCTACATATGTCTGGATGTATGTTACAGAATCAAACAACTGATTTTGAAGTCTCAACTTATTGCTAAATATTTCTTTAGTGCCTCTTGCTTGTGGTGTGATATTTAGCTGACTTGATTTTACTCAGATTGTATCATTTTTATCTGTTTTGCACAGAAAATCTGCCAAGTTCACAAATTCACTGGAAAACCTTATCCCAAGCTATCAAATATTTATTTGTAACTACATTGATTAAGCAATTAGTTGTTTTATATCATGTTGTCCTTGTTGTTTTTCTTGTTTTGTGGTTGGTTTTCCTTTGAACCAGTTGGTCAATTATGGCCATGTATTAAAACCTTTCAGAAAGATGGTTAAAAATGTGGTTGACACTATAAGTGGGGAAAACGTGGTGGAGAAAAGTGAAAAGATTTACTTAACATCATATTGCAAACTAATCTGAAACAGGACATAGTGTCTAGTTTTTTTTTAATTTCAGTTAAGTTTTCGTGAAGAGAATTATCCTCACCTGTTTTCTACAATGGAAAAACTTTACCTTAATGATGATTTCCTTTTTTTGTGGTTTTCTTGATTGAGGTTTCATTAATTTTTTACAGGGGAAAATATGTACAGGCACACCTTGGTGATATTGCAAGTTTGGTTCCAGATCACTGCAATAAAGCAAATCACAATAAAAGAAGTTACAAGAATGTCTTTGGTTTCCTACTGCATATAAAACTTACGTTTAATGCCATACTGTAATTTGTTAAGTATGCAAAAGCATTATATCTTAAAAAATGTACATACCTCAAGTAAAAAATACTTTATTGTCCAAAATGTTAACCAATGATGATTTTCTTTACCGATTGTCATGTATGAAATAAAAATAGCTTTATTGAAAAATATAATGACCACTCCTTTCAGGGAAAATCCTTGTGTTATTGGTTCCAAGAAACGGATCCAAGTACTTTTCAAATCATATTTGTTTATGGATACTAATGGCATTTTGGAACAGTGAAGGCATTCCATTTGGCAAATAGTAGAAGTAAAAGGCAAATCTTAGTACAAACATTTTCTCATCAATATAATTACAAGACACTCAGTGGCTTGTAGGTTACCTTGTAATTTGTGATTACTACATCCATCAGAATATTTTCATCGACACATCTTCTTAAAGAGAACTTTTTCAAAGAAGTTTTCTTACAATCACATGGCAAGACTTTCAGTGTTTTATTATTCATCCTCAGTGTTTGTATTGCCCATGCACCAGACATGTTGATTAAATTCTCTTTACATCCACTGGCAGAGAAGAATCTCCTTTTAGAATAAAGCATTAGTTTTACAAAGAAAAAGGAGAAAAAATATATATAAAAAATGAATTGTGGCAGGGTGACAGAAGTGAACTGCAATAGCAGCAAGGAATGTAGCTTATCAGAGGGCAAATATTTGCAGCTTGACTCCTTTGGTTGGTAACCCTAACTTCAAGTCAAACATGAGCTAAGGTGATACTTTACACAAAGCCATACAGCTGTATCATTTGCTTTAGATTAAGTTCTAAAGGACATGGCATTTTTTTTTTTTTTTTAAGGTGCTGTCTAGTAGGAAATGCGGTGGATAAATTGCTGCAACACTTTCTGTAAAATACTAAAAGAATAATTTTGGTAAATGTGCCAATTTTAACGTTTACGTTACAAGGGTAACCTGGTAATTTTCAGAGAAGTCATGAAAATAGCTACCCACATGATAATAACTTGTCCTGCTTCTTGCTCAAAACTAGTATGAAAATACCTTCTCTGTCCCTGCAGATTTATGGCTCTGTTTGAGTTTAGGAAGCAGGATTGGAGGAAGCAAGGACAGTGGGTCTGGGTAGGGAGAAAGGGGTGCAGAAGATTGCATTTCTGATTCTGTTCCTAAATTTGATTTAAATTGATTCAAAATGTGTGCCCTTGCTGTACCTTAACCTTCTCATCCATAATCTGGGGAGTTGAAACCGAGGGACTCAGAACTGCTCTCAAACTCTGCCACTTTTCCAAATGTCTTTAAATGTGTACTGAGATGGAGTAGCCTCACTTTCATTTTTCCTGTCTCTACTGACATGGAGCTCAGGAACAGAAGTGACTTATCTCTGTTCTTTTAACTAACTTTCAAACTCGTAATTTATTGTGTTCCCATGTTTCTCAGTAGTTGGTTAGACTCCCAAATATTTTTAAGTTGAAGAAATGCCTACTACAGGTATCTCTTCTTCCCTTGAATCCTGATGTTGGATGATGATGGTGGTGAAGATAAATATCTGAGAAAAATAAGAGTTGAACAAAGTTTTCCTTCTAAAGGAGTAGTAACACACACACACACACACACACACACACACACACACACACACTCATTCAATGAAGAACAAGAGAAAACAAGAGTGAAAGAGAAAGAGAAAATGGATCTGTAAACAATCTTAGAGAAGAAACTAGGTTTAGATTTTAGTTCTGTCACTCATAAGTGTTGAGGATCTGAGTGAATCATTTACTTAACATCTATTTTAACATCTTTCAAGTGTGCTGTTCAACTTATATTCTTCAGACTCCCTTGCAATTACAGTTCTGATTAGAATTTAAGTTTCACCTTTAAATGCACTTATATGAAAGGAATCAGAACTAAGGTGAGGAGAGAGGCAGGCACAGGCTTCTATTTTGTGTAGAGATGTGGTGAGGTTTTGAAGCCATCAACACTAGAAATATTTCCTTGAGTTAAAAGGTTGAGTAGGTGGGTTGAATATTGAGTAGGCAGGTTCCATGTCATGGCAGACATATCAGCTCTGTTGGTAACCCAGTTTTAGAGTTGCATGTGGAATCATCCCTTAAAGTTCAGTAATAGTTTCTTCAGCCCTCCCAACAATTCTGTAAGCCATTTACTATGTTATCATCACTTAATTTTTACTTAACTTTTCTAGATTGATTGTTTTCTTCAACCAAACCCTGGCTAATATGGTTTGAAACCGTGGTACATTACATAATTTCTGTAAGTCAATGTTTGTTCCTCTGTAAAATATGAGCAAAATAGAAATATTTTATAAAATTGTCATTCTTTGTGTTAAATAAGGTAGTATGCTTAGCACAATGTTTAACATATCCAGCATTCAATTAATGTTTGGTATTATCATGATTATTACTCTAACAAGATGGAGCAAATAGCATAATTATTCTATTTTAATTATATCCTGATACATTACACCCCCCAATTAATGGAAAATAATTATTTTATCATGTCACAAGTTCTGTTGTTTAAGGATTCAGAATGACATATTGGATTGCTTGTCTTTAACTGGCTTATTAAATGTCTAAGGATCCAGCTCATAGGATGCAAAGGCAGAGGCGATTCAATGATAGAGCACTGTTATCATCTGAAGACACATACACTCACAAGTCTGATTGCTGGATTTGAACAATAGAAAACCACAGTTTTCTATTTTTCTAAGTGTGGCTTAATTTATTCAGAGCATGGAAGCATTCATGGAGCCCTAGGCAAAATTCCTCAGCAAAATTTCAACAAGTTGAATTCTACAGTATATTACAAAAAATATATTATGAATATATGGGATTTATCCTAGAAACGCAAAGTTGATTTAAGATTTAAAATTCAAAGCACAGAGAAATTCCCGAGTGGAAGAAATTTTTGAAGAGGTTGGTGAATAGTCTCTACAAACTAAAAAATGTATAATGCTGGACAAAATTGTCAAAAGTAACCTTTTCAGGGCTCTGAAATTTAATCAAAGTCATACAAAAAAATTTAGCAGTATTTATTCTTGGAAAAGCATTACAAATCTTACAAGAACCAGTATTGTTGCCTTACCTGGAGCTGCTCGTGTCTCTCCACCCTACTATTTAATTACCAATAATGATAGTTTTACTGATATAGGTAATGAGAATGGTGGTTTAACCAACATAGACGTGACCCTGAATAAGTGCAGCTCTTTAGCTGGAGGTAGCAGATGTAATTAGGAGAGGGAAGAGTGAGAACCCAAGGCTTTGTCAGCTAATGTGACTTCATTATGAATGGGGTAAACCCAGAGCTCTGAGCCTATAATTTTAGTTGCAATGAGGGGTGGATCAGTCTGAAATTTATTACAGAGACTTGGAACTAGTGGAGGAAACTGGAGAACTAGTGGAAAAGACCTCTGATAGCCCGTTGTAAAGTTAAAAGTAAAGGAGATTTTAAAAACTGGTTGAGCTTTGAAAGCATTTCCCAACGAATGTGGACATCAGTTGGCACACAGTGGAAGACTGTGAGGCTTGCAATGGTTGAACAGAACGTTTGCTATTTCTATTGCCTAAACAAGATATGTACCAACTGTGACAATCCCTAGGAAGCCAACCTTACAATATAAAAGTAACTATAAAAACATGAGCGGAGATATCAGAGCCTGCATACTATAGAAGATATATTCTGCAGTTTAAAAAACAGACAAATTTGCTCTCCAGTTTTTATTCAATAGTGTATTAGAGGTTTGGGACTCTGCAAAAAAGGAGGAAAATAAAAGAAAAACATATGCATTGGGACTGGAGATGTAAAGATTTATTTTATTTACAAAAAATCCTAAGCAATCTATGTTTTTCTAAAAATTACTCCTTGAACTAATAAGCCAGTTTAGTAAGGTCTCAGAATTAAAAATCAACTAAGTTTTTATGACTTAGCAATAACAACATAAAATGAAATTTAAAAAACAAAACAATTCCTTTCAGCATCAAGAGTAAAAAGTGATTAATTTAACAAACGATAACTGTAAAATCATGCTGAAAGCTATTTAAGATTAAAATATATGCAGAGACAAAACACATTAATGATTGCACGATTCAGAATTGTTAAAATGTTAGTTGGTCCCAAATATAGCTATAGAATCAATGTAATTTTTAGCAAAATCACTGTAGGCTTCCCACCTACCCACCCTATAAATTGACATATATATGATATGGAAATAAATAAGACCTAGAATAACCAACTCAATTTTGGAAAAGAGGAACAAAAGTGAAAGTCTTAAACTCTCTGATTAAAAAAAAAATAACTAAAATACAACAGTAATAAAAATAATGTGCTAAAGATAGACATTACCATTAGACCAGAAATAAAGGGTCTGAAATAAGGCTTCATAATTAAGGTCAATAATTTTCAACAACAGAACCATATTAATTCAATATGGATAGGATCGTCTTCTTAACAGTGGTGCTGGGATAATTAGATATTCATATATAAAAAACAAAAGAAAAAGAAAATGTGAAAATAAATTAACTCACTTCCAAATAAAGAAATTAGAAAAAATATATAATATATCTGAAGAAAGTATAAGGAAGAATAAAATTACAATAAAGAATATAAAACAAATGTAGTTTTTTGAAAACACTGAAAAAAATTTGCCTAAAGGAAGAGGGAAGAAGTTATAGATGAAATATATTGAAAGTTTATATATTAATATTTATATACCAATAATATTTATATAACATTTCACAATAAAAAACAGAGGAAAGAAGAAAAAATAATTTTTCACAGTTGACCTCTTGGAAAACATGTGACTCAATTGAAAGGCAGTGGAAAGATTTGATTTTCAATGTTATTGTTTTGTTTTTACAAGGAACACTTAAGACTCTAATTTGAAAATGCTGCAGTATGAGACATTGCCCTCCCAGAAGAGCTAAAGGACTCTGGAAAAAAAAAAAAAAAAAAAGTATTCAGTTCCAATGAATCTATAATAGTTAGGTTAATCTACAAATTTGTTTTCTTATGTTAAT
Source organism: Rhinolophus sinicus (assembly GCF_057876585.1). Taxonomy (NCBI): domain Eukaryota; kingdom Metazoa; phylum Chordata; class Mammalia; order Chiroptera; family Rhinolophidae; genus Rhinolophus; species Rhinolophus sinicus. The sequence continues at coordinate 91,030,579 of NC_142502.1, forward strand.
ATACATTTTTGTTTCAATCATACAGACTGCATCCTCAATATATTTTTAAGTCAATATATGAGCTATAGCAATATGCAGTTGCTTTTTAAAAGAAATTAATGAGTATAAAGCATAGATGAGAAAAAATGAGAGAGCAGGAAACATTAAAAAGGGGTAAAATAAGGTTAAGATTAAAGGCTGGTGCATAAATATCAAGATATAGAGTTCAGAATTTTACCAGAGACCCAAAAATGTGTCATGGAAAAGGCATCTGGAATCTTTAGATAAATGGCTTCACAGATGTGTATAGCAAATGCAATCAAATTAAATTTTTTATTTTTATTTGGTTTGACATTGAGAAATCTGTTCTTCTCAGTGTGACGAATGACGTGAGGAGAATATATAAACTATACTCAGCAGTAACATCATCAGAAGAGAGAAATAAGAGACTGTGGTTTCTCCCAGTTATTTAAAAACAATATTTTTCTTAGATTGGTCAGATGGTAGTCTTTCAAAAATAATTTACATAAATCAGGCAAATTTCTTCCTCTTTCCCAGACAGATAATATTTTAAACATAATAGAATATTAATATTTTTTCAAACATATTACCCAATTATACTATTACGTGACGTAATAAGGGGCTTAAGTCTGTGAGTGGAATTTGTGCCATTTGTTGTTGGGTCAGTGGTGAGTGCATATTCCACCCTTTTCCCAACTTTCTTTCCTGTCTTATGATCTGGCTTCCATATGTCCATACTGTTTTCACCATTCCTCCATATTTATATCATAGTCTTAAAACTGTCATATGCTTTTAAAATGGTGATAAAATACCACGTGTGGATAATTGGTGATATGTGCAACTAAGATTTAGGTTGTGCTCAGCAGACATTATAGCAGGCAAACAAGTGTGTGTGTGTGTGTGTGTGTGTGTGTGTGTGTGTGTGAAAGAGAGAGAGAGAGAGGATACTAAGAAAGTTGAATGATTGGTTATGATTCTAAACTGTGAGTATAGTGATGTTATCCTCCTCCAGCACTTCCTTCCCCAAGATTGAAGTATTTATTGCTACAGCTGCAAGAGTGATGGTAGCTGATGGCTGTAAACTGAGTCTTAATCTGGTACTTTGCCTTCGTTAAACAGAATTGTTTTACTCAAGGTTATAATTGGTAGCTGCAAGGGAATAAAGTCTCAGTCCCATGTTTCCAATTTTGGACAATTCAAAAGAGCCACCTCAGCTCTAGTTATCCTCATATGGTCAGCTGGGGACTTCATTTCAAATCTCTCACAACCCACTTGTCACCTCTTCATAATCCTGCTTCCTTCACACACGTAAATATGTTGCTCTCAAGAACACGCCCTAATAAACTTCCTGGTTGCAAATCTTTAGATGAGGCTGCCTTCTAGGGCACCAGGACTGAGACAATTGGTACCAAAAATATTCCAAGAAAGGAGGCCTGGAAATAGGATTTTAGAGCTCACCAGCAATGCGAACCCCACCACTGGTTATAGGTGGGACCTGAATAGCCCATAGCAGATGGTAGTGCCACAACTTTCTATCTTCACATGGAACTTAACTAGGATGATATCTTCAATGGAAACAATGAACTGGCAAGTAAAATGCATCAGTTGTTCAGATATATGAGCGAAACAGTAATGATAAAGAGTGTGAAATTGGAGCATTTGATATATTGGAGAAATAACCAAGAAAGTCTCGGTGTACTTAACAATTAAAGGTCGAGGGCCTTCTACATAGCATATAAAGAGACTTTTATCTCCTGAAATCAGAAGATGGAAAAAGCTTGGGGTATAACCCAACACCTAACTATAAAAGTAGCAGAGCTCTTGAGGTATTTAAATTTTCAACCTTCAGAGCTCTGCCAGACCAAGTTAGAATCCTGAAAATGTGAAATCCTGAGACATGAAACAGTGACACCAACAACAATGTAACTCTTTGGCCTTGCAGAATTTGGCACATTTATTTCTGTTAAAGGCATGAATCCCCATTTTTGAAGACAAAGCCAAGGTCTCGCTGTCTTGCAAGATATATGTGTCTCCTTCAGATCTACCATAAATTCCCTCCTGGCCATCAGACAAATACTTAGAGTTAAGGCCAGAAAAAAACATGAGAAAGTATATTCTCTGGGATTTCCTAGGTGTCACTCATTTACCAAAGCTCTGGTGAGAGAAGAACTGGCATCACTGAGTACAGCAGTGGCTGTCCTCTGTAGGACAGGGCTTGTGGTAAGAGATGCTGTTACATCTGGTTGTAATGGATACTACACAATACTAAAAATAACAGAAGGCAGATGGTGGTGTTTACTCAACAAGATTGGTGCAGTTATTGTAATGACTAGTAAGATCAAAGAGTCAGCTGGGATCCTAACCCCCAGAGAGCTGTGGAAATACTTAATAGAGCATGATATCTATAGAAATGAATTAGATGGGCAGCCAAGAAGGGTCACTTAATCTCCAAACCCAAAACAGATCATGTATGATTAATCAAGAGGCTGAATGCAGCCACCCCAATGAAAAGACACAATTTTTTGCCCGGTTTCTGACCTGATTTAATTTTCAGACCCAGGAACCAATGACTGAAGGATATATAGGCTTCCGGGGGAAATGTCCTGACAGTATCACAGCAAGTGTATAGATACTGTAATGATTTCTGCAGCACCCCCCAAAAGATACATGTGGCCATTTACTTGGGTAACTGTACACTAGGTAAATGTTAATACCCAAGCATTTGGAGAACTGTTTGGCACAGGGCCGAAATGACATTGATAGCCAGGGAATAGAAATATCACCATGGCTCCACCTTTCAGAGTACAGGCAGAAGGGGAGCAGTTATCAATGGACTCCTGGACTCAGTGGGTACATTAGGTCAGTAATCCCACCTGGTGGTCATAGCGCATATACATAATTGGAGTGGACATGGTTGGTAACTGACAGATACTTCACATTTGTTGTTTGGTGTGGGGGTAAGGACTATTACAGTAGGGAAAGTCAAGTAAAATATTCTCAGACTTCATCCATCTCAGCAAGGTATTCATAAACTATGTTAAGTAAAAATGGTGTCACATCCTGGGGGTAATAATAGAGATTAGTGGCCACTTTTGAGACCTAAAATATGTAGTGGTAGTGTTCCCTATCAGATTCACATTTAATTTCCCAATCTGCCCGCTACAGAAGTTAGGCAGAACCTATAAAATGATAGTGGACTGCCAGTGAGTCAACCAAGTACCAGCTACCACTGGGGCGGCTATGCCAGATGTGTTACCTTTGCTCATCTACTATGTAAATTAACATGGCTTCCGGTGTGTGGTGTTTGGCCACCGAACTGGTGCATATGTTCTTTTCCATGCCTATCAGAAAGAAGAATTAGAAATAGGTTTGCATTCTCATTGGATGGATAACCAAATACATGTATGGTTTTGTTCCAGAACTATGTGAACTTTCTTGCCTTCTGTCATATTATCAGAGGGGAACCAGAATCATCTCGATCTGGACTATCTGAATTGGAACAGTGTCTTGAACAGATAATGTTATTAGAACAAGATGAGAACAAAGTGACAAGTCTCCTGGAGGTTTTAGTAAGACACGCACCCTCCAAAGGGTGGGAGATGAAACCCATGAAGATTCAGGGGCTCACAATGTCAGTGAAGTTTGTAGTAGACCAGTGGTCTGTGAAATGCTAAAGCATCCCAGCCAAAAAATAAATAAATAAATAAATAAATAAATAAATAAATAAATAAATAAATAAATAAATAAGAAAATTAAGAGCATGTTGTTGAATCCCACACCTTCAACACTAAGAAGGAAAAACAGTGCATGGATGGTAATCTCTTCCTTGCGGTCTAAAAAGCAACATATTACACGCCTGCGCCAACCCATTAACCCGATCACATAACAGACTGCCCATTTTCAGATGTACACTGCAGTGGTCAGGATATGAAGTATAGCATAGGGAATAGAATCAATGGAATTGTAACATAAATGTGATGTCAAGGGGTAGTAGATTGGGGAAGGGGTGCTATTACTTTGTGAGGGGTGTAAATGTCTAACTATTACATTGTATTGTATACCTGAAACTTAAAAAATAATAAATAAAATTAAGTCAAAAAAAAAAAAAAGAAAGACTGCCCATTTTGAGTGAGGCCCTAAATAGGAAAGGAGCCTGCAGCAAGGCTATGCTACAGTGCAAGTGACCCTACTGCTGTAACCACAGGGCATGGACAAGAATTAAATTCCTCTACCATTCCATTCAGAATTGATACTGAAAAGTGTAGTGAAGAACAGTTCTCTCTAAGACAAAGCTTTGGTTGGGGTACCTGGTTATCCACCTTTTGTAGAAAGAAATGGTTTGTCTGGTTGATTGGCAGCCTAGAAAAAAGCTATTGGCAGAATGGGGGAAGGAGTATATTAGATTTCTAGGACTGCCATAACAAATTACTACAAATGTTGTCACTTAAAACAACAGGGACTTACTCTGTCACAATTATGAAGGCTAGAAGCCTGGAATCAAAATGTCAGCAGGATCGTACTCCCCCTGGAGGCTCTAGGCGAGAATCCTTTTCTTTTTTTCTTTATTCTTCTTTTTTTTCTTTTAACTTTTTTCAGCTCCTGCTTCTGATGCCTGTCAGAATTCCTTGGTCACAATTCCTCCATGATCTCATTGCCTCCTTGTGTCTTACCTTCTATCTTCTCCTCTATGTATCTTTTTATAGACACTTGTCATTAGGTTTAAAGCCCACCCAGATAATCCAGGATAATGTTCTTATTTCAAGACTCTTAATTGTATGTGCAAAGACTCTCTTCACAAAAGGTAACATTCATAGACATTCTAGCTAATTCCCTAATAATTCAAACTAAGTCTCTAGAGAAGACAATCATATCCTTGGTGACAAGTTGACTATATCAGATCCCTTATATCCTGGAGAGGTCAGTAATTCTTTTGACTACCATTAACATATTCCAATTATGGTTTTGCCTTTCTTGCATTGCATGCAGGGTCTCAGTCAGCACCTTCTCTAATATCATAAAATGGATCAGATCCTGTTTTGCAGTCAATCCGACATGGTATCACTCAGACTATGGGATCCATTTTATCGCAAAGGAGATAAAGGTGTGGTTACACAACCATGGTATCCACGAGTCCTGCCATGTAATCCACTTCCCAGAGGCTTCTGGTTTTTCAATAGCCCATTTAAAGCACAGTGGAAGCCCCAACTTGAAAGGATACTACATGATATTTAGGTACTATGGTAGGCACAATTTTAAGATAACCCCCAAAATCCTTGCCTTATGTTGTACGAGCCCTGAATAATCCTAGGAACTGAGAATATGACAGCTTATACACAACTGTTACCTTATATTGCAAAAAGAAATTTGCAAATGTAATTGAAGTCCCAAATCATTTGACTTTAAATTAGGGTGACTATCCGGGTGGACCTGACTATCACATGAGCCTTGCAGATCGGGGCATAGGGGTCAGAGCTCATAGGAAGTAAGAAATTCAAAACATGAGAAGAATTTGAGGTGCCATTATTGGCTTTAAGATGGATAGAATCACAGGACAAGGAACGTGGGAAGTCTATAGGAACTCAGGGTTGGTCACTGCAGATAAAAGCAAACAAGGGAACTTCAAACTCAGTTCTACAACCACAGGAAAATGAGTTCTGCCAATAGGAAGAGTCAGTTTGGAATTAGATTTCCCCTTGGTATCTCCAAATGAGAACTCAGCCTCCCTAGTCAACAAGTATTCACCAAAAATCCCTCTGGGCCAATTTCTGAACAGTTTAAACTATTGGATTTTACCAAATTTAAAGCAAAAGAGCTTGAGGAGTCCTGAGTAACTGCTGATAAGTCCTGGAGAAGTCTGAGTCACAGGAGGAGAAGAATTACAATGAAACAGAAAAGGGAAAATAGAGGTGAGGGAAAGAAAGAGGTCCTGATAAACATGGGAGAGAAAAACAGAGCCCGAAAAACCTCAGAAAGTGAGTGGCTATATTTTTAAACACATTTGCACAATAGCATAACTGAAATTATGTGAAGTTAGCAAGTCTATCTTGAACTATCTAAAATTGTGGATAAAATGATTTTGTTCAAAAAATGAGCAATGGAAAATGTAATTAAATTCCATAAAATGGTATTATATGTAAAAGAAAATAAAGAATAGGGGAAGAATTACCTTGCTATGGTTAGTGATAGTATGCCAGAAATATATGCTCACAGAACAGACCAAAGTGTAACTCACTATTTCTAAATGAGATAAAATACAATAATATGATATGAACTAAAAAAAAATACTTTTCAAAATTAGAACAACTCATAAATGAAGTAAAATAACTTAGATATGAAGTAAAAATAAAAAAAAATAATTTACAGTTAAATTCTGAATGAGAAGAAATGCAAGACCAGCTAAAACAAATAATCACTTAAATACATAGAAGGTGAAGAGGGCAAAATTAAAAAAAAAAAAAAAAAAGTAGAGTTAAAAATCTTTTTTAATTGAAAAATATGTGAAGCAGTCAATAAACAACATATGGATTATAAGAATTCCTGAGGGAGAAAATCAAAGGAAGCTAACCTAATAAATACTTAAAAGCGTATTTCAAAAAAACTATTGGGAAATAAAAAAAAAAAACACACACACACAAAAACTTGTAACTCTAATTTGAAAGAACACACTTTATACCTGAGACTATAAACCCAGAAAGATCAATAACCAAACATATTCTTGTAAAATTCCTGGACTTTAATCAAAAGGAAAAAAAATCATTTGATCATCTTGGCAGAAAAAGAAAGAAAATAATTTATAAGGAAAAAAATTGGATTGTCATCAGACATTTTGGCAGTAACACTTTATGCCAGATGAAAGAAAATGTGAGCCAAGGATTTTATACCAGAAAAAACTGACAATCAGACATTAAGGACACAAACAAATTGTCAACATCCAAGAACTCAGGGACTGTATCTCCCATAAGCACCTCCTGATAAATCAACTAGAGAATAAGCTACACACAACCAAAGTAACTAGAGAAACATCAGTTTAAAATTCTAGGCATGGAGGAGGGGAGTTCATAAAAGTAACTTATAGAAGTGAACTATGTGAGAGTTAAAAGAGCATAGTTTGTAATGGCTTCATGTTCACAATGTAGATAAAATACAACTATTAAAATTTTGGAGAAAATGGGAAGAGCATGTAAAAAATTTTAACTTTTTATTCACTAATTATATTGGTGTTGATAATAATAATAGTATTCTGATGCTATTGTTTGTTTAATGTATGATAAAGTAATTGAGATATCCTGCCATTCTCAGAGTCCTTGAAAAATCTGGATTAGCTTTATAGAAGATAGTACATATATAGATGTAGTATAGAAGAACTAAAATCCCTCTAGTCCTGAATTTTAATTTTACCATGATTTTATAAGGTATTATACTTCTAAAATGGCTCCCAATGACCCAGCCTTCTTGTATTCATGGCCTAGTAATTACCCCTACTCTCGAGTAACTCGCTTCTAACAAATAAGGGCAAATAAGGCAACATTGAAGGATATCACTTCTGTATCTGTAGTACAAAAGACTGTGATCTCCATCTTGCTAGGAGACCCTCTTTATGGCTTTCTCAGCTTGTATGCCTTGATGAGAGTTGCTCCCATTTTGAAGAGGCAAGGAACTCAAGACAGCCTCCATCCAAAGCTGTGCTATGACTTGGGACCCGGGACCCATAATCTAGCACATAAGTAATATAATCACATTCTAGGTATGTGAATTGGGGGTGAAGGTACAACTCATCCTATAACAAACCCCAAGGGATTTAGCCTTTTAAATAAATTTAGAATTAATTACAGAGCTCACAGGAATTTCACAGCTAGGAATCCCATTGTCATGGTCAGGGCTCCGATGTTGGGAGTTCAGATGATTGTGATGTCCGTCTCTTATGTTTGATAAAGCTTGAGAGCTTTTGAGCCAAGGTATTCTGGCCTTCGAGATAGGGTGGAACAGAAGTTGGGTTTAATGCTCTGGAAGGCAGTTCTAGGAATACTCAGGTATCCTCCATATCAATCAAGTAGGGATATAGGGATATACCATAGGGTTATAGGATATAATATTCCACCCTGGTACCCAGACTCTGGCTGCTAAATTTACAACTGCACCGTGAGATTTTGTGGTAGCAGTGTGGAAACAGACATAAATTGTATCAATTCCATGTCACATAAATATATGATTTGTTATTTTCCACTTAATGGTCAATTCAGATGAAAGCAGCTTCCTAGTTGCTTGATTTCAAACGGAGAGTTACTTGATAAATTAACAGAAAAAAATAAGGAAGATCTAAATAAACAATAAAGTAAATAATTTGGAAGTCTGAAAATATTTCTATAAATGTATATTCAAAATTTTGCTTTTGTGGATTTGAATACCTAAACAGTGGTACAATATTTAGTTAAGAGAAAAAAAGAGAGAGACACTTAGTAAAGGCATTAGTGTTCTTAGGAGCCAGCAAATTCCTGATTACTGTTTTCATCAGCTTTATGGCAGTCTCTGAGACTTAAAGTTCTAAAGCATGAATACATTTGTAGCAATTCCACACTTACTAGATTTACTTTAAAACTCTGAAAGGCAATGTTGGTATTAAAGAGCTTCTTTGAAATACAAAACTCCCTACTTTTCTGAGTTATTATTCCTTGATGTATTTAAGGAAGAATAGTGCTTTCATATTCATCATATTTCATCTGATTTTTCAATACCCCAGAAAATAATTGGAGTACATAGAAAATAGATCCATCCTCTTTATTTTTGTTCTAAATCTTAATTTACTTTTTTGTTAATATCTCTTATGAGAGACTGCTTCTGTGTTTACTCTTAGAACTAAGCAATAACTGAACTTTTTTTATCTTACTCTGTAGAGTTGTTTCATTGTCAGCATTTCCCACTTCAGAGGCTTTTTTTATTCATAGCTTAAAATCATGCAGTTATTCTGTTTCTCTAAAGAAGTGAAATAAAATAGAAGTTTTTGGGGGGATTAAATTAAAAGGAAAGTTTAAGGAGATACTGTTTAACTCAGTACAATGAAACATTCCAAGGACAATTGGGTTTTAAATATAAAATCATAACCTTAGTTGTGATCAGAGAATGTTATAAGTAGGAGAGATTAATAAAAATAATTTGCTACTGAACCTGAGAAAACTGAAGTCTAGAGAAATTAATAGCATATTGAATTATTATTAATAACAGGTTAATATCAGAACTTGATTTAAATGCAAATTTCCTGAATCTCAAATCACTAATCCTAGTATTCTGTTAGTTTTTAATATGGCTCGCTTGCACCACTATTTTTTCTAGGTTTATTGAGATATAATTGCCATATAACATTGTGTAAGTTGAAGTACAGCTTGTTTATTTAGCACATTTACATATTGCAAAATGATTACCACTACAGTTTTAGTTATTCTAATTAATTCATTGTGTTTTTATACTGCTTTATAGTTTATCAAGGAATTTTTACACATACCATATACATTGCTTTATTTTATCCTCAAAATGACCTCTGCAACAGGTAGGAAAAATATTTTTTCCATTGAATTTCACTTAAAGGTAAGGAAACAGAAACCCAGAGACATGACGTGACTTGAAGATTACACAGGTAGAAAGAAATGTATTCAAGGTCAGACCTATACACCTCATTATAGAACTTTGCCCGTTCCCATACCATCAGCTCAATGTCTGACGTGATTTCCTGGCCAAGCACCTGACACCTCCTCAAACCAAGGACAGGTGGAATAATCTACAACTTCATAAGAGTTGATTCAGCTGTTATGCTAATATTGTATTATAGGCGTGCAATAGAACAGGTCCCACAATCACTGGGCATAGACAACTGTATGTTCTGAGTCGATGAGATTTTATTTAAACCACATTTAGGATCCTGCCTTCCCACCCCCCACCCCCCACTTCTGCCAGAGTACATTTGTGAAGGGGTAAAATGTGTTTTGTTTTATTTTGTCTTCTCCAGGCAAATACATATGATTCAATAGAAATAAAATTCAACTTCTTCATGAAAATTGAACCCAGTGTACAAGTGGTTCTTTTTAAGATTTTCATGTCATTTTCTGCTCTCAAAGAAAACCACTTAATTAATAAATATTTGTTGAGCATCATGTATTTGCAAGCCACTCTGCTATATATCCTGGGGATTCTGTGGTGACTGTGGCAGAGTCTTTGTCTGGAACGTCTCGTCCTCTTTTGGCTACGCCTGTAGGACCAGAAAGACAGGAAGTGTGTTACAAAGATAGGGAGTATTTCTAGGAGACAACTCAACAGTACAGCAAATTTGCTTGTATCCAATGGTAGAGTGATAAAGGGAACTTAATTGGAAGCCAGGAGTTCTTTGTTCTAGCCCTGACCTCCTTTTGAGGCCATAGAAATGTTCTTCCTGGGACTCCTACAGCATCTCAACTTCTTAAGCTTTTGAACAAGATAGTCTGGGAAATCCTTTCTGCTTCTAAAGCCTAATAATTTATATTTTTCTTGTTGGCCTTGGTGCTTGTTTTTTCTTTTTCGAGTCTCTTGTTTCTTGTCAGTTAATCAACTGCATCTTTTTAAAAAAAATTTCATGCTCATGAAGAATAATTCCTTAATTTAAATTTCTGCTAGCTATCCATTGAAAAACAGCCTGGACTTAGCTAAGTGCGGTAACTTTTAGTTCATATGGCTTCCGAGTGAAGGCTGCACAGAATAAGGAGGTAAATAAACTCATTCAAGTTGAATAATGCCTGCTATTTCCTCCACTTGGAGAAGTCTCTGAGTAACAATTTATTTGTAATAATTATGTCTTATTTAATATTAGAGTGATTCATCAAAGTGTAATTCTATTCTAATGCCTCTTGTTCAAAGGAAGCGGAGATACTACCAACCATGCACAACTCTGTAGGCCTCAGGCTTGGGAGTGAAGGGGATTGAGTTGCAAATGACATAATAAGCTGAAATTGTGAAACATACACTAACACACACATAATCTTTCCATTTGCATAAAGCTAAGTCATTCAGTCATTCATTAGCTTATTCATTTTTAGAGTAAAATTTTCTGATCTTTTAATATGTGTTGAATGTGGAACTATTCGTAGGATACATAGAGTTAATAAACTGGATGATTTATCCTCCTAATTCTAAATTTCTTCAACTACAAAATCATGGCCAGTGCTTCTTAATTGACAGGATTGTTATGAGTATTAAGTGAGATAATTTGGATATATCTTGGGGCCCCGCCTATAAAGGGTACTGGAAATCCATTTTCTAGTTACTAAAGATTTCACATAAACATACACATGCATAAATACATACACTTTAATTCACACACACACAAGCATACACTACCACAAACACACATGAACATACTTGGATATTAGATATTTGAAATCCTTATCCCTAAACTGTTATAAAAATGAATCTAAATTTAAGAATCATAAGGATGTAAACGAATCTAAATTTAAAAACCACAAGGATTCCAATTAAACATGAATTCAGTGAAAGAAAATATATTTTAAATAATATTTCATGATTACTATGGAAACTGATGAATCAATGTTCTTTGTTCTCTAGATATTGATTGTACTGTTCATCTTTTATTGACTGGAAGCTATAAGAAAAAGCAAGGGCTTGGCTGGTCAAACATGCATTGTATACAGTTCCTGTCTCTTATATATTGTGCAATTACAAACTAGTAATAAGCTCTCAGAGCCTCAATTTTTCTATTGTTGGTATGGGAATAATAATCCTTTAATAAGCGGAGAGTGAGAGCAAAGCATCAATGAAATAACATGCGTACAGCCCTAATATGGCACATTTACGTCATTTTGTTTTTGTCTTTCCCATGGACAAAACAAAATGCACAGCCCCCAAATTAAAACACTTTCTGTGTTTCCTCAATAATAATGTTCCCCCTTTGAGTCGATGGCCGTCCTGATCCATGGCTCAGAATTGCATTCTGTTCAAAGAAACACAGGCCAGTAGCTGAAAAATAATTTGAAAGTAACTACTTGCTTTCTGCTTCTCAAACCCCTGAATGAAATACAATTTCCAATACATAAAAGAGAAATAAGTGCTAGCTCTCATTTCCATCTTGTTCCTTTCTCAAACACTATGCAGCTGCTCCAGAGATGGTCTATATGATTCTGATACCAGTTCCAATGTTCAATTTTACCCTCATCACCAAGCAATTAACACAATTCTAACAGTATCTATCGGGAGATAGTATAAGATCTCCTAGGTTAAGGGCTCAGTTCTATAAGACTGTACCCACCCACTGCAACTGTCAGTCAGAAGTCCAGTTTGTCATCTGTGCTTCTGACCGACTGGCTATAGATTGAGGGTTCCAGTGACTCTCCTCCTTGGGTTCGATCAATTTGCTAGAGCTGTTCACAGAACTTAGAGAAAACTTTTACTTACTACATTAGCAGTTTATCCTAAAAGGATGTAACTCAGGAACAGCCAGATGGAAGAGACACATAGGACAATGGATACAGGAAGGGGCACAGAGCTTCCATACTCTCTAAGCAAGCCACTCTGAGCATCTCTAAGTATCACCAACCCAGAAGCTCTCCCAACCCTGTGCTTTTGGGGTTTTATGGAGGCTTTAGTATTACATAGGTATGACTGATTAAATCATTGGCCATTGGTGATTGAACTCAATCTCCAGCCTCTCTCCCCCACTGAAGGTAGGGAGGTGAGACTAAAGGTTCCCACCCACCCTCTAATCACACAGGATGGGTTCCCTTGGCAACCAGCTCCCATCCTTAGGTTATTTGATGACTTTCCATAAAGTCACCTTATTAATATAACAAGACACTTTTATTGCTTTCATCACTTAGGAAGTTCTAAGGGTTTCTAGGAGCTCTGTGACAGGAACAAGGACGAATACAAAAATCTGTATTTCTTATTATGAATTCTATCATAGTCTGTATGTCAACCCCACAGATGCTGACAAATTTATCCTTCAATCTCAGTCCTTTGTAACATGTCTACCCCTATATTCCCCACTTGTCCCTTACATCCCTCCTTCCTCCACCAATTCTCTACATTTTAAGAGGAAAAAAAAGTGGGTCCTTATAAATACTATTTGTTGAACTTATTATTTGCTACATCCCAGGGTGTGTGCTTTTTATACATTATCTTACTTAATACTTGAGAAACTCTGTGATGCATACAGTTTTTTGCCAATTTTAGAAATTAGGAGCCAAAATCTCAGCGAGATGAAATAACTGGCAAAAGCCCCACAGCTGATAAGTGTAAGATATCAAAGATAAGGGGAAAAAACAAGATTTTAACACAGAGCTATTTAATTTCAAACCTTGTGCTCTTAATTACTACCCTATCATGTTTCCCTATGGTTATTCCAATGTTTGGTGGTGTCTATTAATTTCCAGTGCCCCTCTTGTTAACTTGATGTAAAACTATTCATGTTGTTTGTTTATAAAAATGTGTGTGTGTGGTTTCATTTGATTTGGTTTGGTTTGGTTTGACTTTTTCCGCATTGGACACTTTCCCAACTCTATTGACTTGCAAAAATTTGGTAAACAAGGATTGCATGTCTATGGGATTCCAGGTCCAGTAGCTGTCTGACTTTATCATTTTTTGGTTAAGTTACTTTCTGTGGACCTTGTTTTCCTCATTGGAGTAGGAAAAACAAAACATGCTGCTAAAACACCTATATCTCATAAGGTTATTTTGAAGGTTCAGTGAGGTAATGAACATGTCATTCTGTAAATTCTAAAGCATTTTGTTTCTATAATTTGTAGAGATGCCAATGGTAATGATAAAACCCGATGGTGGCTTTGACACGTACTGTAGGAAACTGGAAATTGTGAGTTCCTTTTGTAAGTACTCTATTTTGCTTCAAAAAATGTTTCCAGCTAATAGAAAAAAATATTTTATTTCATTTGGATTAAAAATATCAGGATATTATTTGAAGGCTATAAATTATGGTTTTGTGTAGTCCAGATAAAAAGATACGTGAAGTATTACATTACAAAGCTCTTAATTGCTCTCCTTTCGGATTATTAAAAGAAAATCATTTGAAATTATAATTTCTCAAAAGGCACCAGGACTGTTTTGTGCATTTATTTTTGGTTTGTGTCTTTGCTGTATAATTTTTCATGTAGTAAAGTGAATTTACAATTGCTCCTCTGTGAATCCATGTAAGTAAACTCAAAATCAGGATGTAAAAACATTGCTAATAATTATATTCCTTAGTTTATTTTAATAGCTCATTTATCCTCTGCAATTGAATCAAGAGGGTGTTTGTTCTGTATAATTCAGTAAATACCACCTCCACCCCAACCAAATAATCTGAAAATGGATTTCCAAGTACTCCTTTCAGCCAGAACAAAAGCATAGGGAATTGTTTCCCACATGTTTGGAGATGGGAAGATAAAGAACAAATAAATATGTGAAAATAATGTGACTCAATGAACAAGGATACATAAAAGTTATAGGTGAGTGAAGGATATTAGTTTAGAGGGTATCATATGTGTATATACAACTAGTCTTTTTTCCTACTGTGAATCAATTAAAAGGTAGAACTTTTAATTGATGGCAATGAAACAATGGCCTATATTAATGATAAAGCTCACACTTACATTAGCAGCTGTAGCTTTGGTATGTATTCATAATATGTCTCTTGATTCTAAATCCAAGAATTGTTCAGAATAATGAATCAGATGCAGATTGGAAAGTTTACGTGTAAATAAGAAGGTGAGGCTCTTGGAGTTCTATAGCACCTGGCTCTTCTCTCTTTAGGATAATCTCATAAATAGCCATCTGGAAGTTATCCTAAATTACAACTGGTATACAGGGATGTGAACAGTCTTTTGTCAGAGCTGGTCCACAGATATTAACAGGTTAAGTGTTCTCATACTCTCTGGCTGCTGTAATTTTAATTTAGAACATCTCAGAATATTTTTGTTGGCATCACTAATTATTATTTTGTATATATCCAGTTTTTTCTGAGAATATATATTAATAGTTTGTATCCATCAAAAATTCATATATACGTATATGTAACTGTATGTATATATAAATAATGATATATAAAATATACAAAAACTATATATAAATTGCATCTTTACAATTTTGATTGAAGCCTATATTCTGTTCATATTTGCTGTGTCTTAGAACCCTAATAAGATATAGACCATAATCATTAGGAAACATTTATTTTTAATTCAACATGTGCAGGTGTTGCAATGAGGCTGGGGATAACAAAAGACAGAAATTACAGTGTTGCTCTGAAAAAGTTGACCATTTAGGGGAAGAGAATAAGCACATATATGAAAAAAATTCAGATAGAAAGTAGGATATAGTTAATGCCAAGTGAGAGATAAAGTAAGTGTAAAGAGTTTAGAAAGAAATAACAAGTGTCCTGTTGGCTAAAATTGTCTCATAAGGCTCTAGGAAGAGGCAGGGCTTAAATTCAGTCCTGAAGGATTACTATGATTACAGTAAATGGAGAGGAAAGTAGAGAGAATCCAAATAACAGACTGATACAATAAAAATACAGAGTAATCATCTCTTTTGGGTAAACATTTAGTAGAGCTGCTTTTAGAACAGGGGGGAGAGAGAGAGAGACAGAGAGAGACAGAGAGAGACAGAGAGAGAGCACAGAGAGAGCAGAGAGCGAAGAGGGAGGAGAGAAGGAAGAGAGAGGGAGAGAGAGAATGTAATGAAGTGTAATGTATTATGTCTATCCATCCATCCAACCATCCCTCCATCCATCCATCCATCCTTCCATCCATCTACCAACTACATAGTTAGGGAGCTAGGTAAAGGGCAGAGCTAGGATTTGAACTAGGGTTGCTATACGTTCAAACTTATATTATTTTTAGAAGTATAAAAAGTTTTCAAGACTTCTTATGTTTGTAGGAGTTTTAAATTGGAGATGTAGAGATGAGTGAGTTTCTTTATAACTCGTTCCAACAATTAACTCAATAGGTTTAATAGGTGTAGGTCAAGGAAACAATGCTGGAGAAAGAAAAAAAGAGAGAGATGTTAGCACACACATGTTGGTATATGTATATGTGTTTGTGTATATGTACAAAAGAAAATAAGATAATTCAGACTTTAAGTGAATAGTATCCATGTCAAAAGAACTAATGAACTGACCACTTCAGCACTGTATTTACTCTCTGGTTTGCAGTCTCTTTTATTCAATCAGTCCTTTGAAATGATGTTCACCAAGGAGATCAATAAGGTGGGAAGAAAGAGAGTGTGAATAAATGCATGAACAATCTTCACTATAACACGAATAGCTCCCAGGACACTTTATGCTGGCAGCAGATGGGGAAAGGTGTATGGAAAATGTGCGTGTTTTAAATTTTTCAGAATATCATTTGGTCTTGTAGAGTCCTTTAAAATGTCACGTAAATACTCTGAGCCCAAGCATGAACATCTATTAAATTACATAAAGACTGAATGAGAGTATAATTAGACTGTACAGGTAAATACTCAGCATATAGTAGTTAAAAGTTGATTTTTTTAAAATAAAGTCTCAACTTTGTATTTTAAAAAAATAGTGTATTTTTGTTTTGTTAAAGCTACATGATTACAAATATTGTGATGCACATATGGATAGATTGTGGGATAAAAATAAAGGGCAAGTGAGTACAGGTTTGTTCATATATCACAGATGAAAAGAATAAGAAATGCACATTTGATTATGATTTAAATCATTAATGTGACCTAATAGCACAGAGAATAGCACATTGGTTCTGTTTTAATTTCTAAAATGTCCTATTTCTGCTCTCATGGGTTGAAATCCTCCTATTTCACTCCCATAAAAACAATTATAATCAATTAAATAGGTATTTTAAAGGTTTATATGGGGGATCAAGGTGAAGTTGAAAAAAAAAATTATCTCAACTCCTTTGCTACCCCAAAATTAAAGGACATAGGATCTGCTAGTTAAAAAAAAAAAGACCCTGTAGTAACATGTACCCGGATGGCTTCATTCTCCTCTGCTGTATATTTAAAAATATAATTAGAATTCTCACATGTCTCTCCAATTTATGTTTGGTGTACATCAGTTTTAGTGATAGGTGGGACGATCAGCTATTGTGATTTATCAAGTGGCATAATCTTTTGAGGTTAACATCTGACTGTCATGGAAAAGATAAGTAATTAAAATTGCTGAATAACAGTATGAACATGATGAAAGAAAGAAAAGATGCAATTCATCTCACCACTGGTGACTTTATGAGGCACAATCCATACTTAAACAAATTCACATTGATCCAAAGGTGTTTTACCAGCACTGAGCAATGGCTAGCAATCTAATTTTGCTCTAGACTCAATAAAAGATAGACGTTATTCATCAAAATGTCTTTAAAGGCTATTTTTTTTCTTTGCCTTCTCTTTCAGTTTAGCAGGTTGGAGCCTTTAAGGTTTTCCAAAAGAGTTAACAATATTCATTTACAAGTTGGTATCTATTGATAAAATGACTTTTAAAAATGAATAGCATATAATATTTAAAAGCTCTGAAATAATGTTACCTGCTAGATTTTTTTCCCCCAAAGAAGCCATTAGTATTAGATGCAATTAAAATGGAGGCTTGGTAAATTTCAGACAATATACTCTACTAGACGCAGACTTAATCTTCTCAGCTTATATTTGACAAAAGAAGTGGTGCTATTGTCTCTGCTTTTCTTGGGAAAGTGACTATTATGTTTTAAGCCTTTGATATTTTACTATAAGCACAACAAAAATCAAAGTTCTATCTTTTTCAGGTGGTTTGAAACACTTGTTAAACAAGGATACAAGAGCATCCGGTCTGAAGGCATTTTGGGGGGATTTGTTTGGTTTTTAGTCCTGTACTGATGTATTAAACTTAAAAACTAATTTAAGTAACAGATAATATTTTTGAAATCTAATTTTCTCCTCTGGATCTAAACCATCCCTGATGGTTTGACAAAACAGACTGGTGATCTCTTACTTCCATTAATAGTGTCTCTAAGATTTAAATTTATATCACAAGTTGGTATGAAATCACGATGTTTTTCTTTGTTGTTTTGTAGGGTTTTGTTTTTAAGTCACCCCCATCCCTTTGCTCTTGGTTTCTGTCATTCTAGGTAATCTTTAGTTCTTCTTTGGTTTGGAAGATTTTTCTTCTATTTTCTCTTAAGAAAGAATATAATGGTTGTGTGTCACACTCATGCATGGAGAATAAACAGTTTTGAAAACCATGCTATTCTTATCTTTGGCTTTCCTAATGACTAGTCGGTTCTACTTTTCCGCTGCCATTTTAGAAAGAACGAGAAAGACTCTGTGCTTTCTTTTTTAAAAAAACTGTTTTTTTATTATTAAAATATGTTTAACATATAATATTGAGTAAAGTTAAGGTGTACAGCATGTTAATTTGATACATTTATGTATTGTAATATGATTGACATGGTAGGGATAATTGCCACCTCTATCATGTTATATAATTATCCTTCCTTTTCAGTAGTTGGAATAATTAAGTTCTAGTCTCTTAGCAAGTATAATAATATTGTTGTCGATATTCACTGTTCTGTGCATTAGATCTCTAGAGCTTATTGACTCCTTGTAAGTTTGTACTCTTAAACAACCTCTGTCCTCTCCCCCCACCTTCCTCCCCTGGTTAGCACCACTTTACTCTCTGTTTTTACAAGTTGGACCTTTTCAGATTCCACATCTAAGTTATACCATACAGTACTTGTCTTTCTCTGTCTTACTTGACCTCAAGACTGTGTTTCCTGAAGACCAATGCTCCAAGAACAACTGAAATACTTTTATATCATAGGGGGAAATACCAAAAGAATTTCCCCATTTCTCAGTACACATTAATGACACGTTCAATAATTTTCCCTCTGTAGGAGGTGTTTTTTGTTTTTTTTTTTCCTCAGAGCCTTTTTAATGTGGGGGAATTAAAATATTGCATTGTCCGATGATAAACATCTACCTTGGCAGAAACTTTTCTGTCCCTGGTTAACATGACTCTTGGGTTAGCCTCTTCGGATAAGGCTTTCTAGTGAGTGGAGAGCGGCTTTTAAAAAAGATGCCACACAGTGATATCAGTGCACCAGCACCACTCAAATTAAAGTTCCTGTCATACATTTAAAAATTGAAAAAAAGGGCTTATAGGAAAAGAAAAAGATTTCTTTCTCCAGTTTATATAGTACCTTTATTATCCTAAGTCCTTGTATGTATAAGATTTAGGAAGTCTTTGTATTTGTTGTACTGTGCTCTGTGGAGAAAGAAATAATTACAAAGAAATTCCTTCACTATAGGAACATGCAAATAAATTTCCAAATGTATGTCAAAATCAAATGCAATTCCATATTTTTATAGTGTTAATGACATGGTAGTTAAAACCTCAAATATACCTGGGTTACATTCCTAATCGTCCACGTAATTGCTTTGTGATCATGAGCAAAATAGTAAACTGTCATTTTCCTGTTCCTCATTTAAAAATGGAGATGAGGGCCGGCCCTGTGGCTCAGGCGGTTAGAGTTCCATGCTCCTAACTCCGAAGACTGCCAGTTCGATTCCCACATGGGCCAGTGGGCTCTCAACCACAAGGTTGCCGGTTCAACTCCTCAAGTCCCACAAGGGATGGTGGGCAGAGCCCCCTGCAACTAGCAATGGCAACTGGACCTGGAGTTGAGCGGCGCGCCCTCCACAACTAAGACTGAAAGGACAACAACTTGACTTGGAAAAAAGCCCTGGAAGTACACACTGTTCCCCAATAAAGTCCTGTTCCCCTTCCCTAAAAAAATGGAGATGATAGTGGTGGACTTGGCCTAAGATTGCGGTGAGGATTAAAATGGCATGGCACAAGTATTAGCTATTTTTATCTATTGTTATTAATTCAGGTCTGTGTTTTCATAATGGAATAACTACTGTTTCTACTTTCACATTCCTTAATACATTCTCAAATGTTCTTTTTCCCTACTGCCCTTTACATGTCACAAAAACTGCTTTATTCCAGGTCAGTAATTGTTGCCACGCAGCAGCCTACCAGTCTCTCTCCTCGTACCTGCCCCTAAAGAAAGGAGAGTCTGTGAGACGGATCCTTTCAGTGACTTTGCTTCACCTTTGTGCTTACACCTTTTGTCTCCCTGTTTGGCCCCAGAAAGATGGTTGGCTAGTTAAAGACGGGTACGACTCCCCATGGGGTGGGTGGGCAACCCAAGCCAGACAAAGCCACTTGGGGACCATCTGGGGAACTCGTGGGGTCGATAGAGGTGAGCACAGCCCCCCACCTTCCCTCTGCTAAGGAGAGCCTTTGCCTCTGTGGCTGCATTCCTTCCCACAACCTGCAGGGGAAGTGACTCAGTGATGTGCTCTCCATCTATTCATATGCATAAAGGTTTTGTCCCTTGGGGAAGTACTTATCCTGGGACTTAGGGTTCAGCTGCCTGCAGACAAGGGTGATTGGCTTAAATCAGTTTCCCATTGTAATGTATTGTAATTCATCTTGAGATTGACAAGCTTTACTTCTTTTACTTCCTCACCTAACTAATAAAAGCCATGCATTGGCCTGATTCGGGGTTCAGCCCTTGAGGCTGCCATCCTTTGGCCCCGCTTGCACACTATTCTTGGCTACTATCTTTCTTAACCGTGCACTGCCTTCCTCGCTTCCCACAACTCTTGTCGTGCTGGACGCGACAAGTAATGGCTTCCCATTTGCTGAATAAATGGGCATCCTCAACTCACTGCAAATTTTGACACTGTTCACCAGTGCTTTTGTCTTGCAACTCTTTCCTAATTTGCCGTCTCCATTGATTGAAGAAAACAGAGGAATCTCATAGTGTGAGTTTCCTCCTCTCTTAACTTCCTGCTAAGGAATACTGTTGTTTTTCAATATATGTCCTATACTACATGCCCTATGTGCTATATATCTCCTGTGTCTTTCTCTCCGGCCTATGTGGGTTGAATTTTCCAGTATGGGTTTTTCCAAAAGTAAAGGTAGTAAATTCACATAATTGCTACATAAAACATATGAGATGAGATTACTTGTCAAAAGCGAGACACATTATTTAAATGACAAACTGTGCATGTAACAATAGTCATACACTTGTAGGTCGTAGCTGTAGGTCCATAGACTATCTACACTCCGTTAGTGCATTACCATATGTTACGGGGTGCAGATACTTTGAATCTGGACTTTCCCCTGAGAAAACAAGCCAGAAAAGGAATCATGGCTGGGGACCCATAGGTGAGGTAAGAATATTTAACGTAGTGACTTTCTTACTGAAAGTCAGATCTAATTGTCTCTCCAATGAGAAACAAGTGATTAAGAGAGAGAAAAATGACAACATGAAGCAGCAAGAAATGTCAGGATACCGTTGCTACTATTTTGACAAAAACAGGCAAGAGAGATACCAGCAAAAGAAGAAATATTTCATCAGCAAGAAAAGGTCTAGAGTAGTGGGTCTCAATAGTAATGCACATCGGAATCATCGGGGATGTTTGTTCAAAGTACAGAGACTCAGTCTGTGGGTAGTCTTGTGTTGAGACTGTGAGACTCAGTGTTGTGGATCGTCTTCAAGAGGCTACCTGACAGGTGCTCTCATGGAAATCTTCCCCTGCTGACTGCTGTCACACTCCTACTTAGATGGTGTGGCATTTGACATGTCCCCTGGGGGTCCACTCTGTCCCTAGACATCATGGGCTACACCTGTGCTCTGCTGTTTCTCCTCTCAGAAAATGTGTCTGTGCCAGAGTGCTGTTTCCTAAGTACCCAAGTACCAAGTAAAACCCAAGTACCAACACCCCCTGAGACTTGAAAATGCAGTTGCTCTCCCTGTGGTTCCTGCAGTGGAGTCTAGCATGTCATGCTCTTCATGGAAATGTGGAGGAAATGCACTGTAGTGGTCAGTGCCCTGCCTCTTCACCCTTAGAGTTGCAGGAAACTTAACCCTTGTATCTCTTCTTTCCTATATAATCATGCAGCAAATACATGTCTTAGAGGTTGTCGGCTGCATACATCCAGCCCTATTTGAGGCCCACTGTATAATGCTACACTGAAAATTTTCCTGAATTTTTACAACAGTCTTTTTGCTGACATCTCTGCCTCTTGTCTCACACCTTCTGATCCATTCTTCCCTCAACTAAGGATCTCTTCCTCTAATGCAGAGCTCATCATGTCACTCTTTGGCTTAAGATCCCTGTGAGTAACTGTGGCTTTCAGGATAACAGCTAATTCAACATAACCAGCATTCTGTCCCTCTTTCAGCCTTAGTTCTCATTACCTACCTCCACACCTCATGCCTGTTTTTCATACAGAATCTCTCATAGCCTAAGTCTGCATGAGCAACACCCTTTCTCCATTGGCTGGTTGCAAACCTTTTAACTCAATAATATTGTAAAGTCATTTCGGTCAGGGATTATTTCTTATTCTCTTGTATTTCCATATTTCCTAGCACAGGATTTAAATATAGTTGCTAAGGTAAATCAGGAAGACAGTTAGGAAGGAAGAAAAATGGGAAAGAAGGAAGGAAGGAAGGAAGGAAGGAAGGAAGGAAGGAAGGAAGGAAGGAAGGGAAGGAGGAAGGGAGGGAGGGAAGGAGAGAGGGAGGGAGGGAGGGGACAGAGGGAGAGAAAAGGAAGGGAAGGGAAAGAAGAAGGAAGGAAAGGATAGGATAGGAAGGGAGGGAGGAGGGAGGGAGGGAGAAAGGGGACGGAGGGAGGGAAAAGGAAGGGAAGGGAAAGAAGGTAGGAAGGAATGAAGGAAGGAAGCCATACATTTGTCTAGAGACTAAGATCTATATATAAAGGTTTGCATAACACCCTCTTCTATTCATACTTTGTTTTTCTAATATGTTTCTATTATATGAACAAATCTATTATAGAGCGAGTAACAAGCTCTTTCTTCGTGGCTCTAACTGCCGAGTCCTGCTATTTCCACCCCTTCCTCTCAGGTGCATATCACTAATGTGACCATGTATTCATGCTGCTGCTTATTCAGTGGGAATCATTAGAACCCCTTCAATCAATTGTATTGCTGGGCCGTGAAGGCGGTCAGAGAGATCAAGCAACATTACTAATCCGAGGAAGGTAAGAAGAGAAAAATTCATGGGAGAAGCAAATGAAAATCCTTAAGTTAGGGATTTTAAATGGGTCCCCTTCATAGTTGTTTTGGTGTTCTGAAATAGTCCTTAAACACACATCAGAAACTTCAGCCAGGCCAGGAAGCAACGGCATGTTTTGTTTTTGTTTTTGTTTTCTTTTTTAAATTATGAGCAGTATAATGCATATCAATTAAAGATAATGCATTTCATGTCTAATGCTTTCCACAGTTTATTGCTTGACATCTAACCATTAAATAAGAAAGGAGTTGGGCATGAATTATTTGTCCATACATAGTCCTCAGCCAAGGCCAACATTTTACACTCTGCTGTCTAAAGCTGGGGCTACATTTCACAGATTTTTTGTCAGCCAAATTCTTGTTAGGTCCTAAGAGTAGTGGACTGTAGAGGGAACGGGGATGGCAAGAAGAGAGAAGAAAGCTTCCTGCTTTCTTGCTGTTCCTAGAATCATCACGCCACCTATGCCTCTCCATCCCAATACTTACAATCGGTCCCAGACTCCAGCTTTTTTGACCACTCCTAAAAACAAGCCCCATCAGACTTCCCCACCGGGTACTGCAGGAACTCGCTAACGCTCTCTCCTTTATGATTTAACATCACCTCACATGACCTCTCCAACTTTCTGGAACCCAGTCCTTTCCATTTTGTTTTTCTAGCTGCAGAGTGTTAAATGCTTACTACCCAAAAGTCATTTCCTTTGGGTACCCCAGCATTTACTTTTTGCTCCTTTACTCCCTCCTCCCTCCGCCCCACCCCATGATAGATTACTGTTTTCCTGGGTGTACTCTCATACATCAGGACTCTAGATTCTGTGTTCAATCTTCTATTAATTCAGAGGTCATAATATTTCTACACTGACTCACATCAAACATATCCACGTGTCTGGACGACATTAAAAGTGTTTCATTTTCATTTTTCTCATTTCTACTCCTCCTAACTTCTTGCCATGCCATCATACAAGCCTGACATTATAATTATCCCTGTGTTCTGCGCATTCTACATGTCTGCAAACCTATTCCCATCTAGATGACTTTCTTATACAGTTTCTCCAATATTTTCCTTCCTCCTATCCAAGACACCTACCTCAAAATGCTATCCCGGCCCCTCTAACAGCTCGTAGCAGCCTCTGGCTGCACAACTTACAATACTCAGTTTCTTTTGTAAGTTATTAAAAGTCTATTTTACCTTAAAATCATGTTGATAATGATGATGAATTCCTGCTGGTCAGTCTTGTTTTCTGAAGTTAAACAGTATGTGAGGACAGAGACAAAATCCTCAATTTCCTTTTTATTGCTCATTGCACAGGGGTGCTCTTTAATTATATACAGATTGTCTGATTTCTTCCAGAAGCTTAGCAAGTACATGACCATAGTTCATCTTTTTTCTCAGTGTAGATGTTTCGGAATGTTGTGTCTCCATTGTATCAATGCTTGCCTTCCAGTATGGGGAGACGAATGTTGCTGTTAACAACACTAAAAGGTTTTAGTCTTAGCTCATGTAAAATCTTCCTGGCAGGTTTATTACCGCTTTATTTCTTTAAAGGCCCCTATTGAAATCTCAGACTTGACATGAGCTTGTGTAATTGAAATTCCTGTATGTTTTAGCGGCATGCCAACAGTTCTATGACTGGAATATCGTAATTTTATTTTTGCTCTTTCCACGATAAAAGAGGCATGTTTGCTTGTGAAAAACAGTAGAGGAAATTATCCTGTCTTTGCTTTCATTCCACTCGCCTGGCTTTATTCCTCCCCAGCAATTCTCCACATTTGCTTCTGCATCAAGGCTCTAATTAGGTGAAGCAGAGTTGCTGATTGTGAAGAACTGCCACTTAAAAATAAAACTGCAAGAGCGCTTCATTCTAGGAGGTGCATAATATTGAGGAAAACAGTCAGTTCAAAAGCAAAGTTTGCCATCTAGCTTTAAATAACACTGTAAATAAAAGATGCTGTTCTATCTTGCTCTTATCAGGTACATTTTTATCAAGTAAAAAAATATTAAGAAAAGTAGACTATTCTATGCTGCTTTCTCTGTCTCTCTCTCTCTCTCTCTCTCTCTCTCTCTCTCTCTCTCTCTCTTTCTCTCTTTCTCTCCTTTTTTAGAAGTAAAGGCCTCTTAAAAACAAACTTTATTTTTAAATGTGCATGGTAATGAAATGTGAAATATGTCACTAAAAAAGAAGAGGAAGGAGGAGGCGAAAAGGAGCAGAAGGAGAAGAAAAATTTGGCAAATTCTTCTAGTAGATTCGGTCATAAGTTACAGAATATAAATTGAGGGGGCAAAGGAAACTCAATTGGTCAGATAGATAAAGTTCTCTGCACACCTCAATGAAGACAAGTCTGTGCTCGTTCAGTTCTGCAGACTGATAAGCAATGTTTGAAAAACAAACAAAAAAATAAAACATTTAGGAAACAGTAGTATTCCCTCAGGGCTTTCACCTACTCTTTGACAGACAATCTTTTGCTTTGATTAGTGTATTTTCCTTCTCCAGCCCCTATAGCTTTGAGGATCTGGCCCTCTCACTGTCCGTCCTCAGAGATAGACTGTGGCTCTAACCTCAGCCCTACCAGCAAATAAGTCAGTGAGTCAAGTCACCCATCATGCACTGGGACATCGTGGTCCAGTCCACGTCAGAGCTCCTTCCTGGCCCATCTGATCAAACCTGGGACCTCCTGTATGTGAGTGCCTCTATTTTTCCCTCCTTAAATCTCTTTTTTTATTCCTCACTCCCCTTCACACCATGTTTTTCAAATCTACCTTAGATTCTGCTCCTCATTGTGGACATTTTATTTCTCGTGTCATCACCGGGTCCTGCTCTGAAGGACTACTCTCAATTCTTCTCCCCTTAGCAATGGGAGTCTGGAATATCGAGAAAAATGGCTGCCAGGACTCCCTGCAGCTACCTTCTGCCTGCCTGATTGAATACATTCAGCTCACCATTCTGGTGACTGTGACAGAGATTCTTAGACTCCCAGGTGATCAGGTGTTAATTTATAATTATGGTAAATGAGACCACCTGAGTTCCCTTTTCTTCCTACTGTTCAGTGAGTTACTTTCAAAAATGTATCATCAAAATACTACTAATTCATCTGTAAGAATCCTTGCTTTTCAGGTTTTGTATTTACTTTCTACCCTATTTCTTTTTCTGTTAGTGTTTTTTAAAACTTTTGGGCATTCTCTGATTCTTAACAGGGATGGAGAGTAGCTAATTAAATTCAGTGAAGCTTTCTACCTTTAAATACTATAAAATGAGGTTGTAGTTGGAGGTCCAAGCAAAAAGATAAATGTCTCCTGCAGATGGGCTCATGCATGCTTCTGATACAAAACACTTGGGCATTTACTTTAGATTTCAGATAACCATTTTATTAGAAACCAGCTTTGGTCTTACCATTCACTTAATATGAATGATACAGTGGTTTCTTATCAGGTCTTGTATTTTACCCTACGTACAAGCTAATAAGTGAGCTTATAGCTTTGTGGATGCTGACAGATGACATGAAACTCCAAGGACAGAGACAATAAACTTCATTATTTACACCATAGCAAGCATGCTGTCAAGTCCCACAGTGGTAATGGGGAACAACCCAGCTGGGTACTATAGGTGCAGTAAGTTTGCATTGTAGTCCAGAAACTCTAAGCTTGGAGAACCACTGTTTCAATGGTGAATCTGCTCTTTGTTTTGGTAAAGACAAAACCCTAAGAAATGGTCTAGGTAAAGAATGATCAGGGACATACATTATTGTCATGGGCAGCAAAAATGGGCACGGATAGTCAGTACACATGCTAGATGACTCTGTCAATATTCTAACTTCAATTTCAATAAGAATCTCTAGGACAATTTGTTTAAAATCTATACTCCTAGATTCCACGCAGAGATTTTTTTTTTTTTTTTTTTAAGGTGTAGGTTACTGTAGTGGTGCTCTCTTTTTGTGTTTTGTTTTATTGGGGAAGGGGAACAGGACTTTATTGGGGAATAGTGTGTATTCCCAGGCCTTTTTTCCAAGTCAAGTTGTCCTTTCAATCTTAGTTGTGGAGGGTGCTGTTCAGCTTCAAATTGTTGTCCTGAAATTTCAGTCTTAGTTGTGGAGGATTCAGCTCAGCTCCAGGTCCAGTTGACGTTTTCTAGTTGTAGTGGGCACAGCCCACCATCCCTTGCGGGAGTTGAACCTGCAACCCTGTGGTTGAGAGGATGCATTCCAACCAACTAAGCCATCTGGGAGCTCAGCAGCAGCTCAGCTCAAGGTGCCGTATTCAATTTTAGTTGCAGGGGGTGCTGCCTTGTGGGACTCGAGGAGTTGAACCGGCAACCTTGTGGTTGAGAACCCACTGGCCCATGCGGGAATTGAATGGGCAGCCTTTGGAGTTAGGAGCATGGAGCTCTAACTGCCTGAGCCATCGGGCAGGCCCGAGAGATTTTTGATGAGTTGTAAATTGGCACCTCCCTTTGCTCATGTAGGCTCCGAAGTCCACTGACAGCATAGAGCAGCGCTGCATGTCTGCAGCTCAGCAGTCATTTTACAGGAAGGAAGATATGCTTCCATAAATTTAGAAACTCAGGATTCTCTTAGAGTCGTTTCAGTCAGCTCACATGGGGGAATCATTCGGTGACATTCTGCACATCATTTCATACTAGGCTGAGAGCTCTCCACTTTAAGGAATCTCTTCAGTTCCTTCCAAATGTGTTCTTATCACATTTCTGATTTTCTCTTAAACAGACTTGATGGGAGGGTAGTAGCTAAAACAGTCTTGCTCCTTGTCCTGCATGGATGTGTATACAAGATCACAAATGATGAATGCATTTCCAAAGAGTTCAGGTGTGTGTGTGTGTGTGTGTGTGTGTGTGTGTGTGTGTGTGTGAGAGAGAGAGAGAGAGAGAGAGAGAGAGAGAGAGAGAGAGAGAGAGAGAGAGAGAGAGAGAGAGAGAGAGATTGATTTTATCAGGACAAATTTGCAAAGGTAAAATTTCAGAAGAGTAATATAAATTGGGCTTTTGTAAAGCAAATACAAAAGGTTTACTTGGACCATTAGGATTGAGATCTGTGGGCACAGATATTTGTTTTTCATTTTATGGTCACCAATTCAAAGGACACTACACAGAAAGTGCTAGTACATGAGTGTGTGTACATGTGTGTTTCCTTCTAGTGGTCCTAAACCTCTTTTCTACATTCCTATATATTATAGGTGGAACCTGGAGAAGCAGGAATAAACTAGTTACTGAAGCTTTTCTGGAAAATTCTCTTAAGTTCCATTATTATTATTTGGAAATGCTTCTAGCTGGGAGTAGCTGTTTTTCCCAAGGGGTGAGATGGTGGAGGAAGGAAGCAGCAGGTACAGTATTTCTATAATAAATGTTATAGTAGAGGAATTTTTTAGATTTTTCCATAGTTGTCATTATAAAAGAGCTATATGGTCATGATGGGTGTTCATTATATTCTCCCAGTGGAGTGGTTAAAGTGTGTTTCAGTTATGATATTTTGAAAATCAGGGTCCGGAATAGGATGTACTGATATTTACTTTGACTCTCAGAATTGTGGAAGGATGTTAAGAATTTCTTACAATGACAATGATAACTACTCAGTCTTGGCTTTGGGTGAAATGAACTATATGAATGTTAATGAGAATAAGCATTTAATTTCTTGCCCTTCAGAAAGACATCACATGACATTTAGCGACCACCATGTCTGAATTGTTCCTTTTACATTTGACCTAGAAAAGGTATTTTAACTACAGTAACTTTCAGCATACTTACAAATCTCTTTATACACAAGAGGAAGGAGATCCAGTAATGAAAATATTGACATTTCTTTTCAGAGATTTTTGGGTCCTTGAATTTACCTTTGGAAAAAATCCTGTTTAAATGCTGACCATCTCTGTCCTTGCTCAGTTCCTATCTTGTATAGCATCATATTGAAAGATAATAAATCTGATTAGATAGGGAGAACATATATTCTTGGTAAATTGCTGTATCTGATTTTCTCTTATGCCTGTTTATGTTAATTGTCATAGATTCTTTGCGCAAGCACTGAGCCTGTAAAGTGTGTATGTTTTCAAATTATGGTCAGTCACTGAGAAACAGACAATGGAAATTTTCCTATTATTTTAAGCAGTGACATTAGTACAAAAAAACCCACTAGTCTGTTTATCCTAATGCCGGCTTATGTGTCACCTGTCCTTCCTTCATAAGACTGACTTTTTTAATAAGTTAAACAGAATGCTCATGAGATATTGTGGAATTGAGATAACATGTTAGTCATCTAGGTCTTTGTTCAGAATGATTTTAGGTACTCAAATACTAACAAGACTGCAGAGTGTTGTCATCTCTTAAGAATCACTTATTAATTATGTACTGCATGCTCCCAGTTCTATGACACATTGTGGAACTTACACTAAAGAAAATATATGGACTCCACTTTTAAAAATTTCCCTGTCCAACTAAAGAAATATGATCAGAATATACGGATATGACTTAAGAACTTTTACATAATTTCCATGATTAAGTGGAAAATGCTCTGCCACATATCAGCTGAATGATCTTAAAGAAGCCAATTGGTTACGCGGAACATCAGTCTTGTTCATGGAATGGGGATTGAATTAATATTCTTTACATGTTTGTAAAGGTCTTTGCAGAAAACTATTTTGCAAACGAAAGCACATTGTACAAAAGCTGGTTGCAAAGGCGTGCCCCTTGGTAGTCTTAAACTGGTGGAAATGATAACAATGTGCTAATATGGGTAAGCAACCTCCTACTTTTAGAATAACCAGGGGTTGGTTGGGACATTAGGGATCATACTGTTTGAGCGCCCCTCAAAGCCAGGCATCCCAAACAGTTGTGCAATGGGCTGCAGACTCTGCTTTTTTTTGAGTTGAAATTGTTAAAAGGGATTCTGGCAGGACTGAAAAAAGTAATTAGATGGATGTAAATGAGGTGATTAGAATATATGTATTATAAATTTGAGTAAACTTTTATTCAAGTAGCCAATACATTTCAAAAACACAGGGATCATAAGTGTGTAAAGAATGTTCACAGAATGAGCACGCCCTTAAAACCAGCACCCTGATCAAGAAATAGAAAAAAAAAAAAACTCCCTAAAATCAACTCAGAAAATTGCCCCCAAAGCATAGCTACTATACTACACTTAATATTTTTTCTTAATTTTTGCATGTTCCTGCACACTATATGAATGGAATCATAGTGTATGTACCCCATGGGCCTGGTTTAGTTTGTTCAGTATGATATTCTTTTAGTTTTATTTATGCAGCAATAACCATTATTTCTCATTACGCAATTTAATCTATTGGACAAATACACCACAATTTATCAATTTTACTACAAATGAACATGTTGGTTCTTTCTAGTTTATTATTTTTATTATCATTACAAATAATGCTGCCACAAACATATTCCTGTACATATTTTTTGTACACACATGCACACAATTATGTTGGATAAATTTCTGGGGCATGGTGTATATGTGCATATTCAGCTTTAGAAGGTACTGCCCAGCACTATTCGGAAGTTGTATGAATTCACATATCCACTCACAGTGTATGAGACTCTAAGCTGTCCTGCACTTTTTACACACTGATGTAGTTAGTTCTTTATAATCTTAGTTATTCAGATGGATTTGTAATCAAATCTCACTATGGATTTAATTTGCATTTCCTTAATGACTAACACTGAACACCTTTCCATATACTTAGCCATTTGGATATACTCTACTTCAAAATGCCTATTCAACTTTTATAACCGATTTATTAAATTGGGTTAGTTGTTCTTTGTAGGAAATTTTCATATCATCTGTATACAAGTTCTTTGCTATAATTCATGTTGTAAATATCTTCTTTTAGGCTCTACCTTGGCTCTTCATTGTCATAATAGTGTCTTCTGGAATCAAAGTTCTTAATTTTAATGTAATAATTTATCAATCTTTTTCATTATGGATAGAGCTTTTGGAGTCTTGTTTTAAAAAAACCTTTCACAATCCCAATACAATTTATATATCTTGCTATGTTATTTTATGGAAGTTTTATTGTTTTCTGCCTTTCACATTTAGATTCAGTCAATATCTGAAATTGTTTTCTTATAATGTCTGAATGGAGTCTAGATACATATATATTTTTTTCCAAATGGATCACCAGTTGCCCCAACAAAATGTATTGAATAAAACATCCTTTCCCCATTGTACTGCAGTATCATTTTCATTCTATATCCAGTGACTTATGTGTGTGGTCCTTTATAAGGAAATTTATTTATTAAATTTTATAGGTTAAATTTTATTATTTTTTTATGTCTGTATATTGATTCTGTATACCCTATTGTTCCCTGGTCATGTTGTAAAGTTTTTCTCTTCTCTATTTAAACACTTTCTCTAAGTTTCTTTTATATACTGATAATTTCAATATCTCAAGGCTTTGAATGTTTGATTTTGCTATTTTGAATTTTCAGCTAGCTCTTACTCAAGTTGCTTTATTTCTTTCAGTATTTTATTTTTCTTTCTTTGCTTGCTTTTTAAATTTTTCCTTTTATTGTGGGCAGGTAATTTTTCTTGGACTTTGGTCTGTGGATTTGCTTTGAGACCTGGGTTATAAGTGAGTTTCTCTGGGGAAAATTCACATTGTGTCTCCTCATTCCTGGAAATCACCAGTAATCTGAGACCATTTTACATTAAATTCTACATTGGAGATTTATTTCAGAAACTGAGGGCAGCATGTATGCAGACTAAAGTAAATTTTCCGTTTGAGATTATTTTGGATCTCATGAGTAACATTAATTCACACCAGAAACTCACAGGCCAGCTTGTGGTTACAGTTTTTAAGGGGAAAGTTACAGACAAGCAAAAATTCCTTTCTGACCTCTTCCATATTATGTTTTTTTGTATGTACGTATATATGTATGTACAGTAGGTGTGTATTTGCTTTTTTGTTGACATTTATCCTAACAATTGGGTGGGAGTTAAACCCCTTTGGGAACTCAGAATTGTGCAGGGCTATTTTATAGCTTGCCCATTAGAGGAGAGTCATGGGTTTTATTTTCTGTCTTCAGCACTATAAGCAGTTATCAAAATAGGAACTCTGGAGTTCAGCAGAAAGCCTCGCAAAGGAAAAACATAAGTTTGATGTTATCTTATCTCCCAAGATTTCAACTTTAATTTTATTTTGCCTTTGCAGATTTATTGCTATCAGTGCTCTGCGAGTTTGTATTATTTTAAATCAAACATTGTCTTTTCTATACTACCCAGCATAGTGATTTCCTAAACTACCTTTACTTTGTAATTTTTTTCTCCCATAAAAGGATAAATGTTTCTTTGCTCTGATAGTTTGTATTATTTTAAATCAAACATTGTCTTTTCTATACTATCCAGCATAGCATTTTCCTAAACTACGTTTACTTTGTAATTTTTTTCTCCCATAAAAGGATAAATGTTTCTTTCCTACTGAAGCACCTCATCATAAAGAGGTTAGTGACTTCCTGAATTGATGAAAATCCCTGTAAGGCTGGTTTTATACAGCACAGAGGCACCTCAAGGAAAAAATAGACATTCTGAATCCTAACTCAGACCTCATTTCTCAGGCCTGAAAATGAAAAAAAAAAAAGTACAACTAGATCATTGATTCTGCAGAATGAAGATAATACTCTATTTAACTCAGCAAACAAACTAAGACCAGATCCATGAGAATCCATTTATGAGCTCACCTTTGTGTTATCTTACAGGTTATCTTACAAAGTGGAAATTTTTAGTAGAATACCAGTCAGTAATAACCATTTGGGTTATAGAAATCCTGATTCACCTAACAAACATTATAGATGCTCTGCAGGTTTGGAAAATGATGGCATGGACTTGCTTTCTACTCAGTTAAATCACTTGCAGACTTAGTATATTATGTTTTATAGCCACAAGTCACTTTTCAGCCATAAGAGTAAGTACTCACAAAGTTTTTTCGCCCTCCATAGCTTTGTGAATGAAGAACCTGGAAATGGGGCAAACTGCCTTTTCCTCTCACAGATGCCTTACTACATCCTGGGAAACTATCCACTGGGAACCTGATTCTGAATACAACATTCAGTGTTACCATAGTTTCTATTCGTCCTGTTCCTCTAAGGAACTCTCCAGCTTTGTGTAGAGGCAGCAAATGGCTTCATAGCAATCAGCCAACCAAAAAAGATAATGGATGAACATTCGAACATGAAATTAATGAACATTAATTTAGTGAAAGTGGGATTAAGCTTATGTGTGGCTGCAAAATCCATATGCAGCTGAAATGTCAGTTACTAGATCTCATTATACTTTGTGTGTGTTAGTGTTGATGATAGCCCGTTGCTCACGGCCATGACTTAGGGGGAGATGTTTATGTACCTGTGGCTTCCGGTAATGTGTCCTAGAGGACTGTCTGATGACCTGTTCCAGTTACTTTCTAGTTTTTATTGATAATAAATAATAAGACTCTTTCCAAGTACATTTGCATTTTAATAACGGATGTATAAAAGGGCTTCAAGATTTAAAACCAAGCACTTAACAGTAGAGGATGAGCAGAGCAGATGCTAATTTAGCAGAAGGACTTTTCTGACTCTTTCTCAAATCACTTCAGTGTGATTTCTCAGTGTCCCGTGAGAGGTCACTTACTCTGTCACTATAAGGACAGACTAACTTGATGAGCCCCATTTCTGCTGCACAACCCTTTGACCTGGATGAGAGAGTTTGTTTTCTTTCTTTTGTCCCCTTCAGCTGACATAGCATCACAACAGAGGAGCAGAATCCGATAGCAGGGATGCAGGAACCCAGGACAAGCTTGATGAGCTTAATATTTTTTAGGGTCAATCAGTAATATACCAATCTGCCAAAGTTTGTCATCTGTTCTCTGCCTTCATTGTTAAAGAGAATGGAAACAAAATAGCCTTTTGTTCTAGGTCTTTGTGTTTATAGCAAAATTTGTTAAACAGCCCTCTTAACCCCTATAAACAGGATCCTGTAGATGCTTAGAATTTGTAAAATTCTATACATTAGACTCTTCTTCCTTAGCCTGACATACAAGTTAAGAAGTGATAAATAAAATGCCCCTATAAGGAAATGACAACATCATTTATTAAAACATACAGTGTTTTCCCAAAAATAAGACCTATCTGGACCATCAGCTCTAATGCATCTTTTGGAGCAAAAATTAATATAAGACTTGGTATTATATTATATCATATCATATCATATCATATCATATCATATCATATTATATTATATCAGATTATATAAGACCCGGTCTTATACTAAAATAAGACCGGGTCTTATATTAATTTTTGCTCCAAAAGACGCATTAGAGCTAATGGTCTGGCTACATCTTATTTGCGGGGACACATGGTATATGTTGGGGGAAAAGACCAAAGATGTCATTGGCCTGGCCAAAGGTGTTAATTAATCTGTCACTACACATTAGGTGTCTTTTCACTTTGGTGTTAAACATTTGGTTTAGAGGATTATAGTACTACGCAGATATCTGAAATGATGATTTATTTGACAATCCCCATTAAACCAAATACCAATTTCACTCCCTTCCCAGGTTGCCAGGTTGAGATTTATGCCTGTGTTAAGGAGTAGGTGACTTGTACTAGTTATCTATCGCTACGTAATAAATTGCTCCAAATGTCAGTGGCTTACAGCACATTTATGAACTCACAGTCTACTGTCAGTAATCTGGGAATGGCTAGCCAGGCTCTCTGCTTCAGAGTCTTCCACAGACTGTGATCAATGCGCCTGCTAGGCTGTATCATCTTAAAACTCAAATGGGGAAAGATTTGCTTTTGCACTCAAGTGGTCTTGGCAGGATCCGGTTCCTCATGCATTGCTGCACTGAAGGCTTTTAATTCTCCACTGTCCGTTGAACACATTTCAAGAAGCAGTCTGACACTTTCCCAGGTGTGATGTTTCAAAAATATTCCTAATATACTAATTCTCCAAAATCATAAAGTGCTGATATTTCTCCAGGTGAAAAATAAAGCTACAATTCACTTTAATTTTGGCAAACAGGACACTGATTTTCTCTTCTTTAAGAGAATTGGTCATTAGGTAGAATGGAAGAGCTGAGGTTTTATTGACTTGTAAAGTGGTAAACAGATAACAGACCTGAAATGCTAGTATTTCTTCATTGTGGCCATTTCTTCCCGAAACACAAACTCCCTTGCCCACCTAGAGGCTTAGAGCTTGTCCAAGCAAATGCAGTGCTTCCATTTAATAAATAGCTGAGGATAAATATTAGCATTTCAGGCCTGTCACTGAAACGGAACCTAAATTGTCAAAACAGCTTTTTGAATCTAAGTTGGGCTTAATAAATATTTACTCAAAAATGAAAAATTGAATTTATAATGAGCAGTTTAATATATTCTACCTTAAGCAATTTGGTTCCAAAGAAGCCAGTCAGAAGCTCTGATCTTGTTAAAATGATATCCAACAGAGTAAAAATTGAAGAGTATTGGGAAAATTGAGGAGGGAAATGAACACCACTTAACATGTAATGGAATTAATTTCTCTCTCCTTGGTGCTCTGTTAGTGTTTTTAACATTCCAGTTAGTAGGCATTTCAAATACAAAACTTCTCCCTGCCTTTACCAAGCTCCTCATTCAAGCCATCAGCCTTTCTTGACGAGACTAGAAAAATAGCCTCCTAAATAGCCTCTCTGCTTCTAGCCTTATCTCCCTAATTTCTTTTCTTCATAAAAAATGCACAAGGATGAACGCAACACTGTGGAATGGTATGTCCATAGTGGGGAAGGTTGTTTGTGGGGGAGGGGGACAAAAAGTATATACTCAGTTTTAGCTATGAGCCTAAAATGTGCAGAAAAAATAAGCTTTTTTCATTTTTTCCTAAAGCCACAAAGATACTTTCAAAACAGGTCTTTTATTATTATTATTATTTCTCCTCTACTCAGAATCTTCCAACACTTCCCATCCCTATCAAAATAAAATTTAATGTCCTTACCAGGACTTGCAAGCTTTATAAGATCTGGTCCAGGCTACTCCTCTGATGTCATTCCAGCCACGCTCTACCTTGTCCTCTCATTGTCCGCAAATGCCGCTTTGTTACTCCTCAAATGCATCTGTCATGCTCCTACCTCGGAGTTGTGACATATCCTGCTTTGTCTGATGCAACTCCTCCCGGGTATCTGCATCTGTCGTTCTTCTCAATCAGAAGAGAATATGTTGTCCTCTTCAGTCTGTGTCAGAGGGGCACCATTACATCCATGACATGTTGTCAAAGAGGCCCTTCCTCACCACTGAATCTATTATGTTGGTGCAAAAGTAATTGCGGTTTTTGCAAATTTTTTTTAGCCTTTTAAACCGCAATTACTTTTGCACCAACATAATAATAGAGTAATCCGTCCTTTCTCCTTCGTCACTCTCTATCCTCTGACACTGTGTATTTGTCTGCACACCACGATATACACCTTTGACTTTGACTATGAAATATTGAATGGAAACTTTCAAAAGCATTTCTCTCATACTATATTATCACATTCAAGTAATCGGTGGTGAGATATTAAAAGTATACTAGCTGTAAGCTTCCTGTTGGTTTTTGGAACACTGAATAACGAAAAGGATATGAAGTTGTTCAAGTTTTGTGATACTTTGGGACAAAATAGAATCATTGCTATTTTAATTGAATATACTGTTGTACACATTAAATCAGGACTTCAAGCAACTATTGATATCACATATAGAAATCATACTGACCTTTAAATATTACCTGTCTTATACATAACATAAGAAAGCCTCTTTAGAGTGGGTCATAGTCCCCAAACTTAACAAGTTCACTGATATTCTCCAGGGAGGAGACACTGATAAAAATCAGATGACCATCAGGGGTTCTTAATTCTGGTGCCATGGACCACTGTGTCAGTTTGCTGAAGCCTGTGACCACTGCTACAGACTAATGTGTTTGTAAATGCATACAATAATGTACAGAAGGTGCCAAAAAATGTATACACATTTTAAGAAGGGCAAAAACTATTAAAATTACACTGATGGTAACCACTTTGGGTACCTCATAATTGCAGAAGTCAAACATGACTTGTATTCATCTTTTGTTCTTGGTATATATTGAGCATTACAATGTTAACACAGTTTATTTTTTTCCTTTCTTAAAATGTGTATACGTTTTGGGCATCCTCTGAATATAGGATTACAAACAAGACCAATTTTATTGAACTACTATTCTTTCTATGGATTGCTTGGAGGTCCATGAATTCAAGGTGAAGAAATCTCTACATCCAGTTGCTAGAAGATTGTCCAAGTAAGGAACCTGTGACACTGAGTAAGTGACATGAGCCTCAGTTTCCCAGGTGTAAAATGGAAACTGCAATAGTGACTTATTGTAATTCCAAGGTACAAAGGTCAGCATTAAATCAAACAACACAGATAGAGAGGCAAGCACAGAACACAATAATCTTTAAGTACCTGAGATATGGTATTTATTAGGATTTTATAAACTCCCCCACTCCACTATGTTGACTGTGGTAGAAAAATAAGCTCCCTGAAGGTGGGGGGAGACTCTCATATCTACCAATAGCTATTCAGTTTCAATGAGAGGACAAATATCTGTTTCTTGTTCAAGTACATGTCTCTATTATTGGGGTAATAATTATTAAATGTTTGCTTCACTAGGTCAGCCAGGAGCAGGCTGTTCAATTTTTGTACTCCCAAAAGCTTACTAGCCTCTGAATGGACCAAAAAGTCTGTTCAGCACAAAATTATACATATAAAAAAATGTTCTTCTGAAAAACAAGGTTACAAAAGAGACATCTGTGGAGATAGATGCCCTGAATAATTCTACTCAAAATTTTAAGTAGGTTTAAATGAAATATCTCTGTGAACACCTGCATGCTAATAAGGAAGAGAAAGAAAGAGAAAACAGTCCGTGGAAACTCAAATATCAGCCTGGGAAAAAGTTCTTTTCCTGTCCTGAATCTATGAGCCCAAAACCTGCCTCATTAGTGCCTTTGAAAAGCAATGCACATTCTTCATACAGAAACACTTATCTGTGAGGAAACATTGCCACTGTGTTAAGCATAAATAATATTTTCTCATTTTTAATGGGGAAAAATGTGCTTTTCTGCCAGGGATGTATCTGAACTCTTTACTTTCCCTGTGAAAATACAGTGCTGGGAATTGGGGAAGGCAGAGTCCTCAGCCTTCCCTCTGTCCAGCCACGTCCCGCCCCTTTCTCTCACACACAAATAACCATATTCTGAATAGTAAAGGTAATTCAGCATTCACCTAGTTTTTTTTTTGTAAATGTAGTTACCAGTAGGAAGCTGAAGGATAATATTCACGTGGGGGAAAAATATCCTCTGCCCTTATCTGAATTCCCCCACCATTCCCCCTTCCCCACAACCCTAACTGAGGGACAAAAGCTTTTGTCTTCAGGAACTTTCATGGTTTCCGAGCATTCAGCTTGTTCTGGAGCTTTCTGAGAAATTTCCCCAACTACGCCATCTGCCCTGTGGAAAGAGAAAGTTTCTCTCGTCACTGCCTAGCTATGTAATTTCTGGCAAATAATTCACAACTCTTTCTTTGGAACTCATTTCATTACCTATAAAGCAAGGGTAGTAATAGTATTTAATTCATGGTTTGGTGTGGTAAGTAAATGTACGAACTTCGTTGACTGGAAAATTAGCTGGCCCATGATGACTTTAATAAATAAGAACAGACAGACAAACCTGGTATACAATCTCTTCCTAGAACTTAAAATGTATATATTTTTAGGGAAACAAATCACACATTCAACATGAGTATGTTCAATATCTCGAAGCGTCTTTGCTAAGAATCTCTCACAACCATGTGCCAGACTATCCACTTAAATCAAAGGGAGTGGCATCCTCAGACTAAATCACTCAGAAATGGTGCTAACTGATGGAATTCTATTTTGTTTAAGACTGAAAGTTTATTTTATTTGGGCAGAGAAGAGCAACAATAGTTCATTCAGCAAGAAACAAATACTTATAGAATACCAAAATGGATAGAAACCATTCAGAGAACAATAGTGCTTTGTATACAACCAAAAGTGAGTGCTTAAGAGGCTGCTTTGACCTCCCTATCTTCCATTTCTCCCTTTTTTCTGCAATGTTGTTCAAGTTGAGAACCAAAGCTCTTGTACAAAACAAAATCAAGGAGATAAATAGAATGGATCTTCCAGCCTTCTGAGAAATGAGGAGTTTCACAGAAATGACTATAAATTAAAGGAAGAGAAAGAATTAGGAATATCAACTTTGTCCAAAAAATCATGAGCTGGCTGCAGGACAAAATTTTTTGGGGTACTGACCATAATTTTCTCTGTCCCACCCTTTTCCTTAGGGAGCCATATCAAGGCCTCATGAAGGGAAAGTAGTAACACTACGTGAGCGGAAGCTACTTGCAACTTTTGGACAATATAACTGGCTGCAGCACGAGCAGGGTAAAGGGTAATCTTTACTATTCTTAGAATAACTATGAAAGCTGCATAAGTAGTCATGTATAGTGAAATAGAAGTGGGGGGACATCACATATCAGACATGGGGTAACAAGGGAGAGCACCTTGGCCACCAAAGTAGGAGAAGAAATATCTTTTGTGGGCACCTTTAAACATGATTTGGGGACTTTTTGAAATAACTAGGGGGAGGGGGGGAGTGAGACCCAGCAATACTAGAATTTTGAGGTTGGGAATGAAACAGATAAACATATTTTAAAAAACATAATTATTGGTCTAAGGTACTATCAGATAATTGAGCCACATCCAGACCAATTAAATCAGAAACTTTGGGAGTGGAGTCTGTTCATCTAAGTCTGAACAAACCCTGTGGGTAACGTTGATGTAAGCTCTCTCTGAGACCTACTCCATAGTATGAGATTTGAGTTCCTTCAAAAGATCTTAGTCTAGAGCAGTGGTTCTCCACCAGGGGCAGTTTTGCAACCCAGGGAACACTGGCAATGTCTGAAGACATTTTTGGTTGTCACAACTGGGGGTGGGAGTGCTACTGACAACTCGTGTAGAGTTCAGGGATGCTGATAAACATTCTGCAATGTATAGGACAGTCCACCACAACAAAAAGATATCTGCCCTGAAGTGTCGGTAGTGCTGAGTTTGAGAAACCCTGATCTAGAACAACAGTTTTCAACTTGAATGCACATTGTTATCACCCGGGAAACTTTGAAATTACTGTTGCTTGGATCTCTTTCCAGAGATTCTAATTTACTTGGTAGAGGGTTCAGCCTAAAAATATGAGTTGAGAACCACTGGACTAGACGCTTGGTTTCTTTAACACTTTGCCTAACACTCTTTTTACAATTAATAGAGAGGCTCCTGGATGGGGGATTTCACAAGCCAGCATTGCTATGAGGACTTGTATATTAGGAAAACCATTGCCAGAGACAGATAAACTGACTTCCAGAGGAGAAAAGAATATCACATTTAAATTTATTTACTAAGGCGTTTAATGATGACACGGGTAAGAACTGCTCCTCCTTCCTTCCATGTTTGTGATCTGAGTTTATCCCATTAGCCTCACTCTTTTACTCCTACTATTGTCAAAACTCACAAGCTCAACTACAACATCTGGATCTGATTGATTTAATAAACTGTGATCCTCTGAACAAGTATATTTGTCATATGTTTTGTTTCGTTCTACCTCCTTTACCTATCATAGGAGCTTGTAAAGACGAAGACAAGGTTGTTTTTACCTTTATTAGTTGACTTCTTGAGCTGAGAACTATACAGGAACCAAGTGAAGGGTTTAGTAAACAACTAATATTGGTTTCTCAAATAGATGGTGACTATTAAAGAAGCCAGCATTATGTCCGGACCGCTATAAGTTGTGTCATCCTGGGGGGAAAGGTCAGGCTGGGGACAGTGATGCATCTGGGTTTGAAATCCATTTCCATTGACTACTAGATTTGGGCAAGGAAATTAAACTCTCTGGGCCTTGATTCCTTCATCTGTAATAGCTACTCTTTAGAACTTTTAAAATGATTAAATGACATTTAACACAGGGTACATCTAGCATAGGAGTTGGAATATGGTCACCACTTCATCAATAGTGGCTTATAAATATTATTATTGGGTGTTTCAGGAATTCTGTTTTTCTTTCTCCAAATCCACTCACCTCTAAATAAAGGTCCTAAACATGCTAATTATTTATTTCAAAATCATTCACTTGTCTTTAATTACTTAAACTGTCCACACGAAGTACGTATATTTATGCATTGTGGAAATAAACAAAGACTGCTCAAATGAAAATAAGTAAAGGCTGTTTATTCAGAACTTGCGACAGCAAGGGAGTCAGTCAAGCAGGGTCACTTGGTTTTAGCAGAGATTCAAAGGCAGGCAGAGAAGTGTAAATGCTATATAGGGGCAAAAGAGAAAGCTTCAGGAGTCCCTGCTTGGAGGGCTGTTAACATGAGGAAGCTGGAGGCAGACTAACTCAGCGAGGCATCCTGGGATTCATTAGTGGACTATATTTGGTTTTCTCTTGTTGGTTGTTAAGTTGGAAGTCGGGGGCCAAATTAGGGAAGCTGTCAGTAATTGATCAAGTACTGACCATTGGAGTCGAATGTACCGAGGGTGTGGTTTGGTTTCCTGAACTGGTTGCTGCAGATTATAGGTCAGAGCCTTACTTTAGTGTATGGTCTGGGCATCTGCCAGTTGTATGTTCAGCCTTCAGCAGAAGGAGTGGGATGGTAGTTGTAGTAAATAAGACCATTCTTAAGCAGAAGTGGTTGCATAACTGGTTCGGAGGTGCTAAAGCTGTTACTACAAAATCCATTTGCTAATGCCTAAAATTCTTTTAGAGTTGAGCTCTGTGTTAAAATTCAAGCTGATTAACTTTGAGACAATTACCTGTATTTGGTTTGAACCCTAAAATTTGTGCTTATTTAATCTTCACAGCTTGTTGTTCCAATGAAAGGGATATGTTGGCACCTACTTACATCACAGGTACATATTTACATATCGTACCCGTGCTCACCAACTATGCCCTTCATTTGTATCCACTCATTAATAATCATAAACTTGCATGGTCAATGTAAACATTGAATAAAAATGTCTACTTAGGCTTTCAAGCGCTACTTTCAATGTTTAACATTTCTAAATCCTAATCTATTCTTTCAGAAAAAGAAAAGCATGGGTAATTCCTATATCACACCTGTCTGAGGAGACAAAAGCCACAAAATAATAACAATAAAACACTATTATTTTCCTTATCTTGAGCATCACAATTGAGGAAGGCTTTGGCAGTGCTAGCATCCCTCCACGTTAGATCAGAAAGTCTCCAGGGAGTAACTTTTGGTGGACTACATGCCCTCTGTCTGACTCTAGGTTTCACCATTTTCTCTATCCACTCTTGATGCTAGCTTTATGGAGTGCCATCCTCATTTATTTTATCAAAGCTTCACAAAGTAGGTTTGCCCTTTATTCTTGTGTCTTATAGAGATGTCAGAGGAAACAGCATTTTCACTATAGATCCCTGTCCTTAGGACCCAAGCACGATTCCCAGATGACTTGGAAGGTAGGCAATCTGTGAGGTTACGAAAAAATCAAGGAAAGGCTTGACCCACAGCTCAACTGAATCTTGAAAGAATATTTTATAATGTTCCCCGAATATGAGAGGATGGGGGGCTGCAAAGAGCAATCCTGAGTTCATCTCGCAGTCATCTCTCTTTATCCCCCGGGAAGGCTGTCATGAGACAGTTTCTCATGACCTTGCAGGTTCTGAGGAGGGATGGGGCTTTCTGCCCTAACCCATCAGAAGAGTGCTGCAGACTAAAACCTCTCAGCCGTAGTCTAAAATTGGCTCCTCAGCAGTGATGTATCCCACAACTGGCATGGTAGTCGTGTGGCTCCTTTTGTTTCAGCACTGTCCTTGTTGGTGTGTGGGGATGAGGGAGCTGGTGCTTTTGGCTATTCTTCCTTTTACTGTCTATGTAAGTAATACACCGTCTTAATCTAAAAGTGTTCACTGTGTCTTTACTCACCAAATTAGTCACACCCTGGCCTTGGCCTTATCTTTTTTTATATGTGCTTTGCGAATTGCAGCCCCAGGCCCTTGCTCAGATGCTCCGCAAAATACCCACAGAAGCAGTAGCCACATACTGATAACAGCTTCCCATAGGCCTCTCCACAAGTTTCCTTGTCATTGGTACCACTGTGCAGGCAGAAAATATTTGGCTTTCCAGCATTTCCCTTCAAGCTCCAAACTGTCCACTCAAACCAGTGCTTTAGTAATGCTGGTGAGTATGGCCTTTTCTTTTATAATCTGTTCCAATTCTGTTGGAATGCTGGGGACTTTCACATCACTATCTCCTCCTAGAATGGTGTATTGTCTACTTACTGTAATACATCCCTTAATCCCATAACATTCATAGTGGATCTGCTTCCCTGACTCAATTTTGACTGATAAAATCAGAGTTTTTTAAAGCCTTACGTTGAAAACCTCAATATAGAGGATTTGGAATATGTTAAAAAATAGGAAATGTTTTTGTCTAGAAGATATAGTCATTACAGTTTGGAATTATGTCAGCTCTGAACAATTTTTTCCCCTTATTTTTCTTCCCCAAACCTTAATAAATCCAACCCAAATCTCAGGACTCTGAGGTAGGAACATTCACTATAATTCCTTGTCTCTTATTCTAGTTAAGATTTTGTTGTTGTTGTTGTTGCTTCTAATGTCACAGGCAATCTTTGTCTTTACTTTTTTTATAGCTCTAAACTAGAAAATGAAACAGGCTTACTGCTCAAAAACAACTGGATGATGAAAATTGAGTTAGTCCCTGGACAAAAGTATCTACTTTTGTTAAAGGAAAATTTCTCCTGACATATGCATAACTGCTCCTATCTGAGCACAGCACACAAACATTAGATTAATTTTGAAATCCCTCTTGGTTTTATAATTCAATTTCACTAACATATATTTTTCTTAACACTGTATTTTCAAGTTCTTATTTTAAGTTTTAAATTTATACTAATACAGTTGCAATTTGAAAATAACCTTTACATATAATACTTTCTTTGTTTCCAAATAGTTTCTGTGATTTATTTTAGGTAAATATTATTATCCTTATTTTGTTAAAGAAAACACTCAAAGTCAGTAGTTTGAGTGAGTTGTACAGATCTTAGAAGGGGTAGCTATTTATTTGTTTGTAAAAACCTCACTTGCTAAAGCCTCTTCCTGAGAATTGGGTTCTACTGGGGAGTTTAAAGAGAAGCACAGAATCTGAGTGTCAGTTTTCTAATCCAATTAATTTCACACCTTGACTGGTGAAAAGGGATGAATAAAGACCTTGATGGAGGAAAGGAGAGGATGAATTGAATAGAAGTAATGCCAGAAGGTAACACAGATATCATCCAAAGAGTAGAAAGAAAATTATTTATTCTTCTGAGAAAGCCCGGTTGGAGAGTTAGGATAAAGCTTGGGATAAATGGGAGGTTTTTAATATGGTAGTTTGATAT
Organism: Rhinolophus sinicus; assembly: GCF_057876585.1. Classification (NCBI taxonomy): domain Eukaryota; kingdom Metazoa; phylum Chordata; class Mammalia; order Chiroptera; family Rhinolophidae; genus Rhinolophus; species Rhinolophus sinicus. The sequence goes on from NC_142502.1 coordinate 91,075,118, forward strand.
TGATAATATTTTTTCTCATTCAAGGTTTTGTTGTAAAATTTCTAAGCTTATGGCAAGATTCTGCTATAAACCTCATCTGAACACTTCCCTAGAATTAATAAAGAATAGATTTTCTAGCTCTAGATTTAGAAGTGGCTGTAGAAAAACAAAAAAAGAAACATTTTGTCTGCTATCTCCAAGAAGGCAGAAGAAAGAGTTTGATAGGAGTGTTCCATCAGAACTGGGCATAACCAAGCCTCACAACAGGACACAGTGTCTTCAATGGCAAGAGATATATTAAGCTGCAACATATCCAAGTTGGAGGTATACATATTTGAGCATTAACATGCCAAAAATAAGACCTACATAGAGTGAATTAATTTTTGCAGGATCTGAAAAACAGTAAATCCCTTCCATCCTTTTCAGTTTTTTCTTTTTAGTTTTTGTTTTATTTTCATAATTTCTTAAACTCTCCCAACTTTAACTGGATGCCTACTTGCTAGCCAGATACAAATATAAAATCTAGCCTAGTAGTAAACCTAACTTCAAAGACAGATATATTTTTTAAAGTGTTTTTTTTTTCCAGTTACAGTTGACATTCAGTATTATTTTATATTACTTTTAGGTGTATATCATAGTGGTTAGATATTATATAATTTATGCAGATATCCCTCTAATTAGTCTAGTACCCACCTGGCACCATGCATAGTTGTTACAACATTACTGACTATTTTCTCTATGCTGTGCTTTACATCCCTGTGACTATTTCATAACTACCAATTTGTACTTAATCCCTTCACCTTTCTCACCCAGCTATCCAATCCCCCTCCCCTATGGCAACCATCAGTTTGTTTTCTGTATCTATGAGTCTATTTCTGTTTTGTTTCTTTATTTTGTTCTTTAGATTCCACATATAAGAGAGATCATATGGTATTTATCTTTCTCAGTCTGACTTATTTCACTTAGCATAATGCTCTCTAGGTCCAACCATGTTGTTGCAAATGGTAAGATTTCATTTAGTTTTATGGCCCAGTAATATTCCATTGGATATATGTACCACTTCTTTATCCAGTCATGTATTGATGGGCACTTGGGTTGCTTCCATATCTTGGCTATTGTATAAAATACTGCAGTGAACATAGGGATGCATATATCTTTTAATTAGTGTTTTGTATTTCTTCAGATAAATGGGAGTTGCTGGGTCATAAGGAAGTTCTATTTTTAATGTTTTGAGGAACCTCCATACTGTTTTCTATAATGGCTGCACCAATTTTCAATCTCACCAACAGTGCACAAGGTTTCCCTTTTCTCCAAATCCTCCCAACACTTGTTGTTCATTGATTTACAGATAGCCATTCTGACAGATGTGAGGTCATATTTCATTGTGGTTTTAATTTGTATTTCTATGATATTAATAATTTGTGATGTTAAGCATCTTTTCATATGTCTATTGGCCATGTGTATATCCTCTTTGGAGAAATGACTATTCAGGTCCTCTGCCCATTTTTTAATTGGATTGTTTGGTGTTGAGTTGTATTCGTTCTTTATACATTTTGGAAATAGTAACCCCTTATCAGATGTATCATTGGTGAATATCTTCTCCCAATTCAGTAGGATGCCTTTGTTTTGTTGGAAGTTTCCATTGCTGTGCAAACATTTTTTAGTTTGATGTAGTCCTATTTTTGTTTCCCTTGCCCAAGGAGATAGATCAGAACAAATACTACTAAGAGCAATGGCAGAGAGTTTACTACCTATCTTTTCTTCTAGGAGTTTTAATGGTTTCAGGTCTTACATTTAAGTCTTTAATCCATTTTGAGTTTATTCTTGTATATGGTGTAAGGAGGTGGTCCAGTTCCATTTTTTGGTATGTATCTGTCCAGTTTTCCCAACACCATTTATTGAATAGACAGTCTTTACCCCACTATATATTGTTGCCTCTTTCAAAGACAGTTATATTAAAGGCCAATTCCCAGGTATCCCTTTGTGTTTGCCCCGCACTAGGCCCCAGGCATCCTGAAGACATACTTGCTAAACCATCCTCTGACTGTTCTTTTATCTGGATGATTCTGATACTGAGTTAGCACAAGGATCAACATCATAAATCCATTCACCTATAAATCCCCAAGTCTACTGCTTGAGAGATGGGAAGCATTAGCCATGACAACTATTTATGGAGTGCTCGCTGTCTTCTCTTTCAAGTACTAGGTTATGATGTTAGGATAGTCGGCACATTTATTCTTGAAACATACATTCTAGTACTACCGTCTGTCCCTGAAAATAAGACCTAGTTGGACAGTCAGCTCTAACGTGTCTTTTGGAGCAAAAATTAATATAAGACCCAGTATTATATTATATATTATATTATAGACCCAGTTTTATATTATAGTAAAATAACACCGGATCTTATATTAATTTTTGCTCCAAAAGACACATTAGAGCTGACTGTCCAACTAGGTCTTATTTTCAGGGACAGACGGTAGTAGATAGCAAGTTACTTCTTTAGTTTCTATTTTCTTACTTAATATTTGTATAGGATATCTTGGAGATTTGAATGAATTCTAAGAGTTTGCGAGGAGAAGTTTAAGGTCCTATAAATCTAGCTAAACCTCACAAAACAAGATAGTTCTCTGTATACTGTAATAGAGGCTCAATGGACATTTACTGAATCCATTAAAAAATTGCATACAAAAACATAACAGGCCTTTATAACTAATACTATAAGTCTCTGTAAAACTAATGATGATAAAGATGTTAATAAGAAGAGCAACTAACCTTTATCATACTTATTAGCTGCCAGGAACTCTTCATCCTTAAATACTTACAACTCTGTCTTCCTCATGTTGCCTAGTACAGTGCTGGGTATATAATTATAGCAGACTGTCTTTTCCACAAATGACCCCACCAGTATCCCTGCTCTCACTTGTTCATCTAGAAATTTGACACCCCTCCATCAAGAGTGGAGACTGTTTCTGCTTTTGCTGAAATTGGATGGGCCTCTGTGAGTGCCTGAATGAATAGAGCGCAGTAGAAGTGACGGTGTGACTTATACTCTAAGTGATAAAAGGCAATTTCCCTTCTGCCTGGCTGGCTCTCTCTCTGGGACACTTACACTGAGATCTCAGCTTTTATGTTGCGAGGAAGCCCAGGCCCCGTCGAGAGGTCACATGTACATGTTCTAGGCCATCCGAGGTCTTAGCTGGCACTGCGTTAACTGCCAGACATGTGAAAGAGACTTCTTGTCTCCAGCCTTTTAGCCTCCCAGGAGATGATGAGAGCACCGTGGATAATCTATCTATGCACAAATTGCAGATTTCTGCCCAAAATAACTGCTTTCATTATTTTAAGCCACTAAGTTTCAGGGTGATTTGTTACCTGGTGATAGATAACAAAAGAAAATACCTACAGCAGTTCATTTCATTGTCACAAGAATCATTTGAGGTTGATACTTACTAGTACCTTATTTGTATTCTCATTTTATCCAAGGGGAACCTGGGAAACAATGAGGTTAAGTAACTTGTCAACATCACACAGTTAGTAAATGGCAAATTTAAGTGCTCAACAAGTCACACAGTCCATAATTACTAGAGACATCCAAAAAGAGAACAGAGGTTTCCCCCAGAAATGCTGACTGAAGTAACCTTCTCACCTATCACCTCCATTATCACCTGCCGGCTGTGGGATTTCACTTTGCGCTGCAGTTCTATTGTCAATGTAGGGAGGGAGGCTGTCAGCACAGTGCTGCGGTGTACAGTTTCTCTCAATACAGTTCCCCATGACCTCTGATGTCCCTTCTCCATCTCCCAGGTACTGATCACCCAGATACTGCCCTAGGTCATGTCTCTGTTCTGAGGACTGCATTTTTGGTAACTCTTCAGGTACAGCCTTCTCTGGGCCTGCCAAAATTCTCCCAAGAGGAGTGAGATATTGCTGTTTACTGTTAAATATTTCCCAACATTTACATCTGCTTTACAGTCATTAATCAATCTACTGGATACCTATTAACCTATCAAATTTCTGTATTCTCTGCTGATCTGAACACGGGAACTTCTTATCTTCTAAGTCAAACTTAAACTTCACTCCATGCTTTTGTTAACTAAGTCCAGTTAACATGCATAAACATCCAGATACATTTCAAGATAAGTGATTCATATAAGAATGGTGTTTCCTGGGATGAAAATTAGGACACAAGACCTGCTAAAAGTGGAGTAGAATTGGAGGATATGCAATGGAATTTTTGAAATAAACATTTTAAACACTACAGGATTATAATAGAAAAATTAGAACAAAGGGTTGTAATAATGATATCCTTACATAATAAATACTAGGCAAATTAACACGTATGTTTTAGAGCTCTGTGTAAAGCTCTAAGAATTGAATTCATTCATATTAAAATGTTACCCTATATCCTAAAAAATTTCTTTCAAAAGATGCTTTTTTTTTTTTTTTTTTTTTTTTTTGGAAAGTGAATAGTTTTTACTTATTTTGAAAAAGTGGAAAAGAGAAGTTTTACTCTATGTAGACAATAGAAAGTTGAACCGGATCTTAAACTATTAATTTAATGTAATGCCCATGTCACTGAATTTTTATTTGAATTTTCCCTGGTATGGTAGGTGGCAAAAATAACCACAATCCTTCAATCAATGATGATCCCATTCCCTTTGCAATGTGATAGTGCAGTTTCTCACATCAAGAGACAGAGTGTAGATCCCCTCCCTTGAGTCTGGACTGTCCCTGTAAGTTGGTTTGGCCAACAGAACACAGTGGAAGTGATAGGGTGCTAGTTCCCGGCCCAGGACCCAAAACTCGCATGCTTCTGCGCACTCTAACCAATATATGTGTATGTATACATACATACATACATACATACACACATACACACATACACACATATATGTATATACATATATATGCATGTATGTATTTTACTCATTAGAATGTGAATGAATGAAATATTTTTTAAATTATTTTTTCTTATGCCTCTATGTAGTTTATTTAACCTTAGGGGTATTGTCGTTTGCTTTATCTTCATCATTTATTCATCTGACTGGATATTAACTTCAGAGGACAAAAGGAGAATTCTAATTACTTTTTACTTGATTGTCAGTTGATCATTTGGAAATAATGGCATTTACTTTGAAAGTGTGAAAAGGTAATGTCTTAGCTACAAATATTGATGAGTAATATCGAATCATGTCCAGCTGAAGACGTAAAAAAACAGTTGAAAGCACTGAAATGTGAACCCACAGTGAAATATCTGTTTACCTGATTTCAAACCTTAATAGCCTGGCATTAAATCTGTTGGTTTTTTTTTTCCCCCAGTCAGGTCAGCCTGCATAAATCATGAAGAATTAAAAGAGATTTAATTTCTTTCTTCCTGGAAACAGAAAGTTAAGAGACCCATGATATTAGACCTAAACCCAAATGACAATAAATTTCTCAAACCAGAATTCCATCTGCTTATTGATTCAAATGACGCAAGTCTAATTCTCAGTGGTTTTTAGAGACAAGAAGAGAACTTTTGTGACTAACTCCTCAGTTGGAGGAAAAGGAAAACAATGAGGGGTCACGAAAGGTAACACACTCAGCATCTTTTTCACTGACCGTGGGCTACACCATCCTTGTTTTGTTTTTCCAAAACTCGTTGGTGTCATGCTCCTTTTCTGGGGCAATTCTCAGCCACACACGTCAGCAATGTGCACGGCTTGGTTTATTACCTTTCGGTAGCACAACCCAAGAAGAAACTAATAAAAAAGAGGAGATGCTAATGTGTGCTTCCTCAGGGCTTCAGTGATAGCTCTTAGTCACGTCTGAGCTTAACAAATGTGAATCAATGGACCATTCAAAACAGGCACTGCAATAGCTAAACCTGAAGCCGTCTTTTCTCAAACTCCCAAATTATTTACCACTTCTCCCAGTTTTCCTCTTTTCCCACTACCTCATGTTCTTTTCCCAAGAATGCAGTTTGCAAAGATTTCACATTACTTTATTTGAAAGCACTCATGAGACTTCACAGACATACTCACATAAGGTTTTTATTTTAAAGCAAAGGTAAGATGCAGGAAGAGAAAGAGTTCGGGTCCTTAATCCCATGTAGACCTGCTTTGTCTCCTAGTGGAACCACAAAGAGAAGCATGATGCCTTTTGACTTGGGCAAGTTCAATGCAAAAGTTCTGAATTTAAGGCAAAAGTTCCCAGTGGTGTGTTTATGGCCCTATAGTCACTTAGCCAAGCTGCACTGTCTAATTGGTTATGTCAGGTAAAATATATATTTTTTATTTATTAAAAAAGTGTGTGTGTGTGTGTGTGTGTGTGTGTGTGTGTGTGTGTGTAAACAAACTGTCCTGGGGGTCACCAGGGGAGTGTTAGGCTTTAAATAGCACATCATAAAACCCACTGCTCTTAGCTTGGCCAACAGTCAAAAGACAGACATTCAGGCTTTCCCAGAGTTGAAGCTAGATTTTTTTTCCTGTCCAGCTATAAATAACTCTCTCCAATACACCCTTCATTCAAGCACATGTTGAAAACCCCTTCTTTCTCTTACCATAGTTTACTATGTACATTTAATTTGTCTCTTTTTTTAACTCCATATTTTTTGCTCTATTTACCTTTTTCTATGTATAAACTAATTTAACGGCCTGATTCCTTCTTTCTTTCCTTGGACACTTAATCATCACTGGTAGACGCTTAGGCTACCCAAATAAATGAAAAAATATTTCTATCTTCCATCAGCTCATACTGCAGTGCCCCTCTGTCTCTTAGGTTCTCATTTATGAAAGTCAATATATAGTCAGAAATTTGGGGAGAGAAGGGAGTCAGGAAGGTTTAGGGTACAAAGAGCTTGTCCCAGGGGTCAGATGGATATTGTTGTCCTAGACCTTTCCCACAAAAACACTCTTCATTTCAGACAGTGCAGCATAGTGCTTTTCTTTATAAACATACTGAAATATCAGTTTGACCCTGAACATAGCTGGTGACAAAATCTGTGCTCTATTAAGCACATCATTATAGGGATGAAGGAGATCATAAATTAGTGCTTATCTTGCTCTTAACTTTTATTTTTTTAAAAAAGAATGAAACAGCTATTTACTGAATACCTACCATGTACCCAGAACACCTAGACATTCCTAGATGTTTGTTATTAGGATACAGGACAATATATATATATATATATATATATATATATATATAATTTTTTTTTGTTTGTTTGTTTGTTTTTTTGACTTTTTTTATTAGTTTCAGGTGCACAAGACAAAGTAATACTTAGACGTTTATCATTTATATCCCTCACACTGTGTGAGCCCCCTCCCGCCATCCACTATATGTATATATATATATATATATATACATATATATATTTCCTGCTGTTCTCAACCACATCTAGTTTTAAGCCTAACACATTGGGTGCTGAGGTTGACTTAGACACATGTATTCCTAAAGTGCAGTGATCAATCCCTAGGAAGAGAAGTCAATATTAATGAGGTGATAAGGTCTGCTATTATCATTAGTATCTGCTGTAAATCATTAGTGTTCTCATCCAAAGTGAATAGCACAGGGTGTGCATGGGTGGGGATACACATATTTTCACAAGATAAAAGGCTGAGACCTGAACAATACAAATGATCCCAACCCAGGTACAAATGAACTATAAATCTAATTCCACAAATGAAAAATCTTATTGCTAAAAACATTTCCTGACAACTCGAATAAGTTCCAAGGAAATTTAGATGACATTCTGACACTACCAAGAACTATCAGGAAAAGAGCAATGTGCTGTTTCCAGCGAAAATAAATAAAAGACAGAGTTGGTTTTAAGAAATACCTTGGGACCGTCTGAGACCAGAACTTATTCTGGGTTCCTTCATAAACTAAAATTACATTAGGGACAGTTTTTAAACTGGAGAAGTATGCTGTAGTTTTTCACAGAGACGATTTTCTGTAACTCCCAACACACAGCTGTGTAATTAACTACAACTTATATATTCAAAATCATCTTTGCCCTTCCACTTTAATACTAGAAAACTAAATTGCTTATTGGACTAGAAATGTTTAAAAGAGAAAAAAAGCAAGCAGAAATAAGAGGCTGGAAGATGTACATAGAAAGCATGGTGACAGAAGACTTTAAAATGTGGAGGTGACATAGAGGTTATCACTGCAGCAACAGTCTTTTTTTTTTTTTTTTTTTTTTTTTGTAGGCACCACGTCTGTTTTATCTCACAAATTTTCCCCCTGAACCCAGTATAGTACCTGGAACATAGTAAGTACTCTACAGAGATTTATGAAAGTGTGAAGAGGCAGGGTAAGGTGGGGGCAGGGTGAGGAGAGACAGGAAACTAGAGAAAGGTAGAAGAGACAGCTCTGCAGCTGCGCAGCAATGCATGTTCCCATCTTGGGTGGTTGGTTCTGTGTTAACTGAGCTGAAACTGTTACCCGGAATTCTCCTGCCAGCATGGTTTCAGGTCAGATTTGGCCAGGAGAAATTTGCACTGGATTTGGAAAGCAGAAGCAAAGTGGCAGCCATGACACTGTGAAGATCTATGAAGGTCACCAGGTGCCACTGCAGCACCCACGTGTGATCTGCAGGCCCGCCTTGTCGGTGAGGAGCAGCACCTGGCCAACAGCTCCTTCAGCTCCCACCACATCTCCTACCTCAACTTCTCTGAGTCCTGGGCGAGGTGTGCATGCAGCTCCAAGGCAAAGGGCACCAACTCCTACAGGTCTGTGACGCGAGGTCAGGGTTAATGAGAGAAAACGTAGGTTCCAGTTTGTCCTTGTGAATTCATTTGTTGTCACTCTCTCATATCTGCATTCAGGTTTTCTTCCCGGCGGCCAGCTCTGCTGACCTAACACGACTTCAGGATGGCTCCCGGCTCACAGGCAGCAGTAGCATGCAGTCACCTAATCTGTATAACGACTCCTTTATTCCAAATCACTCCTAGTGTTGCTGCTTCCCTGAGAGCTCCCAGGTGCACCATCAGAGCAGTTTGAGTCTCTTCCTTTTGGAGGGCAGTTGCTCTTATGAATTAAGGGCCTGCATTACTGATATTATAATCATCAAAGGTATTAGCTACCAATTACTATGTGCCACACTGAGAAATCTACCCTATGTCACACAGCTGAGGCCCTTGCCTAGATCTGGCTCATATCATTATTATTATTATTACCTATTATTCTTTTTAATATGCCATGCTTCCTTTTGTACTAGTAAGGTTTTGGGTTTTTTTATTTTATTTTATTTTTTTATTAATGTCAGGTGCACAAGACAAAGTAATACTTAGACGTTTATCATTTATATCCCTCACACTGTGTGAACCCCCCTCCCCCATCCACTATTCCTCTGACATCGCACACAGAGCCATTACATTTCCACTGTCTCTATTCCTAATGCTGTACTCCGCTTCTTGTAAGTATATACATACATACATATATATATATATATATATATATATATATATATATATATATATATAATTATAGTTGGCATTCATTATTGTTCACCTTCAGCTTCAGGTGTACAGTGCAGTGATCAGGCATCTACATCATCCCTGAGGTGGTCTCCCAAATGGGACAAGTGTCCATCGGGTACCCTACAAAATCCTTAAAACATTATTGATTACATTCCCCAAATTAATTTTCAAAACCCTATGGCCATCTTGTGGTTACTGACTGTTTTCTAATCCCCTTACCTTCCCCCTTATCCCCACACCCCCGCCCATCTAGCAACCCTCAGTTTTTCCTCTATGTCTCCAAAACTGTTTTTGATTAATTCATTTTCTTATTCTTTTCTTTAGATTCCACATATAAGTGAGATCATATGGTATTTGTCTTTCTCTGTCTGACTTATCTCACTTAACATAATGTTCTCTAGGTCCATCCATGTTGTTGCAAATGGTAACTCTGTCTGATAGGTTGGTTACCTCTGTTTCATTTGGTTCCATTTCTGGAGGTTTCTTCTGTTCTTTTATTTGGGACATGTTTCTTTGTTTCCCCATTCTGGCTGATTCTCTGTGTTTGCTTCGATGTATTAGGTAGATCCCCTAGAGTTCTTAGTTCTTGCTGGGTTATCTTATGTAGTACGTGTCCTTTATATTTGACTTGCAGTACTTCGTTCTTCTCCTCTGCATGTGCTCCAAAGGTGACTCTTGTGTTGTGTATATTGTCCTGTTAAAGAAGATCTTTAATTTATTTTCGCTTGTGAGTAGGTGGGGTTAACTCCTAGGCTGACTAGCTGTGAGACTTGGCTCTGCCCACCGTAGGGTGTTCCGCTGCATGAGGGTTGACCGCTTAAATGTGGTTTGGCCTCTATGGACTCTTGTGCCTGTAGAGAATTCCCTCTGGGTGTGTCACTTGTAGGTCAAACCTAGTAGTACTCTGGTTTGGTCTGGAGTTGGCTGCTGGGTATTTTATTTTGAATCTGTGCTTCTTAAGCTGGGCCTTGGTAGGGCAATTTCAGAACAAAGCAAATCACCAAGCACAACAACAACAACAACATCAAAGAAAAAATCAAATACCTTCACATGTGAAAACAACCGACAACCCCCACTCAACACAGGCAAAGATATCAAAGATATGAAGACAAAACAAAACAAAACAAAAAGCAGCGCCAGTCTTGGCTTAAGCCCACCAAGAAATTTCCAGGTTGTCCTCTGCTGTACCAAAGAGTCCTCCGTGTATTGTGCAGGCAGAGCGGGTCACCTGGTGTCCAGAATGACGTTGGGACTGCAGATATAGATGCGTGGGGCTGAGGGGTCTGGATGGTAGTTTCTACAAAGTCAGTGCAGTTTCTGCCCTTGCCTGCACGTATGCGCACTGAGAGTAGCACCACCAGCCCTGTGTCCAGTTCCCCTGAGTCTTAGGGCAATTCTTCTATGTGTGTGTGTGTGTGTGTGTGTGTGTGTGTGTGTGTGGCTGGCGGGAGATTTCTGAGCTGCTGAAAGCCCAGAGCTGCGTCTGCCGCCTACTGCTGATCCCTGGGAGTGCCTCTGCAGTTGTAATTGCCCTGCCCTAGGCAGGCCAGAAAGGGTGGGGGCTGGGGATGGAGGGGTCTTCTCTCTCCCAGCCCAGCCGTGTCACACTCTTCCCGCAGACCAGAAAAGGTGGTGGCAGGGGGTGGAGGAGTCTCTTCTCTCCTAGCCCAGCAAAAATCATACTCTTCCCAGCCTCTTCCCTGGGTCAGAGCTGCATGCCAGTCTTTCCAGAGCCTGAGCACTAAGGCTCCTCTGTAATCTGACACTACTCCTCAGTTCAGGGGCCAATTTAAGTCTCTGGAAGGGCAGGTGTAGGATTGGAAGAGCCGGAGGAGGCGTCCAGGTATGGAGTTTATGTCCTTTGTCTGACCTAAGGCCCAACTGGAGGTCTCAGCTGAGGTTATTGCCTCAAATGCTGGATATACTGCCCCCTTGATGGGAGAGATCAGCTGTGGGATGCAGAGAAAGAGCCCACCTCCTGGCTTTTGTGTTCCCTGTTCCATCCTGGGATCCCCTGCGTCTCTGCAGCTGTGGATGCCAGCAGCATTTCCACTGCCACAGATACAGGCCATGTCTCCACTATGCTCCCTTCGTTCTTCTCCTGCTCGCCCAATTTGCCCACCTTCAAGTAATCCTTGCACGAGTCTCTTAGCTGTTCTGCATGATGAGCAGGGAGTCCTTTGATGGGTTATATATGTTCCGTTTGTGATAAGATCTGGAGGAGAACTCAAAAAGTGCACCCCGCTGCCGCCATTCCTATATCCAGCAACAGTTTTTTTGTTTTTTTTGTTTTTTTGTTTGTTTTATTAGTCTCCTCAAAGTTCCCTTCCCAAAACCAAACCCAAACAGGGTTACACAGAGAAATTAAAAAAACACACAAGAAAAACAAGAAAACAAACAAGCAAGAAACACACACACACAAACACGCACGCACACATATAACAGATCGGAGAAAAACACCACCACTGCATGAATGATGTTGTCAACACAACTAGATAACAATAAGGCCCACAGACCGCATAACATGAGCAAGTAAGGCCAAATGACCATCAAGAGCAAAACCAGAAGGGTCTTAATTTGTGGGTAAATATAGAATTAGAAAAATCCCCATTTTGATACCACAAGAAACAATTGATTCTAGTAACAATCACCAGCAATTAAACCTTTAACAAAAAGTTTGATGGGAAAAATCTAAATAGAGTAATCTGGCTGCCAACTCTTCAATCCAATTTTCTTATTAGCTTGAAAGTCATAATAACTAATCATTTTGTGCTTTTTGATGTGAAGCAATTTGAAGCACATGGTACCTTCTACGGAGCAATCTTGTCAAAATTGGAACCTGAATCTAACCAACTCCTAGAGATAATAACCCTTCTTGAGATATATATGGGGTAGGAAAACAAGATGAATGATGCCACAAGAAAACAGCTACAGAATATGGTCTATTATACAGGACCATTGATACTGTTATGGTAATAAGTCAGTGAAAAAAAGGGGAGATACTGATTTAAGTTTAAAGAGACTGTAGACATAGATACAGATTTATAAGCTAATTCAAACTTTAGACTTTAAAAAAAAATATATATATATATATGTATATATATGTGCATGTATATATATATATATATATATACATGCACATATATATACATATATATATATATTTCAACAAATAAGCTGTAAATTGTTAGTTGTATTAGTTGTGATGATGGCATTGTGATTATGTAAGAAAATGTACATTTTTTAGAGGTCATTACTGATACCTAAACAATACAAACAAATTACAATTGAGGTCCAACTCAACTATAAATCTACAACTCAACAAAACACAGTTGATAAAATATTGTTAAAAGCTGTATGTGCCATGAATGAAATAAACAGGATGCTGAGGTAGATAATAGCAGGGACGGCTATCTGACAGTTCAAAATGTGGCAGGCATTGAAACGTGGCAGGTAAGGTGGGAACAGCACCCTGAGAGGACGTTAAGCTGGGATCTGAAGTGTTTAGTCTTTTTTTTTTCTTTTTTTTTCTTTTTTTTTTAATGAAAAGAAGAGTTTTCTAGGCTGAGAGAACAGCATTTATAAAATCTCTGTATTGGGAAAGAGTTTAGTTGGGTCAATAATTGCAAAGCCACCACTGTTTTTAGAACTTGGTAATGACCCAGATGAGGTAGAGAAAGGAAAAGGAGTCAGTTTGAGTAGATCTCATAAGCCTTGAAAAAGGACGAATTTGTGTTTTAGCAAATGTACAACATTTGAAGATCACCGTAACTGCTGCATATAAAATAGTTTGAAAATATAATGCATTCACTTATTTCTTCAGTCAACTGCACAGTAGTTAGAGAACCTCTGTCACGCAGGAAGTGCTGGATTAAGGTTCTGCAGAGATGCAAAAATCTTACATGCTTTTTTTTTCCTTGCTAGTAATTTCAGAACAAGAGAATAGGACAAAACCAGAAAAATCATTGAAAACCAATTGCTTTCCAAAGTCAAATGAATGCTCAAGTTTTTAAGCAAGTCTGTTTTCAATACAAGAATAACACTACCTGGAATGAAAAAAAGAAATTGTTTGATTTTGGACAATTTCCATTGTATTTTTCCTCTGATAAAGAGTTACACCTAGGTAGAGCAAAGCTCTCCTGGATTGCAAATGAATGATTTTAGAAAAATGGGTTAAAAGATACATAAAAACCCTGGGGTGGGGGGACAAAAATGAAAACAGAAACCAAAAACTAAAACAAAAGATATTTTTTCATCCTTTGATTATGCAAAAGTAAATATGGATCATTACTTTTGTTACAGTCTGACTGAGCTGAATCACTAAGAGTAATAGGCCTACGTGTACATTTTTCAAATCAAAGTTTTTTATTTGCATTGTTTTTTAGTTCTTCACTTCCTTTTAGCGTTTTGAGACTCACATTCAGAATATAGCCAAGAGAACCAGATTTGCCTACTGATGAAATAGCTGGTTTAGACAGGTGTGACTTATTTCTGACATATGTTGTACAAGCAATTGTGTGACGATAGCATCCATCAGAGATAATGGCAAGCTAAAAATGGCTCTATCATATTTCATTCTCATGATCATAAAAGCATACACAGAAAGCCTAATATCTGAGTCAACAGGAGAAAAACCCTTCAATTGGTTTTCATAGCATAGATGTATTTAAACCAAAATGACAGAAAAGGGACATTGCTCCAAACTAATCTAGTCAATTGTTTATAATTTCACTTCAGTTAATTGAAATTAATTTCTAGTAACTATCTGCTTCTAGTTTCTGGATCAACGTAACTATCATTATCATTTATGAAATGTGTTTTATCCGTTCTGTAAATTTTCTGTCTGCATGGAAACGTACCTATCCAAGCCAGTAGAAATTACTTTGACAATTCCATTAAGAGACTTCATTTTATAATTTTACTCTTTACTTAAGCTTTTTGGTTCCTTTCTCCTGTGGAACAGAAGCCAGCACGACCTGGAAATATCCTTGATATGAATCAGGGGAAGATTTTCCAATTTATAGAAAAAAGACAGAAATTTTATGATGTGTCTATCTGCTATAGTGCTGCCTGGTCCTTTGGATATAATATGTTCCTCCATTATTGACACTTGCTATAACAGTCTATAACAATCACTGGTCAAGATTGGTTTTATTACAAAGGAGACATTTGAACAAAACAAAGGAAAATGTGTTGGAGTGAAACCTAGAGATATTGGGGAGAATGTTCCAAGCAGAGAGAAGAGCCATTGCATGCTTACATAATGAAGGTGAAAGTTAAGAATAGTGAGTAGCAGGACAGGGCGGGAAGCGGTGCAAATAGGCTAGAGCAGAGTAAACATTAGAGGGGAGAATAGAAGATGAACTCAGAGAGTAACAGTGCATCAAATCAGGTAGGACATTAAAGACAACAGTAATCCTAGCTCTTTCTCTTAGAGAAAGAGGAAGCCATGAAAGGATTATTAGCAGAGAGTGACGTGATCAGACTTATGTTTTAAACACTGTCTTTTGTACTGAGAATAGACAGCAGAGATAAAGGTGGAAACGGGAAGACCCATAAACAAGACCAGTAATGACATAGGTGAAGGGGATATAGCTATGAAGTCGAGAAGATTGTGGAAGGAATTAGCAGTACCCTTATGGTATTCCTGTGGGCAAACCAAATAGATGTGGCTGGAATGATGGGTGGATTTATGTGATTTACAATAAGTGTGTTAAATAAATCAATGTCACCCTGATTGAATGGCTCTTGTCCCAGAGTTCTGACTTTGCACTTGAACTATTCAGCTGTTTTATTAATGGCATATACTAACATAGAAGTTATGTTCTAAAATGTATAAGTAAAAACTTAATGACAGATATACTAATACATTGGATGAATGCCAGATATGTTTTCACAGGCATAAAATTAGTTCTAAAGTTAGTTAAATAAAGAAACTAGAGAGCAAGATACAAATCTCTCCAAATATAAAAAAAAATAATTTGAATAAATAAATCTATCTATTTTATTTACTTTAAACATGCTATCAGTTAAAATATAACACCTTCTTTAAAAATTGAACATAATGTTAGACTACATCAATCTATAAAAAGTATAATTATATTAACTGAAAGCAATAAAGGGATACTGTCTCAAAAGAAAACATAATCCTGCCATGTTAAGGCACTTAACTACCTACCAGGATTTAACTTTAGTGCTTTACATAAATCGATCAATTTAATTCTAACAGCCTTCTTATGACATAGGTAGTATTATTATTTTTGCTGTCATTTTATAGATGAGGAAACTGTGGCCCAGAAAGACTGAGGAACTTGGATATTGCCACACAACTTCTAAGTGATTGAGCTAAGATTCATTTCCAAATAATCTGGCTCAACAGTCGGTCTTTACTAAGATACTATAATGCAAGTTGCAGAAATCATTATTTGCTCATAAAGTCATCAGCAAGGCACCTGCTAAAGTATATATATTTTTATTTATTTAGTTTATGTGAACCAATGCAACAGAAAATGAAAAAGTTTCACCCTAAATCCTTATAAGGCCACATTTGAGAAATCATCTTCTTCTGTTGATGTTATATTTTATAAGCATTATTGAAATACAAGATCATTTTTGGTGAGGGACTACAGGTATCCCAGAATCTTCTACATTTATCCTCCTGCATCTGATAAATTAAGGACGGATACAGGAGAATCAAAGGAGGCCAGCTGTGAATTATGATAGCAAACCTAAAGAAGTGAATTCTTTATTACTACAAGTGATTAAGCAAATGCTGAGTAACTAATCTGACATGTGTGGGCTGAGGCTGGAAGGAAGATTGATAGGTAGCTGGTGGTGGGAAGGGAGAGAGAAGCCAGAAACGTGGAGTCCCAGGGTACAGAAGCTGTGTCCTCTCTCTGCTGCACAAGAAGAGCAGACTGTGCTAAAGGAGAAAGAATGTCAGCCGTTCATGTTAGTGCATGAGGACTGAGGGAAACTCAAGCTTTGTTTGATTGTTGTTCTTATTCAGCCAAGCAGATCTTGTCTAGTAAGAAAGGCATGCTAATTTGAAAAGTTGTATGCACCCCTATGTTCATTGCAGCAGTGTTTACAATAGCCAAGAATTGGAAGTAACCTAAGTGTCCATCGATGGATGAGTGGATAAAAAAGTTGTGGTACCTACATATAATGGAATACTACTCAGCCATAAAAAGATGAAATCTTGCCATTCGCAATACCATGGATAGACCTTGAGGATATTATGCTAAGTGAAGTAAATCAGATACAAAAAGACAAATACCATATGATTTCACTCATATATAGACTATAAAAGCAAAAACAGACCAAATGAACAAACAAAGCAAAAATAAACATACAGAGGCAGACAACAGATTTGGTGGTTATCAGAGGGCAAAGAGGATAAAGGGAGGGTGACCCAGTTAAAGGGACTCAATGGTGTGGTGAGGGATGGAAACTAGACTTTTAGTGGTAAGCATGATATAGTACATACAGATGTTGATTTATATTGTTGCCTACCTGAAACTTATATAATGTTATAAGCCAATATTACCTCAATAAAAAATAAATTTAAAAAAGAAAGAAAGAAAAATTGAGGGGCACAGCAGAGAAACTCTCCTAGCGGGCACAATGCTGAGAAAGTGAATGCTGGCAACACTGTAATTTGGTTTGATTCAAGATCTCACTCTAGGTTTCCACCGTGGAGCTCATGAAAACCTACTCCACAAGAAGATGAGGGATAAGCTGGATAATGGGCACTTCCAAGCCAATGCAGACAGATTATATCTTCAGTCCAGAAACAATTTCAGAATCAGAAGATGAGAAGTATAAGACTATGAGGGCAGAAAGAAAGGGCTAGGTAAAAGTATAAATGCAAAGCAGAGAGCGGCATAAGAGTAAAAGCTGTCATGGGAGTAGAATGAATGGGACAATTGTATTTCTGCATCTTTAGACACTACTGGGCATTCAAGCAGGTGTTTTGCATTGTGTTAATTGGAGAAGGGGTCACATTGATTATTTGGATCAAGATGGGCACAGAAAATTTGGGGCTGGGGTACTAAGCTTGAAAGCACCAGGATTTACAACCAAGTGGGTCTTTACCCACAGAGATCTTAGACGAGATGTAGAAATGTATCTATGTATACTAAAAGAATTGCATCCACCAAGAGATTCAGGACTAATGGTAAAAAAATTTCTACCAAACCCTGGGGAAAACACAAGTCAAATAAGTAAAAATTGATATTTAAACGTTATTGAGTAATGTACCTAGCTGTGTTAAAGTATTTTATTTATTTTATCACTTTATCTTTTAATATAACATGTAAAATAATTATGATAGTAAAAAAAAATGTGTTTTAATATAACTGTGTGTGCATTTTCAAATATAGGATTGGAAAACTATGGTAAATTTTCTCTAATTTTCCATTTTAGGAAAGCCTCCTTCCTAGATGATAAGGTCATGGGGACAGCACATAATTGTAGTATATTATTACTCAGCTAAAACACATAATAAGAAGGGAAAAGACTCCTGAATCCTGGTCTTGAATCACAGAGCACAAAATGAATGATAAAAGAAATAGACAAAACTGTAATTGCTAATTAGCAATGTCTTTATATAGATAGGTGTCCAGTTATTTTTCTCTCCTTGCTTAGATATAGTGCTATAGTTAGGAATTTATTATATCTAAGTGCTTAGGTTATAATTTGGTTAATAATAGACATTATAATTTTAGGAGTACTATTGGAATTTTAATAGAGATTTTGTATAAATATATATGTGTATATATAGAGGGTACCAAAAAAATATATACACATTTTAAGAAAGGAAAAAATTGTATTAAAATTGTAATACTCAGTATATACTGATAACAAAAGATGTATACAAGTCATGTGTACACTTTTTATGGCACCCTTGGTGTGTGTGTGTGTGTGTGTGTGTGTGTGTATATATATATATATATATATATATATATATATATATATATTTAAATATATGTGTGTGCATATATATATATATATATATATATATATATATATATATATATCCAACATTTTTGCTGTAAGTAAAATGGTTTAGTATCTTCTAATTTTTAAATATTGGGTAGTGGGCTGATGAAATAATAAAGGATTTGTTTAATAATAAAATTTATGAGTAAGACCTTGAAACTTTAATTATGAATAGAATATGAATACTTTTTACTCTTTGAAAGGCATTTTATGCCCAAATTAAAACATGCAATGTGGTGTCAGAAAAGAAACAGACATACAGGTGATTAAAATCAAACAATTAGCGTAAGCATTTGTCATTGAGTTGGTTACATTAGAGATACCTTTGTAGTTCAATTAGCATAGGCAGCGCCTAGGAATGATGCCTCTACAGCAAGCACGATCATTTTGAAAAAAGATAGTTGCCATTTAGAGCATGTGTTTTTACTAGGGAGTCATGTAGTAAAGGCTGGAGGTGGGGAGAAAATAGGCTTATTTCTAGTGAAATATCATTCTATGGCTTTCTCATTATTTCTGTCTTCTTTGAGGAATAAAATGGGTTTATCAGCTAGGCACCAGAAAATTCTGTGAAACAGTTGGTCTGTATCTACATTGAAGTAGATATTGTCAGTCCCAACCAACAGATGAATCAAATGGACAGAGGCAGGGCTTTCCAAATCCCCTTGATTCACGCACGCATGCACGCCACATGAGAGCAAATGACTAGGGCCATATCATAATAGGAGTCAACAAAGGTGAACTTGATAAAGTTATAAATTAGGATCAAATAATAAAAGATTTATCTACACCAAGGACTCATTTTTTTTTTCATACTAGAGTAGTTCAGAATTTTACCAATTTTCTAGAACAGTCTCAATTGTGACTAAATGGGATCTTCTTTTTTAGAGCTTTGCATCCTCTTTCCCCCTATTAAATATGATTTATGAAAGAAACATCTATTGTGTGCATATTAGTCAGAGTTCTTCAGAGAAACAGAACCAATGACATTTATTTATACATGGAGAGAGAGAGAGATTTAAGGAATTGTGGAGGTTTGGTGAATCCCAAACCTGCAGGGTAGCGCTGCAGGCTAGAGACACAGGGACAAGCTGATGTCTGAGTCCAAAGACAGACTGCTGAAATTCTTTCTTGCTTAGACTGTCAGTTTTTGTTCTAGTAAGGCCTTCAACTGATAGGATGAGAAACACCCACATTGTAGAGAGTAATCTGCTTTACTCAAGGTCTTCTGATTCAAATGTTAATCTCATCCTAAACCACCTTCACAGAAACATTTAGAATAATGTTCGACCAAGTTTCTGGGCACTGTGGCCCAGCCAATTAACACGTAAACTTCACCGTGTTAAACACTGCAGGCCTGCTCATATTAACCTCTCAGTGAAAAACAAAATTTCCAGCAGAAGATACGGAGAGCAAAAAAAAAACTAGTGGCTCAGGTGCAGCTGACCTAATTGGGACAAAGTAATATTTTTGTGACAAAGAACCCAAATTTAGATAGGGTTAATGTATCTTGCTGAAAAGCTAAGTTATGGTATTACATTTGGCATTAAATTGTTTCTGATATACCCTTTTCGGGACAGAAGAGGATAAAAATCCTGAAAACCTTATTTCAGATTTTCTTCAACTCAGCTGGATTTCTCAGTTCTTATGTCCCTGTGACTTTTGCCCCCACCGGGTTTTTGTCTCTCTTCCAAAAGAAAAGAGACCCTAGAAAGCCTTGTGAGTGCAATGCATTTTTTTTTTTTTTAAATAATCTTCTCATATGCTTCTGATTCTCATTATAGTTTGTGAATAGAACTGATTGGTACCCTCAAGTGTCATTTCATTATTCTCTGAGGCTAGTTCCAGGCTTTTGAGAATGCTGACCATAGGTCTCAATCTTGGGTGTGAATATTATGGTTATTATAAAAAAAGACATGCTGTGATTCTTAGCAGTGATCTAATGTCTTTATGAAATGTGCATAAGTGCCTTGAAGTCTCCATGAACACAAGTAGTGAATGAACAAAATTATATTTCTATTTGGTTTTAACTACATGCTGATTAGTTTTCTAAGGAAACAGACATTTGAAGAATTGGCCATATAATTCCCCCAAACCTAATCTTCCCTCATCCTTATAACCAACCCTCTCATACACAGCCCCCCCCCCAATATAAACACATGATCAGTCTTATGATCATAGCTTATTTTTTTTTTTTTTTTTTTTCCTTGAATTTCAGACAACCAGCTATTCCTTTTTTCCTGAGCCGGTGAGTAGCAGAGATATCTATCTCATCAGTCATGCTGGGTATACATTTGGACTTAGATGCTTAATAATCATTTTTGCAATTAGTCAAGGCACAAACTGAAACAGGTGTTATTTCAAAAGAATATGCAGCTAGGAGATAAGTGTTAAATAAGCAATTAAGGCACACGTAATTGTATCAAAAGACAGATCTTATTTTATTTTACTAGTGTCTTCACAAAACGAAACTGAACATGTGGAACCCTTTCTCAATACCTATAAAATCTGATATAATCACCCCTAGTAAATCTGTTTGAATAGTTCAGTCTATTTTTTCTTTCCTAAGTTAAAGGCAATTTTTATTACCAAAACAATCTAATTAAGACAGTGTATACTCTTTCAAGAGATTATACTGAATTCGATTTGTTGTTATGTCAGTATTTACCAAGTGAAAGAGATAGAGATTGTTTTGAAAACCAGGTTCAGTATAATTTATCTTTGAATCAATTTCTAACTATGAAATTCTGACTATTTTACCATAGTTAGAATGTGACCATTTCAAGTTTACAAAAATCCCACAGTACCTTAAGAATCTAATCACAGTTTCAACCTCCTATTCTACCATACAAGACATCCTGAAAGAAACAGTATATAGAAAACTCTTTACAACTCTCAAACTTTCGATCCTAGGAGCTGAAGAAGAGGTTGAGAAAAAATGTTAAATATAATTTGCATTATCTCCCTTGCCTTCCATTTTAATAAGTGGGCATAGGGCCAGCCCTACATTTAACCAAAGAAGACAATCTCCTAATGACTAATAGCTGTTTTGGGATATTTACCAAAATAATCCTGTGAAACAACAACAATAGCAACAAAAATGCAATTTACTGATAGGCTATCTCAGACACAAATATTTCAACATCATCTATATATATTTTTTTTTTTTTTGGATGAAGATACAGAAATCTGTTTCACAGCAACTTATATATTCTGGAGAGGTTGAATGTAAAACTACTTTCATTGACTAGAATTAATTTACTAGGTAGTTTTCCACTTAGGAAATTTGAAAGACTTGCACACATGACTAGTAAAATTTAATAGAGATTGGAGAACGGGAAAATACTTGAATTCCAACTGAGCCATGGGCACTTGTCATGACTGTCATGGTGGTAATCTATTGGCAAGCAGTAGTGGGGAGGGAGATGCCACCTTCTCTGGATCCTTGATAGCCAGAGTGTGGTCCATGACTAGTACCATGTAGGGACTCATTAGAAACGCAGATTCACAGTCCTAACTGAATCACAAGATTTACTGAATTGTAATCTGTGTTTTAACAAGATCCTAAATTCATAGGAACATTAATGTCCGGGAAGTACTGATCTACAAGACAATCTGGTGTAGAGCTGGCCTCATTCTATAAGGTTTGAATGATTTTTGACTTTCATTACATGCAAAGTCCAGTATAGTGGAATGATGTTGATGAGGTGATGGGCCACAGCTCACAAACTGTGCTGTGAGCGACGCACACAGGATTTCCAGATTTGCGGCCACTGCAATTTGTGCTGACTAATGTCAATTTGACAATATTTTCCCAGTCATTCTGGATGGAAAGAGAGGCAGATTGGAATAACAACATGGGCACCTGAATTATATAGTTCTGAGTCAAATCCTTGACAACTTAAGTAAGGGATACAAACACTTGGAACGTCAGCTTCCTCTTCTATAATTTGGGGAGTATAATGCCTATTCTGTAGGATTGTATGTGAATTAAACTAGATAAATTGTGTAAATATCTTGGTATAAATCCAGAAACATATTTGGATTTACTGTGTACATATGTGTGTCTGTATCCTATATAGTTGCATATATTTGCATTTTATATGCCAGGGGTGCCAAAAAAAATGTATATACGTGGACACTTTGGTCAGCGTTGCTCAAGCAGTAGTTCACCGTAATCAGAAGTGTCTGGATGCTGATGGTAACCACTTTGAGCATCTCTTGTAATTCCAGAAGTCAAATGTGACTTGTGTTCATCTTTTGTTATCAGTATATATTGAGTATTACAATTTTAATACAGTTTTTTCCTTTCTTAAAATGTGTATACTTTTTTTGGCATATAGATATATGTCATATATAATATAAATACATGTAATATAAACACGTAATACAAGTATATTCAACTATATTTCATATATAATACATATTTTAAATATTTTAGATGTATATATATATATATATATATATATATATATATATATATATGTATATATAAAATCGATATACATATCCAGTAGAGTTGGGATATATGCATGTGTATGCAGATACACATATATATTTATATACATATTCAACATAGTAGTTGGTTTTATATGCATATTCTATATACATATCCTGTACTCATGTAGTTTTATTTTATAAATATGTGCATATATGTATCTGCATACACACACACACAAGAGTGTGTGTGTGGGTGTGAGTGTATAAATCTCCAGGGCCACTACTTTTTTGGCCTACTTATTTAATGTATAGTCCATCCCCTCTGTTCTATAGAATCTCCTCCTTTTATGCCAATCTTATATGACCTTAGAGGTCCAACAAAAATGGCAAATTCCTCCAGTGTCCTCGCCTAATCAATCTGGTGAGATTGTGATACACACTAACCTAATAATTTTCCTCCTTGGCCTCATATTGATATTTATATTGGTTAATATTGGTCTGTAGGGTGGAGTTATGCCACTTCCCCAAATACTGTTGTCTAGAGACTAGGAACAACTTGTGTTTCAGTTGTCTGTGCTGTGTAATAAACCATCTTAAAACTTAGTGGCATTAAACAAGACTTCTTTTAACTATCTATATTTCAATGGGTCAGGAATTCACACAGGGATACCCTCAGGATCTTTTTATTTGATTGATGGTTTGATTGGGTGGAAACATCTAACATGGCTTCTATGTGGCTGCATTTCGATCCATGGATGACCTAGACAGAAGGTCCAAGAAGGCTTCTCTTATGTCTGGGAGCTTGGTGTTGTCAACTGGGTGCCTCATTTCTCTTGTACATGTTTCTCTTTCCTAGTGTTTTTTTCATCCATCAGGGACTGTGCACACATCTCTTATCTGTCAGGCTAGTTCTTTTTTTCTTAATAGTATTGTGCCCGATTCTACAAGTCTACAAGCTAGGTTTCTACAATTAAAAAGCAAAAAACTGATCGACCTTCTTAATATCTAAGGCTGAAACTGCATGTTATCATTTCTTTTGGATTTTATCGGTAAGAGCGTATCAGCAGAAATTTAAGGTGAGAGAACTACTCCAGGCATGAATACTGAAAGCTGTGGTTCATGTGGATTATATATGCATCACACTACAAAAATGTCTTAATGGAAAAATAGGTATTTAGTCAATGGTTTTAGATATAAAGAAAATTTACATAAGGATAGGTGAACTCAAGTAGGAAGAGAGAAATAACAGAAAACCTGAATCATTTAGTTGAAGTTATTCCAACACACTACATGAGTTGTATTGCAGGTAATATTTATTGGTACATAGCACATTGGAATTCCAGAATAATACAGAAATAGTATAGCTAGTTTATAGAAACATATCACTCTTTTTTTTCATTCCAAATTGTCCAGGACCCATTACTGAATAGATGTTTTTCCTAAATGTAGTCTCTAGCTATAGTCCTATAAAATTCTATTTTTTTTTAAAAAAGGGGGTTAGAGGAAATTAGTGGTCAAATAAGTATAAAACACTGTGTGTTATATTTATTCCACATCAGCATATTTTAAAAAGGTATTTACATCACTGAAGGGAACCCATTAACCTTTGTTTAACCCAGCACTCCCACACTTTTTCACCCCATAAAACAAAATAGCGTCCTAGAGAAAATACTTTGGGGAATGCTAGAATATATAATTTCTGTACTAAAATCGACTTGGGAAGTAAATTTTCACCAAGAACTCTAGGGGTTATACAAATTCTAAGATTCTAAGAATGATATTTCTTTGTCCTTGTTACTAGCTGGAGAATTTTTGTGACACGCATTCTCATTTTGTGCTTTTCCTTTCTTTCTTATGGAAATTCTCATTTTCTATTTTATCTTCCTGAGAAGAGGCTAAAGTAGATGAAGAATTGTCTGCAAATTATCCTTCTCTGAGAGGTC
Source organism: Rhinolophus sinicus (assembly GCF_057876585.1). Lineage (NCBI taxonomy): Eukaryota > Metazoa > Chordata > Mammalia > Chiroptera > Rhinolophidae > Rhinolophus > Rhinolophus sinicus. Next base: position 91,099,944 of record NC_142502.1, read on the forward strand.
GACAAATGGCCTCATGTCTTGCTGTGCTCACCTGTTCCTCTGTATCCCACAGTGTTTCCTCAACAGGGAATTTCCTCTTGGCTGCTGCACTTGGCTCTGCTCACTAACCAGAATGTATGTGAGCACTAGTAGGCATGTTCTACTCCAGCATGTGCCAAAAAGATATTGTCAGATTGCAGACCAGACCACAGGCTGTCCTCGCCTGATGCCAGTGTTTGCTTCCCAGTGAGGATTTCAGGGGAGCAGGAGCAGCAAGTGGGGGGTGGGGGAGGGTGGTGAGAGGTGGGATCTTGGCCCTGGTGCCATTTTGCTTGCTTCACTCCTTCATTGTTGGTCTCTGCTGGTGGAAATGCTTGTTTTTCCCTTTATTCTCCCTGTATCCTTCCAGAGCATGTATGGGAATTGCAGCCAAAAGAATACTCCTATCTTAATAAGGGAGAAGTTGTAGAGTAATAGAAAGCAGAGAGCAAGAAGGTCAGTTTTCACAGCATTGAAGAAGACAGAATGTGTACTGGCAACACAATTTTAACGTTTTATTGAAAACCTCCTTCAGAGAGTCTTATGATTTCCAGGTTACTACTATTTCCACTTAATGAGCCCTACCTCAGTGTAGTTGTTGTCTCAAGGTTTAAATACATGGCCTCTTTAAAACTTTTCCATCACACTTTGGAATAAGTACCCTTATCTGCATTTTACAAATAAAGCAGCTGAAGCTTCAAAAGTTTAAGTAGTTTGCACAGGGTCACAATTTTGTAACTGAAATCAAGATTCAGCTGTAAGTTTGCCTGCCTTCTTTACCAGCATGTTAGTATCTAGCGTGCTCTAATGATTTATCATCAGAAAACTGATGCTTTGGATAAAAGCCAACTGGCAGTGGAATGTAGGATGTGTTGTTAATCACTGAGGGAACAAAAATGTTTTCATGTGTTTTTGTTTGTTTTGTTTTTTCTTAAAAATGTAAATCTCCTGTTGTTATGGTCAATTATTTGTCTTTACTAGGGGCAGATACAAGTATTATAGGGTGGAGCTTATTCAATTCTGTGGGACTCATTAAGTAAAAGAATATGAAATTACAATATAAAATTAGGTACAGAATTTATACTTACAATGAGATCACAGATAGCTATAAATTCCAAATTTATAAAACGTGACAAATACCACAATATGGTAAAAATTCAGGTATGTCTGACACACCATGATAACACTTTATTTTCCTCATTTATTTAGTTGTACATACGCCTGGCCTTGTACTTTCATGTCATAAGCCAGGTCAGTTAGCATGGGGCGGGGGAAGCTGGTGGGGGCGGGGGGGTAGCAGGAGTGTCCCTAGAAGCTAACTCTAGACCAGGAAGCTATCTTAACTAGTCACAGAAACAAACATAAATCAGATATTCTATCGAACTCTAAGTATTCCCCCAGATCTCTTTCCCTTTCTTTAGATCCAAAAATTGCCTATAGCTACTCCATAGCCAATATGAGGGGAAGTGTGATAAAGGGAAAGTTGAAATGGAAAGAGATACCGTGTTTCCCTGAAAAAAAGACCTAGCTGGACAATCAACTCTAATGTATCTTTTGGAACAAAAATTAATGTAAGACCTGGTATCATATTATAGTATGTTATACCAGATCTTATAGTAAAATAAGACCAGGTATTGTATTGTATTGTATTGTATTGTATTGTATTGTATTGTATTGTATTGTATTGTGTTGTGTTGTGTTGTGTTGTGTTGTGTTGTGTTGTGTTATGTTATGTTATATTATATTATATTATATTATATTATATTATATTATATTATATTGACCAGGTCTTATATTGATTTTTGCTCCAAAAGATGCTTTAAAGCTGATTGTCTGGCTAGGTCTTATTTTCAGGGAAACACGGTAGATGATTGTTCTGAATTGTTCTTTCCTCTCTGCAATAGGATTGAACATACATCTGTACATGTTGCCATGGGTCTTGCCTCTGTATCCTGTCGGAGAAGCACTCATGCCCATGTCATGAACTGGCTATGGCCATGGGACAGGCTTTGGTTGATGGAAAGTCAATGGATGTGACACTCTATCCAAGCTGAAGCTTTCCATGTAATGTGGATTGATTCCGATTTTTCTGCTCTGGGCTCACACTATGGGCAAACCATGCCCTAAATAGTGGCTTCCCCTTCAGATAGGGATAAGAATCAGGTGACACATGGAAGCAGCCCCAGATAAACCCAGCAGATCCACAGCCAACCTGCAGCCAACCCATAGCAGACATACAACCCACATATAAATAAACAAGAAATAAATGTTAGTTGTAAGCTACTGAAACACTTTAGTGAAAGCTAGCTAATTCAAGAAACATAAAAGTTAGATACCAGTCTATTTAATTGGACCTTTTAAAGTTATTAAACTTACACACATATTAGAATAAACCAGTAGTTTACATAGCTCTAAGGATATGAATGCTAAGATTAAAAAGAGCAGTGAGATTGTATAGAAATATCTAGCAACCAGAGGAGTCACATGACTGGATAAGGAACTGGCCACATTTCAAGATTTGGTTATTTAGCCACATCTCAATCCTTCTTTTCCACCTGCTCACTTCTGATTCAATTGAGATCTCTTAAACCCAAATCCAAACTATTGAATTATTCATTTGAATTAGGTCTGTTGTTGTTTTCCTTTGGCTAAACTTAAGATCAAAATAAAATATGACCCTGAACCATGGTCACTTCTGAGCCATGAAGACTTTGTGTGAATAAAACTGTTAGTAATGCTGCTTATCTGATTCAATTTATCTCATATAAACTGTAATTTCAGCTACTTCATGTGAATAAATAGAATGAATTAAAAATGACTGTCTTGAGTTCTTTTAGAAAACCAATGTGATAGGGAAATAAGCCAAAAGAATACAAATGTGTGAGCATTAGTGAAAAGTATTAGTATAACCACGGTAAAATGCTAAATTCCTATCTGACAGTCATTTTTTTGAGCCCTGCCAAACTGTGGAATAGCCAACTAGCCTTGTATTTGCCCTTTGAAACTCATAAGTAATATTGTCTATGCATTGTCTATAACTTTACAGGCTGAATGTTTCTCATACTGTTTCAAATGCAAGATAGGGCTTTCATTGAGGAGCAGTATCTTCTCAACATATAAAATGCTAATAACCCTGCAATAGGGGACCAGCACTTGTCAAGGGGATACTAGAAACCCTTCAATAGTTGGCTTTGTCAGTGTATAGAAAGGATGCCTTCATCTCAAGGAGGGAACATTAGGAATGAATGCACTGTGTGTAATCCTGACAGTCTTCATAAAATGTTAATCATTTTCAGTTGCTCAGAAATGCAGGGATGTCCCTTGCTGTACATACTATGTCTCAGTAAAATTAGCAGAATCAGGAAGGGATTGTCTTAGAACAATACACTTATTAGAAGATGAAGAAAAAGTTGATTTAGAAACATTGTAAATTTAACATTACAGCAAAGACTGGATGGAATAAATTCTTAGATGGTTAGTGAGGTTATGAGAAACCCCAATAATTTACCCAGTAAATATTATAAATCATGGTCATAGTAATTAATATGGAGTAATTATATATATATATATATTTCAATAGTACAGATAACATAGAAAATGAAGAGAAACATCTCCATAATGCCAGTTCTTTTCAATCATCATAATTGTCATTATTATCTTTATTGTTACCAGCATGACAACCAGTTAAATGCCTATTATGTTATAAAAATCTATGCTATACTGTATATACATATAGTTATGTAATATATGAGTATTTTATATACACCAAAATATATATATAAATGAACTTAGAGTATTGATTTTATATCAAAATCTTTTAAATAAAAAGATATTCCTGAGTCAATGTCAACTTTTATATTTGAATTTCTTATTTCTCTAATTTATTGTTTTATTGTCAATATGATACCTGTCTGCTCAATCAAATTTACATGCATTTAGAAATTGAGCCAGATTTGAATCACAATCCCAAATCCATGTGCTTGAAGGGAAAATACTAAAATGTCTGAAAACACGAAGCAATAAGTAAAAGACTAATGCATAATTTCAGAGATAGGAAAAGCCAAATGAGCTACATATAATGATTCATGAAGTCTCGTGGGAGATTTAAGCTAGATGCTAGAAGCCAAAAGTATATAAACAGGTAAAAAGAAGGAGGCAAATGTTCCAGGCCATGGTAGCAATTTGATAAAGGATATAGAAAAGGAACAAACGAGAAGAGTAGAAAACAATGAGTAAACAGCAATCCAGTTAAAGCCGAGAAATCAGCAAACAAAACAATGGAAAATGTAGGCCATGACATATGCAGCCGTACTGAATTCAAAGGTAAAGAAAATAGTGGGGGAGCCAAAGTTTTTAAGAGATACATGAAAATTTAGGATAAAGGAGACCCTGAAAACTGGACTGTGTTATAGTCTTGGCCTGGATTACAAAGAAATTTAAAAATATCAGTGTTGACATATTTGCTAGTTTTCTGGGAACAAAGAATTCTAGGACTGACCAGCCAGTGGGAGGAGCATGGAGGGGGAGCAGACTGGTCACATGAGAGTGGAAATACAGGTTCATGCTCCAAGTATGACCACGGCAAAGGCAGTCAGGGATTTGGGAGTTGGAATCTGTAGGGTTCCACAGGCTCAGGGTTAGGTGAGATTGCAAATGGTACTATTATCTTCAGTCCTGAAACCAGTGGGCCAGGTTCTTCGGTTTCTGCATGTGGTGTCTCCTAAAGAAGAAACTGCAGGGAGCCAGAGAACACAAAGGCAGGCCATGATTGTCACAAGTATTATGAATTAATGTCAAAGTGACATAGGAAACAGACAAACGGAAGAAGACTAATTACAGGCGCAAAGAGATTTGTATATGCCTGTAATTCAGAGGCTCCCTGTGTGGGTCGAGTTAATAGTGACAGCTAAAATTTACTGAGGTCCTATTTTTGCCAGACACTGAGTTAAGTGTCTTAATTCTCATAGAAAATTCCTTTTACCAGCAAGGGTACTAAGGCTTAGAGAAGTCACCAAAGGCCACAAAACTACCAAAGATGGAGCTAGAGCCAGCCCTATTGCATCTAACCCTCGTGCCTTTCTCTTAAACAGGATACCACATTGCCACCCACAGATTTGAATCTATAGGACTCATATACCGGTAGTATTAAGATACCAATAGAAAAATCTGGGAGTTTGTGGGAAAATATGATGTGTTTCTGTTTAGATATGCTGATACTGAGGTGACTGCAAATCACTCAAGTAGATAATGAGTGATAAAATTAGAATTTGGGAGAGGCAGAGGGCATGGTTGCAGATGAGTATTTAGAAACCTTACAAATAAGATTTTAATGATAGCCATAAGAGTGATTGAAATCTCTAATGGGAAGAACATACAAAAAAGAACAGAGAACTGAAAATTTCCTTGGTAGGAAAAATCCACACATTTGATGTCAGACGTGTGTTTCTTATATTCTATTGAATCCTCACAACAATATTGGGCAGAAACTGTTAACCTCATTTTTAAGATGTGGAAATGGAGGCAAAAAGAGGTTAAGTAAGTAACTTCGTAAGTGTGCAGGTAGTAAGAGCGTTCGAAATCAGTCTGACTCAGTGCCATTCTTCCATACGTACTCTCTTCGTGAATAAAAAAAAAAATCACAGTGGGAGAAAGTTTTCCACTGTAAGGTCTAAACTTTCTTCATTCACAGTATTAACTTACTTAAATCATCACTTAAACCAATTCCAAAAGGCTGAGATGTCCTAAATAGAAAAATAATAGAAAACATTAAAAGAAACTCTAGGAGTGGAAAACATTCCCTCTCTTCCCTTATGGGTTCTTTGGCTACTCTAATTATTAAATTGACAAAAGAGATTACAGGAGAAGAACAAATTTTGTACATATAGGAGTCCCATAAAAATATGACAGTCCCTGGCAATCAGGTAACAGAGACAAATATACCATCCTGGGCTGAGGAGAAGGGGGTAGGGGTCTGCAGTCTCAAAGGGAAGGAAGACAATTGACAGGAGGATGAGAAGAGTAGATGTTTGGTAAATAAATGTTTGCCACGCCATGCAGATAAGTTTTTCAGATATAAAAAGTTATTTAGGGTAATAGCTTTCTTCCTGGCCCAGGCCCCCTATCTAAACCCTTTTAGGCAGTTAATCAGAGGTAAAAAAACTCTTTTTGAGCCAGCTAGGCCCTGATTATCTTCAGCTCAAAATAATCCACATGCCAAAGTGACACATTCTTGGGTGACATATTGTGTTTCCCTTCAATAACTAGCAATCACAATGCAAAAAACAAACAAACAAACAAACAAACAAAAAATATACATATATATATATATATATATATATATATATATATATATATATATATATATATATATATATATAAACATTTTGGAAGCTGAAGCCATGAATCTCAAGCAGGAACACACACTGGGGACTTGATGTTAAAAACTGAGACTAGGATTCTATAGGAAATACTCTCTTCCACCTTCCCCATCACTTTTCTGCTGCCTCGGTTTTCCTTCATCCAGTCTGGCCTGCTCCAGCCATTCATCCACTCTGTCACAAAAGTGACACTCCTAACACAAATTGATCTTATGCCACCCTTCTTTAAAAACTTTTTCTGCATGATGCTTTATATTAATAATTGTCCTACAATGACAAATACAGTTTTAAAAACTGTCCCCAGATCTTCTTTTCTCCATCCCTTTTACTTTGCACCTACATAGTGATGATCCCAAACTTGCCATTACATGAACACAACTAACACTTTCAATTCTCCGTGCTTTAAAAATTGTTCCTACATCTGAAATGCCTTTATTCCTCTCTGCCTCTCACACTCCTACTTGTTTTTTAGGACATGATAAAAATTTACTGTGAAGCTTGTTCTAATGGTACTCCGTCTAGTCAGTCTCTCTCTTCTTATGCTGTTTTTATTATTTTTTCAGTTGCAGTTGACATTCACTATTATTTTATATTAGTTTTAGGTGTATAGTATACTGGTTATACATTGCATAGTTTATTCATCGATCCCCCTGATTGGTCTAGTACCCACCTGGCACTATATACATAGTTGTTGCAACATTATTGACTATATTTTCTATGCTTTACATCCCTGTGACTATTTTGTAAATACCAATATGTATTTCTTAATCCTTTCACCTTTTTCACCCAGCTCCCCAACCTCCTTCCCCTCTGGCAACCATTAGTTTGTTCTCTGTATCTATGAGTCTGTTTCTGTTTAGTTTGTTCATTTATTTTGTTCTTTAGTTCCCACAAATAAGTGAGATCCTATAGTATTTGTCTTTCTCAGTCTGACTTATTTCTCTTAGCATAATACCCTCTAGGTCCATCTATGTTGTCACAAATGGTAAGATTTCATTCTTTATAATGGACGAGTAATATTCCATTGTATATATGTAGCATAATTTCTTTATCCAGTTGTCTATTGATGGGCACTTGGGTTGCTTCCATATCTTGGCTATTGTAAATAGTGCTGCAGGGAAGATTGGGGTGCACATATCTTTTCAAATTAGTTTTTTTTTTTTCTTCTTTGTCTAAATACCCAGAAGTGGAATTGCTGGGTCATAAAGTAGTTCTATCTTTTTCAGTTTTTTGAGGAACCTCCATACTGTTTTTCATAGTGGCTGCACCAATTTGTAATCCCACCAACAGTGCATGAGTGTTCCCTTTTCTCCACATCCTCACCAACACTTGTTGTTTGATTCACAGATGATTGTCATTCTGACAGGTGTGAGGTAATATCGAATTGTGGTTTTAATTTGCATTTCTATGATAATTAAGCATCTTTTCATATGTCTACTGCCCATGTGTGTATCCTCTTTGGAGAATGTCTGTTTAGATCCTCTGCCCATTTTTTAATTGGATTGTTTTGGGGGTTTTGGTGTTGAGTTATATCAGTTCTTTATAAATTTTGGATATTAACCCTGTATCACATATATCATTGGTGAATGTCTTCTCCCATTCAGTAGGCTGTCTTTTCACTTTGTTGGTTGTTTCCTTTGCTGTGCAAAAACTTTCTAGTTTGAGGTAGTCCCATTAGTTTATTTTTTCTTTTGTTTTCCTTGCAAAAGGAGATATATCAGAAAAAAATATTGCTAAGTGCTATATCAAAGAGTTTATTGCCTATGTTTTCTTCTAGAAGTGTTATGGCTTGGGGTCTTACATTTAAGTTTTCAGTCCATTTTGAGTTTATTCTTGTATAAGGAGTAAGAAAGTGGTCCAGTTTTATGGGGTTTTTTTTGCATATATCTTTCCAGTTTTCCCAACACCATTTATTGAATACCCTGCATTACCCCAAAGTATATTCTTACCTCCTTTCTCATAGATTAAATGACCATATAGGCACAGGTTTATTTCTGGGCCCTCTATTCTGTCCCATTGTTCTGTTTTATGCCAGCACCATGCTGTTTTGATTGTTATAGCCTTATAAGTACAGTTTGATATCAGATAGCATGATACCCCTAATTTTGTTCTTCTTTCTCAAGATTGCTATGGCTATTTGGTGTTTCATGTAAATTTTGAGATTATTCAAGTTCTGTGAAAAATACCACTCGTATTTTGATAGGGATTGCATTGAAGTTATAGATTGCTTTAGGTAGAATGCACAATGTTAATTCTTCCTATCCATGAGAACATTATATGCTTCCATTTATTTGTATCTTTTTCAGTTTCTTTCTTCAGTGTCTTATAGTTTTCTGAGTATAGGTCTTTTACACCCTTGGTTAAATTTATCCCTAGGTTTGTTTGTTTCTTTGGTTTTTTGGTTTTTTGGTTTTTTGATGCAATTGGGATTGTTTTCTTAACATTTATTTCTGACAGTTCATTATTGGTGTATAAAAATGCAACCAATTTCTGAGTATTAATTTTGTATCATACTCCTTTACTAAATTCATTTATCAGTTCTAATAGTTTGTGGTAGAATCTCTAAGATTCTGTATATATAGTTTCATGTCATCTGCAAATAATGAGTTTTCCTTCTTCCTTTCCAATTTGGATGCTTTTTATTTCTTTTTCATGTCTGATTGCTATGGCTAGGACTTCCAGTACTATGTCTTCTGTTATGCTTGCTATCTTTTTGTTGAAGTTCTCACTAATTTCCTTGAGTATTCTTAGTACCATTGTTTTGAACTCTGTATCTGGTAGGTTGCTTGCCTCCATTTCACTTAATTTTTTTTTTTTTTTTTTTTTTTTTGGTTTTTTTTCCAGCGTTCTTTCATTTGGGACATATTTTTTTTGTTTGTTTGTTTCCTCATTTTGGCTGCCCCTCTGTATTACTTTCTGTGCATTAGGTAAATCTGCTATGCCTCCCAGTCTTGGCCATATGGCCTTGTGTAGTAGGTGCTCTGTCATGCCCAGTGGCACACTGTCACTGTTCACCTGGGTGCCCCAGGAGTGTTCCATGTGTGGGAGGTGTGTGCCCTCCTGTTGTAGTTGAGCCTTGATTGCTATTGGCATGTCAGTGGATGGGATTAGCCTTCAGGCTAATGTCTGTGGTGTTGGCTACATCCACATCTTATGTACTGCTGTGCTGGGGGCCTTACTTCATGGAGCAAATTTGCCCCAGCAGGATCTGGTGCCTCGTGAGACCACCCTTTGGGTGTGCCACTTGTGGGGAAAATTGGGTGGTGTTCTGTTTTGGTCTGAAGCTCATCTCCAGGTTCTGGGGCCTCTTGGGAGGGGCTCTGATGCAGGCCCAGGTCAGCTATTGCCTGTGACCAGCCAGGGACTATCTGGTAGGAGCTATAAAGTGATCCACAGTTGGTCACTGCCTGTGTTGAACCTGGAGGCACATGGGTAAGGTCACACTGTGAACCAAGGACAGCTGCCACAAGTACCAGATCTGAGGTAAGTCCATAAAAAGCCTAGGGTACCAAGAGGCTTATTGCTGCCTGCCTGCTCCCATAAGGCTCAGCTGATAGAGTCTCATGTGGTACATGAGTTAAATGAGACAGGGTCTCAGGGAGTCACCAGAATGGGACAAGTGATGTTCATCAGGCTAATGTAGATTCTGGTTTGGTGCCAGTGCTGAGTCTGGAACTACTCAGCAAATGTCTCAGAGCACACCGAGGCCAGTCACTGCCTGCCTCACAGACCCCTGAGAGTTGTTCAAGAAAGAGTGTAATGTGGGCGGGGCTGGCTGCTGACTGAGAAAGTACTTCAGGCATTGGGTGAGTTTGGTGGGGTGAGGTCCAAGGGAGTCACCAGGGTGAAGACCACGGAGCCCACCAGGCCAATGAAGATTCAGATTTGGCCATGTTGGGGAGGGCTCAACACAGGAAAGATGGTGCCCACCTGCTGGCTGCACAAGGGGAGGATTCTACACAGGGAAAATGGCTGCTATCCTTCCAGTCTTCACCCTGGGGCCACACAATTCAGTCTCTCCCTGTATGTCTCTGATGCCTCCCAACTCACTATCCTTCCACCAGAGCCCAGGGCAAGTGCCTACGTGTAAGTCTGTGTGCTGGCCCTTTAAGAGGTTGTCTGTGTTTCCCACAGGCTTCTGTTTCACCCTGATGGTTGAAATCCCCTGTTTTTTCACAGCCAGGTGTTGTAGGGGTTCCTCTTCCCGGACTGGTACTCCAGGCTGGGGATCCTAGCGTGGGTCTGGGGTCCCTTGCTCCTCTGAGGGGTATCTCTGCAACCAAGACATCCCTTCTGAATCTCAGCTGCCACTCAGAGGTTGGGGCCAGACTTTTCCATGTCTCCAACCCTCCGATCAGTCTCAATGTGGCTTCTTAGTATCCTTAGTAATAGGACTTCTCTTCAGCTAGACTTTAGATGGTTCTGCATGTTGATTGTTCTTTTTAGTTGTAATTTTAATGTGTTCACAGAAGGAGACATGCACAACATTTTCCTACTCTGCCATCTTGGATCCCCCTCTCTTTTTATGCTCTTAAAGAACAGTGTGCCTCATTCCCTAACAAAACCCCTCCCATTGTATTATACATGTATGTTCCTCACCATATTATAAGCTTTTCAAAGGAAGAAACTTTTTTTGAATGCTTCTTTGGATTCTGAGCAAATAAGCAGAGTATATAACAAAGTAGGTTTTCAATAATGAATGTTTAGTTATTTGAATCAATGGGAAAAATCAATGAGCTTCCACAAAAAAGAGATTCATGTTTTATAAGTTATTATTAAGTCACTTGTACAGAAGCTTTTTTAAGCATTCATAATTATAAATCATGAGACGAGGTCTTAATTAGGAGAGAGGGATAAATGTGTTTTACTTCTAGCTGCATGACCTTTAACCTAACCAAATGAACTTGGACATTTAATTTTTAAAGACTCAGTTTCTAATCTGTACAATACAGATAACACTCCTGGTGTTCTTCACTCATAGAACTATCATGAAGATGAAGTAAAATGATACATTTGAAAGCACTTTAAAAGTTATATGTTACTATATTCATATAAGCACAAAGAGAATCGTTTTTAATATCTATCAAGTATCCATCCCATAGAGGGATAAGTTGAAAAATTGGCATTTGGGGTATATGTGAAATCAGTTACTGAACCGGGGCAGAGACTTATGGACTGTACAAGCAGAAAGAGGTACAGAAGCACTGAGCTCTTGGGAGCTGGGGCCAAGAGTAGGCCACACTGCAGGAGAAATGAGACAAGTATTACCTTTTGCCAAAGGTTCAATTAAAATGTATTACCCATCAAAGGTGAATCTGTCTATCTTACATTATATTTTGCAAGAGAAATCATTCTCCTCCTACGAATTTAGGAGAAATAGTTCTTCTGTAAGTATTTTGGGTTCCTGATGCAGTGGTGGAAAATCAACTCACTTTATTTCCACATTAGATTTTTAAAATATTCATGTAGTGTATATTTTTATGTTCTCTAACAATATCAGTTGTAAAACTAAAGTATAGAAATTATTTTGAAAAGCTCAGTTGTTAAAAAATCCCCTTCAGACAGAATGTTATAACATAATATCTGCAGTTACATAGTAGATGTAGTGAGTGATAGGTTGAGATCTGACCTAGATTTGTTTCCCAAAGATAAATAGTTCTTATCTTAGAAAGACATATATATAGTTAAACATAGTTTGAATAATTTCATTAAAGAGAATAAATTGGCTTATGGAAAATGGCCTTTTATGGATTCTCTTCATAATATTTTGTTACCGTTGCCAAGATTTATTTAATTAATTTGGAAATGATATTGAGATCTTTGGCCTCAATTGTAATGAAAATGCAGACTATAATAGCATGATGATTTCTAAAAGAGCTTTTATATGACTCTAGGGGCAAAACGGTATATGAGATTTTTGCCATGATGAAGGTAATAATATTTGTTTACAATAATTTCTTCTATATTTTAGTTAATTGTAATTGTCAATGTGATTGCATTTTTCGTATGCATGTGCAATTCTCCCTTATAATATCAAGTGTAGTTCTGCCCTAGACATGTCAGGTCCTGTTTGTCCTTTGATTTTACAGATGAGAATTCTTTATAAAAGAATCTCCTGGGGTCTGAATGTAAGGAATTAGAATTACCATAAGATTTATAACTTCCTGGAAATCATTCAGGGATGAGAGATAAGAAATGATCAACGTGATTTCAAGAGCCTGTCTTTGTCTTGGCTACCTGACAAGAAAGAGCAGATTGCTTCTTCCAAATATGGGGATACCATATACATGACAAATATGCTTAATGTTAAGAATTTAGGTTTGGGGCATGTTTATTTTATTTGTCCCTCATCCCCTCACCCATCCATTACCACATAGATTTTTTATAAAATACTTTATACTGATATACTTTTTGTAGTTCATGTGATTCTCTTATTTATGAGCCACTTTTATTTTATTTTATCGGTACAGAGGCCTATATTTGCTGAATCTAAAATTAAGACACAATAAAAATTATTGATATATTCCTTAAAACAAACAAAAAGAAACACATTATTGTGACCACTGCCTCTTTGCCATCTTAGACATTTGATACTTCACACATAATTCATTAGAGTGGAGTTCCACTTCCCTGAGCACAATTTCAATCGTCTTATATAAGCTTGTTAGTAAAACTATCAGTAATGGATATTATCATTTTTGAAGTATTTGAAAATATCTTTGTCCTATTTGAATCCCCTCCAAATACTCTCTTCTTGACTACATGTAGTACTTTTAACCATTCATGCCATGCCTGTTCCCTAATCAAGCAAAAATCTATTAAGCATTCAGTATTCAATTATATCCATTACTTTAGATTTATATAATTATCTACTCCTATTTTTAATTCACTATCAAAACCCTAAATGAATTAGAATTTTTTCCTGATTTTCTTTTTTCTCTGTTCTGCAAACATTATAAAATGTTAGAGTTTCTGGGAGTTTCTAATTCTGGGAGTTTCTCTTTCTAGTAAAATCAGCTCTTTAATTAAATAATGTAGTGTGATTTATGTATACCATTTGGTAAGATTTTTTTATGTATTTATATTTACATTTTGTTACATTTAAATGTAAAAAAAAAATTGTCAGACTGTCCTAATTTTAGATTCAGCAAACAACACCCACACTTATACCAGATTAGTTTATTTCCCTATACATGAAAATCCTTTTCTGCAGGACTCTCTTGATCATAATAATAGCCACAGAAAGTCTTTAATCAACTATTTCTTCTTTTTAAGAAACCTTTTGCAGTAGGAGAGTTGTGGACTTTTGAAAGGAGATTCCTAAGAAGCAGAGGACTTCTTCGGAATACTATCTGATGAGAATTAGCTATTACTATATTATTCAGATTAGTAATTAAACTAGTCTGTCAGTAGAGTGACTATAAAATGGCTATGGATGAAATATATAAGACTCACAAAACAAAAGGAGTAAATGACAATTTGGATGAGGCATAAAAATCCTCTATGCTCTAGAAAAGTAGTTTCTATATTAGTGAAACAACAATTTAAAAACCTTCTGCCACTCTGCTCAGCTCTAATACATACTGGAAACAGTCTGATATTCACCCATAGAGCTCAAATTCTGACATCTCATATACTTCTCCATGAGAAGGAATCTGTTACTTAGTGAATGGCGATTACATATCCAGGGCTTGGAAAACTTAAACAGACCAGTAATTCATTGTTGCCAGATAATAAGATTATTCAAAGAAATGTTTGATGGTATTGTTCAAAGAAGTACAAAGGATCAGACTTAAAGGGGCTTCCATTGATTGAGTTGAATGTCCAAAAATGAATCGTAATTATAGTTATTTCAAATTAAGTCTTGAAAATCTATGAGTCATAATAATAAATAGAAAAAGCACTCTGAAATATTTCATAAAAGTAGTTGTAACACAAAAGATAAGCAAGTAAAATAGGAAACATTTTACATCAATTTAAACATATAAAAGAAGCATTTACAACTATAGACGTTCTTTACTATTTCGTCTCTAAATTGTGTTTTTTAATAACTTAGATATGTAGTTATGATGGTTAATAACAGTTGCCACTCTTAACAATCCCCATATTCTAATGGCTTAACAAAATAAAAGTTTGCATTTCCCTCAAGCAGTCCAATGTAGATTGTTGGGCAGCTTTCCTTAGCAGCTCTTCATGTAATAATAGTTTCTACGTGCCTCTGTCGTTATCTCTTTGCTTCAAGTCACATAACCACATGTCGCTTCCACTCACATTCCATTGAATGGAACTGGTCACATGTCCTGACTTACTGCAAGGGGAGATGAGAAATGTAGAAAATTTAGTCTCTGCCACAATAGACGTGCATTTTTCTCAATCTAGATGACTAACGAATGATGGGCATAAGGTACTGTGAGAACAAATAGTTGTAGAAGAAGTAGGAGCTACAACAAAGATAGTGAAGATCCATCAGAACCATCAATCAGTGGTCACATTCAATTACCAGACAGAAAGGTCGAACAGTATATATTCCAGTTGATAAATTAAGAAAATGCCCTGAGAAAACCACGGACTCCACAGACTTACCCCTCAGTTTGAGGGACAGAAACATTCTCGACAGTACTAATAGTTGTGAGGTAGGACAATTAAGTTCGTGAACTCATCCTAGAAAAGTGCTGCATACCACATTGCTAAATATCACTATGGTTACCTTTGAAGTGCTCTGATGCCAGTGACTAGTCCATGCTTCAAAGCAATTTTGAAGCTCTTTTTCTGGAATGGCCATCAGAGCTGTGGTCATATTACACTTGATGTCCTGAATGTCATCAAAATGTCTTCCTCTCAAGATTTTATTTATCTTCGGGTAAAGAAAGAAGTCATTGGGGGCCAGATCAGTTGAGTAGGGAGGGTGTTCCAATACAATTATTTGTTTGCTGGCTTAAAAACTCCCTCACAGACAGTGCCGAGTGAGCTGCTGCATTGTCTTGATGCAAGAGCCATGAGTTGTTGACAAAAAATTCAGGTCATGTAACTTTTCACCCAGCCGTTTCAACACTTCCAAATAGTAAACTTGGTTAACTGTTTGTCTAGTTGGTACAAATTCATAATGAATTATCCCTCTGATATCAAAAAAATTTAGCAACATCATTACAACAAGTTCGCGAACTTAATTGGCATGCCTTGTATTACAGATTTAACAATTTTTTATGAATTTATGAATTATTAGTTTCACATGATTATTTAAAAAAGTGATCTCACTTACTGAACTAAACTGATTCCCGGAGTGTGTGTGTGTGTGTGTGTGTGTGTGTGTGTGTGCAGTAAGGATAAGTAAATTAGAGAGCCTATGACTACAAAGTAAGAGAAGAAAAAAGAAAACTTAGCAGAACATAGGATGAAATAATCAATACTTGACAAAGTATGCATTAAAAACAAGAAAAAGAGAGAAGGGTGGGATGAAAGATAAAATAAGACGCCATTTGTTGAAATGCTGCTATATTTTATTTTTGGCACTGTGCTAGGCCCAATGTTCTCATCAGTTCACAAAAACTAAGAAATTGGATATGCTGAAAATGAAGGATAGTCCAATTAAAGTTAAAGTACATAGAACATAACCGATGATATGACTAAGGTCACTGAATGAAATGATTAGGCGAACAACAGATCAGTTTGTAGTCAGGGGTAGAATATACCTGGACATACATAGGAAAATACATAAACACCTATTTTTTTTTTTCTAGGATGTAAGGAGACTGTGTGTGTGTGTGTGTGTGTGTGTGAGAGAGAGAGAGAGAGAGACAGAGAGAGAGAGAGAGAGAGAGAGAGAGAGAGAGAGAGAGAGAACATTAGACCAGGGAAAAATGTAAGAAGCACAATTGGGAGTTGGTAGAAGTAAAATAATCCAGCATAAAAGACCATTGAATAAAAGAGTGCATGAAAATCTACTTAAATTTGAAACTGTACCATTTAAGTGGGTAATTTGCGAGTATATACTTGTATATTTTTAATTTAACTCAACATTTAAAAATTTGTAACGAGTCCTTTCTAACTAAGACTGAAAAATATCTGTGAATTGGAAAATACCCCAAGTGTGCTATGCTGCAGGAGATGTACTAATAATATAATACCTCATGAGAGGAATGCTATGGAAAAAGAGAAAGATGCGAATGTTATAAATCAATGCATGGATATACTGAACCAAAATTAAAGACTTATTCCACAGGAGGAACAGTGCTGGGAAATGAATCTTAAGGGTGAGAAATCCTCGATCCTCTTCCCCACTTTATATGTCCTAAGGAAAGGCAGCAAAACTTTACATAAATTCAGATGGAAACTCCCAAAAGCCTTCTGTTACTCCAAGTTCCCCTGAGATTGTCCGTTTTGTCACATGGTGATTCTATATGTATGTGCGTTTACTTGTATTAATGAAACATTATCCAGATTACAGCTATTTCAATCACTCAGTTACGAGCTTAGGGATTTTTTAAGCACCTGGGGTAATATTTCAACATTTAAAAAAGAGTCATGTGTTAGTGGCATAATTGACTTAATAAACAATCTGCCAGGTTTTATGTTTCGCTAAACCTAAGCACATTCATGAAGGACAAGAAAATAGGTTCCCTAACGTGTCAGAATGTAAACTTCAAGAGATTTATAAGAATTGAGGAACAGATCATTACAGGATACATCAGGTTAGCTTCCATATTCTTATTTCCTATCTATTGCAATAAAAAGAAGAATCAGATCTATTGAGGGAAGAAACAAACTGACCAAATATAGGAAAAACCCAGCTCTAAACATATTTTGAAATAAATTAGAAGTGATGAAGAAATCAGATTTTCTCACCAATCAGAGATGGTCCAGATATTTACTTTGTTAAGCGAATAAACTTTCAAAAAAATTCATCTATGACCTGCACTTATAGGTGAGACAGAGACAAATTTCTTGCCTCATTCTGGACACGATTTTTGGTATTCCTGTGTGGTAGGATGGATGGACAGCAGGAAGAACCACAGGAGCAGACTCTTCCTGTCAGCATTCAGCATAAAATCCTATAAACTTAACTCACTAACACTCTAGAAAATCCTGATGGTGTGAAGAGAAAAGATAGTTTCCACTATCACCTACTCTTTATAAGCCAGAGGTCCTTATGAATCTGAAACCTTTCCTACTGTGACTTCAAAACCAGCATATGAAAAAAATATATTACACTGGGACTCTTCTTATTGTCTAGTCCCATTACAACTGGACCCATTATAAATAAAGGAATAGCTACACACACACAAACACACACACATTCACACACACAAATACACACGCACGCGCTCGCACACACATGTGGATTCACAAACACTTAATGCTTAAATGCCTTATTCTTGAAGCATAGCAGAATTATAAATCTTGAAGAAATTTTAAAGAAGTTTTTATACTTTAAAGAAAACTTCCTTCTTCAAATGCAACAGCTCGTCTGAGATACCACTGCCTATACTAGTGTAATTGCTAACAAATTCATAGAGGCCTATGTTAGGGAAATTTGAAGAAATGATTGATAGTTTCTCAATTAGCACTAGCAGGGTCTTAATTAAGATGATTATAGGGTTGAGCAAGGAAAAACACAAAAGCATTAATCATTTATATTCCCCCACAGTTCTGTAAAACTAGAAATTAGGTTTCAGAATTACCATTAGATTTTCTAATGTTTTAGCAACTGATTTTTCACCCAGGGCAGGGGGAGATTAAATTTTAAAGACTCTAATATGAATAATAGAGTGGAAAAAAAGGATGCATACAATAACTTATGTGTTATGTTGCATGAAACCCTACTTAGTGAAAAAACAAAACTGGAAAATGAATCTCTTTTAATTTTGATTGTAGACTCAGATTGCTTTAAGTCAATTTTAAATAGTCAGCTCCTAAGCTTCCCTTCAGTTTGACTGTAAATTGTCAATTACTTTCCCCAATTATTGAGAGGTCATTTAAAAATGTAAAGCCATAGTTCTTTTACTTTTAGTAATACAGGATTCTAGCTTATTCTAACATTTTTTTACTTGTCTCCCTAAGTCACAATGTCACTTTTGGTGTCCCAGTACTACTAGGCTATTAGTTCTTCTTAATTTAGAGTGAGCTGAAATATTGTTATGACCGATAATGACAGATGTCCAGATAGAGCCTAAAAACAGCAGATTAATAAAGACCTCCTTTGACCTTCTCAGGAAACAGAGCCAGTTCAGAACATCTATTTATACATGCTCTGGAAGTAAAGGAACATATAATTTGCCCTTGAAGGCTTATGTCTTTCATTTATGTAAGAAAAATAAAAAGGCTGAAACATCACCAATAGTCTGTCACAAGAATGGTGGCTAAGGTTGGGGTCATCATTCACGCTGTGTAGATACAATCAACAAACAGATAAAAATGACAACTATGACTTAAGAAAAATAAACATGTTCTAAAATTGCTAACCTTAGGTTTAGAAACCTGTTTGATATTATCTGTAGGATTTTAAATGTTGCACTTTATTTTGTATTTGTTTTTGGTAAAAAAAAAAAAAAAAAACGAGAAAAAAGAAAGAAAAAAAAAAGGAAGATTTGCAAACTTCTTTCTCTTGCACCTGCACTAGCTGATGGAGGGAGAGAAACCCACATTGCCCTCTGGCAATAACTCAGACTAACAGAGGCCCAAAATGTCTTTAAACTTCAGTCAAATACATGTTCAGAAGAAGAATAAGCACCAGCCATTTCCAGAGAGAGAAATGTTGGCCATTGATTCCTTTCTCGGTAGGGTGTCAATTGCATTTGGAGCAGAGTCTCAGAAAGAACAAGAGGAAAAACATTCTTGATTTGCAGGTTCGTGACTGTTCCCCATAGCTCCAGAAGGAAAGTCTGTGCAGGATACTAAATGAGACCTCCATTCTTTCACCATTTTATACTCTGCATGGTTTTAGTCCTGCTTGGTTACTGGCATCAGCAGAAACCATGGCTACAAGTGCTACTGCAAGCCCATGGGGCCCAAGTTATGCTTCTGCAGAGCAGGAGATGGTCAGTGACATACAGGATGCCAGCAGCAGCAGCCAGGCTTCTTGAAATCTAGGATCCCACAAATTGTAAGAGGCATGAAACATGATTCATGTAAAATAAAAGAGAAAGCTAAGAAAAAAAAAGAGAAACAAAATAATCTGCCAATCAAATTGCAAACTGACATAAATTGTAAGACTAGTCATGATTTCAGAGAATTAGAATATGAAAACATGTCTTTGAATTGCTAAAATATAATAAATTATTCCTCTCAAATCCTGAATGAGTTGTTTAGCTGTATAGATGAGATCACAGAATCAGACTACCTAGAGGGAAAACAGTATTATAAAAGTAAGTAATCAGCTTCCATTTTTAAGCCACTTAAATAGACAAAACCTCCCCCTCCCCTATTCCTTCTTCACTTAGTTCTTAACCATCTCTCCTATAATAAGGGGAAATCTGCATTTTGCCAAGATCCCAGGTAATTCTTGTGCACATTAAAATTTGAAAAATGGCAGCCTAGAATATACAATGCACTGTTCCTAAATGGGGTAGGTAAGAGGTGTGAAAATCCCCTAACAGCTTGCAAAAGAAAGCTGATAATGCTTTGTTTCGTGAAATAAGACAGTTAACTTAGAAGTCCTGAACTCATAGTATTTCCAACAGCTAGTTGGAGAACATGCTTTAATATCAGAATCATTTTTTTATTAAAGTTTATTGGAGTGACAATTAGTAAAGTTACATAGGTTTCTGGTGTACTATTCTATAATACCTCATCTATATATCACATTGTGTGTTCACCACCCAGAGTCAGTTCTCCTTTCATCACCATATATTATCAAAATCTTAATGGAATAAAAGATTGTTTGTCTCTTTCCCCTAAGGATTATTTCAAGTTACACAGGAGGCATATTTTTATAAAATAGTCCATTTTGGAAGAGGATTTCACTTTATAAGAATATTGTAGTGAAGTATTTTATTGAAGGACACATAAAAAAGTCACGTATTCTGAAAGTAAAAAATTATGTACACATATTTCCATACACTTAATTATTCATTGTATTTGGAGTACAAATTGGCTTACACTTTAGGCTGCTTTTGAAAAATAGTATCGTCCCTGCTTATTCCAATTTCTGTAGCAGTCAAAATAGTGAAGGTGTTTTATGTTTTATTTCCTCTTGAACAATATTTTGAAGAGCAAGGATACACCCACTCTATTTTGATCTGATTAAATGTCTAAAGTTATTTAAAACCTCACCCATTTCTTCTTAAGCATTTTTCTTACAATCAGTGGAAATAGAGACACTCAGTTAAAATATAATTGAGAAATCTGCCTATGTACAGTAATGTTAAAAAATTGGTCTATCATATGCTTGAAAGAAGAAGGAAGAATTTGTGATATATATATGATATATTTACGTATATGTGGATATATATAATATATATGGAATATATATATATGTGTGTGTGTGTGTGTGTATGTATATATACATACACACACACACATACACAATAGAATATTTATTACTCAGCAAGAGACCTTGCCATTCTCGACAGGATAGATGGACCTAGAGAAATTATGCTAAGTGAAATAAGTCAGACAAAGAAAGACAAATACTGCATGATTTCATTTATATGCGGAATCTAAAAAAACTAAAACAATGAACAAACAAAACAAACAGAAACAGACTCATAGATACGGAGAATAAACTGATGGTTGCCAGAGAGGAGAGAATGGGAGATGGGTGAAAAAGATGAAGGAGACTAAGAGGTACAAACTTCCAGTTATAAAATAAATAAGTCACAGGGATATGTGTACAGCACAGGGAAGATAGTTGATAATATTGTAACAAATTTGTACAGTGACAGATGGCTACTAGACTTATTGTGGTGATTAAATTGTAAGGTACATAAATGCTGAATCACTATGTTAGACACCTGAAACTAATACAATAGTGTGTCTCAAGTATACTTTAATAAAAAATAACCCTCAAAACTAAATAAACAAAAAAAAAGTGCTTTCTAAGTCAGTAATACTCAATTAAAACCAATGGCACATGATTCAACCTAAGTTTCAGAGAGTAGAATGTTCTTTTCATCACTAACATATAGGACTCAGATGACGCTGATAAGAAAAAAGAAGCCTGTCAAACAGCAATATTGTAGCATGCCTCCTCTCCCCACGCCAAGGAACCTCCTGTCCCCCCGGATAGTCAGATTATGTCTTGTTGGGTAACACAGGTAGCCTTTTGGAGCCACGGTTTTCTCATATACCGCATTAGTATGGCAATGCTTATCCCAGGTTTCTGTGAGAAACTGCATAAGTCCTCTAAGTAATTGTGAGTTCCTTTATCTTTTATTTCATGCACATCAGTTTTATGTTATTTAGGCCAATTAGGTTATGTAACAGACATGCAAAATCTAGTCATATTTTATTTCAATTAGAAATGAAAACATAAACTTTCTGTGTGGAATCAGTGAAGTGAAACATATAGATCACTTGGAACAGTGCTGGACATCTAATGCATACTCAACGAATACCTTGATTCTCTTAGTTTTTCCAAATGAGGGAGGGATAGGATCCTTCTGTCAAAGAGGATCCGTGGAAATTCACATCTATTTCCCTTCCTCCAGCTATAACGGATTGAGTTTAAAATTTACACATTTTTCAAATTCCCAGTATATGAGAGAGCATGTATGAGGTTTTTGTCTATGGGGCATATAAGGGGTGGGGGTATCTATGTGTCTTGGACAGTTTTATCTTCATGCAGTCATGTGATATCACATGATTCTTTTCCATGATCCTTCAGAAGGAATCAGTGTAAATAAGCAGGCTACAAAGGGAAATTAGGAGGACATTGGAAAATTTTTGCAGATACCAAGATTTTGTTCCACCTAGTTATTTATTTTTTTTTTTTAAATTTAGACTTCCACAGTTTCCTTTAGTGAAAATAAAATACATTCAATTCACAGTTTCTCCCAGGTCAGACACAAAAAGGAGCTGAAAACATTGAATGTCTTCATTTCACAGAAATGCCCACTAGATGGAGGCTTTCAGAGAGCTAGTGGGGCCTAGTAGTACTCCGATTTTGTGCTTGACCTAAACACATGGAGAGGAGGAGACAAAGACCAACAAGCTGGCACGACTGCCTCAACACCTCACAAGGCAGAGAAATCAGGGGTGACTTTAACCCAGCCATCCAGGATCAAATGAAATAAATAAAAGTTCATCAAACCCTTTAGAGCTGTGATGAGATGGTCTATCTGTGTGCATTATAAAAATAAAGCCAGTTACAAATTATTTTTACATGTTTTTTAAAAATTTTAAAATAGAATCATTTTGAATAGGTTTTATGTAAATGAGAAGTGACATATCAGAGCCTAGGTCATACGTTCTTAAAGCACTATCGCTAACATTCTCATGCTTCCATATTCTTTACTTGTTTAGTCATCTATCCTGTTCCATCCTGCTTGGGGAAGGCGGAAGGGTCATCTGTTATAGGAACTGTTTGCCAAACCAAGTATCAATCCTTTATATCACATTTCACCCCAGAGGAGGAACCTGAACTAATCTGAAACACTCTTTGGAGGGAGAGAAGTGTATAATTTATCCTTCTGTCATTCAGAAAGAACCAGGAGATATGATGAGAATTATGTTGCTCACATGAAAATCAAGAATGGTAATAATGGGAAAACCTCTTCAAGGTTTCTGGTAACTCCAACTAATTACTGAAATAAACAAATAAGCAAACAAAAAGCTGACCACCTGTAAAAACTATAACCAGCATTTTTTGAATGTTTACAATGTCCTACTTGTTGTGTAACGTGTTATTTTGTCTGAATTAATAACCACATCATGAAGTCATTATAAAGTGAGTTCTGTTATTATCCTCATTTTCACATGAAAGAAGTTGTTTATAGAAGTAATAAATACTAGATTGATGACTACAGATTCCATTTATCAAACTACTATGTCTTACAGCCTCGAACTCCAGTGATTTTCCATTTTGGCAGTGCCATACCCTAAAGGATATTTTAGGAAAGTTTTTATTTTTGATGTAATATTTCTGTAGGGTGCTGCTGTGTTTAGCTGATGAGGTGAAAAATGTTAAGTGTCCTGCAATGTGTGGGATAGCTGTAACTAGGAAAAACTTGTCCCACGTCTAAGGAGAAATTTATGAACATAAAAAATAACTATATCTAATGATTTGAGTATAGGACCAAACTATTTAAAATTATTTTTGCATGAATTGAATGAACATAAAATTTTCCTGGACAATGGTGTTGTCCCTTTTTGAAATTTTGTTAAGAGTTATTCACCATTTCAACATACCAAAACTAATGTGCTTTGAATAGTAGTTGGAATTTAGTTTAGTCTACACCATTTAGGGAAAAAATTGATATATGAAAAAGATTCCATCTTCCAAATGATAGAAACTTTAAATCTGTGCATTTAAATTTCCTGTTATATTTCTCTGTATATTATCATACAACTCTTGCACATAAATTTGTAATGTTTAGTGTTCTTGATGCTATTTTAAATAGCATTTAAAATATTAATTCCAATAATTTATGATAGCATATAGAAATAAAACTGATTTTCTATTTTGATGTCATATTTTATAATCTTGCAAGACTCACTATTTCTAGAAGGTTTTTCGTAGATTGTTTGTATTTTATATGTAGATAGTCTTCGTTTCTATAAATAAAGGCAGTTTTATTTCTTCCTTTCAAACCTATATTTGTTTCAAACTTTATTATTTTTTATAATTTATTTGCCTTATTAACACTTTCTAGAACCTCTAATAAAACATTAAATGGAAATTAGGAGTACATATCTTTCCTGTGTTCCCAATTTCAGGGTGAAAACACTCCATTTTACACCATTAATTAGCTGTTGGTTTTTTGGAAATATACTTTCCCAGCTGAAGAAGTTTCCCTCTACTCTTGTTTCTGAAAGATTTCTTTTTTTTTAATCATGAATGGAAGTTGAATTTTGTAAAATGTTTTTTCTTCATCTATTGGGCTGATCACTTTTTTTTTTTTCTTTTCTGATCTGTGATATGGTAAAATTCATTGACTGATTGTTAAATATTGTACCAGTTTTATATTCCTATGATAAATCCCACTTTGTCATTGACACATTATCCTTATTAAATATTGCTGAATTTTATTTGCTAATATTTGGTTAATAAATTTTACATCTATGTTCATGGTTACCACAATGAGTTAACCTTTGTTATACAGTAGATGATTAATAGAGTTTGAGAATTTATTACAGTTGGCCCATTTTTCGTAACTAAGATCTTATAAATGGTGTGAATAGATAGAAAGCACAAAGGAAATAATATCTTACTCCATGTTCTCTTAATGTCTTCACACACAATGCAGGAAGAATAAAAGCCAACAAGTATGATTTGGAGTTTTTTGTTTTTATATTTTGCAGAATATAATACATTTATCTTAAATAGCATGGATTCCACCACACATTTAATTTATTGGGGCTTAATCATTAGAGATGAAAATAATGTACCTTTAAGTATGTCTTATTGACTAGAGATTTTTAGATTCATGTAATGAATATGATTGATAGTCTCAGGCTTATATGCAAAATCTTGGTTTGTCGGGGTTACATGGTGATCTAGGAAGTATAGTGGACTAGTCAAGATCAAATGAATAAATAAGAAGGGACTAAGCCTCAATACCCAGAGTGCAATCATTTTTATTATTCTACTTTTTGACTCCTATTCCTTCAAATAATCATACCCTGGATTACTTGATTAGGTCTTCTTACCGAAATGCTTTGATGTACAATAGCTTGGAAGAGAGAATGGACTGGGTTTTAAAGATCTGCATTTCAAGGAGGTTTGAAAACTGAGGAACCACTGTAATCACAGATCAACTAATTAAAAAGAAAATGATTAGTAGTTAAAGGCTACATAACCACAATTGATCAGAGAGTTAAAAGACTGGATAGAGTTTGATTTAGTACTGGCATTTCTACATACACTTTGTGTTAGACAGGAAATTTAATTCCTTTTAATATTAGAGTATTCAATTACGAAATAGATATACTGATGCTTCTTGTATAGGTACAATTATTCAGAGGCTTGAATGAGATAATTCATAGAGCACTTTATTAGCTATAAACCATTAACTAGTGTAAGCTATAAATTGTTGTCTATAGAAGAAATAGACATCTAGAGATCCATAACCAAGTTATGGCTTCTGACTGGAACATATAAGCTACATGAATTCACGTCTCTCACCTCCAGCTTTCCAATCTTTAAAAGAAGACAATATTTTCCCATCAACATCATGGACTTTTGCAAGGTCAATGAGGCATTGTATCTAAATGTAGGCTATAATTAAGTTCTCTAGAAATGAGGGCTACTTTAATAATAAAAACGTTGATGATGATATAATTACTTAGGTCATTCTCTGATATAGAAAGAAAATGTTTCTCATAACTGGTGAAGATATTGTATCCAAATGTGTTAATATATAAAAGTCAATCAGAAGGTCTTTATACACCAGATAGATGAAGTGTAGAGACAAATCCACTATTAAAGTTATCCACAGTTCAGATATCTATGTTTTAGTAAAACACCCATCCAACATTATGTATTTTGCTCGAATGAATTTTCTCAATTTAATGAAAAAAAATTTCTTAATTGTTATATAATTATTTCCTGATTTGTGTTTGTTTGTTCCACGACTTTCTAAAGATATGCATTTGTGATGAGCAAATTATTTTGAAGCGTTTTCCATATCAATTGATAGCCATCCTTTTTTTCCTGAGCACAAAATAAATCTTGTTTTGAAACATTTTCCTGACCTTCCTGACCTTTCTTGAATACCTCACTATTAAAGAAGCTGAAAGCTATTCCTGTCAATAATTATATTATTCTTCATTTCAGAACTTTATTTTAGGAAAGAATAACAATGCATCATGGTTGTATTTGTTAGTAAACATTCAATAGGATAAATAAGACCTGTTAGCATATTAGGAAATATGATAACTTGCTGGGAAGTGATCAATTTATTTATTGTAGTAAAAAGCATGACTCTTCAAATAAGTGGCAGACCTGAAGTACAGTGGATGCAAGAATTTTTGTATATTCAATAAACCATAATTCGGATATTTGTCTCCTCAGTGGTAATAAATTCTTATTTCCTTTGTGAAATAATTATATGCATTGTTTACTTGACATTGCATCCAACTTAATTTGACTTAGCAGAAACTCCAAAAATTATTTACTCATTTATATTTGTAAACTTCATCCAAGCAATAAGCCAGCCCATATGGCATCCCAAAAGGACCTTGAAATGACAGTGAGACTATAAACAGAACAGATTAAGTTTGTGTTGTACTTATTTGCAGTTTTAGCCTTTGCCAAAATGGAATTAATTTCATGAAATATTCTTTTATCATATTTAGGAAGTGGAAATAAATTTGAATTGTTAGCACTTACGGACAGCCTATCCTATGAAATGTAGGCCTGTTCATAAAGATGGTAGATCAAAAGTGGAATCACAAATTACAACTAAACCAGTTAATATTTACTCTCCAGCTCACTATTCTATCTAAATGTATCTTCTTTTTAACTGACCAACATACCCATCCTTTTACTTTTTTATTTTACAGAGATCTAATTTGATTGAAAACTAATCATAAATTTAATATATTATCTACTTTCACGTGTATAATTATATATAATGATCTAAATAATCATATGAAGATGGTAGAACAGATATTACTGTTCCTAGTTTTCTTAAGTGAACACTGGAACTCAGAGATACTTATTGATTTATGCAAGGTGAACAGGTAACATTAGGCAGAGCCCAAATTCCATTCCAGGTCTTCTGATTTCAAATCCTTTGCTCTTTTCATTCTCCCATTCTCCCACCTAAGCCAAATGTTCATTCTTGCTCATCCGTCAAATGATTCCGCCATCTATTTTATAAAAACTGTTGAAAGTATTAAGCACACACTCCATTTATTTATCATAGCATAAACTGTCTGCAGTACACCCCCTTTCCTTCTGCAGTGTTAGAGGAAACTGTATGTTCTCCTTCTTAAGACTCATTTTTCCATTTGTGTCTTTATTAAGATTTTCTCTCATTTTCTTTGGGACAATCAGATGTTGCCATTTTTTCTTCTATTTTTGTCCCTGTCTGTACTCACTTCTCTTCCATATAAAAAGGTGGTGGGGGAACTAAGAAAAATGAAAAACGAAAAAGAGCACTACATTAGTTTTACCTACCAGTTCGATTTTTCTTTTCTGTAAAATACAAGTGTCAAGAGAGAAATATCCTCACTTGCTCCACTTCTCCACCTCCCACTTACTCCTTAAGCCACTACACTCAGGTACCTACTCCAGTGATTTCCTAATTGGCAATCAAAGGCTGCTTTTCACCTGTTTCACTCAATTTCTCTGTAGCATCTGATACTTCATCACTCCCTTCCTCTTGAACTCTCTTCTGTGGCTTCTTGTTCACCTCTTTCAGGCTGCCAGTGCTTCCAGAATTCTGTTCCTGACTCTCTTCGATTTTCACGTTACATATTTCCACTAAATTATTTCTTCCATTTGTATGTCAACAGCTACCACCTATAAATGAGTAACTCAGTGGCAGAAATAATTAAGATTCATGATCCCCCTGACTGGATACAGAATTGTCACTGAAATACAGATGAACAGCTAGGTTCTAAATTTCTCAGCTGTGTGAGAAGCACTGCCGATGTTATTGAGTGTGTCCTTGGCGGTTAACTAGGCGTGCCTTCTCCATCTACTCTCTTTTCTTAGAATGACCCTTTTGCACCTCTGACTCTCCTCCACCTCCATCCACCTAGAAAATGCCCACTTCGTTGTTGTTGTTGTTGTTGTTTTTTAATTAGTTTCAGGTGCACAAAACAAAGTAATACTTAGATGTTTATCATTTATATCCCTCACACTGTGTCAACCCCCCTCCGCCCATCCACTACCCCTCTGACAACACACAGAGCCATTACATTTCCATTGTCTCTATTCCTAATGCTGTACTCCGCTTCTTGTAACTATATATATATATATATATATATATATATATATATATATATATATATATATATATACTTATATACTTAAATATATATATAAGTATATTCCCTAAGTGTATATATATATATACTTATAAGTCTATATATACATACAGACTTATAAGTATATATATATACACTTATATATATACTTGTGAGTATATATATATACACTTATATATATACTTGTAAGTATATATATACACTATATATATATATATATATATATATATATATATATATATATATATACTTGTAGTTGACATTCATTATTGTTCAGCTTCAGCTTCAGGTGTACAGTGCAGTGATCAGGCGTCTACATCATCCCTGAGGTGGTCTCCCTAATGAGACAAGACCCACTTGGTTTTTAAGACTCAGCTAGGGGTTACCTTTCCAATTAAAACGTTCCCGTTGCTACAGAATTCTGGTGCACACATTTATCTGGGTTCCTATTCCACTTTGCTTGTCTATTTCATTCTACTAGATTACTGTATAAACCTTTTAAAATCAAAGACCAGATAATTATTTAGTGTTTCGTCTCCAACATCTAGAGTAGTACCTAGTACATAGTAAATACTAAACACTTGTTTGTCATGTGAGTGAATCCCTTCCTACAATTTTTTCTGGCACCATACCATGGACTCTAATAGAAACTGAGCAAAAGCATTGATGTGGTTAGTTTTGCTCTCTCTATAAAGTTGCTCTCCCCCAGTGATCTATCCCATGTAAAGTGATAGGAAAACTTTATTCCTAATAGGAAAGAGTCCAGGAATTTGACATTTTTCAAATCACATTTTCAAAATAATGTTAAGGAATATTAATTAATATGAATATACTCTCAATGTGTTGGGGAAAAAATGTAGTAAAGAACTGAAATGTCACAAATACTGCAATTTCTATTTACGTAAGACAATTATAATTATAGGTAGAACTAAGGGAGCGGTCTTCTCCATCATTGCTTATTAGTATAATTCACAACTGTAGTTACATACCTTTATCTACTTTCTTTTCTGGCCTTTTCCAGGAGCGGTTTATGGAAGTGAACAAGTTAAAATCAGCAAGAAGAATAAATTCAGCCATTCCTTGTGGGCAATGAAAACACACAAAGGAAGATATAGATATTCTTGATCTTTCAAACTTTTGATAGTTGGCTAATTGGGTCGATCCATATGATAATTTTTTTCTTTATTGAGAATATCCAAAATATCACCATCAACAACAATTTTGTAATTATTTGCAATGAATTTTTTATCCAGTTGAGTGTAACCAATAATTATCAAGGGAATCTACTTATTCTGTGTAGTGCTCAACTTACCCATTTTTTTAATTTCATGTATAAAAACTATAAAGGTGCAATGTACATGAAACGTCTATTCCCTAAATGGTATTGATCATCGATCCACTTTTGATGAGACGATTCATAATTTAGTTATGGCAATATGACTTAGATATCCAACAGACACTGGCATTTATTTGGCTTTTGTGACCAGAAATGGTCATACATAGATGAGTTAACCTTATGATTGCCTCTTCACTACTCAAAGCTTAGATGATTTCTCTTGTTGCTAATTTAGACTCCAGTTGGGTGAGGATGCTCTAGGTAAATGGAGGAAAGTACACTGCAACCTTAAAGTCCAGCACTGTATTTGTTTTGTCTCCTGGTTCATTTACTAAGTGACTGTGCTGAATGTTGCTTCCCTGGGAACGTAAATCTAGTTTATAGCAAGAATTTAATGTATCTTGCGACAGTACTCCACTCTTTGCAATATCGTGCCTTTGAATTTAAAAGCACTCTTTCTCACTTTTTTTATCATCTCGTGGCTGATGTCTATAAATTATAATTGGTTAGAAAAGAATTTTTTATTTATGTTTTCCTTGTTTGCTGCTATTATTTCCAGAATGAAACTTGACTTGGAGGTCATAAAGCTTTGAACTTTCTTGTATTAACACTCCAATTACAGGATATATTTTAAGTGAAAAATTAAGGTCTCCTCTTAACTTTAAGATTAAGAGAAAAAAATGACCAAAACTATTATATGTGTCACCATTTGGTAGTTTTTCAATTTCATGAACAGTTGGTGTCCCCACCAGTCTTGTTATATGTGCTATGTTTGAGGTACTCTGGTAAGAATACCATTTACATATGTTCATACTACCTATTTTTTCAGGTGAGCAATACATTTGTATTTTAACTATATAGAATTACTATTTATGGAAATTAAAGGAAGAATTTGGTTCTTTGATTTGTTAGATAGCTTTAGATGCTAGTCACAGATCACTTTATTCAAACTGCCTAATAAAAAAGTCAAATTATATGTTCATTTGAATGAATGTCCCACTTTAAAGCTTCAGATAAGATGCCATGTGGTAGTTCGGTGATATTCCAAAAACCTGGTATGTTTCTATCTCTTCAGTCTTTTTTTTTTTTTTTTTTTTTTTTTTTAATAATAATTTTGGCTTATCCTTGGTGGTTATCCTTGCGAGGCAAAAATAATGGTCAGGAATACCCAGGATTACTGTTTTCTGGTTCATAATGAGCAATCAAGAGAATGATAGTCTGTTCCCAGCAATTTACCAGACTGAAGACTTAGGTCTTATGTGCACAATGGGATCCACTGCTCTAGGGATAATAATGAGTTGATTGGTCTACCCTTGTGTTGCTCCATTCCTCACTCAATAACTGGCCTCAACATGAGATAGACTATCTTAACAATCAAACTTCATCTTTGAAAACAGGCGGTATCATTAGCCCTATAAAGACTCATGGCAGATAATGGGGCTAAAGTAATTATATTTAAAACTATCAGATCAGAACACTGATTACCGAGAGAAAAGAGGAATAGAGTGACAATCCCACAGATGCCTAGCATGAAGTGTATCCTTGAATATGATTTAACTTGAAAATAGAAAGGATTTATTTGATATTTTCCATGATTTTTTAAATGAGTTATGCCCAAACAGAGCACATCAATCCTAAGACAGTATTCCCTTATAACCATCCCGTTATCCACTGAAGGACATAACTGCTGCATAGCCTGACAGGATTTCACTTAAGAAAGCAGGACCTATTTGAGAAACGCCCAGGTTGCTTCCTAACTGTAGATGTATTTATATTCCAAAGCCCATAGAAATAAGTAAAATTTAGCAAGTCATGTCGGTGTTTAAGAGTTACAGATTTCTTAGTGATAGGTGGTGACAGACAGCAAACTGGAAAGAAATTTTTTTTATGGATATTTAATTTTATTTGATTAGGAAATGAGTCAAAGATGATATCAATGTCAAGACAATATCTTTGGAAATTATTTGTTTTGAGCAGCATCACAACTTAAGGCATTTATGCCTATAATTTTATTATAATAATTTTATTATATATACATACATACACATATTATGTATACATATATCTGTTTACATACCTACATACACACATTAACACATTATTGGGGTACCTGCACACACATATTTCTCAAGGGTGATAGTCTATGATAGACAGTATTTCCTAACTTCCAGTCTATTGCATGTCTACATAGCAAATTTCGTTTTTCAAATTCATTATAGCATTAACAGAAAAAGATATTTCTCAGTTTCTAGTGTTATTTACTGGATTCTCTTGAGGATAAATAATGGAAAAATAAAAGTCATAAAATTGAGCTTAATAAAACACCTAGAACATTTATTAAACATTAGTTGAATTCATGTAAATATGTGTGCTTGATCTAGCCTTTTGTTTAATAATACTTTATATCCAAAGTGACATTTTATGAATATGAAATTTAAAATGTGTATACTCATATGTAAAACTACTAAGAATATAAAAAATAATTTTGAAATGCCTTAAATTCTACCACACAGGGGTAGCATCTGTTCAATATTTCTTTCTCTTCTCTTCATTTCCTCTATTTCTCTAGTTGAATGAATACAGTGACAGATAAACATATAAGGGTCTATTAAATCTGGTGATGTGAAGTGAGG
Organism: Rhinolophus sinicus; assembly: GCF_057876585.1. Lineage (NCBI taxonomy): Eukaryota > Metazoa > Chordata > Mammalia > Chiroptera > Rhinolophidae > Rhinolophus > Rhinolophus sinicus. The sequence goes on from NC_142502.1 coordinate 91,132,400, forward strand.
AGTTCTTTTTTTACAGGAAAGGATATTGGAATTGTACTTAAATTTTTCTAGCTTCAGAACTTCACCGAGTCACCTGGCAAAAAATATTTTAAAAGCTTCCAAAAACTCTGTTGTGAAAGTTTTTTATATGTCCCTGTAACAGCTATAACAACTGGATCAAGGACTCTTTTCTTTAACCTCTTTGCCTATTCTTCCTATTCAGGCTGTTGGCATTGAACTATAGTTTGTTCAATAAATATTTAAGTATCTACTCAGTGTGGAGCAATATTCTAGACTTCAGGGATGGATAAAATACACATAATCTCTATCTTTGCAGTCAGCTTTAGAGACACACTGAATAAACTGGTATAAATGAGAGGTACAGGCAACAATTAATATAATTCATGGCAAGACCCAACCTGTCTTGAGTTCAGAATTCTTCTGAGGAAGTTATACAGAGTGTAACATTACTAAGTAAAGAGAGGGTGTAGTGTGTGGTTGGGTGGAAAGGGCGTTGGTAGCATACAATTTAGGTAAGGCAGTAGTGTATGCAAAGAACTTAAGATGAGAAAGAACACAAAATAGAAACAAAATGGGCAACTATACTCATATAGGTAGAATGTATCCTATGAGGAGATGAGGAAGACATAAACATGATTTATCTTATTGGACAATACAATATCTTGGGCAATGTTAATACTCTGGGGCTTTACTCTAATGAAAATAGAGGATAAATACATAAAATATATTAAAATCAATTATTTCTATAGCAAGAAACAATATTAAAATCATTAAGAAAAGTATTCACAATAGCATTAAAATGAATACAATACTTTAGAAAAATAGAGGATAATTAGAGAATTTTTTTTACAGGAATAAAATAATCAAGATTATTTTTTAAAAGTCAATTTTATGGTAGAGAATCATCTTGAAAGAGAAAGAGGGATTGTGGTCCATCTAGGCTAGGAGATGGTGCAATAATCAAGATAAGTAATGGCATTGATAGGTCTTAGGATGACAGAGGAAATTCATAGAAAATGAAGCACTCAGCGATGTTTAGATAAAGGAACTAATGCTTGGTGATGGATTGAATCTCGGGGCTAAGAGTGAGCAAAGGGTGAAATACAAATCCTATGTACACTAGGAGCAAGATATTTGTTGAGCTATTTCCTGAGACACTAACTGGGGGAGGGTGGATATCATTATATAAATTGTAGTGATATGATTTGGCCAGGCAAAGATGTTCAATAGAAAAATAAATGCATGTTTGAAAGTCAAGAGAAAGTGCTGCAATAGAGTTATAAATTTGAAATTATCATATATGGATAGAAACTAAATTTATGGGAATGGGTAATAGAAAGTAGGCCCCAATTAGAACATGAAGATATTCCAACGTTTAATTATTAAGGCCAGATGAAAGAGATGTTAAAGAAGTCAAAACATTTGAAGGAAAACGATAATTTGATGTCACTCAGGCAAAGAGAAAAGAATGTTTAACAGTAGGAGATATACCTCAGAAGATAGAAGACTTTCTGTTGTTTGCATGTCAGTGACTTTCAGAGCAGAGACAATCACAAAATCAAAGAGAGTTTGATTTGGTTTTTAAAATAAACATATCTCAATCAGAGAGCAATCTAAATAATTATAAGGTCAAGCAAATTACAACAGGGAAAGTGAAAGAAAAATTATACTCAATTTGTAACTGAAATGAAAATATAAATTTAAACTTCAAAATGACCTACATCTTCCACTTTTCAGCACCTAACTCCTATGGTCTGAATGTTTGTGTCCCCCCAAATTCATATGTTTCATTCCTAATGACTAATGTGATGATATTTAGGAGGTAGGACTTCTGGGAAGTGATTAAGTTATGAGAGGGCCAGCTGAGAGAGCGCCCCTGATGCTTATGCCATGTGAGAAATACAATAGGAAGTCAGTATCCTGAAAGAGGGCCTTCCCCTCACCATGCTAGCACCTTGATCTCAGACTTCCAACCTCCAGAAGTATAAGAAATAAATTTCTGTTTATAAGCATCCCAGTATCTGGTATTTTGTTATAGCAGCCTGAATGGGCTAAGATACTGTGGTAAAAAAAAAAAAAAAAAAAAAATCTCAGAAGTTCAGATAAGAAAATAAAGGTTCCTAACTTCTTGGCGGCAAAACAGAGATAGTGCTGCTATGTTAGGACTGTCCTGCAAAATCCGATTTTTTCTGAGCATGGGATGTAAATGCACATCTTTCCCATGGACCAGATGTTAGCCAAGAGGAGAAAAGATGGTGTGAGATAATATATAGCTGTTTAGAATGGTGTAGGGACCACAGTAACAGAAACTCAGATAAAAACCCGGGACATCATATGGTTCTTGACTTTTTCTGTCTATCTTATTTCGCTTAGCATAATAATCTCAAGATCCATCCATATTGTTGCAAATGGCAGTATTTCATCTTTTCTTATGGCAGAGTAGTACTCCATTGAGTATAAATACCACAACTTCTTTATCCAATCATCTATCTAAGGATACTTTGTTTTTTGCCATGTCTTGGCAAAATGAACATTTTAGTAATGCTGTAATGAACATCAATGGGATATACAGCTGAAAGCAACAAGGAAAAAGACAAAGAAAGAAAAGAAAACTCATAGATACAAGTAACAGTTTAGTGGTTACCAGAGGGTAAGGGTGGGAGGCAGGGTGGTAGAAGAGGGAAAAGGGCATCAAATATATGGTGATGGAAGGAGAGCTGACTCTGGGTGGTGAGCACACAATGTGTTATATAGATGATGTATTATAGAAATGTAACACATTTGAAACATATAATTTTACTAACCGTGGTCACCCCAATAAATTTAATAAAAAAAGGAAAACAGGGCCTGAGGAAAGTTCCTAAGTAACAACCATGGAAACAAGTATTTTCACTCAAATCAGAAAATAACAGGAGAGAGGGACTCAGCCTTAATATCTCCAGTGGACTACGGAGAGCATAGAGCTTGCTTTTGTTGACACCACTCAAGTAGAGCATATCTCTTTGTTTCTTCTCCTCCTTTCCCAAAGCTTACTGCCAGAGAGGCTTAAGATAGATCATTGGGAGTAGAATGAGAAGACACCTCTCTGTCTACGTCAAGTGCAGGATTCCAACCTGAAGCAGACCTGAGTTGGGATGGGGAGAGTAATTAGCGGTAAATCAAGTGCAGAATTCTGTTTGCTATATTGGGCAGGGCATTCAAATTATGAATGGGGTCTATGTTTGCAAATTGAAGAGACTGTCTGTTACTTCAGATTGAGCAAAATGTCATAGCCATGTTGATATTTTTATCCAGTGATTAGGAAAAATATTCCTTATTGATTAAAATGTAAAGGAATAACAGAAAAACTAAAATGACAGTTTGATGACAAAAGTTGTATGTATTTAATATAGCACATAAATGCATTACGTAGAAGCTAGAAGGAAAGAAACTAAAGTGTTAAATACTTCATCTTTGAATATATGTTTATACATGATTTTGTTTTTACCTCACACTTTATTTTCCAAATTATATTTAGGGAAGTTTTTCTGTATATTTAGAACAATTGCACAACTGTACAATTTAAAATGGAAATGTGAAAAATTTAACCTCAGCTTATTTCTATACATCATGATTTGGGAGATCATATGTATAATAACAAAATTATTTTATAATTCTTTAAAAGACAATAGTAGCTCCACTAGAGCATAATTAAGGAGAACAAATTAGAAACTCAAATGATTGAGTTTTATTTTTGTTGAAAATTCTGATAAATATTGAATGAAAAGGAAAGATAAACCATTTCATTGTTTTGTGTTTGATTTAGGTTAATTTTATTACTATAAATCTTTATGCAGGTAAATTTTGGTTTACCATGTAATCATAAAATGTTTAATATTTTAATGTTATCTCACTTTAAATATTAGGTTCCAAAATTTCCTAAAGTTTGCCACAGGTATAAATTGGTAGTAGGGACTGGGAGAGATTTCTGACACTAATTCCTATGTTCTAAACATTTCTTTTACCATTTCTACTCTTTCCTCCAAAGGTACAATTACCACAAGGCTTTTACATTCTTTATTTCCCAGATATTTTCACCTTAGACTAATTTTACAGTTAATAGAGCTGTATTAGTTGAACTGTAAAGTCTGTTGAATGTCATTGACATCTATAGAAATAGTATCAGCTCCTTTATTCTGTTACTAATTATCTTAGGCCCCCAAAACAAACAAATAAAAATACTAATACCCTATCATTTACAGAAGCAATGTATCTTAAAACTGTGGTATACTAAGCCTTCCTTTCTGAGCTCATTTTATTTATTTTTGGTACTACCCACTGTAATTTTATTAATGTCATTTTTCATTATTTTGTGTTTGATTTAGATAATTTTCTTCTATGTCCAAGCAACATTTTGCACAGGTGACAACCCATGTCTCATGGTACTAAATGAATGAATTAATGAACAAATTAATTGCTCAATTGGTTAATCAACTGCTATCTGCAGTCCACTGTGTTAAATTGAGTGAAAAAGAGTTAGAGACCACCACCATGAAAGTGAACACTTCAACACTGCCCCTAATTAAAGAGAAAAACTTTTAAACATTAGTGGAAGAAACAAAAATGAAGAAAAAAAAAAGATTCAAGAGAAACTGATGGGGTACCCAATGATAAAAAAAGTGAATTTTCTAAAGTAGGTCAGAGTAGGCATGAGTACTGCAGTTTGGAATTGACAATGATTTTAACTGCAGGGGTTTAGTGATTTAGTTTTGGTTTAGAGAAGCAAAAATAAGAAAGTTTAATGGAGATAAATAGTGTGACCAAAAGTGGCCATAATCAAGCAAGTAATAATTGCAGCAAATAGATTGATAAACTAAGAAGTTGGCCTCTATGCTAAAAACATAGGACAGAATAACAACTTGAAATTGCTCAAATGTTCACCTAAAGTCTGGACATTTTCCTGTAAGAAATGAGAAATCATTTCAGATTTTTTTTAATTAAATTTATTGAGATGACAATGGTTAGTAAAATTACATAGGTTTCAAGTCTTTAATACATTATCTATATACCACAATGACCCAGAGTCAGATCTCCTTACATCACCATAGATTTGACCCCCTTTACCCTCATCTACCTCCCCCCTCCCCACTTACCTTCTGGTAACCACTAAACTGTTGTCTGTGTCTATGAGTGTTTGTCTCTTTGTTTGTTTGTCTTGTTCCTTTGTTGCTTTCCATTTTATATCCAACATATGAGTGAAGTCATATGGTTCTTGACTTTTTGCGTCTTGATTTATTTCGCTTAGCATAGTAATCTCAAGCTCCATCCATGTATATATACACAATGGAATATTACTCTGCCATAAGACAAGATGAAATACTGCCATTTGCGACACACGGATGGATTTCAGATTTTTAAAGAGAGAAATGACCTGAAGCTATATAAAGAAAGCAAACTTTTAGGAGGATTAGTTTGTGCCATATGGAGCTATAGAGCACACCATGTCAGCGACTTACAACTCTAAGCATAAAATGTGCCATTGAGGCCACTGTATTTCACATCCACATCAGCAAACATTGCTACGCTCTCTGAAGAATGGAGGCATGCTGCAGCCATCCCTACAGAAAACAAATATGTATCATGGATTTTTAAATGGTGGAATGAAGAAGGGAGAACTGAACATAGTGTAACTAAGGGTACATAATGAAACAGTGATTCTCAATTTATTTATTTTTTTCTGTTTATGCCACATTTCAGTATAAAAAAAAAAATGTAGTTGTGCTTGGAGGAATTACATGACCAAAAATACCACAAAAACATTCAGAATCTTATAAAACACTCCAGAGCCATCATACTATACAATTGGCCCAGGGTGAAATCCCATTGTCACTGCTTTCTCCCACACCATCCATCAGGAGGTAAAGTTCTCAAACATTTTCTTTCTTTGCTGCCAACTTGATGTCATATTATGTCTTAATTCTCAGGTGCACAAGTGTTTCCTAGGCTGCAGCATGTCCTATACCTCACTCAGCAATGCGATTTTTGTGACAGGTATTGCTATAAAATTATTAACCCTCTGTTGTGACAAAAACACGTGTCATCTGTTGATCAAAATTTGTCAGCAGAAGATGTAAAAACTTTGTGCTACACCATGGCACATATATCATGCTGGCTGTGTCCCTTTAAGATGAATATATATGCAGATATACACATATATAAAGAAATATTATATGTAGGTGCATGTTATCCAAACACACACACACACACACACACACACACACACACACACACACTATCCCTAGGCCATTTATTCAGAATACCTCCAGCACACAAGAGAAAGGAGAAATGCTCAGAGATAAAGAAGCAATGGGTCATATCTCTATAGAGTTACAGAACTTATTCCTATAAAATTAAATCATAACTTTGGGAGGACTTTCTTAAATTCATGTGGGATATTATGATTTACAAAGCCTTTTTAAAAAATAAAAGCGTGTGTTATTCACTTTATTAAAAAAAGCCAGCAACTTATTATGTTTTAAAGTACATGAACTTGGAAGTGAGATGGATTCAGGTTTGAGCTCTAATAAGAGCTCTCTCTCTCTTATTAACTAAGCGTTCTGGGGCCAGTTGATCACAGGTTGAAGTCTTATTTGCATCAGTTACAAAATAAATAAAATACATACAACTCTAAGCTTACAATTCTGACAATGTCACTCAGCTGTAACAGAGGGGGAGGTTAGATTTCAGCATTGCACTCATTGTGAAGATTCCCTTCTCATACCTCAGTGCTTGGACCTCAGAGACAAACTCAGGCACTGCCTGGGCATCGAGCAAGTAGCCCTGTAAGGGGTATGGTCAGGAGAAACTTCATTATATGCATCGGTGGTGGGGGACATTCAGCTAGATGCTCAAAGATAAAGGAAAATATACTAAGTAAGTTGAATTGTTTTATCTCACGAGTTTGCCTTTTTCTTACTCCTTGAGAAGGAAATTCAAATATCACCAAACAGAAAAAGGATGTTCAGAATTATGCATATTTGGAAAAATTACTTGCTAATTTCTGTATTGCACTTCAATTTCTGTTTAAGTATAATTAAAGGTCTCTTTGTAAAAGGAAAGTATTTTTACATTTACTGCATCCTCAACATAACCTTTTAAAAATACTGGGGCATTAGGCAAGGCAGAAAAACATCAGCTACTTCAGCATGGCTCTCTAGTTATGACATTATTTTTTTTGAGTCATACATCAAAATCTAATTTTCTCCCGTTTCCACTGTGCTAAGGCAAGTTTAGTAGGTATTTTCTCCTATCACAGTTAAAATTGATTTCAGAGGTGGTGGGTTTTGCGAGTTACTATTGGTTTGGCACGAGTTTCAAAGTCAGAAATATTAATGTAGGACAATCCTGCTTCTTCAAAACCTTTCATTTATTCTTTCATAAAATTTAAGATTTTAAGTGTGTGGCTTCAGTTATTAAAATGATTAATTAAAAAGACAATGTTAAGTCAATAGTTGACTTAGTTGTTTATGTGTGTTTAGTAGTAACAATACAATATTTGTATGTTAACCTAATTTGGGAGTTACACTTTGTTTTGCTATGTTCTATTGAGACATTATGCAAATTCTCTTTTCAGTATCACAGCCATCCCCATACTCCAATGTGAAGCACACAGAATGATGAGTTAAAAATGCACATGGTGTTTATCTGAAAATATAAGCTCTTTGGTGCCAGAGTACTGAGTTCCAGACCACAGGCACGTTGGATTTAGAGTCCTCTCTACCCTGCATGGATGGATAAGTTATAAGGGGTCTTAGGTTTCTTAGCATTCCAGATACACTTGCTTTGTAACAAATTGCCCGCAAACTTAGGGGCATGAGACAACCGTTTATTATACTCAGGGACTCTGGGGGTCAGTAATTTGGACAGGGCACAGCAGAGATAGCTTCTCTCTGCCCCACCATGTCTGGGGCCTCAGATGGATATGACACCTGGGGCCTAGAATGATCCAAAGGCTCATTTATTCCTGCTTCTGGAGGTTCACACTGGCTGATGGCCAGCAGCCTCAGTTACTCTACATCTGGTCTCTCTAAATGGGCTGTGGCAGCTGGGGCTTCAAGGACGAGCATGCAAAGAGAAAGAGCCAGCGGAGTCATATCAGCTTTTATAACCTAGCCTCGGAAATCGCATAGCATCATTTCTACTGCATTATACTAATTGAAGCCAGAAGCAAAAATAGACTTCACTTCTTGATAGGGAATGGCAAGGTTCTGGAAGAGAATGTGGTTCTGGAATATTACTACGGCCACTTTGGAAAACATAATCTGCCATTGTCTACCCTCTATCCTAGTATTTCCCATCCCTCCAACATGCAAAACATACACCTTCCAGTACCCTCAATACATCACCCTATTACAGCCTCTGATTTAGGCTTGAGATCCCAGGTTTTGTTATCTGTATCAGGTCTATGTGCAGACAAGTCTCCTTCGTTACAGCTCTTCAAGTATGGTTACTCAGTTCAAACAGCTTACGTCTAAAGAGGCAAGTAACCTTCCATTCGCACAGCCAATCTACAGTGGTGCAATAGGTACTGAAGAGCCAAGGAACACAGAGTCTCTGTTCACAAAAAGGAAAACTATGATACATACAGCATTCTTTGGTTCATAGCACATTTGAAATCCAGTCATAGCCCCAGTCCCCAGTGCCAGTTCCTTAATTAGGCTTCAGTCGTACTTCCTATAGTGTTTGGGCTCATGGTTTTGACTTCTGAGTCATTGTTATGTTTCCACGAGAAATGGCCAGTGTTTGAAATTTAGTAGTTTTCTCATCCTGCTCCCTAACTATCAACGTTTGGGGGTTATAAGGCATCTTTTCATATTGTCTCTTTCCCTTTTAGCCCAAAGTGATGTAATTTTTTTTTTAACATTAAGATTTCTTATGAGTCAATATACGCTACATTTCATTACACAAAAGGCTTTCTGTACCCTGGGCTCCCTGTGATGCTGCTGTGGGCTTTGTCTTTATGATTCTTAGAGAGGCCCTAGGAGGCAATCCTTGAAGAGCCTTAGAGGGCCTGTACCTGACAAAATGGCTCTCACAGCCACTGCCTTATCTTAACAAAAAGGTCTAGAGTCACACCCTAGATTTCATCTTTGCTATGAAACCATTTCTTAGTTTGAGAATCTTGAAGAGGCAGGGAATGAGAAAGATTTATTTTCAAACCCATGTTTTATCTCTTTCCCACATCCTCTGAAATTCTGTTGAAAACAGAACCATTCCTTTTTTAGTTTCCAGCTGCTCTCGTTTTATCATAGGCATTGAGAAAAAGTCAGAAGGTGCTTTCTAAAGTCTGCCTAACCATTTCCTTAGCTAGATCCATCAATTCACTAGCGATAGTTTCTGTTTTGCATTTTACTGCAAATAAATGTTTCATCACTACAAAACAAGAGTCTTCTTTCCATACACTCATTTTAGGCTTCCCTGATAGAGTTCTTGAAGGTCATCAGACTTCTCCTAACAATCACTCAGAAGTTTTTTAGGCTTTCATTAACATTCTTCTCAAGGACGGTCCAGCTTCTGCCCAACCCATGTTCCCAGTGGACCATGTTTTAGATTTTATTACTTTGATAGTGATTTCCAAATACCAAAATCTGTTTCACTTAATGTAGCTGCATAAAGTACTCCAAAATGTAGTGGAACAATACAACCATTTATTATGCTATCACTTCTATTGATCAAGAATTTGGATTGGGCTCAGTAGAGACAGTTGTTCTCTGCTTCCCACTATCAACTGGAAGATCATAAGGCTGAGGGCTAGATTCCTTTAGGGCTCATCACTCATGTCTGAGAGTTGATGGGTTTTGAATGGGGCCGCAGTTTCTCTCCACTTGGGTCTCTCTACTTGGGCAATTAGGGCTTCTTCATAGTTGGTGACTGAGCCCTAAAGGAGAGAGAGAGAGAGAGAGAGAGAGAGAGAGAGAGAGAGAGAGAGAGAGAGAGAGAGAAGGAAAGGGGGAGAGAGAGAGAAAGAGAGAAGAGAAAAGAGAGAGAATGCAGTCTAGGGGGAAGTCCTGTGATATTTTATGATCTAGCCTTGGAAGTTAGGCAGATCACTTCAGCTGCATTTCAGTTGTTGAGACAGTTACAAAATATTTGAAAAATAAAATCTGCCACACATGATTTGATGCTACTTGACTCTGCTTCTTTCTGTGATAAAGGGTATGAGAGAGTGGGCAGCAAAAAAAGTGTATTAAACAATAGCCTAGGACCATGGAACAGAACCAGCCTTGCAAAAATTCTGTTTTTCTCTTTGCATCATTTAATTCTGCTGTACTTTGCACCCCCCAAAATAGTTCATTACATCTCTGTAATCTCCAAGCTTTGGAGGGGAGGGGTGTGTTTAGGGAGGGACGGGGAGGGCAAAAAGCCATTTTTTGTTTCATCTGTCTTCTCTCACCCTGATCAGTGAGAAGCCAGCCAGAGATACTAAAAGTCATCATTGAGGGATGAAGATGGTTCTGTTTTGTATTTGTCCCAAAGTCTAATTCAAATAGAAGCTGACAAGAAAATCAACAAGAAAAGTAGACTGGGGACATTTTCCTTTGTGTGAGAGTGCTGACTCATTTCCTCACCCCATTAGAGACAGTATTAGCGTAAATGTTCTTGTAGTGACAAAGGAAATAAGACTATGTGCTAATGGGCGTTTTTGGACTCTTTTTTCTCGATTCAGCATCATTTCATGGCTAAGTCAGCAGGGAGATACACACACACACACACACACACACACACACACACACACACACAGAGGGTACCAAAAAATGTATACACATTTTAAGATAGAAAAAAAACTGTATTAAAATTATTCTGATGGTAACCACTTTGAGCACAAGAATGTAATTGCAGAAGTCAAACATGACTTGTATTCATCTTTTGTTAGCAGTATATGTTGAGTATTACAATTTTAATGTTTTATTTTTCCTTTCTTAAAATATGTATACATTTTTTGGCACCCTCTGTATATAAATAGTGTATATCTAGTGATAGAAAAGAATGCAGCATATTTTTATTTTACTGCTAGATATTAAGTAATCACAATGAGAATATAACAATATAACTTGTATTATTGGAGAGAAGGAAAGTATTTTAAAAAGAGAAACAGGGTATGATTGTACCACTCCTACACCCTAGTGAGAGAAAAATTAATACTTCACCAGCTTGATCTGGTGACTTTTATTACTACACAATATTATATCAAAGTCTTTTTAATATAGATTTTGATACTACATAAAACATGCATAAAGTAGTGGAATTTAATAATAAATTTACGTGGATACTCTGAGGCAGCTGCCTAAACATCATGAAACTAATATAAAGCAACTAGGAAAGACATATTTAATCCTATTTAAAGAGTAAATATTAAGCAACTCCTTTGTGTAGGGCATAGTAGGGAACTGAAAGATATGTCTCCCTCACATAAATAAAACATGCAAATCACTTACAAGCAATTATCTATTTGTTGACCTTGATATGCTCAGCAGTGAGTTTTAGGCAATTTGGTACTGAAAAAGGACATACGTTGTCCTGCAGAGATTTTATCACTTATTTTGGAAGATTGGTAAGAATAGTAAAACAAAACAAATATGCGAAAATACAAAAAAATATTTAAATGAGCCCAAAACACTAAATGTTATGAGTTACAAACACAATTAGAGCTTGAACATAAGAAAAAGACAAAGATTAATGGGGGAGGGGGATATTTGAAAAGGCAGGGATTTTAAACTGAGTCATAGAGGGAGACTAGGGTTTGTTTCCATGGTTAGTGGGCAGGAGAAAAGACATTTCAGGAAAAGGGACAGAATAGAATATGAGCACAAGTGCCGAGATGGAGTGGGCATGAACATGACATCTGCAGCAGGCAGTGAGGACAGATCCTCAGTATGAATAAATTGCTCTTGGAGAAATACAGTAGTGGCCCCCCGGGTGATGGAGAGCTATGGAAACCAGAGGCCTCAGGGCTCTGGGGCTCATTCCTCCCTTGCCCACCCCCTACTGGGGTCCTCACTGTGCAATCAGGACAACTACCCTGCCCCAGCGTGGTGGGAAAAATGAAATCCCTCAACACTAAAGCCTGTGCATGTATGTATTAAACTTTAACTCTTGTTAGGACAAGCATTGTTGTTAGGTGCGAAAACAGTATCCCTTTCCTACTCAGCACTGTCCCAACACAGTGTAGATAATTGAGCTGCAGTAGTGACATGAGTCTTTCAGTCTACACCTAGCAGCCAGGAACTACAAATGCAGCGTTGATGCCTGTCACTCCCCGGAAGGGACCCAACTTGGTACCTGAAATAGGAGAGATAGGTTGGCCTCGTTTCCGGAGTTTCCTGACAGAGTGGGTGGTATTTCCCTTAAAACAAGGCGATGGGATTTAGTTTGAGGGAATGAATATCTGTCCAACAGTTCATGGTGAAGATCGCTGAACTTGGAATGGCAACAACTACTGCAAAGCATTGTGCCAGTTGTAATTATACTCATTTTCTTCCAGCTAAATGAGAACCAAGTGTCCTCCCGATTGAATTTTTATCAGGGTGTGCTCCTCTATCATTCCTACAGACATATTACTTGTAAGTGTGCTTGAGCCAATCCCCTTCCCTTAATTGCCAGATACGCTTTGATGCCACTTCTTAGGGATTCTGTAGTCCTGAAACTACATGAGAATGAAAAAATAAGATCCGAAAAGCAGGACATAATTGAAAAAACATATATTTTGATCTGCGGCAAAGCGCAAGGGAAATTTGCTCCTCTATTTTACTCGGCACAAGTCAGCTTTATATAAACAAGAACATAAAGTTCAATGGGATTTTCAGAAGTATTCAACTCATAAATTATTCCTATTCTATAAACATCACCCTCCTTTGGGAAATTGCCAGAGAACTCTTAGATTTGTACAAAACGTTGGTTTCTTTTTCTGTTGTTTGTTTACTATTCTTACTCTGATAAGTTTATTCCTTAGCTCTCCCAGAAACAAATAGAAAGCCTTCTCTCTTTGGGTTTTAATTCCCTTTTTCCATCAACTTGACTCAACTGCAGTTACACTAAATATCTTCTTTCACAATAGTTCTAATTGTCCTAATAACAGATTACCCCCAAAGTAGCCTATAACCAAAAGCTATTCCTCTGTTTCAGGTTTTCTTGTCTTAATCAGCAGCTTCCAACTACTGTAGAAGGATGTTGGCTAAACTCATCGGCATGTATGTCAGGCAAATGCAACATGACACCTTTTTAACTTGTCTTTTCCTTGCAACGGTTCCTTGCCAGCAGGAGGGAAAGCTACACTTTTTCAGCATATTTTCTGAGCATCTCTGTGGATCACAGCTGTGTATGACACCATCTCCTCTTTACTGGGTCGGAACGTAGTGGAACAAATATCTCTTTAGCAGATGAGCATTTTCATTTTTACTGTCACACACAAAAAGCACAAATATGTACAATGCGGTAAACCTGCCATTCATAAGTGAGTGACTAAAAAGTAGCTGAAATAGTTCATTTTGAAGCTCCACAGAGGCCCGTTAATGGGTGTGTTTATGTTTATATAGAACAGATGGCTGGGAACATGCAGTACCTATTAAATTTTTAAAGCATTTGGGAAATAGTAAGCAACTGATGTTTCTCGTAACCAATACATGTCCTTCTTTGTATCTCCTCCAGAAGTGTTTACTCACTACCATTATTGGATCTATGTATGTTCAACTAGTTTATTTCTATTTTACTATATTTTTTATGGTAATTTTACTTAATTCATTTAATGTGATACCAATGCCTTAGGGGCTGAGGGACAACTGGAGTGGTCAGGTAGTCCTGGATATCTTAGAAAAAATACCCTCTACTGTTTGTCCTTGAGGGACTCTAGGGAGAGCAGACTGTTAAATCTTTGAAAATGCTCCCAGTGTCACAGCACAGAAGTTTTTCACAGAAGGGCTGTGATATTACTCCTGGTTCTCAACCGTCTTTAGTAATGGCACTGTAAAATATATTTCAGTGGAGGTCCATCTGTCAAACGTTAGGCTATGTCCAACAAGGATTGCTCAAAATCCTGGCAGAGATCCAACTGTGGCCACGGTGCTTGGCACAAATTAATCAGAAGATAAAATGGTTAAGCAAGTGGCTAGAGCTGATTAGAGGATAGAACCGCCATGGCTAATCAATCAGTAAGCACAAAAAGCAAATCAATCAAGAATAAACCCTAAAGTCTTGGGAAATATTCATACTACAAATGCATTTCCATTCAACTTCACTAAATTATGGCCATGACTTTCAAAAGAGTGTAGCTGCTTCCTTCTTCAAGAGCAGAGCCATAAAATAGCACCCAGTGAGAGTAGGGTAGTTACCCATGAATCTAGTCCCTCTGTAACAGCTGAACGTCTCTCCATGAAGAGAGAACCTAAAAGAAACTTCCAAGCGGCCAGCAGTGCCAAATTTGGAGTATGGGGGACTACTGTAGATACCTTTTAAAACTTGCAAGGTGTGATCAAAAAAGACAATGAATGTTTAAATTTTTATATATATATTACAATAAAAGACACATTGCCACCATTAATCCCCCTCAAAATATTCCCCCTCACTTCAAACATACTTATCCTATCATTCTTGCCATTTCTGAAGCAGTTCTGGAACTGTTAGATACATTGTTCCATAGCCCCTTAACAAGTCTGAGCTAGTATAGAAATAAAATAATAAAAGAAAAATCCTGCAGGTAGGCCATGGGTTAATACAGAGAAGACGTGCACCTTACAAAGTAGCATTTCTCCGCTGAATTCATCTGACCCAGAGAAGCAATTTCTTCAGGATTTCAGAATTGATGGAACTAAAGAATGTTAAGTCACATTAATAAGGCTCTAAGGAAGCCAACATATAAACATAAGTATAAATGTATAATTTTGAAGAAAGAGAAAATAATGATCAAATACACAAAATACTACCTTTTTTATTTTCTCCTGTATGCAGGGGATACGTAACAACCAGAAGGTTGCTCAGAAAGCACAAAATCAGACTATGTGTAATCCCGGAGAGTGGGAATAAATATAATAAAGTGATCACTTTCAGGTAACTGAGACAAATTTTTGATTTCTAAGGTATTTTAAGGCTAAACCATCTAAACTTGCCACTTTCTTCTTCAGATGGCATCTGTGATCAAAGGAACCTTTTATATCGTTAATGACCATTAAGTTTTTTTACCTTAGTTCCTTAGCATCTATCAGAGTACAGAGTGCTAATAAGTATTTGTTGAATGAGTAAATTAATAAGTAATAAAGTAAGCCCAGGCTTAAAATATCTATGATAAATATCTAAAAGATGGCATATACTCCAATAATTGCAAATTCCTTTTTATTAAATTTATTGGGGTGACATTGGTTAACAATTGGGTTTAGAGAGGATTTGATGAATTTGACCTCAAAGGCAAGGGAAGTTAAAGCAAAAAATAAATGAATGGGACTATATCAAGCTAAAAAGCTTCTGCACAGCAAAAGAAGCCATCGACAAAATAAAGAGGCAACCAAACGACTGGGAGAAGATTTTTGCAAACAACACCTCCAATAAGGGGCAGAATCTTGATTGTAAAGGAAGAGTCTGTCTCACTTGGTTAAACTTAAAAGGGATCTGAGTACGAAGATTATAATGTCTAATACTTCTTATGTACTCTTTGGTTTTCTTCCCTACACCATGACTCAGATACTCTGTCATTAGAGTTACCTGTCTGCGGTATGAAGGTCGTAATCCGTAGCCTTAGACTGTGTTTTCCACCCAGGAGAGTACTCCAAAACCCATGGCATTAGGAAATGGAGAAAGCAAATACGTTTGTCGCAATGATTAGAAGGGCTTGAATAATTCAGAAACTGGTAGCAGAGACGATAATCTTCTGACACGTATAAGACATTCCTGCACAGTAAGGGATCATCCCACCTAACATACCAACTGCCCCCTAGTTCAGACTCATAGGCCTGGAATGTCAGAAATGATGTTTAGCAGACCTACACCTAAATTCAGGTTTTGTAACTCCCTAAAATCCTGAAACAAAGAAAAAAAAAATGAGAGGAATAATGTAGGGCAGACCTGAGAAGTCCAGATGGATGTATTACTCACCTCCCACAAATGTTAATAACTAGCTCCATGGATATTTGGTTAAAAAGTGAGAAAATAGATTTGATTCAGTAACGATATATCTCTGCTGCCTGATAAGCTCTGGTGTGTGTATGCGTGTGTGTGTGTGTGTGTGTGTGTGTGTGTGTGTGTACACAAAGAGAAAGATGAAAGGAAAGAGTAACAGATTAAAAAGGAAAAATATGTCTTTAAATATGCCCTTTTTAAACTTTGTCTTCTTTATTCTCTCCCCCTACTACACCCAATTCTGTCAAGTGAAGAAAGGAGTTACCAAGGACATCTATCCTATGCTAGAAATATTACGCTGCTAAGAGAAATCAGGTGTTTTTAATAGACATCACCAATGATCACCAACACCTGCTTTCTTCTCCTTCCTGCGCATGAAGACTGCCCCACTCAGGCCCTGAGATTAGGCAGCACAGACAATGCACAGTGAGAGGGAATGTCTAACACCAGGAGACAGCAAAAAGCCCTGCGTAACCTGCATGCTCTTTCCTCCTCCGCTGTGGTTCCTCGGAGGCCTGCTGTTGGGATGTGGAGGCATGGAGCTAACCAGCCTGAATCACTGGTCACCATATACAGAGTAAATATCTCGTCCAGTTAGAACTGAGCAGATTTTTGAGCACAGGGAGAATCACATTGATTGTATTAACTCACTCCTGTAGCAGGACTCCTTATTTCTGCAGCATAGCCATGCCAACCTAACCAATCCTGTCTTATGACTACCAATTTATTGAAGCTGACAGAATATAAGTAACTTCCCCTGGATCACAGTTAGTAAGTAACTGGCCCAGGAATTAAATCGAAATCTGGCTGCCTTTGTTATGCGATTGCTACTGTACCATCACCACCTCCCACTAAATTCTTTAACTCTGCCCTCTGTAATGCCCCTCACTTTCCCTGGCTACCACATTGGCAGTTTGTGAAGGCTTGGGCTAAAGCAGTGGTCTCCCATCTGGTCCTCTGACTATATTCTTTCTCTAATCCAGTATATATAGCACTTCCTGCCAGAATAATTTCCGAAAATGTTCCTTGGGACATGACTCTTTTCTGTCAAAAAGCTTTTGTGATTCCCTGTTCTGTATAGGCTAAAAGTCACTAAAACAAAAATAATTTTCCTTCATAGGATGATCTATTCCAACCTTATTTTAAAAAATTGGAAACTAAAGTCTACAGATTCTGCAATTTCTCCCTTGGTCACATAATAATAATTCGCAAAGTCAGAGGGGAAATTACAGAGATTCTAAATTCACAAAGCTACATAAACTGGCGTTAACATACTTTAGGAGCTTGAGTAATGGAGTCAGAATACCTGGGTTGAATCCAATTTCTGTCAGTTATTAGCTGAGTAAACTTGCCCAGTCATTGAAACACTCAGAATTTACTTTCCTTGTTTGCAAACTGGGAATAATAATACTGTCTATCTCAAAGGTTACTGAGAAGAATAAACGAGTTAATGTAAGTAAAGTATGTAAAGCAGTGTCTTGTCATGTAGAAATAAAGCTCTATGTAAATATAAGCAATTAATATTACTTCCCCAAACCATTTCTCCACATGTTTGAAGGAAAAGTAGCTCAGTGTTCTCCTTTTTCTTAGAACATGTCACACACCTATACTTTTGCCATTTCATCCAGTTGAGTACATATCTTTCCTTTCTATACCTGCATAGCGTTGATACAGAGGGTGCCAAAATAATGAATACATATTTTAAGAAAGGAAAACCGTATTAAAATCGTAATGTTCAATATATACCAATAACAAAAGATGAATACAAGTCACGTTTGACTTCTGCAATTATAAGAGGTGCTCAAAGTGGTTACCATCAACGTCCAGACACTTTTGATTACGGTGAACTACTGCATGAGCAACGCTGACCAGAGTGTCCACTTGTATGCATTTTTTAGCACCCCCGGTATGTTTCTCAAGGTCAGTTTGAAGTCCCACCTGCTCTTTACACCATTCTCTGAATGCCCCAGCCTTTGTGATCTTCCTATGCTTAGCATTCCCGTAGTGTATTATGCAGGCATGCACACCTGTGTTAGTGTGTATCTTCCATACCTTAATGCTTACCACATCCTGTCTTACATTATCATCTTGCTAGCAGACTCTCTCTATGCTTTTCTCATCTTGAACTCTTGGATGAAGCAAACTGCTATGTTGAAGAGGCCTATGTGACCGGGAACTGAGATCAGCCTTCAGGCAAAAGCCAACTAATAGCTGAAGAATTAGAACCCTGAGTCCAACCCTTGATGAACTGAATTCTTCCAAAAAAGCACATGAAGGCAGAAGTGAATTCTCCCTGGTTGAATGTTCAGATGGGACCTCAGCCCTGGCCAGCACCCTGATTGCAGCCTTGTGAGAAGTCCTGATGCAAAGGACCTAGGTGGCCATACCTGGACTCTTGACCCACAGAAACTATGAGATAAACAAGCGTGGTTTAATCTGCTCAACTTAGTTGATCATTTGTTCTGTAGCAATAAATAATACACCTGGGCTGGTTGGAGGAGGAAAGACTGACATTAGAACATCACTTTTAAAACTAAGCAAAGGAAACAATCCAGACATACGTACATTAGTATTGATAAAAGGTCTTATAGTAAATGTACTACATGTACATGTATGTGCAGTGTAGTAAAAGCAATAAATTGGAGGAGAAATGCAAAGAGAAACTCAAATTACTAGCAAGGTCTTTCTAGGTGCAGCATCTCTCTCATTTCATGGTAAATGTTTTCCATTATCTGTAAAGAACAGCAAAGAGCTTGATGCCAGACATGTTTTGAGTTCTCTAGTCTTAGACAGTCAGGAGACCTTTGGGGAACTTACAGTTCAATCAAGAGGAAGTCCAGACAGAGTGTTTTCGCTCCTCTCCTGCTCATACTTTCTCAAATCTTCTCACTTACTTCTTGCTTTGATCCTTTTCTCCATTCGATGTTTCCGCATTAGACAAACACAAATCTTACAGTGTGAGAATGAAAAAGAAGAGCATTTTTTGCCTTCCTCCCAGTTTAATTTTCCATACACTTCCTCAGAATATAGATAGAGCCTATTAACTTAGAAAGAACTGCAGCTCAGCAAAAAATATTTATTTGCTTTATGGAAATGATGCCATGCGGCTGAAAATATCTGTCGTGTGGAAACTGATTTGCCTTCATTCAGGAGAAGTTGTGTGCCAGAGAATAAGGAATAAGAATTTAGAAGCTAGAAAACATTCAGATTTGAATTTTGCTTCAATAGTGTGCAAGCTATGTCACTTTTGTTTTTAAATCTCACTGAATCTGTTTCCGCAGTTGTAAAATGGAAATAACACCTATCTCAGTGTGGTTTTGATAAATACATTAAGTAATGGGTAGAATGTCCTTGGATTCTTGTAGTAGTTTATCAAATATTAACTACCTTCTCCCAACCTCCTCCCTGTCCTTTTCACCCAACACACACACACGCGCGCACACACACACACACACACACACACACACTGGCAAACACACATTTTTTTTCCCACTACTTCTCTTTTTTTTTTCTTTTTAAAAGGGTTTTTGATTCTCTTTAATTCGCTGCTTTTTCAAATTGAAGTATCATTGACATTCAACATGATGTCAATTTCAGGTATGCAACATAGTTATTTGACATTTGTATACACTGTGAAATGATCACCACAATAAGTCTATTTACCATCTGTCCCCATCCAAAGTTACATTTCCTTTTCTTGTGATGAGAATATTTAAGATTTACTTTCTTAGAATCTTTCAAATTTGCTACACAATGTTATTGATTATAATCACCATGCTGTACATTGTGTCCGCATGCCTTATTTATTTTATAACTGGAAGTTTTTACCTCTTGATTCCTTTCACCCACTTTGCCCAGCTCCCAACCCCTCCTCTATCTGGTAACCACAAATATGTTCTCTATAACTATAAAATTGGTTTTGTTTTATTTTATTTGTTTTTCTTTTTAGATTGCACATATAAATAAAATCATGTGGTATTTGTCTTTCTCTTTCTGACTTATTTCATAGTACCCTCAAGGTCCATCCATGTTGTCACAGATGGCAAGATTTGATTCTTTTTTATGTCTGGGTAGTTTGTATGGAATCACAAAAGATCCTGAATAGCCAAAGCAATCTTGAGTAAGAAGAACAAAGTTGGAGGCCTCTTGCTCCCTGACTTCAAACTGTATCACAAAGCTATAATAATCAAAACAGCATGGTATTGGCACAAAAACAGATACATAGATTAGTGGGACAGAAGAGAGAGCTTAGAAATAAACCCATGCCTAGATGTTAATTAATTTACAACAAAGGAAGCAAAAATATGCAATGGGGAAAGGATATCTCTTCAATAAATTGTGCTGGGAAAACTGACGGCCACATGCAAAAGAATTAAACTGAACCCTATCTTACACCATACACAAAATCTAAGTCAAAATGGATTAAGGACTTAAACATAAGACCTAAAAGCATAAAACTCCTAGAAAAAAACCATAGGCAGTAAGCTTCTTGACTTCTATCTCAGCACTGACTTTTTGGACCTGACTCCAAGGGCAAGGGTAACAAAAGCAAAAATATACACAAATAAGACTACATCAAACTAAAAAGCTTCTTTACAGTAAAGGATACTATGAACAAAGTAAAAAGGCCATCTACTTAATGGAAGAAGATATTTGCAAATCACATATCCACCACTTTCTGCAGTTGATTGTTTCTCAGACAAAATGATAGGATATTTTGCTCTTATAAGAGAACTGATACTTTGTATAGCACCGAAAAGTCAAGTTTATAAAAACACTTCTTCCTGGAACTGTGGCCTGAGTTTCTTATTTCCCTGTGAAGGCAAGTGGAATTCTAATGTGAGTTCATGGTTCCCACAGTTCATCTTTGAAACATTCAGATAAAGTTGTTCATCAAACTGAATGAGTCTGTGGTTCAAGTCAGGTTAGATTTCAGAGACAAGACAGAACAAACAACCTCTGACCCTAATTCAGGAAAAAAAAACGTTATATTTATTGAAAGCTCAGATACATATTTACATTTAAGAGTTTCCCTTCATGTTTTGAAATATTCTAGTGATTCAGTTGCTATCCATGCCCTGTATTGGTAAGTTGGCATTTGTGTATTCCTTCCCAGAAAGAAACATATTTGCTTTTTCCTTGCTTTTAATTAAGTTGATGCATGCTGCAAAAGTCAGTATTTGGGTGGTCATTATTTTTGTTGTGTCAGAATAATTGTTCTGCTTTCTCTTACCATTAATTAAATTAGTATATTAACACTGAAGAAGGAAGTGACTTTAATTTGGTCTTAGACTGGATGTCATACTATTTACCCATTGGCGCAAATGAAATCTTTGAAATTGGATGAATTATGGCCCAGGTTTTAGTGTGTGTATTGCCTGATGTAACTATCTAATGCTTCTTTTCTTTTTTCTTTTTTTTTATTAAATTTTGCAACATAATTTCTTTATCAGTGTTAGCTTCAGTCCATTCTGACATTGGAATGACACTGCTCTCTAATCTGTACTAAATTGAGTGACGATGGTCCTAGACAACAGACTACATCTTGAATCATAAGAGTAGGTGGTATATGTCCAGGGTTTTTATTTTGGTTATTTGCAATGAGGTATTAAAGAGGCTAACATCTTAGAGTTAGTTGACTGAAATCCAAATGTATATATTAGTGTCTTTACCTCAGAAAAACTCAAAATACAGGTGTCTTGTCACTTGGAATCAAGAAGAATTGTTAATAACTATGTGGAAAGTCATTTTTACCTGAAAAAAAAATGTCTTCACTGTAAGCCCTATGACTGCTGTATCAGTAGGCGTACTAGGCTTTAGTATAAATGGAGTAGATTATCTTCTAAATGATGTTAAGTCGGGGCACTGTCTTAGTTTCGACTTCACCCAAAACATGGCAAACACAAGGACTTGCATGCAGGAAGGTTATTTGGAATGTGACCCCAAGAAGTGTGAGAAAGTGAGAGAAAGGGTGCATTCACAATATTTCTGCTGTAGGAAATGTGTCCTCAAGTCTGCAGGACCTCTGAGAATTGTATAGGATGCCACACAGGATTATTTACCTGATAGATAGGAAGCTATAACTTTTGCTTCATCTCTGGTCCCCAACTGCTCAAGGAATATCTTTGGGAGCATTAACAACCCAGCACTTCTGGAATTGTCTAGCATGCAGGGGCAGCAGAAGCCCATGGTATAAGAAAAGACCCTGAGGAAAATGAGAAAAGATGGGTGGTGCAATTTGAGGTGGAGTATTGACAACACAGAGGAATTTAAGCCCATAAGAATTGCAACTGAATTGGAGTAATGCCATGGAATAGGACGTATATGCCAAAGCTCTCTTACAATTATTGATTAGCTATTTCCCTTGAATTCTTTTTAACTGATTTTTTAAATTTCCTTCTTGGGAAAGAATGATTTTTGTCCCTAAATCACAGATAAGTTCAAAAAGTGAGTGCTTCTTGTAGAAAAAATTCAGATACTTCATCACGTTATTATGGAAGTGGCTACTATCAGAGACTTCAGTCATGATAAATAATGTGAGGATACTTGGTTCCTGAAAGGTGTGAACCTCAAGAAATGAGAAGAGAGCACATACGGCTAAATCTGATTCACTTCACTTTTCTCAGCCACTTGATCAGTAATATCAATTTCATATATTGGCAGGTGACTGTCATAGCTGAATTCCTAGCTATACGCAGACATAGATATAGGCATTGTTTAAATTACTGATTGTTGTGTAAAAAAACTGCCCCAAAACTCAGTGGCTTAAAACAAACATTGTGTTATATTTCAAGATTTTGTGGGTTAGGAATCCAGGCAGAGCACAGCTCTAGTGATTCTTCCGCATCATTTAACATCATTTGGTGGCATTTAGCTGGTCGATATGCTGGCTCAGGGGTCTAAGATGGCTTCACATAAATGTCTGACACCTTGGTGAAGATGGCTGCAAGGCTGTGCTAAACTGTGACTGCCAACTGCAGAACCTGTCTGTGGTTTCTCTTCCTTGGTACTCTCAGAATAATTAGGTTTGTTACATGGCCTCTCGGGGCTCTCAGAGAGAGGAATCCCAGAGTCCTGGGTGGAACCTGGAAGCTCTTAAAATTTGACCTTGAGAGTACCAGAATGTCACTTCTGTCACGTGCTATTAGTCAACCATGTCACTAAGCCAGCCTAGATACAAAGAGAGGAGAATTAGACTTCATAATGTGAAGAGTAGCAAAGAATTTATAGTCTTCTTTAACTTACCACAGCTGTGATATGATATCTTAATTTTAAGTTAATGTTTTCAAGGGGTTTTACAAGAGCTGTGAAGTTTTGCTTCACCGCATTAGGTCTTTTCTCTTAAAAGGCAAAAAACTAAATTCCAGTTTACATGCCTGTTTCAGGAGGAAAGAATAGTCAAAGACTAAATAAATACACAGCATTTTGAAAGTAAATGGAAATTCAGCTAATATTTATCATGCTACTACTGTAGAAACTTTGGAATGTAATTGAATAGTTAGGCTTATACCTTGAAATAATTAATATCATATAGTAAGTTGCCCTTTTTGACAAGTTGAATTATATAAAAACAACTAATCCAACCAAAATATTTGCAAAACTTTCCATAAAGAGTTTAGTCACATCTAGAACCAAGCATGGCCTCAGGTTTTAAGTATACCTGTTTTCGAGTTCTAAAGTGTTATATTGTTTTCAGAAAAGCATCCTCTGCTGAATTAGCAGCAATTCTTCCAATTTCTTCCAATTCCGACAATTTCCCAGTTTATAATACCATATCATATCATATCAAATCATATCATATCATATAACAATACCCTCCTCTGTAGGAGTAGCTTCCTCCCAGGCTTACTGTTGGGGTTTGTCTTACTTGTAGCTCTTAAAGTTGTAGACTCTTTCATTCCTCCTGTGTTATCCGGAATGTGCTCAGGCTGCTTATGTGGATTGCAATGAATGCCAGAGGCTTGTGTGTTTGCCTGAGCATGCCCAAAAGCACAACTGGAACAAAGATAACAGTAGTCAGCAGGATTGAGTAGAAAATGACTGCATTTGCAGCCGTGGGGCACTTCTACTGATTGCCAATTTTCTCTCACTATTGAATTAACAGAAGAGCAGCTCTCCCTTCAGAGGCTCCAATGTGGAGGTTCAGATTTTCTCTGACTCCAATTCTCCCATCTCAGAGGCTGAGCAATGGAGCCACCAACCAAACTATGGAGGAGATGGACTGAACTCTGAACCCAACTTCAAAGTATAAACTTAGAAACAATTTCACTGTAAATTCCTCCTTATGTTCCCTCTCAGTACTCCTGTCACCTGTTTTCAAGGCTCACCTCTACCTAGGTATCTGTCCTGTCCGGCAAAAGGCCTCATTTGCCAGCTAGTGTTCTTATATGAAGTCTGATATACCACAAGAATTTTTTCTAAATTTTCTCTGGTCTCTAATATTCTGCACCAGTCTAATCTAAAAAGCATTATTATATCAATCACTTTAAGGGAAAATGAAAGCTTGTAAGGAGGGAGAAACATTATAGTCTGAAATTCTGTGTCCTAATCCATAGCTTCATGCTCCATGTCCCTAGGTGTTTCCATTGTCCACACTCGCTCTTACTATTTCCACCTCTTGGCCCATGCCCCTATCTTTAATATGAAGACCCATTTTAAAGGCATCTTCAGGAAGTCATCCATTCCCCAAGTAAGATGATGATTTTTACCTTCTCTGAAACTCCATTGTGAATTATTTACACATTCCTTGTATCAAGTGTTTTTGTCTGTTTTGTACTACAGATATTTTGATTACCTCTCCCCTTCTTCACCCTGTGTGAACTGCTGAATGCTCTTTGGACTAGCATTTATTTTATTTTAAAGTGAAGTTTTCTCTTATTAGTTTTATTTGAAAATAACGTAATCAGTGCACTTGGTAAAGAGTATAAAGAGAACATAAAAGATATATAGTGAACTTTAAATGTCTCTTCAATTCATTGCCAGAGAAGAAACTACTGTTAACAATCTCTTCTTTATACTTCTAAAAATTTATACTATATATACTAATGTACATTTTCAACTTTATATACTTTATATACTTTATATCCTTTTTAAAAACATATATATATATACATATATATATACATATATATATGTATATATATATATATATATATATATATATATATGAATAGACACTATGCCATGAGTTTTACTTTTCCAATTAAAAATTTATAATTTATAACATTTCTTCCACACCAGCAAATATTGATCCATTTAGTTATTTTCAACAGGTGTATAATATGTCATTGTATAAATGTACTACAAATTATTTAAACATTGTCTGTTAACCACATTTATGTTGTTTCCAGTCTTTTGCCATTAGTCATAGTAATGCAAATGTTATTTTATATGTATTTATGCACATATGTGACTACATCTATAATAAAGTTTGTAGAAGACGTGTTCAAAGGGAATCATATATTGTCAAATTGTCCTCCAAAGAAGGTGAATCAATTCATATTAAAGGTCGATAATTCCTTATCCTTGTATTAAAAGTACAAAGAGTTTGGCCCAAAACCACTTGGAGGAAATCTGAACAAAATGAGGAGAAGGCTATTTATGGTCTTTATGTTGTAATTCTATTCTGGCTATATATTTGTTTCACTATTTTCAAACTAGACCATGCCATAAAATTTGGCATGTGCAAGCCACGTAGCTAAGCCCTGAGGGAGGGCTCAAGTTTGTGAGAGCTGATAGCCTGCAAGAAAATGGTGACCTCAGTCCTATAGCCTCAAGGACCTGAATTCTATCAGTAACCAGAATAAGCTTGGAAGAGGACCCTAAATGTGTCTTGGCTGATACCTTAATTATGGTCCTGTGAGATGATGAGCAAAGACTAAGCTAACCTCTACTCAGGCATCTTATCCAGGAAAAGAGTTTGTGGTAAAGGTTACACAGCAACAGAAAACTAATGCAGCCTAAGGGGCAAGAAAAGGTAATGACTTAATGGTTATTAGCACAGACTATAGAATGAGGACTAAAATCCATCTTCAGCATCCCTACTTTATTTAGTATTTATGGCCTCAGTTTCTTCACCTGTAAGCAGCATACAATACTCAAACTCAATGATTGCTATGACCATCAGTGAACCAATGAAGGTCATATATTTAATATACTTGACATACTATGAATGTTTAAATAATTGTAGCAATGGATATTATGTAAAGAAAATGCTTTATTTTGGGATTGTGAATATCCATAGTCCAGGACAAACCAACTCCACAGGATATATGGACAGATCTAATAGCAATTATGCATCGAAAGAAATAATTTTCTTCTGAATTTAGGAGAGTAAATATCATATTTTCCTTGTTTATTATATTCTCCAATTTAAAGTACCCCTGAGTTGAGATCTGGTGAATGTTGCTAAGGGAATCATCATAAATTACACTCCAAAAGTCTTGATAAAGATGGCTTTGTGATAAGTTAGGACATTGTGTACCCCAAGAACATATGTAGTCTCTAAGAACATAGATGTTTCTATAATCAAATTCATTTCCTTGAGTTCCAGTCAAGATGGCAGAGTAGATAAATGCTGTGCTCGCCTCCTCTCACAACTACATCAGAATTACAACTGAACTACAGAACAACCACTATTGAGAATCACCTGAAATCTTGCCAAACCAAAGCCCTTACAACTAAGGACATAAAGAAGACAACTTGACAAAAACTCATAGACACAGACAATAGTTTAGTGGTTACCAGAGGGTAAGGGGCGTGGGGGGTGGGAGATGAGGATAAGGGGGGTCAAATATATGGTGATGGAAGGAGAACTGACTCTGGGTGGTGAACACACAATGGGATTTATAGATGATGTAATATAGAATTTTACACCTGAAATCTATGTAATTTTACTAACAATTGTCACCCCAATAAAAAAAAAAAAAAGAAGGCAACTTGAGACTTGTAGGAGTGGCAGAGACAAGGAATTGGCTGGTCCCACACCCACATGTGATCATTAAAAATTGGGAGGGATATCTTGGCTGTGGGAATTCCCCCAGAGGAGTGAGGGGTCCCAGCCCCACACCAGGTTCTCTATCTCAGGTTTCCAGTGACAGTGAGAGAAGTCTCTATAACTTCTGGCTGTGAAAACCAGTAAAGATTGTGGCTGAGTGAGACAACAATGGCTGAAGTCCCAGGCACACCTCTTAAAAGGCCCATGCACAGACTTACTCACCGTTGGACTCACTGACTCAGACCTCTAGCACAGGGCAGCAGCTTGAAAGGTGCCAGGAACATATGGGGAAGAACTGAGTTGTCTGGCTTAGGGAGAGGGCTGGAGGGGCGTCTTTCTCCCGGACAAAGGAACTGACAGAATTCATTGTTTCTTTGTTGAGCCCGCCCCCTTCTTGGTGTGCAGAGGCAGTCTGTAGCCATATTTGAGTCTCCATCAACCTGGCTAACACTATTCTTTTGCCCCACCCTGGTGATTCCCCAAGACCCTACCCAACCCAACTTTCAGGCACACCCAAGCTGCTTCCAGTGGATTTTTCACACAAACTTCCTGTCTTGGCTCATGCTGCAGACTTTTCTAAACTCTCTCAAAGGTTCACAAAATGCAAACAGACAGAATCTGGCCTCAGAATGTCCCAGACCTCTTTCTGAGCAGCCGTAAGCCTGGCACTAGTGGCAGCCAATCTTGGTTGGCAGCTAGGCCTCTTAAGGCACAACCAAGTCCATAATATATATTAAGATTTTAGCAAAATTAATTCAGCAACATATCAAATGGACACAATATGCACAACTAGGGTTTATGCCAAGAATGCAAGGTTGGTTTAACATTAAAAAAAAAATCAAACAATGTACTTTACAATGTTAACAGAATGAAAAAAAACAACAACCTATGATCATCTTAATAGATGCAGAAAAACAACTGACAACAAATCTATCAACCATTCATGTTAAAACTTCTCAACAAACTACTAGTTGAAGAGAATTTTTTCAATGTTATAAGAAAATCTGGTCTCATCTTCTTTTATTCAATATTTTTCTAGATGTCCTAACTAGTGCAATAAGAAAATATAATTAAAAAACATACAGCTTGGGAATAAAATAAAATTTTGTTTGCAATTGACATGATTATCTAGAAAAAACTTAAGAAATTTGCAAGAAATGCAAGTAACACTATTAAGTGGTATTAGCAAGATCAAAAAAACAAAGATTAATGTGTAAAATTTAATTATATTTCTATATATTAATAATAAATATTTGGCACTTGAAATTTAAAATACCATTCCTAATAGCATCAAAAAATAAAATATTTAGGGGTAAAGTTAGCAAAATGTGCAAAAGACCTATAAATTAAAAAATAAAAAAGTGCTGTGAATAGAATGGAGAGATACTATGTTCAAAATCAGAAATAAATGGAGAGAGATGCTATATTCCACTATCAGAAGTATCAATTTTATTAAGAAGCAATATCTTCCCTAATTTATTGATTTAGTATAATCCCAATTAAAAATTCAGGAGTTTTATTTATTTTTTATTACATTTATTGGGGTGACATTGATTAGTAAAATTATATAGGCGTCAAATGTACGTTTCTATAATACATCATGTGTATATTGCATTGTGTGTTCACCATCCAGAGTCAGTTCTCCTTCTATCACCTTATATTTGATCCCCTTTTCCCTCTTCTATCCCCACCCCTTACCTCCTGGTAACCACTGAACTGTTGTCTGTTTCTATGAGTTTTTGTTTCTTTGTTTGTTTGTCTTGTTCCTGTGTTGCTTTCAGTTTGATATCCCACATATGAGTGAAGTCATATGGTTCTTGACTTTTTCTGCCAGACTTATTTTGCTTAGCATAATATTCTCAAGATCCATCCATGTTGTCACAAATAGCAGTATTTCATCTTTTTTATGGCTGAGTAGTATTCCAACAATATTAGGTATTGGTGGAGATATGAAGTCTCATACATTACTTGTGGGAATGCAAGTGACCACTTTAGAAAACACTTTAGCAGTTTCTAATAAAGTAAAATTTAAACTGATCTTATGATTCAACAATACCATTTCCATATATTTACCCAATAGAAATGACCAGATATATTTACACAGTTTATAGCAACTTTAATCATAAAAACATAACACAGAAACAAACAAAATAGCCATCAGCTGTGCCCAAACAAAAAGGAAGAAACAATTGATAAATACAGCATGGATATATGTCAAAAAATTATGCTAAATGAAATAAATTAGACACAAATAACTGTGATTCTGTATAATTCCATTTATATGAAATTCTGAAACTGTCCAAAATATAGGAGAAATATATCAGGTCAGTCATTGCCAGGATCCAGGGTTATGGAAAGACTACTGATTGCAGAGGGGCATGAGGGAATGTTTTGGGTAATACAGATGTTTTAGACTGTGATTGTGTTGATTAAACAACTGAAGACATATATCAAAACTCATCATATATATACTCAATATTAGTTGTTTGTTTTATACAAATTATACTTATGTAAAATATCAAATAAACTGATAAAAGATATTACTAAAAATATAGATAAAGGCTAACTAAGTATAAGTTCTAAATGAGTTCTCTACATGAAGCCAGGAAGTCAGCTTATCTTCACAGCCAGTTACAGGCAATGCCTGACCTGGACAGGCCTCCCTTCCAGGGCTTAGGAAGGACAACACTACTCACGTATGACTTAACTCATGACGAAAGAAGTTGTGTGCAGCTGGTTCACAAGAAAGAAAAGGTAAGAGATGAGTTTAGTTCACAGCACCTTTTTTTTCCTAACCAGTTTCATCAGTGCCATAAGCTAGCCCACTTCCCAGGGGCAGTGAACTAGATGGCATAGAGAAGTATAGAGGGTAAAATTAGTAGAGGCTCCATCCATTTAGAAGGAAACGTCAGGTATGGGAAAGAAGCATTTCCTAGAACACATTCAGTGTGACTAATCACTAACCCTTTTAGTTGGTTTTCTCTCTTTTTAAATGGTCTGTTTTCTGTGGATCTAAGGACTCATTTGAGAATTTTATAATAATTCATTTTCTTAGTTGAAATACATATTTGTCCTATTAAGGGACTGATGTTAACTTGTGAATTCCTTAAAAACACACAAAAGTGGGGTGTTATTGTTGGACCACTACCTACATTATCTTTTTCTTCATTAACCCAAGTTAAAGTAATTAAATAAGAAAGCCATTAAATTGAGGTGTCTCTAATGCCTTGGTAGTTATGTAAGCAGACTGAAACCTAAGACAGAGTCAATGCACTAGAATCCAAGAAAATGAAACTTAAGAACAACCAATCACAAACAGCCAACAAGTCGTTTCCAAATAAGACATCTGCTTAAGCTATAGCCGATCAAATAATTTCCTTGCTTTGCTTCTACATCTTCTACATAAAAACCTTTCCTTTAGCTCCTGGAGAACTCCTAACCACTTTTGGTTTAACTCTGCCCAATTTGAGTTGCTGTATCTTTAAATAAATTCTTGTATTCAGTTTCTTTTAGCACATGTAAATATCATTTGAGACAATACTTCCAAAGTCACTGGACAAAAGAATAAGGCTATTATGAAGTTTGGATGTATTGGTCTTTCTTTTATTTATGGTCAAGGCATGTCGTATACCGAGGAAGCTAAATATAGGTTGATTTCTTTAGGGAAAAAAAATCTAACTAGCATTAGTCTTCTGTCATCTTAGATGTGGAAAATCTTGTAAAAGAAAGAGAGAATTTCTAGGAAAAGATTGCTTTTATTATTTCTTATTCACTTAAGTTTGAATATGGTTTGTCCAAAAGCTAAGAGGTACATCAATACATACATTTAATGCATAAATGAATAAGGAATAAGGAAATAAGACAAATTATATATTGAAAGCTTTTATTATACTTCTATGTTGTCTCATTTTTTTCTAAATGCCCCCTCTCCTCCACTTCATCACCTCTCTCTCTCTCTCTCTCTCTCTCTCTCTCTCTCTCTCACACACACACACACACACACACACACACACAACAGGGTGGACTAAATGGGCCTAGCTCATTTATATAGAAAAACTGTTGAATCAGAAGAATTGATCACTTTTAATATCCTCTGTTAACCCTAGTTAGCCAAATTTCTCCCTTTTTCTACCTTGACCATAATTCTTTAGGTTCAATATTAATACCCACAATTTCTTAGAAATTCTTTAATTCTTCAGTCACTCACAGGAAGAAATAACAATTTGTTTTTTAAAATTAAATAAGGTATTTATGTTTTGAATTATAAAACTTTGATTGAATGTGTTTTAAGGAAAGTATTTCAGATATTAAAAGTGGTTTTCTTTTGTATTCCTCTGGCTTTGTTATCATTTCTTCTAGGTAGGTGCCTTCGCAAGAAGGTGCCCAGATTTATAAATACATATACTGTATAAAGAGCATCCATAGACTAAAACTTGTTGTCCTTGATTTTTCCCTGTGAAAAAAACTTAATGTCCTTGATTTCTTCCTGTGATTGATAAGATAACATTTTATCAATCAATATTGAATATTATATTTTATTCTATTAATTTATCAAAGATCTTAAGACATTTATCAAGTTAACTCCAAAGACTAAAGACTCAAAACCCTCAAAATGACGGAAGATTATCTCAGGATATGAGATTATTCAGAATAATCTCAGAATGTGAGATTATTCTCTTATATGTTATGTTGGAAAGAATTACTTTGACTTTAAGTTATTACTAGCTTATTGCTATTGACTTGAAGCATTTCTTTGACTGGAAGTAGCTTTTAATTTCAAGAATATT
The DNA here is from genome assembly GCF_057876585.1 of Rhinolophus sinicus. Lineage (NCBI taxonomy): Eukaryota > Metazoa > Chordata > Mammalia > Chiroptera > Rhinolophidae > Rhinolophus > Rhinolophus sinicus. The sequence continues at coordinate 91,164,323 of NC_142502.1, forward strand.
TGTGAAATATAGCAAAATTACCAAAGAAGATTTTTTGGGGAAAATAACTTAGAGTATAAGGGAAGGACAAACTTTCCAGTCCTAAAATGCTGGGTAATTCACCTTCTTTGAAATGCAACTTCTAAAGTTTAATTAATAATATTAACTATTGTGGCTGATGCATAGTATCCAAGAGGTTAATTTGCCCTTCATATAAGAGAAAAGATACTTTATTTAATGTAAGAGGAAGAAAAAAGTGTATTCTGAACCCTTGAATTAAAAATGAAAATGCACAGGTATTTTATGAGTTAACTGTACTCATGAAATGTCACTCAAGTAGACTAATTCATCAATGAAAACCCTAATACCTTACTTACACTGTTTTGTGTTTCTCTGCCCTGGTTAATGCTCTACCAGATGCCTAAACTTCACTGCCCCTCTTTTCTAACTACTAAACTTTTATAATGAAATTTAGATAACTCACCGTTTTTTTTGCTTCCCTAGCATTAACTTCATTCCTCCTTCCAGTACCTCTATTTTGGAACTTATCACACGGGATCTTACTATTTCCTTCTCATTTTTTGTTGCTTAACCTCTACTCATCTAGGAAACAAAGACTAATTTTGGTGACCATTAAATAACTTAGTGTTTTCACAAAGAATACAGAAAATTAATATCATTATTTCTCAATGTTTCCCAAAGAATTGTGGAAGAAATGTAAGTTAAATGAAGAGGTAATTTTAAAGGCATATGTAAATTATTCACCTACCATGTATCAAGCAGAATCGGGAAGATACCTAATCTTTATTTGAGTCAAACTCTCAGAGTTCATCCAAGCAAAACAAGGTTCTCCAAAATAGCTCCGGAACCAACCATAAGTTCAAAATAAGAACAGTTTTAAGGTCACCTAAACCTTTCTGAAAGTTAAAAATACTTAACCATGTATAGAATTCAAAGTGGCATCATCTTAGATGATTCGTACCAATAAGTTGTCCAGAGTTCTTACAAATCTATTTTGTAGCCACTTTATGCTATCACAGTTTCTATTTTGCTTTTGAAAAACATTGAAGTTGTTTTTCCTTTTTTCTCTGCAGAACTAAACTAGTGTGTAAGTCAAGTTTGGAGAATTGCTGAGAACAGCCCAATCGCACTGCCAAATGAACATCTTGGGAAATATAACTTCTGTTCATTAGAGCAAGGCTTGCTGTTTAGGAAGCCTGCTCACCTGCTGGAGTCGGGGAGCGTATTTGTCAGGCAGATGTTAGTGCTTCTTAGCATGGCAACCCACACAGCCAATTTTAATGGCTGAGGCATTAACTAAAGAATGGCCTTGAAGAAAAATGAACTTGTTGACCTATTCTGGAGTTTTTATTTGTTTGTTAGTTTGTTTGTTTGTTTGATGTTCCCAAAACACTAGTATTTTTTTTATGAGGTGAAAAGGAAGAAAAAATGGTCATGTCTAGTATTTTTCCGCAAATTTAAGGCAGCAAATGTGATTGTTCTGTTATCTTACTGTCTTTTACATTTTCAGTTGTATCTCTTTTGAAATTACCGTATTTAGCAGAGGGTCTTTCTTCAATCTTCATCCTCATAGAATACTTAGTATTGTTAAACATTTGAGAATGATTTTAAAGATAAAGTTAGATGTATTGATTCCTATGTTTTAGGGACATTCTTGCCTGGAGAAACGAAATCTTAAGTCATTGTACCTCAAGCTTTTTATGTAACAGGCCTCAGTCAGTAACTATATCTAAAATCTGGAGTCCCACCATGATGCTCATTCATTCATTCCACATTTTTTTTTATTGAATCTACTATAAAACAGGCACTCTTCCAACCACTGAGAATATGCCTATTGGACAAAGGGGGTAAGGGCGAGAAAACAAACATAAAAAAATAATGTTACTATAATAGTACCATAGGAGGTGATAAATATTAAAGAAAAAAATAAGGGAAGTTGGAAGAGCAATGGGAGAGGCTACAGATGTAAATAGGATGGCCTAGGCAGGACTTACTGATATGTGAGCAAAGATTTGAAGGAGCAGAGGCAGTAAGGCCTGTTGTTATCTGGAGAAAAGACATTCCAAGGAGGGAGAACACAAGTGCAAAGCTCCTAGAATGGAGTGTTCCTGGTAAACTCAAGAAGCATCAAAGTGGAACAGAGTGAGGAGGAAGAGAATTGCAGTAAAGGATGTCAAAATATAATACCATTACGGAGATTTCACATTTACTCTGAAAGAAATGGGATGTCATCAGAAGTTCAGAGAAGGGGTGTGACACAGTCTGACATATATTTTAATGGGATGTTTTGAGAATAGGTTTTATGGAGACAAGGGTGGGATTAGAAAGACCAGTTGAGAGTCTATTGCAATAATCAATGCTAGAGATGATAATGCTTGGAATCAAGGTAGGAGTGATGGAGATGGTGATTCGTCAATGGTTCTGGATGTATTTTGAAGGTAGAGTTAGAGTTAACTGCTAATGGAGAGAATGTAGCATGTGGGCAAAAGAAAGGAAGGCTTTTGGCTTGAGCTACTTAGGAGATGGGCTTGCTAATAACTGATATGGGAAATTATAAATAAAACAGCATCAGGGGATAAGATGATAAGGTTGGGTTATAAACACATTCAATTTGAGATGTCTAGATAGCTCCATACTTTCTATTAGAAACCAGTGGAGATGTGATCAAGTCGGCAGTTGGAAAAAGAAGTATGGGTTTCAGAAGAAAAGTTAAGGCTGGTGAAATAAATTTGCAAACTGTCAGCAAGAGATGATATTTATGGAGATTAAATGAATCTCCAAAGGGACTATAACTGCAGACAGAACATCAGTGGTTTGAAAACTGAATCCCAAGAGCCTTCAGTCATAATAGAGACTGAGAATATGTTAACAGTAAGGAAGGAAGGAAATGAGGAGAATGTGGCCATTTACAACTGAAGTAGCAAAGGTGTTTCTTGATGGAAGGAATAATAAAGTGTATCAAATGACGCTTTTAAGCCAAAAAAAAAAAAAATGAGGACTGAAAATTGACTTTCATATTTAGTAATGAGAAACTCGTTGGCATTTTGGAATTTTAAAAAAGCTCACATTACTGTGCAAGTTATTTATGTGTTTACAGGCATTTTGTTATGATAAGTACAAAAAGAAATGCAGTAGTATTTGGGGGAATATATTTTATTGTTATAGTTTACTCATTGCTGAAATAACCTTGCATTTCATTTAGGCTATTGATGTATCCTCTGAGAGGATAAGAATAGCATGGAATTTGCACAATAAACATATGGGCTTGAATCTTCATTCTTGAATATATCCAATGTATGGGGCTGCTATAAGTATTAGATATATACCATTCATAGATTTGGCAGAGGTAACTTTAAAGTAATCTATATGATAACATTAAAATTGTAATGAGTAGCTCGTGTTCCACAATGAAAGATTGAACATACACATTTATCATGTCTTTCTCCTGAGACCCCATTACAATGACCGTAAAATAAGGAAAGGGGATAAAAATTCAACAACAGAAAAAAATAGGAGTTAAGGATTAACAGATAAGAGATTTCAGCATCTTTTTGGAAGAAGCACAAGTAGACAGAGAAGTACAGACCAATGAAACAGAGCAGAAGGAGCTTCAGCCTTGGTTGTGTGTGGTGTGGGCACTGTGCCAGGGAAATAATGTGCTTTGTGTCATTAAACGGAAGAACTGTCAAACAAATAATGCTAGTATCTCTCTAACATTGATAAGGAAACAGGCTTCCACAGGTTGGGATATATTATAATAGTAAGATCCTAAAACTAATAAGAGGGAAAGCCAAGATTTGCTTCCTTTTTCCCCTTAAATCCACTCATTGATAATGTCAAAAGTTCCAACAAATATGACACAGCTACAAACACAATGTGTCTGTTAGGCTATGAGATTTTTAATTTTTCACATGTTTTAAAATACATGTTTTGTCATCCTAAGAAACTTTAGTCTTTGAATGTCCTACTTGTCCAGTTTTTTTCCAGTCTCTACCTGAGTTAAAATCCAAACAGGATCACTTTCCCTAAAATTGTATTTTTTGTTTGTTTGTTTGTTTGTTGTTGTTTTTAGAGTAGTGATATCAATATACCTAGAAGTAAGCAGATGTATTACTACTAATAATCCCTTTGACTAGCTACTATATAAACAGAGAGAGTTGAGTAATAATTAATAATAAAAAAGTAAATGACAAGTTAGAGCATTCCCAAGGACATTGAAGAGATTAAGAAGCATCAAAGAGGGATGCTGACTAAGAGATATGGTATTTAAGGATCAAGATGTAATTGACTGAGGCAAATTAATCTTGAATAATAACGTGAGTGATGCTCTGTTTAATCTCTTAGAGGAAAACAGTGTAGGCATGAGATTGGTTGCTCTCTCCAGCCAACTCCTAGATCACATAAAATATGGAAATATGAATCTCTTTTGACTTCAAGGTTCTAGAGATTTACTATATCCTGAAACAGATCAACTCCACACTTAGTCTCCAAGTTAGTTTTCTATCTCTTTCCTTCATCTCTTGATGAAGCTGTCTTGAATAAATGTGTCCATGCTGTTTACCTTTTCTCACCTCTAACTCTGAATTCCACTCACGTATGTAGTTTCCACCCCACCGTGCTGCTTTCAAAGATAACCAATGCCCTCCTGAGGCTTAATCCAAGGAACATGTTTTAGTTATTTATTTTATTCTTCACTTTGTTGAACATTATTAATCATGCCCTTCTTTCCAACACCCTCTTATCATCTTTTTAACTGTTTTATTTGAACTAATTATGTAGACTGACAGAAAGTTGCAAACATAGTACACAGAAACTCTTGTACACATTATCCGGCTTCTCTTAATGGTATCATCCTATATAATTGTAGAACATCATCAAAACCAGGAAATTAACACAGGAATCATGCTGTTAATTAGACTATAGATCTTATTCAGTTTTTACATGCTCCGTGTGTGTGTGTGTGTGTGTGTGTGGTTGTGATTTTTATACAGTTTTTTCCCTTATACAGTCTCATGTAACTATTACCAAAACCAAGATATTGAATTGCCCCATTACCACAAATGACCACCTACCTCTTTATATCCACCCAGTCACCCACTTCCCTATCCCCTGATGTTTCTTTTGTGTCCATCAGGACACCACATTTTCCTGGCTTTCTCTTACCTTCTTGCTTAGCATCTTTAAACTTTTGTATTCCCCCTAGCTCTGCCCTAGGCTGCTTCTCTTTATACTGCATATCAATGCATTTAAGCCAGTTAATCTTCTCACGCTCAATCTTCTAAATGAAAATCTCTCCTGCCTCATGGCATTTACACAGGCATTCTTTCCTCCTTCAACATTTTGACAAGCCACCCTGGACCCAATCCACCTCCTTTTCCCTGACCACTCTTATTTTATTTCTCAGGCGGCTTTTCTCACCTTCTGCCCCATTTTATTAAGTTAGGTCTCCTTTTTATGTACTTCTATTAGCACTTGAACTCGTTATATTAACAATTATAATGTGTTCTTTTAATTACTTATTTAATGGTGTGACTTCCTTGGTAAGAAAATTTAGCTCACAAGGGCAAGAAACATATCCATCTTATTTTCTGCAGCACTTCCAGTATCTAGCTGTACTTGGCTCAGATTAGTCACTCCATAATATAGTTTAATGAACTGAGTTGACCTGATTGCTGATCTAACTTCAAATAGCAAATCTTTTGCCTTTATGACCTCTGTTCTAGTCCCCACAATATGTTCTAGTATCTCAAATTTTGGCTTATACCATAGCAGAGCCATATGGAAAAAGAACAAGGTATGATATTAAAAGGACTACTTGCACTGTAGGAGAATTTAACCAGAAAAGGATTGGGCAATATCTGATGGTTCAGGTTTCCACTGAGAGAATGAGAATGAAACCTTCTCCCTACTCAAGCAATCCTTTCTGAATATTGCTAATTTCTGTTAATAAAGAAATTGCTATAAAAGTGAAGAAAATGAGGATATATTCTCTCCTATACACAACCAAAAAGTGTTAATGAACTATACTTCCTGGTAAACCTTTTGTCTGTTCTCTCAATACACGTCTCTGACTTGAGGCCAAGGTGACTTATTCAGGAGAAGCCGAACTTCGCAATCCGCAAAGGAGGATTTCTGATTTGGATACTGTTTTCAAAGTTTGGCATGAAGGAATTTGTGTGCTGTTTTACTAAGCCTATCAAACGCTTTTCAAATTCTCAAATATATTTTTACCCGCTTTTCCCAAACACTAGTAAACCTTTACATGTCTGTCATTTCTCTTCCTGTTTACGTATTCTCTCTATTCTCCAAACACCCAATTTCAATGCTCATTCCTTCATTTCCCAAATTCCACTTCTACTTACAGGCCTACGGGTTCACAAGTCTCTGACTTTTCATTATTCCTGCTGATCTATGATCTTCCCCTGTTCAGTGCACATACACATAGGTGTATGCACACATTTCTTTCTTGTATTCCTTTCCTGTCACCATTTCCCTTCTGATAAAGATGAGTTAGTCTGACAACAGTCATAGAAATATAGATGGAGTTAGTATGGTGTTTGAGATAACATTTTTATATGCCTTTCTCCTATCGTAATTGCTTTGTAACACTCAATCTCAAATGTAATAAAATTTTGTCATTTTTTTGTAGTGGTTTTATTTTTCTCATCATTTTGTTTGTTTGCTATTGTATTAACTTTTATTTAATACCAATTCTCTGGTAATAGTTAAGTATATGCCTTTTCTTCACCCAGCCCATTTAAACTAGGTATTTGTTCTACAGAATTGTAGTTAATGGGAAATCTTGCAACATCACTCTGCAGTTGATTCAAATTTTAGTTGTGGCTTGATCATGAAAGATACAAGGAGTGGAGGGTTAAATAATAGAGAAATTGACACATAGTGGTCTTTAATACTTAGCATTAACCAAGTATTAACAGCATTTACAGTCTTTATATAGCAGTATTTTACTTATATGTCGTATTATATCTGAGAAAATATTGCTACTTAGAAAACAAAGAAAATAGGAGATGGTGTCACAATTATAACTTTGGAAAAATTTTATAGCTTGTTTGATGACATTATATAAGGAGAAGATACTAAGCTGTTTTGAAAGCTGAATATTTATTTTAAAAGTCTGAAAATATTTAGCCAAATTTTCTCAAAAGAATTGTTCTGTAAATCTATTAAATAGAAATCAAAGAAACAATGAGATTTTTCATAACCAAAATAAATATAGAAGATCTGTGGTACAGTTGGAGATTCTCCTTTATATGAACTAAATGAAAAGAAATGTTAGTGTGGATGAGATATATATATATATATATATATATATATATATATATATATATGAATCTTTATAACATAAACTTAAAATCTATGAGCAATAATAAAAATGGAAGCATGTGAAATATACTTATGATGGAAGGGACAACTTATTGATAACAGAAATGATTCTGTTGGCTTCCTATAATGTTTGTAAGCAATTCTTTTTTTCCTTTGTATACCCATATTTTTAATATTCAAAATGATCTTGCCTTCCACAACACTTTAATAATTCTCTGCCATTGCCAACTGTCACCAAAATACCCAGTGGTATTAAAACAAAAAAACTAAAGATTCATTTTATTTTAAATAAAGCAGATTTATATTAATTTTCTTTACCTTTCAAGCTGATAAGTGTCAAATGCACAATTTTCTTTTTAGTTTAGTGAAGCTGCTTCTTAAATCACATTTTGACAAATTCCCAGATGAATCATAGGAGATAACACAGAATAACAAAAAAGATTGTGAGTGGCCTCAAAGATGTTCTTAGTTGAGCATACTAAGTATATGGAAAGCATATTGAACACACTGAATAAATATTCTGAATAAAAATAAATATATAAATATCATGGCACTTTAATAATCATCATTTTGTGTATTTTAGGATATATATGATTTAGAATTCTTATTCTGTAATATTGTTAATGGTTTCTATAAGGTAGATTTATCTTTTAGAATTCATCAATTTATGAGAATGATCATCCCCATTTTTATTGACATAACCCCTACAAATAATACATTACATATATATATATCATGGTATCTTTGGGCCACTTTGTCACCCTAAAACATATGACTTCTTCAGGGAAACACATAAAAATACACAACACATAGCAACTGTATAGCAATCAACAACTATCAAAGCATTATCTTACCACATGTGTGTCTATTTTATTTGGCCTTCACAATTGATGGTACAAAAGGGGTAAATCTATGAATATGCCCCCTGCAATGTGGTATACAGAGCACACTGTACGTATGAGCATACAGAGCATGCAGAGAATACAGAGACCTACCTTAGCTCTATTCTTAACTTTAAAATTAATTATCTGTGAGTCTTTGGGCAAATCATTTAACTTCTGTAGCTCTGAATTTTCTCATCTGTAATTGAGAGCATTGAATCATATCAGTGGTTCTCATCACTGGCTATACGTTAAAATCACATGAGAAGCTTAAAAACTTACTGATGTGCAGACCCTCTCCCCCAAGCACTTTGGAATTACTGATCTGGGGTAAGGACCAAGCATTATTTGAAATTTCTCAATTGATTCTAATGTACAACCTAAGTTGAAAACAACTGGACTAGATTCTATTGAACATCTTTTTTGAACTCTAAGAATTGCATGTTTTCATCATTAATGAATTTTGATGCATTATATTTTTCTTGACTTATTTGGTCAATGTTAAAATAGATTTTTTTTTTTACCATTTCACAAGACGAAATTATAGCATAGGAAAATAGATTGTAAGATATAATTAAGAAAAACAAAATGTATGTTATACACGAATATTTGTTTATTTAGTAGTTTACTATGCGAAGTTAAATTTAGTTTCAATGGCTGTTATGTGTCTCAGGCTATGTCTATACAGAGCTCATGGCTTGCACATAATAACCAATCATTGCACTGGTGCATATCTGCATTGCAGATCTGAAATACTTCCAGTGGCACATATACTATACTACCCAATCAGCTGGAATGCCTTGGTAAAGGCTTGGTAGAGCCTTCATGAAAAATTTCTGTAGTGTGTGATGAATTTTTATAGTGTGTGATGACTTGTTTTGTCCATATAGAGAAAACCATATGTGACTTTTAGTCAATCTATGCTTAGAATCTGATTTAAATATTTTTTTCAGTAAAATAATGTCAAGAATTTGTTCTAGTCATTTAAAAATCTCACATGAAAATATGTTAAAAATTAAATATAAATTGAGGTGGCCGTATGGCTCCGTTGGTTAGAGCGCTAGCTCTTAACAACAAGGTTGCCAGTTCAATTCCCGCATGGGATGGTAGGCTGTGCTCCCTGCAACTAAAGATTTAAATGACGACTGGACTTGGAGCTGAGCTCACCCTCTCCAACTAGATTGAAGGACAATGACTTGGAGCTGATGGGCCCTGGAGAAACACACTGTTCCCCAATAACTTTTTTTTTTAATTAAATATAAATATGTAAGAATGTTAACACCTCCAAAGAGAATTAATTACCTATCTGGAATCTGTTTATTCTGGTAATCTGCATTTCTGTGTATGTATAAGACTGTCAGCTGATTTCTCAATAGAAACTTTACAGGCCAGAAGGAATTGGCATGAAATATTCAAAGTGATGAAAAGGACCTGTACAACTAAAGATTACTCTGCCCAGCAAGGCTATCATTTAGAGTCAAAGGACAGATAAAAAGCTTCCCAGACAAGAAAAAGCTAAAGGAGTTCATCACCACCAAACCAGTATTACAAGAAATGTTAAAGGGATTTCTTGGAAGAGGAGAAGGAGGAGGAAAAGGAGATGAAGAAACAAGATAAAAAATATGAATAAAATAATAATAACTACATATCTATCAGCAATGACTTTAAATGTAAATGGATTAAACGCTCCAATCAAAAGATGCAGGGTGACTGAATGGATAAGAAAACAAGACCCTTACATATGCTGCCTGCAAGAGACTCACTTCAGATCAGAAGACATACAAACAGAGAGTAAATGGATGGAAAAAGACATTTCATGAAAATGGAAACAAAAAGAAATAAAAAACCCAAAAATTCTGGTGTACCTATACTTATACCAGACAAAATAGACTTTAAAACAAAAGCTATAACAAAAGACAAAGAAGGACCTAGTAACCCCACTTCTGAATATTTAACCAAAGAAATGCAAAATAGTACTTTGAAGGAATATGTGCATCTATATATTCATTGCAGCATTATTTACAATAGCCAAGATATGGAGGCAACCTGGGTTTCCATCAATGAATGAATGGATAAAGAAGATGTGGTACATATATACAATGGAATATTACTCAGCCATAAAAAAATAAAATCTTGCCATCTGCAACAACATGGATGGACCTAGAAGGTATTATACTGAGTGGAGTAAGTCAGACAGAGAAAGATAAATGCTATATGTTTTCACTTATACTATGTGGAATCTAAAGAACAAAATACACAAATGAAACAGAAACAAACTCATAGATAGAACATTTTGAGAGTTGCCATATGGAAGGGATGTTGGGGGGATGGGTGAAAAAAGAGAAGAAATTAAATACAAATTGATTTTTACAAAATTGTCATGAGGAGGTAACATATAGCAGAGGGAATATAGTCACTAATATTGTAACAACTATGAATGCTATCAGATGGGTACTAAAATTATCAGGGTGACCACTTCATAAATTATATAAATATCTAATCACTATGTTGTACACCTGAAATTAATATAATATTGTATGTCAACTATTTTTTTAAAATTTAAATATTAAAAAAAAAAGATTTTCTTGGGATCCAACACTGTAGTTTTTGGTTTTTTTCTTTAATTAAAGTTTATTGGGGTGACAACTGTTAGTAAAGTTACACAGGTTTCAGGTGTACAATTCTGTATTACATCATCTATATATCACACTGTGTGTTCACCACCCAGAGTCAATTCTCCTTTCATGACCATATATTTGATCCCTTTTACCCTCATTTACCACCCCCCTAACCCCCCCTACCCTCTGGTAACAACTAAACTATTGTCTGTGTCTGTGAGTTTTTTGTTTCTTCATTTGTTTGTCTTCCTTTGTTATTTTCAGTTTTCTATACCACATATTAATGAAATCATATGGTCCTTGACTTTTTCTGTCTGCCTTATTTCGCTTAGCATAATAATCTCAGGATCCATCCATGTTGTCACAAATGGCACTATTTCATCTTTTCTTATGGCAGAATAGTATTCCATTGTGTATACATACCACATCTTGCAGCTTTATTTATGGTGGCCAAGACATGGAAACAACCAACGTGTCCTTCAACACGGTAGTTTTTACCTCTGTCCTCCAGTGCAGCTAATCATTAATCCATAGCTCAGCCTACAAGGTAGGGAACCCAACACTAGTGCTTTCTACATCTTCCGGAGCAGAGCTCTCAGCCTTATCCAAACCCATGTCAGAAGTCACATGACTCAGATATGGAGGAATTGACTTGGGAACTTCACTCCTGATAGCAATGACTATCTCAGGGCAATTGTCACACTGCATTGTAATTATTGCCTTCCTTCATTATCTTGAAAATTTTTTAAGTTAGGAGGCCTTGTTTATTATTATGTCCTTAACACATCACAATATCATGGAATATGTTCAAAAATACGTTTATTGAAAAATTTAGTAATAAGTGTCACAATTTCAGTGCAAAGAGTAACACATCTAGATATGTAACTGTATTGAGGGTAAAAGGGGTCAAATATATGGTGATGGAAGGAGAGCTCACTCTGGGTGCTGAACACCCAATGGGATTTATAGATGATGTAATACAGAATTGTACACCTGAAATCTATGTAACTTTACTAACAGTTGTCACTCCAATAAACTTTTTTTAAAAAAGTTAAATTAAATCAATTTTATACATTCTTGATGTATAGTCTTCTTAGTCCTTGTGACTTTCCAAATACCCAAAATGGTCAGAGAAATCAGCGAGCACATATGTTTGAAAGGGCCCCAAGTAACTTCTTCACTTAACACTTCACTTATACCACCTGAAAAGCTATATCCTTAAAGTCTCCCAATGTACATTTACTTTCTCTAATTATGTCCATAAGCCTTTTTGTCATCAGATGACTTGTTTAGTCTTCCTTTTTCGGGAAACAAATATTCAATTATGAGAAGATCTAATGACTTACATTCTAATTTCCTTTTTCTTTTTTTTAAACTTTATTTAATTGTGTTTTTCCAGGACCCATCAGCTTCAAGTCAAGTAGTTGTTTCAATCTAGTTGTGGAAGGTGCAGCTCACAGTAGCCCATGTGGGGATCGAACCTGCAACCTTGTTGTTAAGAGCACCGTGTTCTAACCAACTGAGCTAACTGGCCACCACCGTTCTAATTTCCTTTTCATATGTCCATAAAATAGATTTTTTAAATGGTAATTACAAAATAACTACTCCTATTAATCGGTCAGAATGTACTCTCCAACAGTGATAAACTGTAGTTTTTATTTTCTCAACAACTTCAGTGGTGCCAAAGTCCCAACATTATGTTTCTGTGTTTGTATGTAAGTGTGTACATACATGTAAAAGAGAGAAACAGGGGACAGAGAAAGTACAATAAGAGAAAGAGACTATATTTTATTAATAGTTGTATTGGTCTGGGTTCTCCCAAGAAACAGAACCAGTAGGAGGCAGAGAGAGAGAGAGAGAGAAAGAGAGAGAGAGAGATGAGATTGATTTACTATAAGGAATTTTGTGGCTCATGTGATTATGGAGGCTGAGAAGTCCCAAAATATGCAGTCAGCAAACTGGAAACTCAGGAGAGGCAATGATGTAAATTCCAGTCCGAGTCTGAGGCCAAAGGCAGAGGAAGATGAACGCCCCTCCTTGGAGCCAGGCAGAGAGAAAAAGTTATTTTTCACTCAGCCTTTTACTCTATTCAGGTTTTCAATGGATTAGATGCCCCCAACTACATGGGGGAAGGCCATCTGCTTTACTCAGTCTACTGACTCACATATAAATATTACTCTCATCTAGAAACATCCTCACAGACACACCCTGACATAATGTTTAATCAAGTATCCTGGCAGCCCTGAGTCCAATCAAGCTGACACATAAAATTAACCATCACAATAGTTAACACAAAATTTTGTGAAAGATCATTTAGACAATGGCTTTAAGAGCTGCCTTGGTTCATGAATGTCAGAAAGAATCAAGACAACAAATGAGAGGACTACATTACTCTGTATGAGGACATTAGAGATTTATATCTGCTCCTTTAGGAAATGGAGCAGAAAAGAATGAGATCAGAGAGATGACAGAAAAAAGGAGATGGAAAATTTGATACCAAAAGGAGTGATGGTTCCCAAGAAAATATCCAAATCCATTATGCCAGAATGACAAAGCCTATATGTAGTTTTAAGTTGCCTGATGTTGGTGTGTTTTGTTACCTATCCCCATGACCAATAAAATTGCGCAGAGTCCTTATGTTTACAGTTGTTTGAACAGAGAAGTTGAGGAAATAATAGAAATGATTTCCTCTTCCTACCTCTTCCACAGCCCCCATGATACAAAAATAAGAAACATGATAAAGTGCCAAATACAAAGAAACGTTTTATGAACAGAAAAATTTGTAGCCAGAAGTAATAAGGAATTTGAGAAATTTTGCCTTTGCAGTCTCACAAGTATGGCATGGAACATTAAGTCAGTATTATCTGGGTTTCCAGTGGCAAGGAAACTTCAGATAATAGTTGGTTAAGGTGTATGTGTGTTTATATACAGGTCTACATATCTATAAATGTAATTTGGTGTTACATAAAGGTACATAGATATATAATGTAAAAATATCCCTTAGTATTACTAATTATAATTTGTAGTATTCTATTTGCATGGTGATCAATTATGTTTAATTTTCATCTATCATTACATCATCTAGCACTTAAATATCATACAGCCATTCCACATAATCTTTGTCTCTAAATCTACATCAAGTAAATAATTCATATATTCTTTAATAACTGTTGAAAGTTCTATCAATGTTTATTGAACATAAATTCAATAATTTGAAGTCCCTAATTTGAAGAGTAGTATAAAATTAGTCCATTTCATAGTTGATGTAATTAGACTTGAAGATTTTATTAGTTTACTCAGTACTTTAATAATATACCCTGTATTTTAGTATTTTCCTACATACTTCAACCTCCAGTTTCTCTACCACATCACAGTGGTTGTAAAGTTCTACAATCATTTCTATTCCTTCCTCTAGTCACTATAAAAATCAAGAATTTCCATGTAACACCTAGATATAAGTATTTCACACTGAGATTAAAAAAATAGAACAGCAGTTCAACCTCATGATCACAAGAGATTCAAATTTTGGCTTGTTTCTGAATAAGTCTTCAGGCAGATGTTATCACTTAGTCCTAAATAAAACACAGAGCTGGCAGTGTAATTTATAGTAAAGGTGCTGCTCCTGGTAATGGAGTTATTTAAGGCAGGTGGCCAAGATGTCATTGAATATGTATATTTGTATCTGTGGGGACAGAACCCCAAAAAGCAGTTTCCAGGCTCTCAGCCTCACATAGACAGGTCCTGGCTCAGGTAGTAAATGGCCATCAACTGTGATTGGATGGCCATCAGCTGTGGCTAGTTGGCCGTCAGCTGTAACCAGTGAGCCATTGGCCACTAATATAACTGCTGTGGCTATGCTAGCAGAGAGAGAAAAAAAATGGGGGCTAGCAAGAAGATGGTGGCTGAGCCTGCAAGCAGCTCAGTGAGGGTTGCGAATTGTGTGGCTCCTGCTTCCTGTGTCTCTAACCCAGCCGCCAGCGAGAGTATAGTGGCATGACTCCCCTACCTATGGTTTCGTGGGTGTTCCTTTTTGGCCTCACCGTGTCCTGTGTTCTTATGTGGGGAGCGGGACCAGAGACTCTGCATGACACCCTGCATGACAAATGGTGCAGCGAGCAGGGTCTCCCGCATGAGAGTATCTGTGTATCTGTGTGTTTGTGTGTGTGTGTGTGTGTGTGTGTGTGTGTGTGTGTGTTAAAAGCACCTAAATTTTACGCTCTTAGCAAATTCCAATATTCAGTGTGGTATCATTAACTATAGTCATCGTGTTGTACAGTGGATCTCTAGACTTATTTATCCTACGTGACTGCAACTTTGTGTTTTGACCAGTATCTCCCATTTCCCCCAATTCCCTGCCTTGGGTAACCCCCATTCTACTCTGTGCTTCCATGTATTTGACTTTTTTAGGTTCTACATATAAGAGAGATCATGAAGTTTTTCTTTCTGTGCCTGGCTTATTTCGCTTAACATAATGTCCTCCACTACCTTTAGTAGTGTCATTTCCAATACAGTAGCCAATCCAATATCAGTAAAAAGACTGATAAACTACAGATGGATAAATTAAGTGTGATAGCTTGACTCCCTTGATCTACTGAGTTCAGACAGGTGAAGAGGGGGATTGGGAGAACCAATGTAGTCAGATAAGTCATTTGACTCCATCAATAGGTAAAGAATGAACCAAACACATTCACTTTTGAGTACCTGATGGGGCTTCAAAACATTCACAAAATATCCAGTAATCCTGAGGGGTCTTCATCTGAGCAAATAGCTATTGTGCAAACAATGTTCTAGATGTTATAATTCTATTGGATTTCACTCTTGATGTAAAGCTGGTGAAAATGACCAAAAAAAAAAAAAAAAAAAAAAATCAAAGAAGCACTGTGATCACTTTCATGTCCCCGTCTGCAGCAAATACACAAGGATCCTTCATGCCTGAAGGAGAAACAAATGGCTTTGTTTTGCCTCTCCAACTGTGTCAGTATGCTCTCCACCCATCTTGCAGGAAGAACAGACTTTAGGCTGATGGAGAAGGAGACGAATATGTTCTAAGCATCTCTCCATTTCTGTCTGAGAATTTCTTTTATTTTGTGAGCACACTCGTCAGATTCCTTAAGTAAGCTCTCCACTACACTTCCTCCTTCGGCTCAGAGTCCTCATGGAAAAGCCCTATCATGATCACAGGCTGTCTTATTCTTATTAAGCTTCCTCTTCATTACGTATGGAACCTTTCCTTGTTGAACCTGCTGAGTGTTCTGGGCTATTCTATGGAGTTGAGGAAGATAGTGAAAGTATGATAAGTAAATACTTTCGATATCTCACTTCAAAGAAAGAATTTGGTGGGACTTTCAAGAAATGTAGAAAAGGCTTTAAAAGTGAGACATTAAAGAAAAAGAGGGAAACTTACCTAGCAGCTCTGTTTCATAACACAAGTCATGTCTAACGCATCATTGCAGTTCAACAGGGAAAATCTGAAGTTTTCAGTAAATGATACTAGATATCCATATTGAAACAAGTGTAGATGGGCCTCTCGCTACATCATTTCATACACATAAATCAAAGATTTAAATGTGAAAGACACAGGAGTAGAGCGATTGGAAGAAAAGATAAGATAACATCTTTGTGACTTTTGAATAGACAAAAACTTCTTAGATCAGACCTAGAATGACTAACCATAAAAGAAATATACTTGATACATAGGACTATATTAAACACCATTAAGTGACTGAAAAGGCAACTCATACAGTGAGAGGTGATATCCCTGAAACATATTTCTGACAAAGTACTCAGTGTATTCAGAATACACATGGACACACACACACACACACACACACACACACACACCATAAACTCAGAAATCAAAGTGAAAAGGAGACAAACTAATGAAAAAAAAAATGGACAAAGGACTTAAAAACATATTTTGTGGAAAAAAAAGATATTCAAATTCTCTGTTAGCATAAAACGGTGCTTAACTTCATTAGTGAAATGTAAATTAAAACCTCAATGAGCTATCACTACACACTGATAAGAATACTTAAAATTAAAAATATATATACCAAATTAGAAATATTATGGAATAACCCAACAATGATACACTGCTAGTAGGCAAGTAAATTGGTACAATGTTAGCAAACATTTGGACAGCACCTACTAAATTAAAATATATGGGTACATTGTGACCCAACAATTCTATTCCTAGACATTAGATTGTATCCTATGAAACTGCCAATATTCAATTGTTTGTGATTTACAAAAATGACAATTTCATATAGTTCAATACCCAGAAGAAATGTTTCTGTATATTCACCAAATATTATTTTCGGAGTGTTTCAAGCAATACTATTTATGTTAGTATCAAACCGGAGACTAATAGATTGCTCAACAGAATCAAGAGTGGTCTATTCATATCACTGACTATAAAGTAGTTGAGAATATACGATTTACAACTGCACCCAACTGTATGGATGCATCGAACAAAGATACTATTGATGAAAGAAGTCAGTCAGTAAGAAGCACATACTGTATGATTTGGGTTATGCAAAGTACAAAAACAGTCAAAACTAACCTAGATGTTACAAGTCTAGAGACTGGTTATCCCTGTTTGGGTTAAGCAGTAACTGAAAGAGATCAGGAGAGGGCTCGTGGTGAGCGGATGCTGACCTCTATCTTAATCTGGTGCTCAGTTCGCTGTGAAGTTTTCATGAGCTGTACATGCACAAGCGCAATTTTTAATATCAATGTCATACTTCACTATTCAAAAAATAATAATAATAAGTTTTTTCCATGCTGTCAAGGTACATTTTGAAGATAAGTTCAAAAGTAGTTAGAGAAATAGTCAGCTTATTGGGAAGGTGTATAGATTACTGAGAATCCTTCACATGAAAGCAATACTCAAAGTCCCCCTACGTTTATAAAACCAGACACAAAGTTATACTCAAAGCACTGCTAGATGCTGCAGAAATTATGGAGATGATTCTGAAAGCTATGACTTAACAAGGACAGATTGTAAAAAAAAAAAGATTCTCCTTGCATGATCTGCTATGCTATGGTTTTGACATAAATTGGTATATGTGAAGGCTGTCACATTAGCTATTTGCAAATGTAGAAACAATTATGTAGAGCAGTAGTAATTCAGAGGTGCTCATAAGCTTCAGCATTACAGTTTCCTTTACCCAATAAAGTGGAAATGATTTTTTTTTTTAATTTCCCATCTTGTACAAAGTACTTTCATGGTATCAGTCACTTGCCTATAATGACCTTTTTCACTTCCATAGAGGGGCCTAATGTAATTCTGGAACAACAATACTTTATATTACTATTCACCATCCATTTTCACCTCTTAGGTTTGATAATCGACTGACACTTGAGAACATTTAATATCTCCGTTGTATAAAAAAATCAATTTTTACTTTATTTACATGCATGTAAATTAAAGTTACTTCAATTTACCGGGTCTAAATTCACTTCTCTTTGGACATTATGAAGCAGTTGTCCATCCATTTTTAGCAGAGGTAATAAATATATTTTCAGATTAACAGATTATTTTTATTCAGACACAGGTATGCTGTTGTATAATTGTTTCATTTATTCCTTGTTAAACTTTAGGTGTATCCGTTTTTTTCACAAATATTAATAAAACACTTTTTGTAGGTAAGGAAACAGTACTGGCAATATGTCTGTAAACAAAGGTGGATGTCCTACAGTACAAAACATCGGAGAACTACAAATTGATTTAAAATCAATATTAGCCTTAAAAAGTAATTAAATTTTCTTTCAGTTAATCTCAAGTCTATGATCGAACATTAGATTAAAAATTCAAGAATCTGCTATGGTTGTAATTAATTTAAATTTAACAATGGATGGCGATAAGAGAGAATGATGATCATAACTTATCTTTGTATAACAGTTTATTAATTTGAAAGCTGAGTCTCAGAAAGCTAATTTATCCAAGATCATAAATTTAGCACATAGCAAAGCTAGGGCTAAATAATAAATTTCAGAATTGTTTGCTTAGTATACTTTCTACTATACTAGGGCTCTATCTTCAAGACCAATTGGCCAAAATACTTGTTCTAATTTAATTTGAATGAAAAAGGGGGAAGGAAGGGAAGCGAGGCAGGTATAGTTTGCCTAAAGAGGAAAAATTGTACACCTAACCCAGTCTACAGGATGTCTATGTAATAGTAATAAAGGACAAGTAAAACAGGGAAGGTAACTTGAGAACTAGTGCCATTGAGTTACGGTTTGTGCCTGGACTTCTTCCAGGGCTCCAGTCCTTAGGTCCCCGCATGCCACATAAGTCGGGAACACAGGCTATTTTTGGACAGGGAAACTTGGCACATTAGTCATACTCTCTCAGCCAGCAGGAGTGAGAGGGAAACACCAGGATAAAAAATAAACAAGTGGGAAGCCCTACGGGGCAATCACAACCACTTAATTTTATAACTTCAGGCACTCTAAAGCAGTCTACTGAATGTACAATAATAGGTGATGTTAAAATTATACTGCACATACGCCATTCCTTAAACTTAAAGACTGACCTCTAAAGAGATATTATTTGGGCATAGGAAATGAGCAAATATATCTATATCTAGTTTATATCCATATTGATGTAGATGTCTAAAATCTATATCATTTGTATCTTGCTATATATATCTGAATAGATTTACAGATGTTCAAATGAGGATTTGAATGGTACTCAAAATACTCCGGTGCAGGAATTATTATGGCATTTGTATTGAATCAAACTCCATCTGATTCTGAGTCCTCATCCCTCTGCCATGGTGGGAAATTCAGTGTTGGAGACTCAGGATTCCGCAGATCTTCCACAGAGCACATTCGTCAGTGCCACCCCCATTCCTAACTGGGTCTTCAGTGCATGCCAGTTCCCTAAGATTCCTTTTGCCCAGGTCAGATACTTTGGCCATGGGTACCATTTCTCCCTGTGGTTTGGAGTCTTCAGTTTGGAATCTATCTCCCCATACAACACCACTACCTTTTGTAGTCCACTAAGTGTACAAGGCTCTAGATGATGAACAGAGGTGGGGGCCGTGGGAGGGGCAGGGTTCGCTGCCACTCTTGTGCCTGTAGACTTCCTGACCCTCCTAGTCTGAGGAAAATTCATTTTCTCAAATTTCAGCATTTCATCACGCCTTCTCTTCATTTAGTAATCAAACAAAACCCAACCATCCTGAAAAGGGCAGCGTTCTACAAAACCAAGCCAGAAATTCAAGTTTCCTGAGTTAATCTTTGCATTGCATTTCACATCTCAAGACTCTGCTGTGGCAAGGGGTCTCTTAGAATTGGCTACCTTCAGGGGAAGGGTGGAGATGTGAGTATACAGAAATGAAGAAACCCCAGTGAGATTCTGAATAGATTACTTGTTACATGTAAGGCCACAAATATAAAGGGTATTAATTTGTATTAGCAAAACCAGTATCCAATTGTGCTTAAAAAAACAAAAAAAAAGCTCTCTATGCCTTGATATCTCTGATTTTCTTCTCCTCCCATGATTACATTGCATGTATCCCTTGCTGTTCTTGTTATTAATAGTAATGTTTCACTTTGTTTGGGTTTGGCTTGGTTTAAATTATATGCTTTTCTTATCTAATGTAACCATGGGTTAGTTCTTAGGGTCAGTTAGTGTTTGTTTGTTTGTTTGTGTGTGTGTGTGTGTGTTTGTTTGTTTTAGGGGGACAGTAATTTATATGCATTGCTGAGAATTCTCCTTATCAGAAGAGCTCCTATTTTTAGTTTTTTTAAGCTGTAGCTAGCACAAACTTGTAGAAATCATGAATCTAATATCTGATCAGCTTCGGAAATGCCACTGTGGCTCTGGTAGTTGGCTCTGTTCTCTGGGCAGCTCTGAAGTTTGAAGACCCCTGAGTTGCAACCCACACTGGCTTCCGAAGAAGAGCAGTCTCAAAGGTAAATAAGCCCTAATTTTCTTTCTTTCTTTCTCTCTTTCTTCCCTTCCTTCCTTCCTTCCTTCCTTCCTTTCTTCCTTCCTTCCTTCCTTCCTTCCTTCCTTCCTTCCTTCCTTCCTTCCTTTCTTTCTTCCTTTTTTAAACAATGTCAGACACTTATCCCCTTGGCTACAGCCATAACTTATTTTACAATGGAACTGTTGTATTATCTATTCTTGTACACAGAGTTTTTAAAAGCAGGCTAACAATTCTTAATATTATATAACTTTTGAAAGTTATATGCCTAAAGGTACAAAACTGACAGTGTTCAGTGAGTGACAAGACATCAGACTTACATGCTTGAACTTCCTTCATTTACGTGGTTTAGAATGAGTGTTTCCTGTTTTCATAGAACACTCATCCTTCTGTTCTAAGTAGAAAGTCACAGCAAGAGAAAGACTGTGGTTAGAGTCAACGGGAGTCTGCCCAGTGTCCGAGTTCTGCTTCACTTTTTTTTAATTAAAGTTTATCGGGGTGACAATTGTTAGTAAAGTTACATAGGCTTCAAGTGTACAATTCCATAATGCATCATCTATATATCACATTGTGCTTTCACCACCTAAAGTCAGTTCTCTTTCCATCACCATATATTTGACCCCATTTACCCTCATCTACCACCCCCTCCCCCCTTACGCTCTGGTAACCACTAAACTATTGTCTGTGTCTATGAGTTTCTGTTTCTTCATTTGTCTTGTTTCTTTGTTGTTTTCAGTTTTATATCCCACATATCAGTGAAATCATATGGTTCTTGACTTTTTCTCTCTGAGTTCTGTTTCAATTTACTGACTCCCCTCCTAATACCACATTTCACAATTCAGTTAACAATTGTAAATACGTTTCTATATATATTATATATTTTGCACAAAGCCTAGTTTTAGGGAAAATGTAAAGAAGACTGAAATGGTAGCACATATTTAATCAATGAACTTCAAAATTAATAAATTACCTCAGGGAGAAATATTTTAAACTTAAGAGTTCGAGGTTTGGAGTGAATTTTTATTGCAGAGATTTTTATCAAGAGCTCCTCAAAGAAATCTCCCAGCCTAATGCAAGGTATTTTCCATATCAAAAGAAAAACAAAAGCCATAATCTGTGTATATAATGTAAGGATTCATAATTGGCATTGAGTTTATTCATGGCCTCTAACTAAAGAAACCCCATTTACTGTAATTCTTGATAAGCAGTGAGTGAAGCTATATCATGTCATTCAAATTTCTCAAGGTAAGAATTTAAGACAATAGAATTAGTCTTATGGAATTCACATTTCATTATTTATAATATTATGGAATGATCATTGAAAAGCTTTTTTTGTTTGTTTTTGTTTTTTTTGTTTTTTGTTTTTTAATTAAAGTTTATTGGGGTGAAAATTGTTAGCAAAGTTATATACATTTCAGGTGTACAATTCTGTATTACATCATCTATAAATCCCATTGTGTGTTCACCACCCAGACTCAGTTCTCCTTCCATCACCATATATTTGGTCCCCCTTACCCTCATCCCCCACCCCCCACCCCCCTTACCCTCTGGTAACCACTAAACTGTTGTCTGTGAAAAGCTTTTTAATGAAAATGTATTCACCGTAAAACTTAAAGATAATTTAACCACTCTTTCCTTTTAGAAGTATTCTATTTATAGCATTGAGCAGATCTTTCCCAGT
Source organism: Rhinolophus sinicus (assembly GCF_057876585.1). Lineage (NCBI taxonomy): Eukaryota > Metazoa > Chordata > Mammalia > Chiroptera > Rhinolophidae > Rhinolophus > Rhinolophus sinicus. The sequence continues at coordinate 91,186,785 of NC_142502.1, forward strand.
TTTTCACTGTAATGGTGTCATCTATAGATACATATGTTCTGAAGGTAACAGTGACTACTTTCAGACAGTTAAATGTCTGTTAGTAAGTATCATTTATGTGTTTAGTAAAAACTGTATACATGGTTCTGCCGTCGTGGATTTAAGTCTACATTAGCACTTAGTTGTATTTAAATTTTGAGGTCTTTCACTTAATTAAACTTCTGGCTAAACTCTACTTTTACTGTCATGTGAATTCTCAGAAACAAATAACGTTTTACCAGCTTCATCACACGTAGCTATACTTGAAATTGGATTTTTTTATTTAATCATGCAAGGGCAGGAGTTACCAGATAGAATTGACCTCTGTACTCTGTAGGATTATAAAAGTTTTAGAATCAAAGTTGATCTTGTTCTTAAGAGTTTAATTATTCCATATTACAGAATTTGTGTTAAGCAATATTCTTCACCCAGTCTAAAAATCTACCTCACATCTGTCCTCTAATTTATGGTAATTACGCTGAATCTTGAAATTTTGTATCTTAGCAACACCTTACAAAGGTGTTAATACCTGATAGTGGTAACATTTGGAAAACTTCATTAGGAACACTTTTGATAAAATAAGACCAGAGACAGTACAAATGAAGAATAAAACACAGGGTAAGCCCCTGGACACACAGGATGTTGTGGCTTAGGGATGAAGGAAGATGAAGAGGTTTCTGAAGGAAAGATGGTGAACAATGATATTAAAAATCAAATTCTGATTCTCTCCAAATTTTGCTTCAGATAATTTCTTTGAAATTACCCAAGACTTTTAAGTTGATAGGTTTAAACTGTATTAGATAAGTGGATTTTTAAAATATAGAGTCTTTTCATTCTCTATGAATATATTTTATGATAATATTTGAATTGAATCCACAGTACTAGTATCAAGGAGTTGAATTTGTTCCCATAGTTTTCAACAATATTCACACAGTTGCTGAGCTTTACTTGTTAGCAAGTGATGTACTTAAGATATTGACTTTTTTTTTAAACGAAATATTTTTTTTTTTTTTAATTGGGGAATACTGGGGCACGGTGTGTTTTTCCAGGACCCATCAGTTCGAAGTCATTGTTCTTTCAATCTACTTGTGGAGGGCGCAGCTCAGCTTCAAGTCCAGTCCCCGTTTTCAATCTTAGTTGCAGGGGGCACAGCCCACCATCCCATGCAGAAATTGAACGGGCAACCTTATTGTTAAGAGGTAACGCTCTAACCAACTGAGCTCTCCAACCACCCCAAGAGACTGACTTTTGAAACACTTCATGAATTTAAGATAAAAAGTGATGTGAAATACTGAAACTGTTTTTGGTGTGTGCCTTTCCATGTGGCTACCTTTCCTTATCAATAAAAAGACCAGCTACATCACAGTATAGGGAAATAAATGTACTTTGGAAACAGAGAATGTTACCTCCCTTAGAAAGGTAGGTATGCAGTGGGGATCTTGATTTTCAGGGGGAAAAAAAGATATAGAAAGAGTTCTGTTTTGCAAGTTTATTTCATAAAACAAATGTCCCACATCTTGGAAGAGATAATCACTGGGAAGGGAAGAACTCTAGAAAGTAGGAAAGATGAGAAATGAAACTGGGCCAGGTTTTTGGAAATGATTTGCCTCTAGGTAGGAAGTGACTTCATCAGAAACCAAGAGACCTATAACCCTAGATCTCAGGAATGATGGAGTAATGTGAAAGTGTAGAGACCTGGATATGGAATCAACATACAGAGTGCAGTCATTTATCTATAGGACTGTGCAGAACCTGTCAAAATACACAAGCAAGAAAATGCTGATCTTATCATGTTTTATCTATGGCTTTGAGAGAGTAATGTTTGGACAGGAAGTAAGTCCCTGGGTTTCTTGGGAAATTCAAAATATGTGTAAGAAAAAAAGCATGGTATTTGAATATCACAATTTCTGGTGAATGTCCCTCACCTTCTTCTCTTACTTAACCTGTTGATTTACATCATTCCTTCAAAATACTTCCCCACCTTACTGATCTCAGAAATCATATCTTTCACTTCAGATCTCTGAACCATCTTTTTTTCTTTATAATAAAGATCTGTAAGTAAATAAGCCAGTTAAATTTTCTGTTTATTGGACATTTCAGATAACTAAAAAGCAAAATATTTACAAATCCTTCTCTTCCCACAGATGCATTAAAAACCACCAATCTGAAATTAATGAGAAAATATTTTGTTCTGTGTTTTTAACAGACATAATTTCAAATGCTTTACTTGTCCTCTTTCTCATGTCGCTAACCATCATCTTCTACTTGGGTATCTTTTAGGGTAGCTGCACTCAGTAGATGTTACCTCTAGACGAGTAATTTACAGAAGATTTTGGCCTTGGAGACTCTCATAATAGGACAATAAGAGCTCAATGCTGTTCTTGCAAAGACCCCATAAAAGTCCAACACATGGGACATGCAATCTGTAGAATTAAATTTCAATATCTTTTCATGATTTAATCCTATGAAATAGCTTCCTACATTTGACCTCAACTGCCGCAGTGTCAACTTTGTTGATGGATACAGTTAAAGAAAATGGTGCTGACTCTTTCTCTGCACCCATTGTCTACGTGGCAGAAATAGAAGGGGCTAGACCCTTATCAGGGCAGGACTCACTAAATGCACTGTTAACCCACTCCAGGCCAATGAAAAAGCAATACCTAGCCCAGGAATAGCAAATGCAAGCAAAGCATGCCACCACCACTTTATACTTCCATCTCAGTATTTATTCTAGCACCAAACTTGTCTTCAGCAGCTATGTCAACATAACAATCTAGAAACCCACTATACCCTGACGATAATAGACAGCCCAGTTAAAGCCCATTTCTCCTCTTGGACTAGCTTGTTTTTAGAAACGGTGGTAGAATCTTAATTCCACAGGTCACTCTCAAGGATGCTGACTCACTGGAACTCTTCGCCCTTTCTGGATTTCAGATTTGGGGCTTTTTACCATGAACTTTAATCTCCTGGCACTAATTCAGTTTTGGCAACTCTTACCCATGGCCTACACCAGCTTTTACACTCTTCCAGTAGAGATTGTCGCATTCCACCCTTGAAGGAAACAGCTCATGTATTCAAAATGATGTCTAAATATAAAAGTCATTCATTTTGAAAAGGAAGATAGTACTTTAAGTAATCTACTAATACATCTATGATTTATTCTACAGTTTGCTTATCTCCCTAGAGTAGAATTTTCTTTCATGTGTCCAATGCTACTGAATCTTCCTTCTTTTTAAACTTCGTTTGATAGTCTCATTTCGTTTAGTCTTATAGGACAACTCCAAAACACCTTATCTTTTCAAATTTTAATGTGCCTCTGGGCAAGTTACAGAAACCAGTATTAGAGACAGAAATCCTGTTTTTATGCGTATCTGAAATAAATCTAAGTCATGTACCTATGAGTACCATAACATTTATGCCTGTAGACATTTCCCTTTTGAAATCCAAGGTGAGGTTGAAATAAAAGCCTTAAAAGCCACAATTTCTATTGTATCAGCTGCATGACTCTCATCATGTAAGTGTGACGGGCCAGCCGCCACGAGTCGATCAGTACCTGAATGGGGGAGTGGGAATGAAATAAAAGACACACACAAATGCTAATGCGGCCGGTCTTCAGTCATGCTGAAGCCCTGAGTTTATTATCTCTAACCAATATATACAGTTTGAGTACGTGCAGTTAAACGAAGAAGATATGCATTATCTCAGCGAAAGTAAATCTTTCCAGCCTCAACTTTACTTTGACATAGAAGATACAAGGTCACTGAAACTCACAAAAGTAAATATCTCAAGGAGACAGAACCTACCAATTGTCCAGAAAGCCCTTAGTTTTCTGTGTCTGGGAACTGGCCGTTTTCACCACATTCCTCAGCAGCCGTTAGGCGCTTCTCAGATAAGGCAGAGACAATGTTATGGGGGCAGAAACCGAGCCAGTCTGCAAGGTTCAGGGCTGCAAGAAACCATGGCTCCCCACATGTAAGTCAGATAAACCTCGCTCAGAGAAAAACTTGCACAAATATTTTGTAGGTCTTATTTTACTAGACACATTCAAACTCTTCAATCTTGTTCCTTTCCCATTATTTCACTTATCTGCTCTTATCTTCGGAAGAGAAGGTTGTGTCTATAAAAGGAACATTTCCCAACTTCAAGACTTGCTATACAGCTATAGTAGTGGTAAACTGGTATTGGTAAAATAAAACAAATAGATAAATGGAACAGAATAGAGAGCCCAGAAACAGTCCCTATAAATATAATCAACTGATCTTTGACAAAGGAGCTAAGGCAGTACAATGGAGCCAAGATAGACTCTTTAACAAATAGGGCTGGAACAACTGGACATCTGCCAGCAAAACAATGAATTTAGATATAGACCTCACATCCTTCCTAAAAATTAGCTCAAAATGGATCACACACCTAAATGTAAAACACAGAACTATGAAACTCCTAGAAGATCACATAGGCGAAAACCTAGATGACTTTGGGTATGATGATGCCTTTATAGATACAGCAAAGACACAATCTATGATAAAAATAATTGATAAACTGAACTTCATTGAATTAAAATTTTCTCAAGGAGAAAATACTTGGAAGAGACAAATCCCATAAAGGACTGTTAATCCAAAATATAAACAACTCAAAACTCAATAAGATGAACACCTAGATCATTGGTCTTCATGTCTATGAATTCTTAGAACAGCTAACAATAAACAAAATATTTTGACATTGTCAGGAAATAATGGAAGTCAAGAGATGGATGGGTCCAGAAACTTTGTACCACATACATTTTCTGAGAAGGATTACTTTTTAATCTTACATTCTAATGTAATTTTGTGGAAATGAAAAACTTAAAAGACCATTTTGCAGATGTATAAAAATTCACATGCATTCTGCTTAAGAAGCCTGAACATGAACTATGGAAAGGACATTAGACTTTACTGCTCTTTCTGAGGTCTCTGTATGATTATGTATATTATTCCTCAACCTGTAAGAAGAAAATAGGTTATTAAGTTTGATAGACACAACACAGAGATAAGTAACAACAGGAAGGGTTTATTTCATTATCATTAGCTGTATAGCTCTGGGATTAGGAATTCAACTACTTGATTTAGAGAGCACTAATCTGCCATCACAAGCTTAAATATTATGAACCGTGAGTCCTTTAATTCATGCTGAGCTAAAAAGAGAAGTGGTTTTATGCCCTGAGAAAACAAGTCCTTTTCCTCCCTCTTTCTAGTGTTTGTCCTCAAATTGCCCTGATGTAAGTGTCTATTAGGAGCCTATTCAAACTTGGTGGTATATCTTCCAACTGAGTCAGACTTTAGATATTCAAAAATTTTTTTTCCTTAATGAGAAATCTTCACCTGTTCTGAACAGCACAGTATTCAAAATAGTGTTGTTTTCTGATTTAAATATGCTTCTCTTTTCAACCAATCTATTCTTAAATATTAATTTAATGAATTCTACTAAATAAAATGGACTTTTGCAAATGGACTTTCGAGGGACTTGTTTTGTAGTAATGATGAATTATTTATTGTTCATATTGTCTAGAAATCCAGTATTGAACCATTTTATATGGGCTTGGAGTTTTCTTATACTGTCCCTTTAAAAGTGTGTAAAAGAGGTCAGCAAGTTGTTAATCCAGGTCTTGGCACTGGGCATTACTGCAGAGATCTCAATGTCCTGTAGTTTCTCCTGCCAAAGTATGATGTCAGCAATTGATACCATCATTGGGCACTGAGGGCATACAGTGTGCTGCCCTGGGTACACTGCCGCTCACTTGCACTGCTGTTTAGCACACATTTAAGGTCAGTCTAGATAATAATTGCTGGTAGTCCTCGTCCTGCATGATCTGACTCTAGTTTAACCAGGAGTACTAATCCATAAAGAGAACGTTGAAATGTAATTAGCTTCCAGCATTGTTTGAGGAATCTGCTTAGACATTAATACTCACATTTCCTTCCATCAGTTTTTGTTGTAGTCGGTGTCCATTTGCTGATCATTTGTTCTTCTCTCTAAAAAGCTGGGGTACGATCAAAGAATCATCATATCTTTAAGCATGTCTATAAGTTTTTAGAGAGTGACTTAACCAGTACTTTTGAAGAAAAGATTAAAATGGCAGTCAAACGTCTATGCTTCATCCTGGTTGTACTATTAGTTAGTGCAAAAGTAATTGCAGATTTTGCAATTATTTTTAACCTTTTAAACTGCAGTTACCTTTGTACCAACCTAATATAAATTTAGCTCTACAGTCTGCCTTCATCCCTGGGTTTCTTTTTTCTTTTTCTTTTTCTGTTTTTTATTGTTGTTGTTGTTGTTGTTGTTGTTGTTTGTTTTGCTTTGTTTTAATCTTTAAATTGACACAATTTCCTTAAGTTCTTTTCTGCCTCCAAAAATTCTACAAGTTTATGAATGGTTATAAAATCAACACTTCAGATGAGCTTTTTTTTTTAGGAAATAAGACTTAAAATATAGGCATTCCATATGTTTTAAGTTTGACATGATAACTGCTCTGGTCTTAATTTCAAGACGATCAGGGAAAAAAAGCAATAAACTTTTATTCTTCCTATCACGGAGACTCATCTCCATATTAATTCAACTTTTGATTGTATATTAGTTAAGATTCTTTGGTCTCAAGTAACAGAAACAAAAGCATCTCCCAGAACACAGTGGCAGGGAGTACAGCTGGACCCTGTAAAGGAGTTGAACCAGAGCCTTAGGAACCATCAGGAGATGTGTGGCAGTCAGAGCTGGTATTTCTCTCTAGGCAGTTCCACCCACAGCTCTTGGTTTAAAGAGCACTTTTTCAGAAGAGCTGTGCTTTTCCCAGCTTCCTCCAGTGTAAAGTTTTCCTCCTGTTATACTTCCTCATTTCAAGTGTCTTTGCTTTCTTGGTACTTAAGAGTATTTCTATTATATATTTATTCTATGGGTGTGCTTATTTATTATAGATCTATTTGTGTGTGTCTCACTGTGAACTTAAGCTCTCAGAATGTATGGGTCCTAACCATTAGATTCATTAACGTTTCCCAAGCAGCTAGCACAATAGCCACATAAAGTCAGTTCTGGGTAAGTGGTTGTTGAATGAATGAATAGGGCCATATGGTTCTTTTCATCTTTAATACTCTCTGTATGGTAAGCCTCATGCTTTTCTCTACATACAGGCTTGCTTCCATGTTCGTCCACATATGTGGGTGTCATTCTGACCATTGATCATCTACCTATGAATCCTACTTCCACCCTTGAGTGCATCACAGTATAATAACACAATATAAGAGTTGGAAGTGTCCCATCTGGCTTCATTCAAACTACCAATTAAAAATAAGAACGTTCTCAGGGCACAGTAATGGAAAAATGCTAAGATTAGAATATAAACTCTCAATAAAAGCTTAGTCTTCAAGCAGGGAAAATGGGATCATTCAGTCTCTTCTGAACATAACACTGATGTATATCATGCAACTTTTTTTTTGTTCCTAATACGTTCTCAGTACTAGTGCTGGGTATTGTGAAGGACTTAAAAGACAAAGGAAAATAAGGGTTTAAGAAAGTTCCTATTCTATGGAAACTTAGGCTGTAACTCTGAAGTCAAGTTCACATAAATTAGGCAGTTCCAAATTAAACAGTAAAACAGTCTTCTAGGATCTAAATAATTATGGACTTTTCCCTTTGGAAGATTTTTGATTTATAAAGACCAAATCCTTGATAAGGTATGCCAACTGTGTGAAAAAGATCTATGTAAGTTGTATATACTAGGTCTGACAATTATGTTCGCGAACTCGTTGCAATTATGTTGCTGACCTTTTTTGATATCAAAGGGATTATTCATTATGAATTTGTACCAACTGTACAAACAGTTAACCAAGTTTATCATTTGGAAGTGCTGAAAAGGCTGCATGAAAAAAGTTAGTCGACCTGAACTTTTCGCAAACAATTCATGGCTCTTGCATCACGACAATGCACCAGCTCACATGGCACAGTCTGTGAGGGAGTTTTTAGCCAGTAAACGAATAACTGTATTGGAATACCCTCCCTCCTCACCTGTTCTGGTCCCTAATGACTTCCTTCTCTACCTGAAGATAAAGGAACTATTGAAAGGAAGACATTTTGATGACATTCAGGACATCAAGGGTAATACGACAACAGCTCTGATGGCCATTCCAGAAAAAGAGTTCCAAAATTGCTTTGAAGGGTAGACTAGGTGCTGGCATCAGTGCATAGCTTCCCAAGGGGAGTACTTTGAAGGTGACTATAGTGGTATTCAGCAATGAGGTATGTAGCGCTTTTTCTAGGATGAGTTCATAAACTTAATTGTCCAACCTCATATATGTGTATACACACATACACTAATTACATGAAAAATTAATTATAGAAAAAGGCTGTAGTATTTAAAATTTCCAACATAATATGTATTATTGACCTTTCCATAATCATTATTGTGTATAATAAAGAAACATTAGAAGATAAAAACAGAAATTATTACAGTGATTATCTAGGCAGTGCAGAAAATAATGAGGTAGAAAGGACAGGAGTACAAACTAGTTTTTTTAAAAGTATAACTTTTTGTATAATTATGAATTACTTGACAAAGATTTGACACTGAACTAATTTTCCATTAGAAGAGATGCTTATTACATTGCATAAGACTAAAAACAGCATTTGTTTTCCTAAACTTATTAGGAATAATTCTTATTTGCTAGACCAATCATGCATTATTTCTATGGATTGTGTCATCATAAAAGAAAACAACTTCATTGAAAGTAAGTTATGATGAATTTGTTGTAAGAATAAGCAGTAATAGAGACCATTGATAAAACAAATTAATTGATTTTGCCTTTCTTCCTGTGTTATCACAATGTTATTCATGATCTTTAAATGCTTCTACTCAACTAAATTTAGCTACATGTTAATTAGTCCTCCTTTTACTCACTTTTTAAAGCCAATTAAGCATAAGAAAGTTATCAGCCTTGTTTTAGTGTCTGACTTTTTTTTCTCATGAAATATTTCCTCATTATTTGTCTCTTGGCACCTGTAAGAATCAGGAGCTAAACTAATGATACCTAATGAAATAAATGGAAGGAAATTAGACAATTTTGAAATAGGGGGAGAAATAAATGTATGTAGGCATCTTGGGGTGAGGTAGAGCACAAATAATAAAAAGCTGAAAGTGTTGACATCTTTACATATTTGATTCAGAAGGGCAAATTTGCAGCAACATGGATGAACCTGGAGGACATTAGTTAGGTGAAATATACCAGACACAGAAAGAAAAGGAAACTGCATAATCTCACTTATATGTGGAATCTAAAAAAGTCACATAAGTAGAAACAGAGTAGAATGGTCATTACCAGCAGCAGGGATTTGGGGGACACGGGAAGATGTTGGTCAAAAGGATCAAAGTGGCAATTATATAGGATTAATAAGTCTAGAGATCTAATGTGCAGAATGATGACCACGGTTAATACTGTACTAAATCCTGGAAATTTGCTAAGAGAACATTTCAGGTACATACACACACACACACACACACACACACACACACACACACACACAGTGAAATCTACGTGAGGAGATGGATATGTTACTTAGCTTGACTGTAATAATCATTTTACTTTGCATATGCATATAAATCATGTCGTATACCTTAAATATATACAATTTTACATTTTTATTAAATATATATATATATATTTATACAATTGTATATATTCAAAATTTTAAATCTTTTAAATAAAATTTAAAAAATAATGGGCAAAATGGTGTAAGGTAGAGTTAAAAGAAATTTAGGAAAACTTATTGGCCTTCTCTAAACTATAAAATAAAGGTAAAAAAATTTAAAAGATTTTTGTAAGTTGCTAATTCAGTTTACCTTATTATTAACGTTTATCTTTAATTCTAGGCTGCTGTGTCAATACACTGAGGTGATCATATTTTCTGACCAAAAATTCATGTAGATATACCTAGAAATTTTTCTAAATTTTATATTTGTGAGTTGTAGTATTGACAATATTAGAAAAGTATTGACAATATTAGAAAATTTCTATTCAAAAATTAGCAAAATTTAGAAGGTCATTGATTTGATCTAAATGAAAAGTGATGTTTCAAGAGTGGTACATAAATGCATCTTTTGCACTGCACAACTAATATTGTCATCCTTTAAGACAATGTTCCTGAAAGAACTCATTTTTGAAATAGATGTCAATTCTTTGCCAGTAGATTAGTGTCTTCTAGCTTTCACAAGGTCAGTAATATTATGGTATCATAGTGGATAGTAAATGTTGACCACCTTTTGTGTAAGACATACATTATCATCTATTTTCTTGAAAAGAAATTCAGTACATAATTTCTAATTAATTGTCCACTCCTATTTTTAAACTCATTGTTGTGTTAATTGCAAAACCAAATAGTATTACTGAACAACAAAATTATACATTTATATTATACCAAAAAATGGTAAAACCATTTTAATGTATGGTTAAAACCATTTGAACCATACAATTGATACTGATGGCAGAACTACTCAAGTTCTATTTCCTACATATAGTTTATGTGTACATCTACCCAGTGATTTCCCATGCTTTCCACTCATCCTATCAACTGGCTTCAGGTTGCTTCATGTATCTCTCAGGCAATAGCAAAGGCCCTGGACAGCAAATTTGAGTACTTCTCTAATATTACGCAAAAACAGACAGAGTTGGTTGTCTCCAGTTGCTTATATCTGAGAACACTTATCAGCAGGCACTTTGCATGCTATCCTTGAAAGAAAGGTATTGAGTATGTTCTATCTGGTCTGGAGAAGATCAGTAAGAAAGATAGATTTCAGATTTAACCAGGTGTCCAAACTGCAAACTTTGCCCACTGTCTATACTACTAGTTGAGACCATGGCAGACATTACAAATATAGAGTAGAGGCCTGTCAAACCCACCGCTGTGTATAGAGAAGGGCTTCTGGCATAAACCATTACTTGCCTAGGGAACCATGTGTTGTCACCCTAGTAATAACCATGGGGAAAAATAGAGTGGAAGCTGGTATTGCTAAATCATGTCCAGTATGTCAAAGCTAGTAGAACAACTTGACTTACATATGACGAAAGGATTTAGGGCACATTGAAAAGAACATAGGGAGGGGTTCTATTTTAGTCTGTTCAGGCTGCTATCAGAGAATACTATAGACTTGGATGGCTTATAAACAACAGAAATTTCTCGTAGTTCTACAGACTGGGAAGTGCAAAATCAACGTGCTGGCAGATTTGATGTCTAGTGAGAATCCGCTTCCTGGTTCACAGATCACTGTCTTCTCTCTGTGTCCCCATATGGCAGAAAGGGGCAAGTGAGCTTTCTAGGGTCTCTTTGTAAGGGCACTAATCTTATTCATGAGGGCTTCACCCTCATAACTTAGTCACTTCCCAAAGGCCTCACCTCCAAATACCATCATATTGAGGATTAGGTTTCAACATGTGAATTTTGGGGGAACACAAGCATTCAGTCTATAGCAGGCACCAGTAGAGTAGAACGTGTGAATATCCACCGGGAATAGATATGCCCTCACCCAGGTATTCTTAATTTGTATGCACGGTCACCTCCAGGGCCTGGACATCAGCCCCAGGAAGTCATGTCAGATTTGGTTCTGATACTCACACTTGCTGAGGTAAAACAACCATTTTCCTTCCTATTTCCCTGGGAGTACGTTAGGGGTTAGAAAACATTTCTAATAACATCTTCAGAACACACAGCATCCTAATTTATAGTATCCCCTTTTCCTAGAAGGCTCCTCGCCCAACACTTCTCAGTATAGCCACAGTAGATCCAGACAGATATCCTTCTGCCCCTGACTCTCTTTCTAATAGAGACTGTCCTTGCTGAGTCAAAATAATTTTCAGGTACTTCTGTATTCTTTGTGCTGAATAAGAGGATAAAAAAGTTTAAAATCTTAATGAGGTGGTCCAACAAAAAAAGCACAGGGGTCACAGTTGGAGCCTTAAAATGGAAGTCAGTATATAAAACTCTATTTCTGCTTCAGCTCTTTTGTTATTCACCATCTCTTTTAATACTTAAAAATTCATGTCCATTTAAGCTCACGTCGATCCATTTCTCCTATTTCTTTGTTTATTGCACATGTTAAATAAGAAAGCCCACGTTTCATATATATATATATATATATATATATATATATATATATATGAAAGATAATTTGTGCTGATGCAAGCATACACAGGGATCTTTTTATTTGCCAAGAGTACCTTCTGCCTTCTGGCACAGACATCATTTTACTTTAAACAAATGAGTTCTAGTTTGACAAGAGTGAGTGAAACAAATGCTCATCATAAATCAGATCAATGTGGGGGAAAAAAGTCATACTTCAGCTGAACTATATTATTTCTGGGTTCCAGAACCACTAGAGCTTTCCAATATACAGGGTGACTCACTTTAAAAATGAGCTACAGACCCTAGCAAGGAGTAAGGTAACCCATCAAATTTGAAAAGAACCTCAGAGGAGGACGAAGAGGCAAAAGAGCTAAGGGTAATCCCAGTAGAGCAGTTTAACAAAGATATGATAAAAAAATCACTGAGAGTAGGTCAAAACTCTAATTGTGTCTCTCAACCAAATACACAAAACACCCAAAGTATTAGGTTGGTGTGAAAGTAATTGCAGTTTTTGTGATTTTTTTAACCTTTTTAACTGCAATTACTTTTGCACCAACCTAATAGATGTCCCTGCAGATCTGAGACCCCATAATGAGAGGATCTGCTGAGAGAGTCTCAGAAGGAAGATAAGCCTACAAAGAGAACATAAGTAGTCACCAGAAAAAGAGCAAGAAAGAGTGGAGAGTGCTGTTTCATGGAAGCCAAAGGATGGCAGCGTTTCAAGGAGAGGGAAGTGGTTAGTAATGTCTAAGATATTTCATAATTTGAACAATTTATAAATAAAACGTTTTATATAACGAAAAATAATCTGTTTAGTTATGTTCCCTAATTAATCAACTGTGTTCTATCCATTTAGTTATTAAAAGCAAGCCAACAAAAACATATCCTCTCATTTTATTTTAAAATCATTGGACAATACTATATGATCTCTTATTGCTTATACATGGACTCCAAACACAAAAACAAACACACAAACAGAAAAACAAGCTTACGGATACAGAGAACAGACTGATGGTTGCCGAAGGCAGGTGTGGGAGAAATGGATGGTGACCTAAAGGTATAAACTTCCAGTTATAAAATAAATAAGTCATGGGGATATGATGTTTTTTAAACTAATAAACAAGCAATCAATCAATTAATCCATCACTGGAGATAGGCTCACCACCACCAGTGAGAGTCCTCCAAGTTATATATAGCGCTTGTCACCACTTTCAATGGGGTGATATGTTGCTATTGCCTACGCTTTGGCTTAAGGAACTCAGTTCTCTCCCTTGGTTCTTTCATCTATTCTTTACAATCCAGAGACCGTGTTCAAGGCATGACTTGATTAGTGGGTAAAATAATGTTCACGAGGACCCAGTTTCTTTGATTCCTGTCTTCACTCTTCTCTATGCTGACCTTATCTCAGACAGAAAATCTCCTATAGATGCAAGACAACTACAGTACCTCCTAATCCTGTCTTTTCATCTCATTGGCTGTAATTGGTCAAACTGCTCAGCCTAAGTCAATCACTGTAGCAGGCAAAAGCCCAATATGTTAAAAGGCCTAAGCTTAGGTCATGTCATGCAATATCCTTGGAATGGCAGTAGGAAACCTATTCAAACCTAACGTGTTGAACATAGGGGACGAAAAGGGTGTGTCTCCAAATCATTATTATTGGAAGTTGAGTGCATGCTTTCTGGTCAGCCAAAAAACAGTAAAAGTCTTCTACATTTACTAGCACAGATACTTCTGCCCCTTTTTATAGACACCTTTATTAAGTACTTTTTCATCAAAGAGGCATATTGAATTCATGTAGAATAATCTGGTTCTCTGAATATAAATATTAGTACTACAATAAAAACACCAACGACAGTTACTATTCCATTTTATAATTCTCCTTTCAAAATATCTTGAATTTATTATTCTTTTCTCTCTCCATTTTACTCAGCTGGAAAAAAAAAATCTAATCTTGTTAAGCATATTAGTTACCTGCTTTGCACTGGCACTCAGGCAACTAAAACTGTTAAAATGTACACATATACACACACACACACACACACACACACACACACACTCACTTACTCATGCTTCTCAAGTTTGCTTCCCAATTTCTAAAGTGGTCATTTCACATCTTTTTTTTCCACAAAACTCCTCTAGCCATGTTCCCCCAAAACTCCTGCCTCCTACTTTAAGAAAACAGAAATGATCAAGGAAATGGTAGTTTCCTTATGTTCCACTACTTGTGCTCTTGAATTTCTGTCATCCATTGTGTTAGCGTGAAGCGTCCCTGATCCTCTCAAAAAGCCACCCTCCCCCTTTTTCTCACAGAGATTTCCTCTTGTCTTCTCCAGATATTTCCTTCATCAATTTTGCCCTTTTACTTCTGAGTCACAATGTCTTCCCCCTCTTCTGAATGATTCCCAGCTGCACACAAACATTCCAGTACCTTCCATTTAAAACTCCCTTTGCCTTTACCTTCCCTTTTAGCAAGCATCTTATTTCTGTGATGAAATGTCAACAAATAAAATGTTTACGCTTCTCTGACTTCATATTATTGTTCTCTTGGCAATATCAGCACTGTCGGTTTCTTTCACCTTCTGGAAAGTTTTCCTTCTCATATTTTCTCTTGATTTCCTCCTTCATTTCCACTGCTTCCTCTTCCTTGCTGGTTCTACCGTGTTTCCCCGAAAATAAGACCTAACCGGAAAATAAGCCCTAGCATGATTTTCAGGATGACATCCCCTGAACATAAGCCCTAATGTGTCTTTTGAAGCAAAAATTAATATAAGACCCAGTCTTATTTTGGGGGAAACACAGTAACTCCTATTCTTGATGTCTAAATATTAAGTTTTCCACAGCTCTGGCCATGCCATAATTTATTTTTATTTTTTATATGCTTGAACTCTCTCCCTAAGTAATTCAATCAATTTAAACTCAATATACAATGACCCCCAAGTTATAATCTTTAGTCATAATATTTCCCTTGAATTCCTTATTTGGATATCCATTGCCTATATAAAATCATCTACTGGATGTCTAATAAGCATATTTAACTTAACATTGCCCAAACTGTAAAGAATCCAACCCACCGTTAAAGTATCTGGATCCCTGCATTAGCTTCATGTCTTGTCACCCTGATTCCACTTCTAGTACACCAGGATTAAAATCTCTCCTTTTAAGATCAGGCATTATGCAGTTTTTCACTTAGTGGAAATAGCTGCTATACTATTTCATATTTGAACTGTACCATTCACCAACTTAACTATCAACTTTTCATAGTAGCTGTTTCAAAGAAAACCCATGCTTTCCCATTATCTAAAAAGGAGTCTCAGCTCAGGGAGATTTGATTCATAAAGATGCTAAAACAACAACAGAAGTAAGAAACTCAGTTTTTATCCACTGATCCTCTATCAGAACTTAGTTTATTTTATGAAATTGATTTCATTAAAATTGTAAAAAAGAAGTGAAATCTTACTATAACTTTTCTAAATAAGAACAAGTAAAATTTAAGGGCATTCACCTTTCCATGGAAGCATGGAGTAGAGGATAAGAAATGTAGGCAACTGTGGAATTGTCATCATTTGTTAATCCACATTATCTACTTCCTGGCTCCCATCTGTATCAATCTACATCCAATCGAGAGACAGAAACCACATAGGAATCTAAACAAGGAATGTTTAACGTAAAAATTAACTTATGATAAAAGAGTAACTATAAGATGAAGAGAGAATTCTAACAAATACCCTGCTGCTGACAGAGAGTAACTATTGAAGAACAAACTTGAACGGTGGACCCTTTCTCCAAGGCAGCGTTCAGAACTCATTGGAGAAGGTATGCGAACAACCCATCCTATGGCAGAGAACTTCACTGGGTAGTCCAGGCCACGAGTGGTACACAGTCACCTGACAAACAGAGAGCGATGCCCCAGCACTGCTGAGCCATAGCCTGCTAGCAGGCAACCCCTCATGCAGGGGTAGGGGTGGGACAGTTAGAGCACCGCTGTGGGCAGGAGGCCTGGAGCAACTGTCAGAAGGTCTGTAGGGTAGTGATCACTAGCCAGGCCATATCTTTCCTCAGCCCCAAAGCTGCCAGCAGATTGACTCCTAAGAGAAGTGACAATGCCCCAGAATGTATCACCATATAACCTTGACTACACCAGGGTGCTGGGCCTTCCCTTCCCACTGGAGGGCGGGCAGGGGGAGATAACATTTTAAATGAAAAGCAGTCAAGTCAATTTATGTCTTTCTTGGGGGGATAGGAGAGTTTTAGTCAAATGTTTAATTCCACTCGAGAGATATATATATATACACACACACACACACACACACACACACACACACCTATTGATGCATGAGATGGAGATCAAGTTATAGCAGACAACTCACACTGGAGTCTCAGGATATGATGGCTGATGTGCGCTCTGTGATTAGACAGGCCAGGTCTATGAGGTGACCAAGAGACCATACATTCTGTGTGCATCATAGGATACCCTCTCATCCACACCAGTGACCAATGGTGCAGCCTCTGAAAACTCCAAGAGAAGCCCTTCCCTCCTGCAATATCCCTCCAGTATCTTATACTCAGAAAGCTTAACATCATGCTGGATACAAAGTGCTTAAAGGAACTCCTTTCATTCAGTATGGTAAAGAAGAGTGATTTTGCAGTAAAAAGCAATAAGTTGATACCATCTTAGTGTAACAATTCATAATTTTTCTATAGAAACTTTATCATGAAATTTGCAGACTCTTAGGATTCATAATGTAACTTCCTCTGTGTCAAACAATATGATTATTTGATAGACATTTTTTAAAAAGTTAAATACAGGACAAGAAATTGAATTTCTTTTAACAAAGTTCTGCAATTGACAGACCGGGGTTTGAATCCTGTCTCTGCCACTTCCTATTTCTGTAATATTTTAAGTGTAATTGTCCACCTCTGTAACATAGAGCTAATAATAGTACCTTCGTCCTAAGATTTTTGTGATCCTAGTACTTGGTGCTGCATCTGACACATAGTAAGAGCTCAAGAAGTGAGGTACTAACATCATAATTATCAAGGTTCCCTACTTTATAAGACCTCAATGAATCACTTCAAACATGAGTCACATACTCTGTGTTTCATGTTATCATCAGTCAAATGGGAATCATTAACCTTTTATCATAATGAAACAGAGACATTTATAGATCTGTATTCCATTTTGCCTTAGCTACAAAACCATTACCATTTGAATAAACTCTCCTCTTCCTTTAATTTTTTTTTCAATGAAATTCCATTTGCCAATTTTTAAACCTCAAATGTATAATGTTGTAAGTCTCACTTCCGGACAGAAATGAAAAATACAATGTGCCTCCGATTATTTGCAATAGCCACTAAGGAGACACAGCTGAAGCCCAGGGGCACCTATAAAACTGAATGGCTGAGCACTCAGAAGTGTATGTCTTTTCAATGCACTACATGAATAATACCAACAGACAATAAATCCTACTGAAACTGGCAAAGCTTTGAGAGGAGAAACCTTATCAATTATAGTTTCTATTTTAGTGGAAATGGGCAGCTAGATAAATTTTGGTGGGAATTGGTGGGAAAGTCTGTGACATACGTAGCTTGTCCAGAGGAAAGAAAAAGCTAACAGAGAAGAACAAATACTACTAATCCTATTCATTCCCCCAACATTGTGCACAGGGGGATATAATAAAAGAAAAGTGAAAAACCAGATAATAATCATACTGACATAGAGAACGACTCATTTTAAAGGTCTATTATGTTTAAAAAAACAACCAAAAAAAAAAAAACGAAAACAAAATAAATCCTGTAAATCTTAAAAAGGAAACCTCCCTTAAGTTTTCTATCATATCCTCTCAGGTCGCATTGTTATCTGTTCCTAAAGTTTATTATGGCTTAAAGTAAGCAGTGCTGCCTCCCCCATGTCCTTACCACCACCACCAAATTCTTACACCAAAAGTAGAGATTGGCTTTATTTATAGGTCCTTGATTGTTTTTACTTTTAATACACTTTTTATTGCAGAATGGTTAAATTTACAGAAAAGTGCCAGGATAATACAGAGTGCTCGTATACTGATGCTAATTATATGGGCCTGACATTTCCCTGGGACGTTAGGGTGAATGTGTCACTTTAGTCTTGAGTAATATGATACTCTACTTAGAATGACCTTTAATAACCAACCCAGCATTTTGTTGGTTTCTCTGTGGTATTTGTTCTGTGTGAAAGGAAGCCATGGAAAAGAATGAATGGGGCCTTTTCAATATCCAGTCAGCTTAAATGGCCTTATTCATGGGAAAGGTTATGTGAATAGGTTGCAAGAATAAGACACAATACCTGTTTCCCATAGGCTTCCTAAAGTGTCAATCACCCCTTCGTGGAGATGCCCTTTCCTGCCCAAGAGGCTTATCCCTGGAAACTGAAGCCTCAGAACTAATATGACAATGTCCACAGTTCCAGTTCTTAAATCCAGAAAGACATCTTAAACTCCACCCTGATGAACTCTTTGGGGGAGTGGGGAGAAGCAATAAGGACAGTGGGGTGAAAAATAAGAAAGTATTGAAAAAGATGTTCTGTAATATAGAGTCATACCAGGAATCTTCCATCTGACACAACTGCTACTAATTCTCAGCTTTTCCCTAAAATGCCCTGTCAGCTCTAATGTCACTTCAGGGTGGGTAAGGTTAGAATAGCAGCTGTTTTAAGATGATCCCAGATGGTGACACTGGCAAACTTCAGGGAGGGCAGCCAAATCTCTTAGTATTGCTGCACTCTGGGCCTTTCTAGAATCCTCCAGAGATGAAATTACTTTGTGCTCTGTGCTTCTCTTCAAAGCCTTTAGGGCCCTATGGGAAACAGATGGCAATTAAGGATGTTCAGGTGTGCGTTTGCAACTTGAGGAAGTTCAAGTAGCTGCCTAATGAAAAGGTTCACAACATGTGCCATCCTGAGACCAGACTCCTACCATTCTGCACTTGATAAATAACTGGGAAGCCAACCGCCTATTAGAAGATGGGCACTAAAGTAGGAGCAAAGGAAGCCGAGGACTGTTCTGATCTACCACTTAATTTTTGTGATTATGAATCCCTGAACAGGTGGTGAGTGCAGGTGGCTCACAGTTATCAGAAGCTTCCTCTATCACCCCAGGCTCACACATGCCTGCTGATTCTCTCTCATCATTTTTAGAGGTTAGCAAATCCCTTTCGTTAAGACGAAAGAAAACCTCTGGATATACTGGACTACTGGACATCAAACCTTAGTGTAAATGACTGGAAAGCGAGGTTTTGTACACATACACTCTCGCAGAGTCAGTTGCTCGTTTAAATTATGAAGTTTCGCTGATCAGTTCGCCGCATGCCTCATGTGTGATCATCTTAATATGTGGATTGCAGTTCCGTGGACTGCATTAGAGATACGTTCATTCATCTCACCCAAGGCATCCTCCTGAAGGAATTTCGAGGATCATTTTTAACGCAGGGGACTTCACCTCATATTGTGGCCTCTGCCACGATGCCCCTCAAAGCCAGAATACTTCATTAGACACTACATCCTGAGGAACAGAGAGGCAGGGAGCAAAGGATCAGGCTGCATCTTTGAAGAGGGTCAGCTGAGGCATTAAAGGGATTAGATGACAATGGCTCTGGGATTCTGAGGAATAGGCCATGAAAAGAAAAGTGAGTAACCCTGGAAGGAAGGGGGAGCCGTTCATGGACAAAAAGTGAGATAGTAAGGATGTTCTCTGGGATTTGAAAATGGTGACAGTGGGAGTTATACCTGTGGGTACGGCTGACTTAGCCCTAGTTTATACTTAACACAAATTGGGAAAACCTAGGCATTGTGTGCTATCTATGGAATTCAGAGATAAAAGGATTAATGTGAAAACAAAAGCATACAAATAAACACGGGAAAAAAGGATAAAAGAAAAAGTAGATCAAAATTAAAAAGATAGTAACAGAATTTAAAAAAATCAACAGTCAACAGAGTACAACTTAAAACTCTGAGAGGTTTATCATAAGGGAAATTTTGAAAAGAGCTAAGATTTGTACCATAAAGATATTTGTTATAACAATGAACGTTATAGTTTTGAAATATTAACAGTTAAAATGTCCCATGATAAAGCACAGAACCTGGAGAGAATCAAAGGCTCACAAAATGAGAACATTTGCCCATAGTAGGGCAGAGTTCAGTATATTTTAGGGGGAGATTTGACCCTAGACCCCAAATAGTTGCTATGGCAACAAATGCTCTAGAAACCAAACTAAAAAAGAAAATCAATACCCCCTTATACTCCCAACAAAAAAAAAAAAAAAAAAAAAAAAAAAAAAAAAAAAAAAAAAAAAAAAACGTGCTATTGGGCCTTCAAGGAGAAAGAGAAAAGGAAAAGGTGGCAAAATTTAAAAGCAACAGTGGCAAGAATTTTCCTTGTTCTTTACCTCTAACAAAATGTGGCACTTGCCCTGCCTCAGAGATTCATTCCAGCAGAAAAAAAAAAAAAAGACTCAGCAGAACACATACATGATGAGCACTGCACACCTGACCCAACTGTCCCAGGACTCCAAGGCGTGTAGATGTTGTGCCAGGGGTAGTCACATGCTCTGTAACAGGACAGTCAGACGTATGGCAAAAAGGTATCTGGATCTTATCGCACTCATTCTCAAGTTTCTTGTATCTAGACGTTGCTTTGCTGCTTATTAAGCCATTGTCAGATCCAGCTTTCTGTAGTCGTCTTGATGCTGGGGTTACAGCTATAATTTTGCTGTAACAGCGGTTTCTGTCAGCCTCTGACAAGATGGGGAGCTGGAGGGTAGCACAAAGATGGAGGAGGGACTCCCTGTTTCTGTCAGTGATGGCCGAGCAGCACCCACCCAGGCAACAGTAGTTTGTCCAGAAGCAGCAGTTGACTCCAGGTTTCTGTTTTCCAACATTTGCAGAAGCAGTATCATCCTGCCGCCTCAGAGATATCAGCATCAGGCAAGCAGCAACCGTGCCTCAGAGATCAGGGAACAGCCCCACAGGGCCCCTTCTCTGAGCTCAGAGAGGCCAACACCCACCAGTCATCCAGATCCCCTTCTCATGGGTCTGAGTTTCAGTTCCAGGAGACTTTTCCTCCAAGTTTCCAAATTGTAACAATCCCAAGCCACTTCTCTCAGTTCTGCCAGTCCTAGAGGTGGTAGCTCCTATCTGCGGTTATTAACTCAGTGACACCATAGTCTTTTCAGTTCTCCAGTATCTGTCTTAATAGTTCTTTATACAGAATTATTTCTGTTAAAACAATACAAACCAAGGTGTGTTTTTTTAACATTTTCCTGAATTGAAAACCCATCTAAAGAAGGTAATAAGCTCTGTGCCTCAAACCAATTTTCAAATAACTTTAAAACTACTTTTTACAGAGAACAGGGAAATGAACTAGTTTTCAAAGAACTTGCTCAACTATGTGGAGAGTGGACTACAAATAAAAACTTAGAAAAGCATTTTGCACACACTACAGTGATGGAGTGTGCAGGGAACCACAGGGTGTTCATGAAGAAGAGTCTCCTGTCACTAGTCTGAAGTTTTCTACAGTTTCTATCATGACAGCTTCTCATGATATTTTACACCTATCAACATATGTTTAGTTAGTACTACTAAGTTTTATTCTTAGCCCATCCCACCACCTCATTCTGGAAACCTCACGTCGGTTTCCAATAGAGAAGTAGGTTCACTGTGCATGGTGTTACTTTGCTCCGTCTAAAACTTCTAAGCACGAACCAATTTTGTATAATTAAATTTAAGTGTTAATTTGGTGCCTGCTCATTAAATATATTGACTTAACTGTTGTCTTTGCAAATTTACACTTATACTCAGATTTTGCTTTAAGGTCTTTGAGGTTATTGTACATATTTCATTTAGTTTCAAAGTAACACTGAAAGAAAGATAGGACATGTTTTTTGGGGTTTGTTTATTTCCAGAAATCACTGAAATACAAGAGGCAGACATTTGTGACTTAGTGGCAAAGTTAGAGCCTAAACCAAATTATCTTTTAATTACATTTTTAGTTTTTAATTGGGGAATATTGGAGAACAGTGTGTTTCTCCAAGACCCATCAGCTCCAAGTCAAGTCATCGTCACTTCAATCTAGTTGTGGAGGGCGCAGCTCAACTCCAAGTCCAGTCACCACTTTTAATCTTTAGTTGCAGGGGGCACAGCCCACCATCCCATGTGGGAATTGAACTGGCAACCTTGTTGTTGAGAGATCACAATCTAACCAACTGAGCCATCTGGCCGCCCCTCCGGCAGCTCAGCAGCAGCTCGTTGTCTTCAGTCTAGTTGTGGAGGGCGCAGCTCACAGGCCCATGTGGGAATCGAACCGACAACCCTGTTGTTCAGAGCTTGCACTTTCACCAACTGAGTCATCCGGCCGCCCCCCCAATTATCTTTTCATTTGTTCATTCATTCTGAAAACATTCACCAAGTGCTCAAACATTTATTGAAAGGTATTAAGTAAATAAGGGCAAAGTGGTTTTCATTTGGCACACAGTCTAGCAAAGCAGTGAGTCACTAGATATGTAATTACAAGTATAAGAAAGACTCTGAAGAAGAAAAACAAATTAGATGGATGTGGGTAACAGGTTGTGTTAATTTCCTATTGCTTCTGTAACAAATCACTCCAAAGTTAGTGGTTAAAAAATACAAATCTGTTGTCTTATGGTTCGGTACACCAGAAGTCTCTCCCATGGATCTCACTGAGCTAATATTGTCAAGGTTTCATTCTTTCTAGAGGCTGAGGGCATAATTCCTTTTCCTGATTTTCCATCTTCTAGAGACTGTCTATATTCCTTGGTTTATATTTCCCTTCCAATTTACAAGTTTCCAATGATGGATTGGATTATTCTCACAATCACTGTGAGATCTTCTTCCTCCTTCCATTTTTATGGAACCGTGATTACATTGAGCCCATCTGAAATGCCAGGAAAATTCCCTTACTTAAATCTCCTTACCTAAGGTCAGCTGACTAGCAACCTTAATTCCACCTGCAACTTTAATTCCCTTTTGTAATAAAACCTAGCATACTCACAGGTTCCAGGAATTACGACATGGAGATCATTGGAAAGCTCTTAGTCTGCCTACCACACAGGTGGACAACACTAGTTGGAACAAAATTGCCACTAGAATGACATTCTAGAAAATAGCCCTGAGCCAAGAAAGAACAAGGGCACGGTCAGTAAAACTTAAGGACAATAAAGCTGAAATAGACAGTAAGTGGGAGAACAGAGAAACATGAAGATGAGAAGTTGGCAGGGACTAGTCCCTATAGTCTTTTAAATAGTTTTCTTTATTGTAAAGGCAATGAGAAAATTAAGAATAAATTTAAGCAAGAGAGTGACATGAAATTTTTTAAAGATTGTTTTGACTTCAATGGGGAGAACGGATTTAAAAAAAAGCAGAGTGCCTGAGGGGTACTGCTGCAATCCCTGGAGCTAGATAAAATGGTGGCCTGGATTAGAGTGGTGTTGGCAGAGATGGAGAGAGCTGGTTGGATTTGGAAGTGAGTTTAGAGTTACAATCAACAGGAAATCATGAATGCTTTTTAATAGTACACTCAATCCACTGTTTCTGACACAAGTACCTGGAAGGGCCCATTTGATGAGGCTCACAAATGGAAAAGAGACAAATATGATGGTGGGTGGGGGGAGGGGGATAATTAGCTTAATTTAGGAGCTTTTAAACAATTAGTTTAACCTGAAGCCTACCAGTGAAGATACTGAGATTGTGACTAAATAGCTTGACAATATAGCTGCCAAAGATGGATATGAATCAAGAGCTTTCAGGTTATAGAATAAGAGATACCATGAACTACAACGAGATCATCTAGGACAGTGGTGATTCCCTGGGGGCTGATTTTGCCTCTGAGGACATATTTGACAAAGCAGATATTTTTGGTTATCACATGTGGAGAGTGTGCTAATGGCATCCAGTGGGGAGAGAGAAAGGGTGCTGCTAAACATCCTCTAATATACAGAACAGCACTCCCACAAAAAGAATTATCTAGTCCAAAATGTCAATAGTGCCAAGGTTGAGAAACCTGACCTAGAGAAACCACAGAGTCTGAGAAGAAAGACAATCAAGAATAGAGCTCCAAGAATTGTCAATATTTAATGATTTTGAATTAAAAAAAAAAACAAAAAAAAAACAATGTGGTAAAGAAGCAGCCAAAGAGATAAATAATTGAGTAGAGCATAATATATCATGAAAAAGAATATGCATTTCATAGTTGATCATCAATGTCAAATATTTGCATAGTGATCAAATATAATGACCAAGAGTAAGGAGCCTTTAATTTGGCTATATGGAGATCATTGTTAACCTTTGTAAAATACTTTCATTGAAGAGGTGAGAACAAGAACCATAGCTGTACAGTGTGGGAAGTGAGTCAAATGTAAGAATATGAAAGGAGAGAATCAGAAAACACTTGAGTATTTTTATTTTGAAGAGAGCTGTAAATAGAGGTGTAAATTAAAGAAAGGGTTGTTTTTCTGTAGGAAACACAGAGAAACAATCATAGCTTTTGATACAGGTATGAATTATTTTACTTTAACATTGTATGAAATCAAATATATTATGTATGTAGAGTTTAGAAAGCATTGAAATTTTTCCTAGGTTCCACAACCTATGTGAACACAATAATTGATAATATTGTATTTCTTTTTTATAATGTAGTCTCATTTTTTTTTCATATTACAGTAGACCTAAAATATTACATTAGTTTCAGTTGTACAACATAGTGATTAGGCATTTATATAACTTATGAAGTGATCATTCCAATAAATCAAGTACCTATCTGACACATATATAGTTATTACAATATTACTGACTATATTCTTGTGCTATTCCCTATATTCCCATGACTGTTTCGTAATAACCAATTTATACTTCTTGATTGTTTCCCCTTTTTCAATCACCCTTCAATCCCCTTCTCATCTGGCAACCATCAAACTATTCTCTGTATCTATGAGGTTTTTTTTTCTGTTTTATTTGTTTGTTTATTTTGTTTTTCAGATTCTGTATGTAGAGCTGATTGGTTGTGAGGACTGGTCATGATTATAGTGGAGGAGCTGTTGTGCAGTGGTTGACCCTACAGAGCAGGATTTGCTTTAACTGCCCAGTCTTCTCTGGGCAGTGTGTGTGTCATCCTTGGGGCAGCCAGGTGGTACTCCAGCTCAGTCTGAAGCTGGCCACTGGGCATGTTAGCCCTGGATCCTCTTGAGAGGGGCCCTGCTGCAGGCCAGGTCCAGATGTAGCCTGCCCAGGGCCACCTGGCATGAGTCACCAAACAATCTACAGATGGCTGCCACCTGGGCTGGGCTTGGAGTTACCTCAAGAGACCAAGCCTTGAACCAAAGCTGGCTGCCCTTAGTGCCAGGCTTAGAGATGCTCAGCCAGAAATACAGGAGATGCTGAAGGCAGATGCTGCTTGCTTGGGTTTTGTGAACCTTTGAGAGATTTTAGGAAATCATGGGCCAAGACAGGCCATTTGTATGGAAAAGTCATGGAAGCTGCTTTGATGTGTCTGAGGGTTGAGTGTGATGGAGTCTTGGGGAATCACCAGGGCAGGGGGATGAATGGTGTTAGCCAGATTGTTGGAGACTCAGATATGGTGGCCACCTGGGTCTTCATGCCCGATGAGGAAAGTCTCACGAAAGAAACCATGGATTCTGCCAGCAGTTCTGCCTGGGAGAAAGCTGCCCCTCCAGCCCTCTCCTGAAGCCACACAACTCAGTTTCTCCTCATCTGCTCCTGGAGCCTTTCGAGCTGCTTTCCCAGCACTGGAGCTCAGAGCAAGTGAGTCCATCAGTAAGTCTCTGAGCAGTCCCTTTAAGAGGAGAGCCTGGGAGTGCAGTTGCCCTCTTCTCACTCAGCCACAATCTCCCTGGTTGCCACAGCCGGAAGTTATGGGGACTTCCGTCCTCAGCAGTGGAACCCTGAGATGGGCAGCCTGATATAGGGTATGACCCCCTCACTCCTCAGTGGGGAAACTCAAGCTGAGATATCCCTCCAGATTTTTAATGGTCACATGAGGGTGTGGGACCAGCCCATTCCACATATCCGCCACTTTTACCAATCTCAAGGTAGCTTCTTCTGTATGTCCTTACATTGGACTTTGGTTGAGCTAGACTTCAGGTGATTCTCAGTGATGGTTTTTCTGTAGTTTAGTTGTAATTTTGATGTGGTCATGAAAGGAGGCAAGCACAGCCTTTACCCACTCCACCATCTCGACTGGAAACCAATAATAATTGTTTTCAGTATAACCATACAGAAACTTAAAACTACAAAATTTGTATTTTTACTGGATAGTCTTGTAGCAATATTCCAAATAGACAGTCAATATAGATCTTTATTAGCACAACTAAAGAGTTTTTAGATTCAAAGCAAAGCTTGTTTTAGAATATGCTTCTATTTATATTCTTAGAAGAAACAAGAGAAAACACTTGTTTAGTATAACTGATGCTTTATAAGTATCTAGGAAAGTTGTGCAGTTAGACCCTAGGGGTTCCATCAGATATTCGTCACCAACTGGAAAGTAAAACTCTACATACTGCTATAGTTTGTGTTTCTTTGACTAAGGTGTCAAACATAACATTTATTATTATTTTTTAATGTTCTATAGAAGGTAGCTCTTTAACATTCTCAAAGCACCTAGTGGCTGCATACATGCATGAGGTGCAGTGTGGGGTCAACATTGACCCCAGTCTCTATGGGTCAATGGGAACATAGCTTTTTCCTCCAGGAGAAGAAATCACAGTATTATTTAAAAAAAAAAAAAAAGAAAATGTAAATTAGGAGACCACCAAAATTGGTGTCCTTGAGTAAATCCTACCATTTGGTGACAACATGGATGGACTTTGAAGGCATTATGCTAAGTGAAATAAGTCAGACAGAAAAAGACAAACTCTATATGATCTCACTTGCATGTGGAATCTAAAAATAAGACAGAAACAAAAAAGCTTCATAAAAAGAGATCAGAGTTGTGGTTACCAAACAGAGGTGGGAGGGGGAAAATTGGAGATGGTACAAGCTTCCAGTTATAAGATAAATCATTACTAGGAATGTAATGTACAGCATGCCTAAAGCTAACACTGATGTTTGACATATAGAAAAGTTGTTAAGAGAGTAAATCCTAAGAGTTACTATCATCAGATTTTATTCCCTTTTTTCTTCTTTATTTTCTTCCTTCCTTCCTTCCTTCCTTCCTTCCATTCCTTCCTTCCTTCCTTCCTTCCTTCCTTCCTTCCTTCCTTCCTTCCTTCCTTCCTTTCTTTCTTTCTATTTATTTATTTTGTATTTGAATGAGGTGATGAATGTTAGCTGAACCTAGTGTGGTAATCATTTCACAATATATGTAAAACAAGTCATCATGCTGTATGCTTTAAACTTATTCAGTGATGTAGGTATATCAATTATTTGTCAATAATACTGCGAAAAAAAAGTTTCTTGTTTGAAGTGGTCTTTGGACTCTACTGAGTTTGGCATGTAGAAAATGCCTTGTTTATATTCAGACCTTAACGATCAACTTAAAACTCAACCCCAACTATTCTATTATTCTCTAGTGATTTCCCCTGCCTCATGCCTGTATCTCTTCTTGACTATATGGTTCCTTGCCTTAAGACATCTTCCATTTTTTTTAATCAAACTTTTATGTTAAATAATTTCTTAAGTACTTATATCATCTGGTGCTTAACACGGGCATAGAATAATTTATAGTCAGTAAAATTTTGTCACATAAATACATTGAGGTTTTTTAATGTTTTTATGTTGTGTACAGAATTGAAAAAATATGTTTTAAGCAAAATATCAGGTTCTCTATAAAACAGCTACAAAAAGTTAAAGGAAACATCGAGTTTTAGAGACTATTGAGCTGAAATTCAAAAATCAGGGAGGAAAGAAGTGTGGAGATTTTTTGCAGACTTGTGTCATCAGACTGCAGTTCTTTTCTTTATCTTTGTGGTTGATAATCAAGTTCTAAAAGAAGCAGAAGAACAGAAGAGAGGTTTAAAGTAGCAACTATGACCTGTTCTGTTATTAATTCAAAGCAGGAAACATCAGGTCTCCTCTGTTGAAAAGAACAATTAAAGGCCATTCTTAAATTATTTTTAAGAACCATCTGAAACAAGTTGCCCTGAATCCCTAAAATAAACAGAGCCATGGACCAGCACTAAGGCATAGTTTTTCCAAATCAGAAGAATTGCAGTAAGTTAAGATTATCGAAAGGCTATTTCTATGTAGAAAGAGGCTGGGGGAAGGCAATTTGAAAGCTGGGATAAGGGACTCGTTTTGAAACTATATTTGCACAGCAGACAGACACACTGTTTTTACTAAGCTTATAGATCGCATTTTAGTGGTTTAGGGTAGGAAGGGATGGCAGAAATTATGTGCAAATGGAAGCATTCTCCTCCAACCCACTCCTTACTTTTGGCACTGATGAAACATTATGGAAACTCATAGATACAGTTGTTCAATATAGTCACGATTTCTATTAATACAGAGGAGCATATAAAGCATTTTTCCTACATTGCATAACTTATTTAAACATCAAGTTATTTAATAACCATACTGAAATTAATTTAGAAAGCACATTTATTTCTTTTAAAAAGACAAAAGAAAGCTAAGCATCTCTTCTTTCTTTTCACCGAATCAACCATGATTATGACAAATTTGGATAAACTACAAAGCCATAATCAAAACATAACTTCTTTTCAATATAAGATAAGTGCTTTGGAAAATAGAGCACTGATTCTCAGCCCTGGCTTTACATTAAAATTACCTGGGAAAATGTTAAAAAGATTAAATGTCTAGGTCCATCCATAAAGATTCTGATTTAATTAGTCTCTGGTGAAGACCAGCATCATATTTTCAAAAGCTTCCAGGAGACTCTGATCTGCCATCAGGCTTGAAAATAGCTGCCATAGAATATTAGCCTCAAAGCCCTAATTGTGAAACTGAATATTAGGTTATATTTTGGAATGTAAAGTGGATTACATAGTCATATTCTGACAGTTAAGAAAAATTGTTTAAGAATTCATTTTAACAATTAGGAATTCAAGGTGTAGATGCATAGGTCAATAAAATCATGAGAAAATTGAAGATATTTAATCTGCTAATAGTGCATTCATCCTTCAAATATTTTTTCTATGAAGTCATTGTAAAAAATACCCAGATAGTTAAATTTTTTAAAAAGCCATTTTTTTGAAACATCAAAATAAGTATTAACAAGTAAACCCCATCGTTGACTCTAAAGGAGAAACATTATAGTCAGATGATCTTCACTTAATACAGCAAGCAAGTGCTGAAGCCAGAAATTTACTGAGGTTCATCTGGTTCTAAAATTATATTATAGCATGGTGCTTATTAGCTTCCAAAGTTCTCCCAGTCCTTTGTCAGTTCTCCCACTCTCTATAGATGCAAGAGTTACTTTGTTTTTTAAAAAGGGGGTGGAAGGGGGCAAGAATCTAATATTCTTTTATTTTAAACCCATCCATTCCATAGCTCCTCTTATGCCTAAAGGATAGTTTCATTTTTGCAAAATGAAAAAGTTCTGGAGATCTGTTTCACAACAATGTGAATATACTTAACACTACTGAACATTACACTTAAAAATGATTAATATGATAAATTATATGCTCTGTGCTTTTTACCACAATAAAAAAGAAAAATAAACAACTAAATAAATAATGAAGAGTTTTATAAAAAAAGATCAAATCTATATGCTCTAGCATAACTCAAAAAGCTTTTCCTGCTATTACCCCAGTATGGCTCATTAGTTTGGTGGTGTTCTGTGTACAGTGTTCTCACCACACAAAAAATGCTTGCTCCTTTGTTTAAAAAACATTACATTTTCCTCTACATATATTTTTGCCTCTGCTTGAAACTCATTCTCCTCTCTGACAACCTGGACAGTTCTTACTTACCCACCAAGACTCAAATATCAGGTTTTTTTAAAAATGGGTCTTACAGAGAAACTATTGAAGATGAATATTTTCTTGTTCAGGATACAATTATTCTACAAAAACATGGTTATTCATATATATATGTATATACATATATACATATATATGTATATACATATATATGTATATACATATATATGTATATACATATATATGTATATACATATATATACATATGTATGTATATACATATATATACATATATATGTATATACATATATATACATATGTATGTATATACATATATATACGTATATATATTTTAAAGAAATTATTATTAAGTTTCTATTAAGCGTGAGCTATATGCCATATGAGACATAGTAATCATCCCCTAAAAGTGTGTAACTTATATGGGGTATGTAACTGAGATAGAGAAACGTGCTAATATCCATTAAGTAATATTAAGTCCTTAAAACATGTCATAGCAGAAATCGGTGAAATCAGAGCCAGAAAGGCTGATTATCAGTGAGGTCTAGAGTAGTTTGAGGAAGAATAAAAGGCACGGACAACGCTTGCTTTATTCCTAACTCTATCCCTAGTCCTTGGCATAGTGGCTTCCACATAGATTGGGAACTCAATAAGTATTTCTTGAGTGAATGAATAAAAGCATGAATGAAAAGTACCTCTTGAAAACATAATCAGTTGACATAACACAATAGGCAGAACATACAGAGGGTGCCAAAAAAATATATACACATTTTAAGAAAGGAAAAAACCTTATTAAAATTGTAATAATATATACCGATAACAAAAGATGAATACAAGTCATGTGTATACATGTTTTGGCACCCCTGATAGATATGGTAATAATCAAGCACCGAATGGCATTAATTTAGAATTACCTGTACCCTCGCTGTGCTAGTGACAGAAGTTACACTAATACTATAATTAAAATAAGAATCATTTCCTTTTTGCACAACCAAAATGAAAAAAAAAATGCAGGGGAAAAGGAAAAATTAACTAAGTATCTAAATGTCAGAAACCATCTGCAAACTATCACAAAACTGTTAGTTTCCTATTTTGAGTTTATTGGTTAAGGAAAAGAGCTTTTTCTGCTGCTGTTGTTGTTATTATTATTATTATTTATTTGTTTCACTTTTCCTTGCCTGACCTTCAGCTCATCTGCAAAAAGACATTAATTCCCAACAGATTCTTGAAAAAAAAAAAAAAAACTCAAGGAAATAAAATCTGCAAGGGGACACCCAAGAAGAGGTAAACTCTAAATCTAGCTATATGCAGCATAAAAATTAATTTTGACTGATATTTCTCATATAATTATTCTTTTAATTTCCTACTGATGCTGTAATAAATTGCCACAAATTCAATGGCTTAAAGCCACACAAATTTATTATCTTATAGTTCTGAAAGTAAGAAGTCCAAAATAAGTCTCATTGGGCTTAAAGTCTGGGGTCAGCAGGGCCTTGCTTTCTCTGAAGGCTTTATGGAAAAGCTATTTTCTTGCCTTTTACAGCTTCGAAAGGCCACCTGCATCCCTTGGCCATTAGCCATTTCTTCCATCTCCGAAGTGTATTAGTCCCACCTCTGATCTGCTATCATATCTCTTTTCTGAATCTAAGTCTACTGTCTCCTTTATAATTACATTGGACCCACCCCGATAATTCAGGATAGTCTCCTCATCTCAAAATCCTTGATTTTATCACATCTACATAGTTCCTTTTGCCATTTAAAGTAACATATTTACTGGTGCCAAGGAGTAGGACGTGAACATCTTTGGGGGGCAATTATTCTGCCCACCATACTTCTGATCAATTTTAATTAAAGATTTACATTTTTATAATCTTTGGTCCAGTTTTTAACTCTTCCCCACCAGCTGAAAAATATGTCCATTGTGTTTCTACAGTCTGTAGGACTTCAGCTATTCCAGTCACATTTTCCCCCACCGTCTGTCTCCTGGTGTTTGCCTTCTAGGTCCAATATGAGCTTCAGATGAATTATTCTTAGACAGTTGTTCATAGGCCAATACTGCCGTGTGCTTTCCCTGAAATCCTCTCTGATCCTAGTAATTTAACCTCCAACTCATTTCCTGTCTCCCCTTCTTTATATATTTCTGACGTATCATGGTGGATTGACTTGAGTTTAAAATTTTGATTTACTACTAATACTCTGTGTCTTATGTGGATGATATTGCCTACTTTATCAGACAGTTTTTGGATTAAGTAGAACAGAAATACGTAATATCTGGTACAGAGCAGATATTTTATAAATAATAGTATCCTTGTCTCTCTTCATTTGTTTTTATCCATTTTTAGATAGGAGTCAGGTTAACCTGTATAAACTTCAGTGTTTCCTTATTTCCCATTCATTTAGGTGCATGTTTAATTCTTAAGTAAGACATCTGTAGTTGGTTTCACAAATAACCAATCTGTAATGTGTAGTGTGATGCATATTTAATAATCCATACAGACTGTGTGTTGGTAGGAAAAAACTTTTCCTCATAGAAGAGAATTTATAGTTCAGGTTGCAATCCTTTCTGTAATAATCAGGTATTTAGCTGCATCTATGTATTCTTTTGATTCTTTCATATGACCTGCAATAATATAGAATCCTTTCACCTGCTTCAAATCCAGACTATTTGACTGAAAGAGGAAATAGAGAAAAATATTTTCTTAACCTTTAGAGAACTCTTATCTCCTAAAAATATGTTGAAATAGAAATTGGAAACTTAAATTTATTATTTTCAGGGTTTCCTCAGCTAGCTTCTTCAGTTACTTTAGTTTATTCTCTATTTCTATTTCTCAGTAGGAAATCCCCTGTGCTACTTAGTAGAAATAAGTTTGTTTGTTTGTTTGTTTGTTTGTTTGTTTGTTTGTTTTTTCTAGTCTGTGGCCGGGGTCCCTATTATCTGAGAATTAAAATGCATATCTCCAGCTAACTAATTTAACTAAGAAATCCCCTCTGCCTTCCTTCTTTGTTTTCCAATTTTCTTTGCCAGTCCTTCTCACCTTACCTGTTTTTCCTCCATTTAACTACCTACAGAAAATGCATGTAATCTGATTGAAAGAAATGCAATATATGCAACCTTTCCTGGTAATTTATCATGCTCCCACTATCTCCCAGCCATGGCCCTATACACTTCAAAAGCTGTCTTCTAAAACCAATAGGAAATCCCCAAACAGAATCCAACAGATCAATATGGTGTATAATATGGGAGGAGAATTTTGTGCCTGAGAGAGGGAGAGGGTTGGAAAGTGATCAAGGCACTTTTCTAGAGAGTCAAGAAGACTAGTTTAACTATTCACCTGCCAATAGAAAATTTGAGCTGAAGTAGGGTTGATCCGAAGCACTAAGGGCAGGAGAAGGCAGAGACAGGCTGTGATGGCCAAAAGGCACAGTCTCTCTTCCCTCTGACAAGGGTGTGCTGTTTCTTCATAACTGGGCTGCACCCACAACTGAGTGTGTTGTGTGAAACCAAGTCCACTTGCGCATGTGTAATGTCCCACAGAAGACCCTTTACCACAACTCATGACGATTTTGCAAGTAAAACTGCCAGCAAGAGAGAATGAAATGTTAACATTGCCTGAGAGGTCAGCAATAGATATACTATATGGACTAAATTAATATTGATCTTTAAAGTTTGAATTATCTGTTTGATCTCTGCTGTCTTTAGAAACTGATGCTTGGAAATTTTTACTACTCTGATCTCTATATTACTGCAGTTGCAAAGGTGTAACCTTAAATCATTGATTTTGGAAACATATTTCTTCTAACGTGGTTTCTTCAGATTCAAAATTGCATTACCAACCATCCACGTAATGAAGCTATCCACTCCCACCTTCACTTAATTAATGGATTATCACTAACTCCTACAGTTTTGTACATACAGTATGTTTCTTCCATACTGAAAATATAAGAAACTCATGACTTTTCAGTGTCCACCAGAGAAACCAATAGGAGCAAGACTTTATCTTTCCCAGTATAATCCTTCCGTTCTCCTATAGGGTCTCAGGGCGACTCCCCCAATCTCCTTGGAGTCATTTGATTTTGGCCCTGCAGCTATGGATGTTGACATCTTCAAGGTGCCTCTCTGTGGCCTCAGATTGGCTGCTCCATGGTGGCCTTCAGGTGACAAGGCCAGATCTCAGTGCCACATTGGTCTTTGTTGTGACTTCACTAATGTACGTCATTGGATTTCCTCCTGGCCCTCCTTTTGCTCTATGCTTCTGTTCCTTCTTTTGCCATCTACTTTGCCTTATCTGAGGTACATCACATGTGTAATGGTTTACAAAACAGTGAAATTAGACTTTAGGTTTCCTGAGTCAAACGTCTTTGTTTTTCACACAGCATTAAGTTGCTTTTCTTTCCAAACTTAAAAAAATACAGCCAATTGTTTTCTTTTCCAACATGCACAGTGAAACCAGAATTCTAATTTTGTTCATAGGATTAGCCACTTCTGAAACACTTGCCATATATATATGATGGGGGCAGGTTTTTTTTGTTTGTTTGTTTTTTAATTTTCTGGTCAATAGGAAAATCTGCATTTTCTGTGCCAGGAGCAGAGGTCTCTATATTAGTCAGAGTTCTCCATAGAAACAGAATCAATAGGATGTGTATGTGTATATGTATATATGCATCTCAATAGATAGATAGACAAACAGATGACTAGGACTATATCTATGTGTCTATGTATCTATGTATCTATTACGTAATATTATATCATAAAGATGTATTATAAAGAATTGGCTCATAGAATTATGGAGATGACAAACCCTCAACTCTGCAATCATCAGCAAGTTGGAAACCCAAGGCAGCTCACGCTGTAGTTCCAGTCTGAATGCCAGCAAGCTCAAGACCCAGGAAGAGGTGATGTTTCCGCTTGAGCCTGCAGACAGGAAAAAAGCTGATGTCTGGGCTCAGGTAGTTAGTTAGGAAGAGTTCCCTCGTACTCATGGAAGGGTCAGCCTTTTTGTTTTGTTCAGGCCTTCCATTGATTAGATGAAGCCCACCCACATTAGAGTGTACAGTCTGCTTTACTCAGTCTACCAATTCAAATGTTAATCTCATCAAGAAATACCCTCATAGACAGTCCCACTCAGAATAATGTTTGACTAAATGTCTGGGTACTTTGTGGTCCAATCAAGTTGACATCATAAAATGAACCATCAGTTTCCTATTACAGGAACCAGTCTAAAAGAAAAAAAAAAATCAGTCATGATGCTGCTTGTGAAATTTTTCGTACATCACTTTCTCTCTCCAATGTTTCCCTGGTGGGCAGTAAGGTAAAACAAGTATTTCCAAACTGAGTATGTACGATGAATACCTCCCTACCAACTTTCACTGTAGACAATATCCCATTTTATCGCCACAAGTCTGAGCTATTGTTTTTTGTGTGTTTTTTTATCATATTACAAAAGAAAAGACTTAAGAGTCAGAGAAGTTAAGTAATTTAGATTATTTCTAAGATCCACCTAAATTCTAGAATTCTCTGCCTCCAAGTTAGCAGCTAAAGCAAAGAAAAAAAGTGAATTGAAGGCTGCCACAAAACCCTCACATACAGAGACATCAGAAGAATATGCTGCTGTTTCCAGTCTCATTCTCGTGATAATCTGAAAGAAAAATAAGTGAGTGGTGCGTTTTGTTCGATTGTTTTTAAATATTTTCTTTTCCTGATATACAAAATGGAGGGGAAGATCCTTTAGAAAAAGAGCATGCAAATACCATTTCTATTGTTCGTTTTACTAGTTTCACAGCACTGATGCCTCCAAAGTCTAATTAAATTTATCTTTTTCAATAGCTGTGTTTATAGTCATCCTGAGTCATATAATGTAATCATACTTAAGAATTATGAAACTGACATATTAATGAGCAATTTTCAGGTAGACATAAGAGGTTTCAGCCTCATAATTCATACTCCATTTTATATCCTGATTATTCTTCTATGTTCCTCTTGCTAGCTTTTATAAACAAACAGCCCATAATTATCAGAAAATAGAATTTCTACACACTGATAACTTTATGCCTTTGTTCATATCATAGTGGATCCGCAGCAATGTCTAACAAGCCCTCCAGTTAGTTTTGAATAATTCCAAGTGTGTAACTAACAAGTCCTTCATTTGACACAGTTTGATACAAAAGATACAACCATCCTTAACAAATACGTGTTTTAATGAAAAATAGAATGTCAATGTTCTAATAAATAGTCAATGTTCTAATAAATAGTGATCCAAAATTCCTCTTATTGCTCTGCTATCATGTACATGTCTAGAATCTGACCACTTCTTATAAACTTTATTACAACCATCCTCATCCAAGTCATAGCCTTGGATCTCTTGTGAGGATTTTCGCCAAAGCCTTCTGATTTCCTCTTTTCTGTCCTTAGTTCCCTAGTAAATTCTCAAAACAGCAACCAATATGATACGTTAGGTTATCAGTGAAATCATGCTACTCATCTTCTCAAAAGTGGCCAATGGCCCACCCCTTCACTCAGTACATGGGTGATGCTCAACACGATTGGCTGTTGCCCAGTGACACCTCTGAGCTCATATGGTCTTCTTTTCCATCCTCTCTGCTCCAGTCACTTTAACCTCCTTGCTATACACAAGAGGCATACTTTCACCACAGGGGCTTGGCACTCTGCCTGAAATGCTCTCCCCCAGCTATCTAAATGTCTCACCTCCTTCAAGAGTTAACCTCACAACTGAAATGCCCATCAGTTGTGATGGGCATTTAGGTGACTGGATTAAGAAATTGTGGTACATTTATACAATGGAGTATTACTCAGCTATAAAGAAGAATGAAATCTTACCATTTGCAACTATGTGGATGGACCTAGAGAACATTATGCTAAGTGAAATAAGTCAGATAGAGAAAGACAAATACCATATGATCTCACTTATATGTGGAACCTAAAGAATAAAATAAATGAGCAAACTAATCAGAAACAGTTTCAGAGTTACAGAGGAAAAGCTGAGGGTTGCTAGATGGGAGAGCAGTGGGGATGAGGGAGAAGGTGAGGGGATTAGAAAGCACAAATCAGTAACCACAAGATGGCCACAGCGATAGGAAGACAGTTTGGGGATTATAATCAATAATGTAAAGATTTGGTAGGGTATTTGATGGACACTTCTATTAGGGAGAGCACTTCATGGATGGTGTGGATGCCTGACCACTGCACTGTACACCTGAAGCTGGAGCTGAATAATACTGAATGTCAACTATAATTTAATATATATATAGTCATAGGATGTGGAGTACAGCATAAGGAATAGAGTCAATGGAATTGTAACAGCTATATATGAGGTCAGAGGGATAGGAGATTGGGGGAGAGGGGTTATCACTTTGTGAGGGGTGTAAATGTCTAACTATTACTCTGTTTCGTACACCTGAAACAATGAAATTTTAATAAAAGGGTTAACCTTCTCAGTGCAGTCTAGTTTAACCATTTAAAGCTGTATCACCCATTAAGAAGTACAAATTAGCAGTTACAAAATAGTCACTGGATGAAAAGTAAAGCATAGGGAATATAGTCAATGATATATAAGACCAGGTATAATACTATGTATAGCGCCAGTGGGTATTAGACTAGTCAGGGAGATCACTTCTTAAATTAATGGTTAAATGCCTAACCACTATGCTGGACATCAGAAATTAATAAAAAATAATATTGAATGTCAACTATAATTGAAAAATAAATAAATAAAGCTGCATTACCCAGCCACACATTCCTCATTCCCATTGCCCTGATTTACTACATTTGCCCCAATACATCCTAACTTCTTACAAACTATATGATTTAATTATTATATTTATTATCTGTTTTCTTCCATTAGGATATATGTTCCACAACGGCAGGGGTATTTGTCACTTTTACTCATTGCTATATCCCCATCATCCGGACTAGTGCCTGATACAACTCGCCACAGGCTTTTACTAAATATTTGTTGAATGGATAAATGAAACAAACAAAAAAAATGTACCATATTTCCCAAAAAATAAGACCTAGCTGGACAATCAGCTCTAATGCGTCTTTTGGAGCAAAAATTAATATAAAACCAGGTTATATATATATATATATATATATATATATATATATATATATGACCTGGTACATTAGATTAGATTAGATTAGATTAGATTAGATTAGATTAGATCAGGTCTTATATTATATAAGACCAAGTATTATATTATATTATATTACACTGGCATTATTTATATTATATTATATTATTTTGTATTATATTATAGTAAAATAAGACCAGCTCTTATATTAATTTTTGCTCCAAAAGACGCATTAGAGCTGAATGCTCCAAAAGACGCATTAGAGCTGATAGGTCTTATTTTTGGGAAAACACGGTAGGAGTTATTATCTACTCTGAAATATTTTCTAACTATGAAGGTTTCTGAGGTTTACTGATTAGGCTGACATAGGAGTAGAAGCCATGGAAAGGCCTTGGACACCAGACCAGCTCTGCTCTGTTTTTGCTCAGCCTCCAAATGCCCTTGTGGCTGTTCTCACTCTTCCTGTGACATGAGTTCAGTAGTTCTCTCATTGTTACCTTAACTGAATCTACACAATAATTTTCTAATCTTTCTATGTTGCCCTGGATACACAAAGTTAATACTTTTTATCCTTATTGGCTAGGTCTAATACAGTTTATATTATGTTCTTTATTTTCTGTTCTCTACTATCCAAAAATGCTTGAATCTTTATCCGACAATATATGAATGGTAAAACTCTGGACAACATGTTGAACAACTTCAAACCTCAATTTTTTCAACTTTTAAACTAGAATAATAGTAGCTATGATTCAGAATTTCCTTGAGGTACAAATTAGAACATGTAAAGAGAAGCACATTGTAGTGTTATAAAAGGCATTATTATTTTACTGAGATTGGATTTTTTTTTTTTCTGGGATATGCCAGTGGGTACAAAGAGCAAGAAGGAAAATCAATGAGGACCATAGTTAGCTATGTACTGTTAATATTCCAGTTATGCTCTTTTTCACGCAAAAATCAAATAAGTCTCATGACAACCAAATATGTTAAAATTATAAAAATCTGGTGCCTCTTGAACCTCTAAACAGTAGGCACTATTTATTATGTATTGACAAAAACTTTGAACATAGATAGCTAATTTCTTAAGTCATGAGTCACCGCAATTTAAAATTCACTAGGTATTTTGCCTCAACGAAAAATGAGATTTGATCATGGCAAAACCAATGTGTGTGACTTATAGAATTACATCACCAGTTGTTGTTGTTGGTGTGGTGTGTGTGTGTGTATGTGTTTAAAGTATCTCTAAGGCAAATGTGATTTATATAAGAATTGCAATAATGTCACTTTGCAAGAACCAAGTTATGTAAACAACCAAATTACTAAATTTATAATAGCATCTGAAGTACCATAGAATAGGAAAGACTGAGTTACTGAACAACATTTTTTTCAACAAATGTATTTTTTTCGAGCATTGTCATGAAGGGTATTTCCTTTAGTTTCCTGGAAGTAAGGGTTTAACTATTCTACATAAACAAATTTTTCAGGTAAAGGGTGGACATCGTTTTAAGAATTGAATCTATTGAAAAAGAAACTCATGAAAACTTATGAAAAAAAAGCTTTCTAAAATATATTACAGTTTTTCATGGATTTGCATCAGAACAAAATGAATGTATTGTAAATTAGAATATATATACACATATATATTGTCGCCAAAAAGAAGTGGATTCAGTTTGTGATTCATATTATTTATTCTATCTAAATTTCAGTTTCCTTATTGGTAAAAGAAAGACAACAATTTCCAGCTCACAAGATTTACATTGGCTTAAATATGATGGGGTGTGTGTGTGTGTGTGTGTGTGTGTGTAGGCTTGTTGCCACCATGCTAAGTGTTGATTAACCTACCTAGTCCTCAGCTACAACTCTGTCAATAATTTATTTCTATTTACCAGTATTCCAAACTTCAAATTCGTATCTAATCCACTTCCTATTGTCATATGCAAAATTTAAAAAAAAGTGGAGCTTCATGTTTTATATAATGGCTTACTGATAATTCTATATCAGAAACATCTGGAGTATTTGCTAAAAACATAGGCTTTGGAGATCAGCTCCCTGGAATGACTGACTTAATTGTTTTGCAATAAGCTCTCTACTCTGAACAACTAGAAAATCTGAATAAAATGTAAATAAATAATGAAAAAAGAAAAACCCATCTGGTTTTAGGTATTAGGGAGCAACAAAGGCTGTAAGCATTTGTAGGATCAAGGTTTTGTTTATTAACAAAAGTGCATCGGGTATAAATTCAGACTGCTTAGATTAGAAATCCAGCTCCACTAATTTTTAACTGTGACTTTGGGTAAGACATTAACCATGCAATTTTCTGTTTCTTCAAATTTTATTGAGAATAGTAAGAATACCTACTGTGTGTGTGTGTGTGTGTGTGTGTTTTGAGGAAGGTGGAGAACTAGTAAAGTAGTGCCTATAAAATGCTTTAAAAAATCTGTTACACATTAAGTGATCAAGAAAAGTTAGTTGGGATTATCATCATTATCATCTTTATTAGATATTTGTGATGGACATACTCTAAGATGGCTCCAAAGTATCCCCTTCTGGTATTTACACCCTTGGATAATCCTCTTCCCTTGAGTGTAGATGGGGCTAGCTGACATGCTTCTAACCTATAAAATATGGCAGAAAGTGATGGAATGTCATTTCTGTGATTATGTTACATAAAACTGTAACTTCCATCATGCTAGCAGACTCTCTTTATTGACTTCCTTCCTTGCTGGCTTTGATAAAGCAAGCTGTGATATGGAGACGTACAATAGCAAGGAACAGAGGGCAACTTCCAGCAAACAACTAGCAAGATACCAAATCCCTCAAAATCCCACAAAAACTTAAAACCTGCCAATAACCTTCACTGTAAAGCTTAGAGACAGATGCTTCCTGAGTCTAGTCTCAGATAAGACCCCAGCCATGGCCTTGTGACAAACATTGAAGCAGACAGAGGACCTGGCTAAGTCATACCTGGATTCCTGACCCTTGTTAACTGTAATATAATAAATGTGTGTTGTTGTAAGCCTGTAGATTTCTGGTGAAATTACTAAGCAGCAGTAGAGAACTAATACCACTTGTGACAAAGTCTGGCTCCAAGCTTTTCTTGGGAATTAAAGTACATGAGATTTGTAGTAAATACTTCCATTAAAATTTAAGGGGACTCTTTCTTGATTGTGAACCTGTGCCTGTATACTCAATCAATGGTGTAATTTGCCTGATATTTTTCACCAACATAAAATGGGGCACCATTGTTCCAAAGATGTAAGGACAAAGAACCACAAATGAAAATATTTTGGTTAGAAATACTTTGTGCCCACTTATATTCAATAATTTAACTCTGAAATTAATTAATTTCCATAGGTTGCAGGTAAACTGGAAAGGAACAGCTTAAACAGGACCACACTAAACAAATTAGTAACATGTAACATCTTTTTTTGCCCTTTTACTTTATTGATTTGTGCTGCTGGGCTGATAAATGACACTGCTCTTTGTCACTTAATTTTGAAGGTCATAAATTAATTAAAATGGACAGGCAAATATGCCAAATGAGGCAAACCCATAGTAAGCAGTGGCATGTAGTGAATATTGGTGAACTACAAATACAAGGTATATTTAAAAACCATTAAATTTTGGTATTTTATTTTAAGTCCCATAAGGGCAAACTAAATATCTCTGGGCATATACAAGCTGCCTGTTTGTGGTCTCTGCTTCAGTGGAAGAGAAACATTAATACCATTAGACATGATGGGTTAGTAAGAACCTAAATTGTCTCAGAGTCAAGGAGGGTTTTTGATTCATACTTCTTAACATAGAAGAATCCCTTTAATATACCCATATATGTACAGAAGCCTAGGTGCC
This sequence comes from Rhinolophus sinicus, assembly GCF_057876585.1. Lineage (NCBI taxonomy): Eukaryota > Metazoa > Chordata > Mammalia > Chiroptera > Rhinolophidae > Rhinolophus > Rhinolophus sinicus. The sequence continues at coordinate 91,228,767 of NC_142502.1, forward strand.
GTTGGACACTAGGTCAAATACAGGGAGTATGTGCGATGTTCCACAAATTTCATTATTTATACTGCAAAGGTATAACCAAGAGGGAGGGTAGTCGGTTGATACTGGGGACCATATTACCATCTCTCTACATGTGATGGCTGCCTCTGAATCTCCCAGTCAATTTGCCACTAGTTCTGATATATTCCCAGATTGTTTTAGAAACACTTCTATTTTCATGTGCAGGTTGTGTTGTGTTTCCTTAGCTTTGTGTTTCCCACACCAGACTGTGAGCTTCTACTTAATGTCAGAACCCTCATTTCATTATTCCTAGGGCATTACCTCTGGGTGGGCACCATCACAGTGCCCATCCCAGAGGAGGCACATATCAGTAGAATAAATAAATAAGCAATGATCAAGTGTATCTTTCTAGGGGTAAGACCTCTGTGTGTAAGACGAGGGTGTTTGTGTGTATATATATATATATATATATATATATATATATATATCTAAGTTTAACACAAATTATGGCATTTGATACTTAAAAATCACATATTTACTGAAATTGTTTCAATTCAATTCAATCCATGATTTATTCAAATTTAATTTATACCAACCTAAGTTACATGTATGTCTTTAATACAAAGCAGAATTTTAACCTAAGAACAGATAAGGTATTTTTTGTATAGTTGCAAGTTAAAAAAGTATTGGTACTCAAATTTATAAAGAAATATTTTATATAAGGTTCCCCCCATTAATTAATTAGAAACATTTGATTCTCAAATTATTTGGGAGATACTGAAAGCTAGATTTCTCTTTATTCTGATTTTCACTAGGTTGTCATACCTTTTTGTTTTCTTTTGTTTTTAATTTACTGCACATCTTTTACCACTATAGGGTACTTTTAACTTTATAGAGAAAATTTAGCAGATAACCTTAGGTGGAGAAAGTAAACAGCCAGTAACCCTTGAGAAAAGATTGAACAGACCATTAACAAAGGACTTTCTTTTCTATGTAGCGGGATCCTTTTAAAATACTCAGAAAGCTTGGCTCCCCAGGCTAAGATTTCCCGGCAAAACTTTTGGAGTAATTCAGGTTTATTAGCCTAATCTTGCAGAGACACTACAGAAGGTCTGAAGGCTGGTGGAGTCTGGCGGGGAAGGTGAGGTAAGGAGGACACGTGCAGAGTGGCTAACAGACTTGAGACTCCATGCAGCTGCATTATTATACTTTCAGTCCTGGTTATCTCCTGGGGAGGCGGGGCAGGGCAATGCTTTCTAGTTAGAAGAAAATCTCAAGGCCAAAGGAAGTAAAAGTATGTTCTAAAATATCCTGCTCCTGAGACAGAAAGTGTGGCTAAGAATTCATACACTCAACTCTTTTGGTTGCTGTTGAACATTATTATAGTTTCTAGAAGTAGGAAGTAATGATTTGTGTTGAAAATGGGGGAGAAGTAGTTTTCACAGTGTGTTTCTGATGCCCTCTTGTCTAGATGAATAGTTTATTTGGCATTGTAGAGGATTTAGGGGGAAAAAATGCCTCAGCATAATTTAGAATCTAGGAAGTTTAGCTCTTTGATTTTCACATTTAGTGATAGTCATATATTAATTTATGAATTATCTATTGAGCACCTACTTTTGGCAAGGAACTATGAGGTCTGATAATTAAGTTTGTGAACTTGTTGCCATGATGTTGCTAACCTTTTTTAGTATCAGAGGGATTATTCATTATGAATTTGTACCACCTGGACAAACACTTAACCAAGTTTACTATTTGGAAGTGCTGAAAAGGCTGCGTGAAAAAGTTAGACGAAAACGACCTGAACTCTTCGTCAACAATTCATGGCTCTTGCATCACGACAATGCACCAGCTCACACAGCACTGTCTGTGAGGGAGTTTTTAGCCAATAAACAAATAACTGTATTGGAACACCCTCCCTACTCACTTGATCTGGCCCCCAAAGATAAAGGAAATATTGAAAGGAAGACATTTTGATGACATTCAGGACATCAAGAGTAATACAATGAGAGCTCTGATGGCCATTCCAGAAAAAGAGTTCCAAAATTGCTTTGAAGGGTGGACTAGGCACTGGCATCAGTGCACACGTTGTTTCCCCAAAAATAAGACCTAGCCAGACAATCAGCTCTAATGCGTCTTTTGGAGCAAAAATTAATATAAGACCCGGTCTTCTTTTACTGTAATGTAAGGCCGGGTCTTCAATATAATAATAATATAATATAATATAATATAATATAATATAATATAATATAATACCCAGTCTTATATTAATTTTTGCTCCAAAAGATGCATTAGAACTGATTGTCCGGCTAAGTCTTATTTTCGGGGGAAGAGGGTAGCTTCCCAAGGGGAGTACTTCGAAGGTGACCATAGTGATATTCAGCAATGAGGAATGTAGCACTTTTTCAAGAATGAGTTCGTGAACTTAATTGGCGAACCTCCGTATATGACCTGTATGTACTCTGTTTACCTACTGGGTTATATTACAGCAAGGACAAGGCACATGTGACTCCTGCCCTCAAGAGTTTACTGTCTATTTGGAACATAAACAAGCAGACAGTTAATGTGTAGAGTAACTTCTAGATTTTAACCAATTGAAACTTCTTAATTTTGGCATGAAAATTTCAGTGGAATAATGGGTTGGAAGTCATGTGACAATGGGACAAGAATTGAATGGTAGCTCAATAGTAGATACCCAAAGTGCATACACATACCTCTTTTGAGAGGTTTGAGTATAAAGGGAAAAACAAAAGATGAGACAACACCTGAAAATTTCTTTAGATGGAATTAGGGAGAATGTTAAGTTCTTCCAGTTATTGATATTGCTTTTAATGAAAGGGAAACTACTAGCAATGAGGAAGTGATGGAAGGTACAGCATGGAGATAAAAATCCGCAATCTTGAGTACTCTAAGGAGGATTAGGAAAAGATGGGCTACATGTTTAGGGAGACTGGCCCTAGAACAAGGGGAAGCTTCTCTTCCAATATAACTGGATTAAAGGGCAAAAAGGCGGGTGTATATGCCCATTATTTTAAACGTTTAAGGAAAGGCAGTGCATTGCTCAGTGACTTCTGTTTTCCTTGTGATGGATGATGTGAGTGTGTTTTCTGATGATGAAGGATGAGAAAATGGTGTTGATCTGGTTGAAAGTTTAGGAAAAGCATGAAATGTTTATAACAGCCATGTTGCAGACATAGATGAGTAGAAAGGGAAGGTGTACTGGACAAGGCTGAAGAGCCACATGGTAAATGAGTCTCTGGACTATATCAGAACCAAACTCTGAAGCTGTGTGATCTTCTTGAGCAGATTTCAACATTTGATATTACATTAAGGCAAATGGTTGGATTAGTTCATGTTTGGGACTTTTCTATTTGAGTAAAAAGAGAGAAAATGAAACCAACATGTTGAAATCACTTATAAGAGAAGTGTTTAAATGATGAATTTCAGATCTAAGCTAGAGAGATGAAGAAGTGAGGTCAGGATGAAACAAGTTTAAACAGGAGAGTTCAGGTACTGGATATTTAGAGTTATCAAGGTACCATGGGCATAAAAATCAGAAGATTGTAGTCAAAAGGTCAGGTGAATTTAATATTTCAGATTAAATGTCTTCAGTGTAGCCATGTGGGCAGAAAAAATGAAGATAGGTGTTACTGTAGATGATAGGTCAAGGTACTATAAAGCCTGAGAATAGGATGGGACATTCACTCACTTAAACCAGGGTGATGCTGTTATACTATGTGTGGTAGATTAGAGGGTTGTAAAGAAGTGACAAAGTCTTTAGATACCGAGAGTGAGGGAGCAAGAAGTCAACAGAGTGCGATGACAGATACAACAGAATAGCAGCAGCCGAGAACTAGCAGGGGTTTTAACAGGCAGGCAGGAGAGTGATGTTTTGATTATCAAAGGGAATGAAGAGGTCTCCCCCACTTCCTTAACAAGGGGTTCACAGATCTCGGAGAATGAGCCGTCTCTGCTTCACCTGCTGCCTTATCTATAATTAAGATATAGAAGCTCTGTATCTCAGATGAGATAACATAAGTGAAAGACATAAGGTTCTGTGATAAGCCAGATATTTGATGAAACTTCTGCTACCCAGTTCTGAGACAGAATTAAACGAACATCATTTTAAATGCACTGAATTCACTGGAAAGTAAGAGAAATCCCAAGAGCCACAGCAAAGAGGAATCAGGAAAGCAGGGTTGCAAATGAGTATTAAAGCCAGTGCTGAGACATTTTCAATCCTTGTGAAAACTCAGCCTTGAGATTTGAAAGCCTCACAGAAGGCAAGATCTTGGGATTGTACAGTATAGAGATTTAGAGCTAGAGCACTGAAATAAATTTGGGACTCGTGAAATTCTATAACCTCAATTCAATAATAGACTAGAAAAATTCACTTATTTACAGAAGAAGAGGAGGAGGAAAACTGTTTCAGCATGAACTGTTGGGGGAACAGAAGCACAGGGGGAACTCCCCTGAGAAATTACCACCATCGGCCTGGCCTTATGTGGGTTTATACTTGAGAGTTATCCAAGATGGATATAGCCATAGGGCCTCTGGGGAAAAACAAATGTGGTTCTCTCAGGAAGATGTAGCCTCAACCCAAAATAATAGGATTGCCACAGAAAACCAGTCAAAAGCATAAGAGAAATTCAGGACTTTTATTTGACTCATATCTAGCCAACTTTCTCTTTCCTATTGAAGTTTCTCTTTTCTATTAAATATAACTTAACAAAGATGTAGCTTTCCCACTCTCTGTGTGCTAAGTTCTTTAAAAGAAAGCGCAAGGAAACACAGTAGCTTTCCATCTCAAGTGGAGAGCAAACTTAGGGGGCTCTCTCAGGTTCCTCTCTAATTAGAATCACCTCACCACCCCCACCAATTTCCTGCTCTGGTATTGAGAGCGCTCTGGTAGTGTGCTACTAGTTTCTCTGACACCTTTCTGACACAAATTGCAGGGGTCCTCTACTCTTAGATCATTAACCTATTCTGGAGGTGGGTTTGTCATTATTTTCTGCTGGGAACTTTGGCAGGAGGAAGCCCATGGCAGATTCTTTTACACCTCCCCTCTGTTTGCTCACTCTGTAATTTTTTTGTATATCCTCAAGAGCAAGACCTTGAACTGTGATACACAGTAGAGACAAGCTTTCAAACTTCAAATGTCTTTCTCTAAAAACAATTGTGTCTGCCATGAGTTTTAAATGTCTATTTCAAAAAAAAGAAAAAAAAAATCAAATGTCACTTCTTTTTCTCTGAATTTATGCAATAAAAACATTAGCCTAAGGGCCACATATATAAATATATACAATGGAGTATTATTCAGACTTTGTTAAAAAAGGAAATCCTGCCTTTTGCAAAAATATGAATGAACCTAGGAGACATTTTGCTAAGTGAAATAAGCCAGACAAAGATAGATACTGTATATGTGGAATCTTTAAAAAAAAAAAAGTCTATTTCACAGAATAGAAAAGTGGTTAGCAGGGGGTAGAGGATGGGAGAAAAGCGATAGGTTGACTATAATAAAGTCTGAGAATCTAATAATGTTTAACATGATAACATGGCGACTGTAGTTGATAACACCACATTTTATAACGGAAATTTGCTAAATATGTGAGGTGATAGATAAGTTAACTTTCTGGAAGGAGCCCTTTTAAAATCTATATGTATATCAAATCATCACATTGTATACTTTATGTATCTTATCATTTTATTTGTCAATTATACCTCAATAAAGCTAAAAACAAAACTTCTATCACAATCTTGAAGTTCTTAATAATTTCACAAGATACCTCCCATTTTCTTTTTGCAGTAGGTCCACATACTATGTAACCAGTCCTGTCTCTGTGTTTCTGGACAGCTTCTGAATTTGGTTAAATATACCTCATTGTTTTTCTATTTTTTTGTCCTTGAATTTTTTCTGTCTGGGTTACAGCCCTGTCATTCTCATGATTACTTCCTACTATAAGACTCAGAACATACATTACCTCCTATAGGAGGTTTTCCCTTACCTTACAAATATGATTTGGAGGCAACTGTCCTCTTATTGTATCTGAGCTTAGTCTTTACAGATCTTATCCTAAAAGACTGCAAATCCTTATTATTTATTTGTCCTCTTCCTCTTAGATTGTATTTTCTTGCTGGGCCTGGATCTAGAATGTACATATATCTATGTTCTTGCTCTATAGGGAATTACTGAATGAAGGAGAAAAATCGATAAATACTGATTGAATACTATTGAATTAAATTAAATTCCCCTGGTAAACCATGAACTTAGGAGGTTTTTGAGGCCAAAAAGTATGATTGCTTAACCTATTATATTCCTGATTCTTGCCCATTTATTTTACCATATGATGGCAATCGAAAATTCTTGGAAAATGGAGGGTTTATTGCAGTGTCTATTCAGAGCAATAAGAAAAAGCATTTTTTGTTAGAACATGTAACAGACAACAAAAAGCAAATAGAACATTCCACAGAGAAGTATGAGTATTCTTTTTTTACTAGAAATTTAGACAATGCTAAGAAAAATACAAGTCCTCTCTCTAAGTTATCTAGAGCAATGGAATATAAGCTCCAGGCAAAGGTTTCCCAGAGCAGGAAGAAAAATGAGAGGAAATCATGAACATGAGAGAACAAGCCATCAAAATATAAGAACATTTACAATTTGGCAAGAATTCAGCGTATGACATGCTTCATTAATTCTGAGGATTTTGCCCCTTGACAACTATATTTGGAAACTCTGAAATCACATCAGCTTGAGAATTTAGGGTGAGATATACTAACGAGAAACTAAACAAGCATTTGGGATTTTTCCTATTATTTATATTTTTCCTAGTGTTGGGGATAGAATGCAAAGGTAAATGTAAAAAGAAAATTAATTATACCTACCATTTACGATGACCACTTTTTTTATAAGAAGCACAGAAATTTATAGTATAGAGCTTAATGCAATTGCAAACGAAAATAGAACCTAAGTCAGGAGTTATACTTTCTAAATCTTTGGCTTTTCCAGCAACTATCTATGTGTTATTTGGCAAATGATTTTAACTGTCTGTGTTCTGGTTTCTTTATTTGAAAAAATGATTACTCATATGAACCATCAAATTCTGTACAAACATTTCCACCAAGCTGAAAATGTATTTCCATTAAGGAAATGCAGTTTTGAAAGAGTCATATTTTCTTTAATTGGCACAGGAGTGGCAGCCAAAATCCATCCAAGAAACATACCTTGATTTCTCCTTTTATATCTAACCTCACTGCATACTGATAAACTTTAGCTTTAAATGCATGCCTACAATCAATAAATGGCAGCTGGTTGTAATACCTCAGTTAAACAAGCATGGTTCCTTCAGTCCTTTCCCTAGGTTGAATGATAACTCTAAGATCAGCTTTAGTTTTTAAATACAATTAATCCACAAATATTGCAGTGTTCCGTGGTGTGTTCTCAGGTCCACCTGCATCAGAAACTTGTGGATTCTTTTCAGACCTCTGGACCCCTATCCACACTGAGTGCAGGTTCAGGAAGCATTACATTTTAGCGAACTTCTGTGGATTTGTTTCTACACTATAATTTTGGTCCTATATATACATGTAATATTTTTTCTTACAAGAAATCATTGTTTCTGAAGTCCACCTAAGTTGAGAAAACTTCAAGGGAGAGGATGTTTAGAATGAGGATAATAATTTACTCTAGAACTGAATGTGGAAGATCATTGTCTCATGTCTCAAAGGTCATACCAAGGACCTTCCTTAAAAACTGAACTTTTTACGTTTGGGAATGTGTCTGAGACAGCTGTGAGGCACTCATCGCCTTTCATGTCTGAGGGCTAATGCTCCCAGTCTGGGGTGCCTTCAAGAAAGAAAGAAAAGAGACAATGGCTAGATGAAATATAGCCATAGCGATGATTTTAAAATGAAAATACTGTAGACAGAATTCATTATCCATTCACATTTTCAAATCTCTCTAATTTTTTTTCACTGCGGTCATTAAATTGCATTAGAAAACTCACTCATGAAAGTGACAGTCAATAATAAAAATGGATTTGCAGTTTTGTTGCTAAGTCAAGGCTCCGGCTATGGTTGAGGATTCAAGAATTCTGGCTCCAGGAGTCTCTCTTGACCTTCCTGAGTCTCAGGTTCCTTCCCCTGTAAAATGAATATCCTGAGCTCAATGATCTCAGTTGAATGGAAATATTTTTTCTTGTATTCTTTCTTTTCCTTGTCCAGCTTCTTCCTGAACAATCACCCGAGACACATTCCACGAGTCAGAGGAAGGTGAGCATGCATGAAGAAACAAATAAACACATTTTAAAAAGTACAAATGGGATGCAAAATAGAGTATTTAGTTAGTTTCAAAGTACCTGTCCACAAAATACCTATTGATTACGGAAGAAAAATGAGCAACTTTCCATGGGAGAAGCCTGGCAGACACCTTTTTCGTAAAGTAATCAAAGTGAACATCATCAATAATGAGACAAATTGAAATGTGTGTGCCTGAAAGGAAGCAAGGAAGGAACACAACATCAGTCCTGTAATAGGCTTGCCAAAGATGTATAATTTGAATCTAATCATGAGGAAACAGACAAACAAATGGAGGGCACACAATTACTGGCCTGTCATGTTCCAAAGTGTCAAGATCAATCAAAGCACAGAAAGACTGAAACACTGCTTCAGACCAAAGAACACTAAATACAATGTGTGATGTTGAGCTGTACCTTTGGCTGCAAAATATGTGATGGAGACAATTGTAAAACTTGAATGGATATAAACTTTAGATGGCAGTAATTTCTTATATATTCAAGAAAACACTAGCTTTCACCAACTGAAATAAAAACAACCCTCCTCCCCTCCAAATAAATATTATTAGATTCTGATTCACTCTATTCTCCTGATTATGGATATGTCTTTTAAAAAAGATTATTTAAGAACATAATTTCTTTTACCCTTACTTAACTCTGAATTATATAAATGTTACCATGTTTTGGAACAGTGTTGGAATATGAGCTGTATATAAATATTTTTGTGTTAGTAAATGTAAAAGATGTTAAAAGGAACTCTGCCAGAATAACTGAGAACAACAGGTGTTAGGTAATCACACATCCTAGAGACCATCCATGCAGGACTTACTAACAAGTAGCCCAAGATCGTTTTGCAGAACTGTAGTCAATGCATCCAAGGTAGGAAATAGGGCAGCATTGAGACCTGTCTAGGGAGAAAGGAAATTCCTAGAAAAGGTCTTTCTGAGTGTTGGTGATGCTTCTTCTCAGTACAGGCCAGGTAGGGAGCTTCCGTGGCAAGGATAAGCTGAAACCTGAAGAAAAGATAAAGTTCAATTTATTTTCAGTTGGGTTGTTAATCACTTAAAACGGCACTGTTTTTAAATAATAATGGTGGCAAAAGCTATGATTCCTCCTTGAGGTAGCCACTGGGCAGGAAAGAGAGCTTTTCCTAGTTGGAAAATGGTGATTCCAAAAGAAGATAAAAGCTATTTCCTGCTTTTACCTCACTCAATCAACCTAGTGCAATAAACTGGTTACATTAATTAAATAACTACTCAGTTAAAACACTGCTATTTGGATGGCTTTGTTACCTGCCTCAGGTAGGACTCCATGCTGAACACAGAAATGGGTAAGGCTCCCGGTGGACACGTCCCCTTAACTAGAAGAAAACCACTGCTGGAGAATCTCCAGAGCAGACCCTCTAAAGAAGGGGGTCCCAGGGCAAAAATGTTGGCACTTGGGCCTAAGGTGGTCTGAAAGCCCTTCACAGAATTGTGATGAGGGATAAATGTGATGACGTATGGCAAGAATGTAGCTCCATACCCAATACAGAGTAAACACTCAAAGCCGATAACAACCGATCACAAGGTGGTGCCAGTCGTTGTGCTGAGTACAGAGCCAAGACGGACCCCGAGACTGACTCCTGAACATAATTCCCATTAACTACATCCTTTCTCCTCCTCCTCTAGTGCTTCTTGTTCTTACTTTCCTCCTGTCAACATTTTTGTTGTTATTGTTCAAGTCTAGGAGAGAATCATTTCAGCCTCTGCTGACAACATAATCTCTCACAGGGCAACATCATAATGGAACGGCAGGAATATGTACCTGTGAGAAACACTTACTCTCCTCCAAACTGAAGCTATTCTACTCTAGGGCTCACATGGTAGTGTCCCACAGCCTTCAAAACAACAGATGAGCGTACATCCTCAATTCAGCTCTAGGCTTCCAGGAATGATTAATTACAGTAAAATATGAGTATGAACAATGGAAAAAAAAAATCTATGAGCCTTGGTCCTACCAATTCAATTAGGGACAAATTCTCAGGCTAAAAACCCTTAGATCAAATTGAAATTCTTTCAAACTGCCGTTTGTGAAAGACAGTTTTTGCCAGTCACCTTTAAATTCAGTCGGCCAGCGAATTAAGTTTCCAGTTCACAAAATGTTTCCAATAAACAGAATAGAAAATAATAATATACTTTTATGTTTCCCCAGAAATTTATAACCAAACACATTTATAACCATCTCTCATAGCCAACAATGGTTTTATAAGTTCTGACTAACATCTTCATGCGACAATAACCCACTAAAATTATTTTATCACTTGTAGTGTTTTTACAAGGATTTATCGATGCGACAAAAGATCTATCTTGATAGAATTTTCCACCAACAAATATTTCTCAATCTTCTCACTAGAGGAATATTGTAGATAGGAGGTCATTTCATTTATCTTTTGGGAAATAATCAATTCTTATCTGTATAATCTTTACAATTAGTATAACATTGACTCAAATTGGAAGACATACTCAGGGACTCACATTCATGGTGAAATTTGAAATCATAAAGGGCACATTTTCCTTTTTTGACAAGCTGTTTGGGTTTATGGAAATGTCATAAATTTCCCATAGCCAGAGCTGCAGAGAGTGAGTGTTTGCATTGGATGGCATGTGGGAATCCTTCACTAGAATATCAATGATAATTAATGCTACAATGACCCACTTGGGAACTTAGCAGACCCATTGTCTTCCAGAGTCTCAGAATGTTAGAACTGGAGACCACCTTGAGGATCTCTCATATGGTAGTTTGTAACTCTGATGGCCTAGTAGAACCATTTGAAGAGCTTTAAAACTCCCAGATGTCCAGTAGCACCTCAGACCAGATACGTGGGGATGATGACAAAACATTGGTATATGTTTAAAGTCCCTCCATGTTATTCTAATGGGCAGCCAGGTTAATATTTAATTGTCTTTTAGCCCAAATCTTCACATCATGGAAGAGATCTAGTAACTCTAGGGAAAGTGGGTGGTAACAATTTTATTCTCTTTTTCCTTGTGTCTTTTAACTAATGGTTCTGTGTCCAGAAATTGTCAGCTCAATACGTCTATAGCCTGAAGAAGCAAGTGTTAGGAGCTTCTTGAATGCACTACATAAGCCATTTCATATTTTAATGGAGCATGAGAGCAGGTGTATGAGAATCACATTACAAGTCAGCATGCATAGATTTAGAACATTAGGACATCCATGCATTAATTAGCACATTATTCTAAGGAGCCTCTAAGATCTCTTTCCAGTCTCAGAGTCTTTGTTTAATTTCCATGTTAAGATTCAGCTCATTTCAGAGTGGGCCAATGGAGAACACAATTCATTGGTGAGAGAAACCCCAGGCTGCCTCTCTTTCTTGGAGGGATTTCAGCCCTAGTTTATTATAAATTAATATATATGTACTGTGTGCTTTTGATGGAGAAATGATAACACTCTTGGATATAATCTCTAAACTAAAGGAGCATATAATATCACTGAGAATATAAAACAAATGAAGGTAAGTTAACTGAACTGTTTTGGCCTTATTGCTGGTGTTCAAAGTAGTTTATGGTATTTGAGTTGTTCATTGATTATAACTGTTGTTTTTCCAATTGTCCAATACTTAATAATTCAGGTTATTAACAAAAATAAATTGTGTTGTAACATTAGACATGTTACTCCCCCAAGCAACAGGCTTAATTTCTAGCTCCTCTTGATCCCTAGCCTGTTTTCTGGATGGTTCTATCTGAGCATAATGAAATGGGATGTCAAAGCAATCTCCTGCATTCGGCTCTATGTCTCTTCTCCTTTGAGTTTACCATAATCTCAAATTGTAGAAATGAAGAAAAACCTGGATTACATGAATTGAGCCTGCTTTTCCCTCTGAAAAGGAGAATATTCCCCAAAGAAGAAGAGCATCTTTATTCGCTCTCAAGTTCTATCAAAGAGACCAATCACTGTTTCAGGCCCCAGTAGTCTACAAGTCTCCTTCCGACTCTTTTTGGTAAGATGCACACACTGTCTAACAAGTAGAGATCCTCTAAGATCAAGCACGCTGTTTCAGGAAGTGTCTGTGTCAGCATGACCATTCTATTAGGTTGGTGCAAAAGTAATTGCGGTTTACAAGGTTAAAAATAATTGCAAAAACCTCAATTACTTTTGCACCAACCTAATACAAAGGAATGTTTCATATGGAAGTTTGGACATGATGATTCTGTAACAGTTCTGCCAACATCTACAGAGAAATTATCAGTGAGTATTGGTGAATGCTTCAGACAGTCTTGAAGTCAGGGTTTTCTGGGGTGATGAAGGCAAGAGGGAGGATACTCTGAGAAACTGATTCTGAGAAACTGACCTTTGATTTGTCCTTGTGGTTATCACCCAACACACTTCCATTTGTAAACAAATGCTTGAACCTTATGGAAGGTAGTTGCTTTGCCAATCTCCATAACAGTTAGGAGCCACCAGGATATGATATTTAGAACACATATTGAAAAAGGGAGTTTCTCCAATGACCTAGAGAGCCACACCCCTGAAAGACTCAGAGGCGTCTTTGAAAGCACTTGAAATCCAGAGACATATCTAAAAGAAAAAATTCTATAGTCCCACTTACAGCCATCTTCAGACACGTGTGTATATCCTGCATTTGTGCTTGCTGCCTCTGCCTGTTGACTTTCTGTCAATGGTTACCACCATTTTGAAATGTATGAGACACATGAATTGTAGAAGAGTTAATTGACTTCAGAAACTAATTTCCTTTTTTGAAAATTACATGAATTACTATATATTCATTTGTTTGCTATTCAGCAATCATTTATTAAGACCCAGATCACAATACTAATACTAATACTATTATTATAGCATGTTTCATCACTTTGCTTGATTGAACTTTCTTCCTAAAACACTATTTTTTTCATTTTGTTAGTTATTCTATGTACTACAGGAAATAATTCCAATTCAACTTGGAATTCACCACCAATCTGCATTGGTCAGCATTTCTAATTGTGAGTCCCATCATTATACTTTATGAACATGTTTCCTCATGAATTCAACTTGCTTTGTTCATTCTCTATTCATATCTTTGTCATTGCTCTTGTTAAAATGTTATATCCTTTTCTGTCCACTATCCAATCACTCTTCATCCCTCAGTACCAGGATTGATACCCATCTTCTCTATGTACTTTATTCAACTACCTGAGCAATCCAAATTTTTTTCTTTGACATTCTATAGCATATATTTTATCTGTGTTACTATTTTGACCTCATTACAATTTAATTGTGAAACTACATCTTAAGTGCAAAGCATTCTACCACCATGTGACGATGTTAATTTTGTGACCCAGACTCTTCTGCAGAAATGTTGAAAGAAGAAAATCAATAAAAGATGTTTAAGTTCCAATTAATTTCAAGTGCAGATTAGGGCAGATGTTTTTAGATGTAAAATCCACTGCCTCTTTGAACTTGAAACTTGTGCCAACTTCTGGATAAGAAAGGGCTTTTTTTTTTTTTTTTTTTTTTTTTTTGGTAAAAAGCAGAGAAGTGATGAGTTTCTGCAATTTCTAACTCCCTCTAAATGGAGGCAGATATAAAAAGCAGCAGCTGTTTATCAAGCTTTATTGAGACTGCAAATTTCATCATTTAAATGCTGAATTGATTAATTCAAAACGATGCACTAAGTATGTTTTCTGAAAACTGATGAATACACAAATAGGATTTTAGAAGAGGTTATACCTCTCAGAGTAATTGAAGAGGAATTGTTATTGTCTACCAATATATAGTTATCAAGGTCTTGTACAGAACTTGACATTTAAGACGTTACTGGTGCCTGAGGGTATCATAGTAATTGACCTACCTCCTACACTTTTGCTTTTCTAATTCTAATATGCATACAAATCACCTGAGGATCTTGATAAAAATGCAGACTCTATTTGAGAAGTCCTGGGATAAGGCCTGGATTCTGCGTTCCAATAAGCTAGGCAATGCAAACCTCACCTTTAGCAACAAGCCCTAAACCACCATTCTTCAAATGACATGCGGTATGTTTTGCCACTATCTCTCACTAACCTGAGAGCACCCACTGTTGCAGCTACCGTGTTTCTCCAAAAATAAGACCTAGCCAGAGAATCAGCTCTAATGTGTCTTTTGGAGCAAAAATTAACATAAGACCCAGTTGTATTTTACTATAAGACTGGGTCTTTAATATAATATAATGTAATATAATATAATACCGGGTCTTATATTAATTTTTGCTCCAAAAGACGCATTAGAGATGCTTGTCTGGCTAGGTCTCATTTTCGGGGAAACACGGTAGAAAGGTGCTGCCACATGTCAAGGTCAAGGTGATGTGTTTTTATTGTAAAAAATCACTTTCAATGCATTTCCTTGAGAACCAGTGTTATAGATGGTGGTTAGGTATAGTTGAGTAATTTAGTCCATTATATTTATTCTTTCAATATTTATCAAGTGTTGTCTATGTGTAAGACATAAAAAATGTATAAAGAGACCTGTTCATGGTAATGATGTTAGTTTATTTCACCTGCTAGATTGTAACTCTAGAATCTACAGCATTGTAGAAATGTGTGAATATTAGTATATCAAAAATTGCTTAATCTAATGAGTAGACATACTTCTCTACATCATTTGTGGAATAATAAAGATAGAGTTGCTGATACAGAGACACTACCTGCCCCTCCCCCTCAACAGGGGGGGGAGATAAAAAAGCCTGGAAAAGAAAATTAAGGGATGTTGGTAGTAATTGCAATTGCAAAGAGAAAAATTTTATTATAAGTCTTAATCAGAAGAATCCTGGGAATGTGAAGCCCCTTCCCCCCAGTTTTTTCCTTTGCCTTGCAAAATGTCATTGTTGCTCATTCATTCATTCATTCATTCCCTTGTTCAACCAACATTTCTAACATGCCAGATATTTTTCTGAGTTCTGCAGAGATCATGGTGAATGACACAAAATTACTGACTCTATGGAGCCTATATAACACTGACATTGTTGAGATAAAGTAAATGAGTGAAGAAATACACAAGAAAATATCTGACAGTGGTAAATACTTTGAATCAGTAACACAGTGTTCAGTGACAGTGGCTGGGGAGGAGGACATCTGCCTGTCACTGCCCACTGTCTCCAGTACAGACCTTCAGCATGATACCTCATTTTCTAACCGAGAGTTCCTGGCCTGTTGAAGGCATTTCCCTAGAGTGTGGGGGATGATTTCCCTTTCTTCCATGTCATCACTAAGTAAATACTATGTGCACACAGGTATGTATAGATATATGCCTTACACAAGTTCTGATAGCCTAAAAAATAGTTACAGTTAGTATTTTCTCCTTCCCCTAATATCTCACCATATTTCTAATTTAACATGATTGGTTTTGTGATAAGGTTAAGGACAAAGTCCTGTGGAAACATAAATAAGGTCGATACCAGAGTTCCTTAAAGGAATCAGATTGGGATTGTGAAGACCGGCCACTGACCTTGGAGCAGGACAGATGAATAGGCCTCCCATAGGCAAGATGCTGATAGAAGATTCTGGATATCAGCAAGTGTGGACAAAGGCCTCAAGGGAAGGGAAGTTGGCAATTGGTAGCGATCCCACTGTGTTGCACCTGGTATTATATATGCCTAATCCAGGAACCCATCTTCCCTATATAACAAAGCTGTTTACAGAGAGAATGAGATCCAACATTCACACTTGGAAGATATCATGTTGGTAAAGATCCAGATAATAGGAATGCATCATGGAAGGTGAGAAGAATCACAAGCGTTGAGTGCAGGCCCTTTGGGTCCTCAGAGATTTCTGACCAGTACAAAATGCTATTTATGCAAATGTGGTCAGCTATATCACATAGGTTCCTATTGTCTTGCTTCTTGGAAACTCATTTCAGACTTGCTATCAGATTTCTTTCAGAAATCTGGCTCTCACCTTTGTCCCTACTCTGCCTTGACGTGTTATGCAGGGGGCTTGGTACCTGATCTTTGTAATTCAGCTCACGCTATGTACCACAATCTATTTTCAGGTATCTGAATATTTTACTCTTTGCCTGCCACGTTGCCATTCTTATCCATGTATGCCCTTTGGCCACTAAAAGTGACTCACATTGTAACAAAGCTGGAGATAGAATGGTAAGTTAGAGACTGGTTACCTGTGAATTGATATAGCTCTTAAGTAGATGTTTAGAGTGTTAAATCTTTATCAACTTTCTTACTCTCTTGAGCGTGATTCCAAAAAAAAAAAGCATTTACATTTGAACTTTCCATTCACTTTCCTTTCAAAGGGCATTTGAATATATATCTAAAATTTGATTTAAATTCATGGATTTGTAATAAACTGATGGATGAACTGCAGATGTTCATTCCATTAAGGGAGCTGCTCATAAATTTCAAACTCATACATAAACATTCAGAAACTGAAACTCTATAATTAAGTAAGATCTACCCACAGATAACATTGACTAACTTACTTGAGATTTTTGTTTGTTTTTGTTTTTTATTTAATGGTCCATGCCACAGGCCAAAAGCTGTTATTTTTTTCCATTTAAAGTTTCCATTTGTTTGAATATTATTTGTATTTAACTGGAAAAGGACCCAGAACATGTAACTTATGTAAATAATTCAGAGATTGAGGTCTTTTCCTATTCAGAATGTCATTCATTTTCCCAGTTTTAAATGAATCGATATGTAAATGTGTTTTCTATTATCTAAAGGAAATGTGATTCTAGCATGAACAAAAATAGTGCCTGAGATAATAATACCTGCCCTACTTATCTCAATGATAGACTCAAATATATTCATCTGTTTGCCATTTAACAATTATGTATTGAGTGCTGATTATATGCCAAGCACTGTGAGATAATAATTATCTCACAGGACCTTAAACCCCAGTGACTCCTTTCTAAAATAATTGAAATTCTATATTAATTGATTAGCCAATATTCTAATTCTCAATACAACTTTTCAAGGTAGGTATTATTCTAGTTTTGCCAAATAGGAAACAGAAACTCAGAAAAGTTCATATGCTTGCCCACATTCTACAGCTTGTAAATTTCAGAACATCTTGAGGGTTGGTTTGAACCCAAGTTTTTCTCTAGGACCCTGCTCTTTCCACTTCACCACAGGACCCCAGCACTTTCATCTATGTGACGATTTTCTGCACCAGTAGCAGCAACTTTGCAATTATCATATCCTAAGTGCATTCTGCACTGAACCTCGCAGTTTCAAACTTCGTCCTTACAATAACCCCGGAAAAGTTGGGAGCGTATAATTACTGCAGTTAATATCAAGCCTCTTCATCGTACTTACTTTGTTGAATATTAATAAGTACTACTGCCTCCTGCCAGCCAATTACTTCTTGAAGGCAAGGACTATGTTTTACTGATTTTTGTATCCTTTTACCTTGCATACATTTGGGCACACAAACAGGTGCTCTGTAAATTGAGTTGAAATTAATGTTTCTGAAACTATTTCTTCTTCTACATTCACAATAATAATACAAAGTTACAGTAAAAGTTTATGTTATGTCCAACATTTTCCTTTTTAAGGAATTTAGTCTGAAATGGATTTCCATCAAAACAATTAAAGTTAAGAGCTTTGTGTGTGATGAACTCAGCCTCACATATGATAATATATTGACAGAGCTTTGAAAACTGTGGAGTATTGCAAATATAAAGCACTACTATTATCGCTGAAAGATATAGTATAAAATCCTATCAAAAATCATTTCACTTTGTTTTCAGACATTGCATCATTATTATCTGTTCCATGTTTTCTGCATTAGGTTATCTTTTGTTGTACTCTGATAGCTTTGTAACTATTAACCTCAGAACAATCTGGTACAATGGCAAGTCTTTTATGAAGCAATTAAATTCAAGCAAATCAAAAGGCAGAAATGACAGTAACCAAATGAAGAAAAGGCAAGATTAAATTATGCCATAAATTATAAGTAGGCAGGTGTATTGTTTTCCTCTGCTGAAAGAAATTCCCTCCCTCATTACTAAATTCTAGCACAAATACCACTCAGGCTGACCCTGCTTGCAACTGGCCTCCCTCAGGCTTCTGAAAATTGTTTATCTCCTCTGTTGAATTCCATCATATTTTTTTCCCCAACAACCGACTATCTCAGGGACAAAGAAGAGTTATAACTCCTTCACACCATTAACATTTCATTTCTTTCTCATTAGTAAGATTAAGCCCACAGTACCAATCTGTGTTCTTAGGTGCAAACAAGAGAAACCAATTATAGCGGATTGAAAGAGAAGAGAAATGTGTTTAAAAGATATTAGTAGTGTATAAATTACCTGGAAGGGTCGGCCATATCTGGGGGTGTTCAGACAGCAGTAATACTCAAAATTATGCCACAGAACTTGCCTCAAGAAGAGACCACTGTAGCTAAGTGCCTCCACTTGCGCAACTGCCAGAAGCATGGGACCCAGAATGCTGTTGCAAGCACAGTTGCTACCACTGGCCCCACAAGTCATTTTCCTTTTCTCCAGAATCTTCTTTTCTGGTTCTACCTCCTTGAGAGTGTACTGCTGAGTCAAGTCTAGTACATTCATCTGATTGACAGAAGCTTAAGTCATGCACCCATATCATGGTTGCAAAGAAAGCCAGGAAAGCAAGCATCTAGCTTTTATATTAGAGCGTTGTCTGACTCTTACTGAGACCCATTGGGGTTCTGACACTGGGCTGCCACAAAGAAAGACCAATATGTACCACAACTTTATGAACAACTTATTTGGTTTGACAGCAATTAAAAAGCATTGGAGTTCACAAATAGGTAATCTCTATCAAGGAGATTGTGACCTAAAATCATAAACATGTATCACAACAAACATAAATCAATGTGTAATACCTTTTGTAGAATTTGCACAATGTTGGCACTATACCAGAAATTTTGTTTTCTTTTTTAACATAACACTTTGTTAATAATCATGTTAAAATGATTACATGTTAAAAGGATTGTTGGATCAAGTGGTAAACAGTATGGGAAATGCTAGCTTAAAGAGGTTTCTTTCCTGAAAATATGTAGATTTTTAATATAGCTATGTGTAGTAGTATTTGAATATGACAGTGTGTAGAATTTTTCAAAGGTGATTTATCCCAAATCCCCTTCCTTCTCTCTTCTTCTCTCTTACTTTTTTTCCCTCCATTTTTCTTTCTTTATTTCTTTCTCCATTGTTTTATTTCTTCTTTCTCTCTTCCTTCTCATTTTTAATATAATATTCCCCTGGATTTGCAGATGACCTTTGATAAATATTATTACTATATTAGATAACTGCAATTTAGCTGTTGCTTTCTACAAGAATAAGTGACCCTACGTAAACAAATTTGTCTCAGTACAGCCTGTCTCATAATCAGTTTCTAAACTTAGTTTGTCAAGAAAACTATGGAGAGATATGAGGTCAATCTTCATTGCAAAGCCCTTTTCAGAGTTGTATAAGTTTGATACACATGAAGCTGCCATTTTTGTAGATCAAAAATTGTCCAAGATTAGCAAATGTGTATTCGTCCTAATACTATATCTATTATGAACGAGAATAATAATTAGTATTTCTATAACAATTTATAGTTTTCAAAGCACAACATGACATTTGAAGCCTACTCATTTAAACTTAAAGTATTTTATCCATTTTGATAGTAGCAGTCTGGAAAAAAGATAAACTTGGTGAGGTTAAACGCACATATTTTGGAATCAGACAAATCAGTTTCCTTGCATAACCCTCCCAAATATTTTGGCAGAGAAAATGTTTTATGACTGTGAAAAATCTTGACCTGTCAGAACGTCTGCCTGTCTGGGTACCTCTACCTACTCATTAATTTGTTAACCGATAAATATTTGCATACCTACTTTGTAAGAGCCTGACTACAAAGTTGCTCGACATCTACTAGACGAGACATGTTGTAATCATTGCCATCTAGTAGTTTACCTACTGTGGAAGAAGAATGTCTACTCTTAAATTCCTGTGAAAGGAAGAGAATGGTAATTCCCAGAGTAGTTTTTGTCTCTCATTCATCATTTAAACCCTTTGGGGATTTTTCTGGGTGTGTGTGTGTGTGTTTAAATTCAATAGATTGTACCTCCTCTGGGGATTCTTATTCAGTTGGTCAGAGGTAGCTCTCTGTATTTTTTCTGTTGTGTTTTTTTTTGTTTTGTTTTTATTTTCCTAGGCGATTTTATTGTACCACCAACATTGAAAATCACTGTCTTAAGAAAATCTGGAGCCCACTTCCTTCTCGCTGTGGAAAATCCCTCTCCAGAGTCAACGTTTCCTTAACCAGTGTTTTCCACAGAGCTATGGTCACAAGATAGAACACTTAAAATGCATACCTCTTAGTACATCACAGATTTAACTTCATTGAATTTTATATTAATATTCACATATTTCTATTCGGATCGTATTATAAGAGGTAGACAAGAGCACTCTACTGTCATTTATCAGTTTATCTATTCTTGTTATTGGTAGAGTACCCTCTTGATTTCTGTGAAATATTAATATGTTTTCATATCTTTGGATAATTTCCTTAACAATGTTATTAATTATAAATGGTATTGCCTATTTTTCTTCATTTGTTTTTCCTAGTGGTCTTTTTGCTAAATGATATTATAAATTTTCATTCACATTTTAATAGAATGATAATAAATTTATTGAACATTAAGAAACAATTTGTTTATATAAACTACTGAATATATTATGTCTTTCTTATCAGTCATGTATATTTTATGCCCTTCAAAAGTGTTTTGTTTTGTTTTCCTATTCGTAGAGATTTTCTTTCTTGATAGAAGTTTTCTATATTTACTCTTTCTAGATTTATCCTTAGCAATTGGCACTGTAACTATTGGTTTTAATTGCATTTTCCAAAGGCTTATTTCTGGTAAAAAAAAAAAAAAAAAAAAAAAAAAGCCAATTGCATTTGTATTATAATCAAATATTCAGATGCATTTTAAAATTGTATTTAATTCTAATGATAAATCACTATTGTTTTCGCTTTAGGGTAGAAAAAATTTTCTCCCAGCAAGTAAGGATTATATCTGTTCCTTTCAAGTACTTATATCTTACATATTTTTTGCAATTATCTGCAAAATGGTAGGAACTTCAGAGAAATATTTTAAAATAGTGTACTATAAACATTTTTATCCTATTCTTAATATTTTTAGGAATGCCTCTACTCTGTCATTATTCAATATAATGTTTGCCTTGCTCTCTAATAGGTAAGCAAGTACCATACCATGGGTTCTACCAATATTTGTCTGTGTCTCACTATGGAAATTACTTGCATTTTCATTCTAATCTACCATAAATCAATTGTGCAAAAATTTGGCACTTTGCCTAACACTCATTTATTGCCTTCTTTAGTCCACACGTCCTTCCTGCATCCCTCTCAACATTTTCAGTATTCTTCTCTTTTGCTGATAACTATATTTTTGTAATGTATTTCCAATATTTCATTGCTAGCATTGCTCAGTTGAAATTTTATTCCATATTCTATCATTTCTACTTTTCGGCCATATGGGTTCATCCAACTTGATTACATTTTTCTACGTAAGAAATGGGGGCTTGAGAGCTGAGTGGTAGGATTCAGGATTTAGAATCTAGACTGTCAAGATCTCAGATTCTGTTTTTGTATGATATCCAATGTATGAACCCAACTAATGTTATTAGCACATGTTGATAATTGTTGAAGCTGGGTGATGAGTTAGGAAGAATTCATTATATTATATTTAATACTTTTATATAAATTTGAGCTTTTATAATAGACATTTTTAATGATTTTTTAAAAGTACGGAATCTGATATCCAGTATGGGGAGGATATTGAGGAAAGGTAATATTGTTAAAGGACTTTGGGGTTCTGTTGGCAAATGTCTGTCTTCTATTTTTCTATTATCCTGGGGTAAACATAATGTCTGTCCTTCTCATTGATCCTGGAAAATCAATAATTAACTGACACTTTCGATTCCTTAGGTAAGTGCTTGTTCAACCTATTTCTCAAAGAAGAATATATGTGTAATTATTTATTCCAAATATAATAAAATATTTTAAGTTCCTTAGCCTATTCATTCGCGAACCTCACTTTGTCTTTTTTTCTCCCAGGTAGTGAAATCCACTGGGTAGTTATAGATGTCATAACATTCTATAAATGTAACTATCATTAAATTTTTGATAATTCCACTTTTTCAATTTAAATTTTGAATATATTTGTGAAATATTATTATATTCATATTTTAATATTTTATTGTTTTTATGTCTAGGGTTTTAACACAAACTTGGACTATCGCAGACACTCAACATTGGCTTGAGTGTTCAGTAGGTTGATTGTCCTTCCAAAATCTATTAAACACTGACAGTTCCACGGTCTTTATCAAAGTGGTCCTATAAACATAAATTGCTAGTAGTTTGGTAACTTAGTTTAATACTAAGTTACCAAATAAGTAGCACTAAAAATTTAAATGTGCCTCTTGAGAATTGCATTTTGGTACGTGTAATCCATATCAAATGATTGCTATGGACTCTTATTAACAATGTGTAACATTCAATTAAGTTATCTAAAAGTGACTCATACAGTACCAAATATCTGCATACTTGGAAACATTGGGAATGTTCAAAATATGTAGACAAATCAAATCTTTTGAAAGGAAGAAATAATGGAAAATATTAATTGGACATAGTTGAACATAGTTGTGATACTATAATTAGAAGAAAGAATAATAATAGATTTAATCAAAGTGATTTTATGATTTTGAATACGTAAAGTCATACTAAATTAAGCATATGGTTGTCATAAAAGAAGAGTCCTTTATAAACAGAATTGTATCAATTAAGGTTTTTGTTTTGTTTTTTATTTTTTTATCTTTCAATTACAGCTGACATACAATATTGTGTAAGTTTCAGGTGTAAAACATAGTGATTAGACAATTACATCACTTGCAAAGTGATCACCCGAATAAATCCAGTACCCATCTGACATTACACATAATTATTATACTACTGACTATATTCCCCATGCTATACTCTACATCCCCATGACTATTTTGTAACCAATTTGTACCTCTTCATTCCCTCCCCACTTTCATCCATCCCTCCCAAACCTCTCCCCAATCCAGCAACCATTAAAATGCTCTCTTATCTTTGAGCTTGTTTTATTTTTTTTGTTCATTTATCTTGTTCTCTACATTTCACATATAGGTGAAATCTTATGACATTTGTCATTCTCTGTCTGATTTATTTCACTCAGACAATACCCTCTAGGTCCATCCATATTGTTGCAGATGGCAATATTTCATTCTTTTTTAAGGCGGACTAACATTCCATTGTGTGTATGTACTATCTCTTCTTTATCCGTACATTGATTGATAGACACCCAGGTTGCCTTCTTATCTTGGCTGTTGTAGATAATGCTGCAATGAACATATGGATGCATATGTCCCCTCATAGTAGCATTTTGGGTTTGTTTGGATAAATACCCAGAAATAGGATTAGTGGGTCCTTCTTTCTCTCTTGTTATAGCCTTTTTTTTTAAAGCCTATTTTGTTTTGTATAAGTATTGCTATCTCAGCTTGTTTGTTTGTTTGTTTCCATTTTCATGAAATATATTTTTTCCACCCCTTGACTCTCAGTCTGTGTGTCTTTGGATCTGAAATCAGTCTCTTATAGGCAGCATATATAAGGTTTTTTTGTTGTTTTTTTGTATCCATGCAGCCACCCTATGTCTTTGATTAGGGCATTTAACCCATTTATATTGAAAGTAATTGTTGATAGATATGTAGTCATTGCCATTTTTTTATTCATTTTTTGTTCTCTTTAACATTTCCTGTAATACTGGTTTGGTGGTGATGAACTCTTTTAGCTTTTTCTTGTCTGGGAAGCTCTCTATCTAAATGATAGCTTTGCTGGGTAGAGTAATCTTGGGTGTAGGTCCTTACTTTTTATCACTTTGAATATTTTGTGCCAATCGCTTCTGGCCTGTGAAGTTTCTGTTGAGAAATTAGCTGACATCTTATGTGAGCTCCTTTTTAGGTAACTAATTGCTTTTCTCTTGCTGCTTTTAAGAGTCTCTCTTTGTCTTTAACCTTTAGTATTTTAATTTTGATGTGTCTTAGTGTGGACTGTTTTGGATTTATCTTGTTTGAGGTTCTCTGAACTTCCTGGGCTTGCATGTCTGTTTCCTTCACCAGATTAGGGAAGTTTTCTATCATTATTTACTCAAATAGGTTTTCAATTTCTTATTCTCTCTCTCTGTCTTTTCCTTCTGGTATACCTAAAATGCAAATGTTGGTATGCTTGATGTTATCCCAGAGTCCCCTTAAACTCTCCTCATTTTTTTGAAATATTTTTTTCTTTGTGCTGTTCTGATTGGGTGTTTTCTGCTACCTCATCTTCTAAATCACTGATTCAGTTATCTGCTTCATCTAAACTACTGTCGATTCCCCTAATGTATTCTTTATTTCAGTTATTGCATTCTTCATTTCTAACTGATTATTTTTTATGTTTTCTATCTCCATTCTTATGTTTCCTATCTTTTTTTTGAAGTTTTCAAATTAAAAATGTAGACATATTATTAAGATGAAATGGAAAAATAATTTTTCATATGATAAACTATGTAGGATTATTCATGAAAATATAAGTTAACAAATGTAAAGGAGTTTATAAAGTGTAAATAAAGTGATTCAGTAATTTGGTTTTCCTGCTTTCCTGATGTTGTCTTCATTAACATACTAATTATTAATATTGATAAAGATTATAGCACTAAAAAAAAAAAAAAAAAAAAAAACCTCTGAGGACTGTAAAAGTTCTGCTAAACTATCCTGGAGCATTGTTAAGATAAAATTAGTAAATAATTCAAGTTAAAACTAGTTAGCTGGCTATGCTAGTGAGAATTAATTACAGTATTCTTTGTCTAAAAATAAATATTAACAAATTTCCTTCATTTACGAAAAAAGTGCACAGAAATAAATGGAGATATTATGTGTTCCTATAAAATACTCTGTGCAGACAATTCTTTTTTCATAGATTTCTCTCTCAGGAAATGACCCAGATGATTTTTTTCAGAGAGGTATAGATGTAACTTTAAATAGTCTAAATTATAAGAATGCAAGGTAGCTCTAGATTCCCAAATCGCCCAGTTATCAAAGTAATCTGATGCAGCATTTCTTAAAAAGTAATACACTATAATCCTTTCCCAAGACCTTCTGATTTGGAAGGTTTGGGATGGGACCCAGGAACCTTTTAATTAGCCTGATAGGATAATTGTTAAATTTGGATATCTGTACGAGAGAAGAGAAGTGATTTATAAAGGTTAGAATATGTTTATAGAAGGGAGCACCAACCCATGTTCATAGTGGCATTATTCACAATGGCAAAAAACACGCAAGCAACCCAAGTAACTATTGATGGATGAACAGATAACAAAAATGTGGTTATATAAATACAATGGAATATTATTCAGCCTTAAAAAGACAGACATTCTGACACATGCTACAACATGAATGAACCTAAGGAACATTATGTAAAAAGAAATAAGCTAGTCACAAAAGGACGAATCCTGTGTGATTATACTTATACAAGATATCTAGAGTAGTCAAACTGATAGCAACGAAATGTAAAATGGTGGTTACCAGGGGCTGAGGGGAGAGGAAATGAGGAGTTGTTTAATAGGTGTAGAATTTAAATTTTGCAAGATGAAAAAGTTCTGAAGATTGGTTGCACAACAATATAACTAAACACTACTGAACTGTACACTAAAAATATGGTTAAGATGGTAAATTCTATGTTATGTGTATTTTACCACTATTAAATATTTTTTTAAAAAGGTACTTCAGTGGTAAAAATATAATTTCTTGACTCACACTTTTGCTGTGGAACAGCACTGTGAAAATATGACATACTCTATATAATAACCAACTGATATAACAGCCAAATCAAAAGAAATTTTTATTTCTTTTTTTTTTTTTAATTGTGGATTTGGCCTATCTCTCTTCCATCAGCATGCCTCGAGAGAATTTTTCCATCTGTAGGGTTTATCCATCAAAGGGAAGATGTGAGAGCGGGTCAGTTTAATAAGATTCTGGATCAATCATGGAATAATTAGAGGAAAATTCTCTGATCTGAATTATCAAAAAGAATGTCAGTGTGCACACAACCAACACTGAAGCATAAAAGTATATGAAAAATATTGTTTATTATTAATTTTATTCAACATTACATTTCATAAATTGCTTTTCTCACATTAAAAAAAAAGCAAAACAGGTAAAGCTCTGAATCTAGTTACTGACTCATTCTCAAGATTCAGCAACATCTTACAGAAAAAGCTCCATCCTGTAAATTTATCAGCACCTCTCTGGAAGCTCCCAGCATATTTATAGCTTGGTGACTCATAGTTCCCTGGCTTAGAGTCTGTGCTTGGTAGTCAGTTTATTTATTAGTCTGTGCCACACTATCCCAGATGAACTAACCCGTGTTATTAGCATAGGAAGCAAAATGAGAGAGAAAGTGATCCCTGGAAACTCATCAAACCTAATTCAGGGCATTATGTGATCAAGGAAATTACTACCCTGACAATGAAAAATTCACATCTCAAATGAAAATATTAAATTATTTCAACTATCAGAATAAATAGAGAGGTCACACAGGTGTGAATGTTGGCTGTGTACACATGGATGCACTTGTGCAATTAATGTCATAAAAATGCACGTTTTTCGTAGTATCACAAAAATTGTCGATTTTTGTTTAATTTAGGTTACTTACTTATACAGAAAGTTAAGATGAATATATTTTCAGAAAGTTTTATTTTTTTTCTAATTCCCAGAACCCCAAGATAATAAAATCAAAATGAACAATTACCCTTAATTTTCTCACTCTGAACTTTTCAGAGTACTATTAATTCAATTTGATAAATCTTTATTTGCCGATATAAAACACTAACTACATAAATTAATAAAGTTAAGTTCCTGCCCCCCAAAATTTTGCAATTTCTTAGGGGAAAAAAAAGGTATAACAGAATTTGTCAAACTTGATTATACATTAAAATTGCCTGGGAGTTTACAAAAGGAAATTGTGGATGCTCAGCCTCTTACCCTAGAAGTTTTGATTTCCTTCATCTGAGTTTGGGCCTAATACTGGTATTTTTTTTAATTACCTACATAATGATAATATGCAGAATAAAATAAGCAGTTCTCAATAAAGCTTAGTTCAAAATAGGATACTTACAGATTGATGGAATTGATTAAATACAATCACTTTTGATCTTTCTTCCTAATATTTTTTTATGAAATGATACAAAACATATATTTTAAAAATATCAGTACTGAAAAATATAAAAAAAGGATGCCGTGGGAAAGCCACACTTCTAGAAAGCAGATAGAATCATTTAGTTGGAGATAACGGAATGGAGGGAATCACAACCCAAAACAGCAGAGAGCATCAGTTAGAGTGGTTTCCCAGGGTTGTCTCAGAGAAGCTCCCAGGTTGGAGTCAACAGAAGGAAGGAATATGACATAAAGATGACAGTTTTTATTTCAAATGCATCCAGAAAAGCACGACAGTTGTGTCTGTGCTTCCCTATATAGAGAGGATGTAATCTTTTAGGTAAAGCACAAAGAAGAATTTAGACGTACTCCTGCTAGAAGTATTGGTTCCTGAGACGAAAGAACAGGATTTCCTTTTACTCTGCTCCATGCAAAGGGGAGAATATAAACAAACAAACAGCTCTATAGGAGTGAAATAAACAAATATTCCACATGCAAAGGAAACCTCTCCTTATTTTTGGCAAATACAGAAATCTCCTGACTGTCCACTCATGCACTATGTGGAAGCAAGGCTGTTGGCGTGAACAATCCTCACATCATAATGACCATGGTTAGCTAGTTCATTGTAGGGAGACAAAACTGACCTACAAAATCACAAAGACCCCACGATTCCTACAACTATTCATCAACCTTTTCCTTAATTCACAACTATGAATGAACAGCTAAAGATCATCGGACAGAGAGGGAAAACCAGTAGCACAAAAAAGGACCAAAATGAATAAACCAAACCATTAATCTTTAAAGAAACAATTTATTTAAGTAATAAGAGA
The DNA here is from genome assembly GCF_057876585.1 of Rhinolophus sinicus. Classification (NCBI taxonomy): domain Eukaryota; kingdom Metazoa; phylum Chordata; class Mammalia; order Chiroptera; family Rhinolophidae; genus Rhinolophus; species Rhinolophus sinicus. Next base: position 91,257,127 of record NC_142502.1, read on the forward strand.
CTTTTTAAAAACTATATATTTGTTATCCTCGGGGTTGTTTAAAAAGAACAGGTTACTACGCATACAAATGTCCCATCAGAAAAAGAGTATTGGCCATATTGACAGAGCACCAGTACCAGGCCACAACTGGACCAGAGTCACTGCCCTGATGCTGGAAATGCAACAAAATGAGAGGGGGAAGAAATGGAGAGAAAAGTGAAAAACTCTTATTTGATATTTTACTATATATGAAAAGCAGTATTCTTGGTTTTGAGATCATAATGACCTTTAATCAAAATCATTAGCTAATATTTAGAAATATCATGGAAAATTTCTATTTCTGTGTATCTGGAGCTCTCCATTCAGCATCATCTCTATACCACAGCAAATCCTATGGTGTAGATTAAGGATTACCTTAAACCCACCCTTTGAGGCCCTGAGTTCCTATAGAGATATCACTGACTCTTCCCTTCTTCTCAGGAAACTTTCTATTCTTGCTTTCTTTTGCACTACCTCCCTGCTTTCCTATTTTACCAGCTATTCCTTCTCAGTCACTTTTCCTATCACATTCTCTGTCATCATAGTGTTGGAGTGCCATAGAGCCCTAGGATTTGCTCTCTTTATAGACCTATTATTCTTCAGCGACCCCTTCCTATCCCATGGTTTTCCATATTATTTAAATGTTGGTGATTACTAAGTGAATATTTCCTGCCCAAACCAAGTTCCAGAATTCCAGACACTAATAGCCAACTTGTAGATTTTACTATCCCACACGGTGCTTTATAAATATCTCAAGCATCAAATGGCCAACAAAGAACTGTGATTCTCTCTTATCCAAGTCCTTCTTCTCCCCATTCTGTCCCATCTCTACAAAAGGTAACACAATCCCCTACTTGCTTGAGCCAAAATCTAGAAATGATCCCTGAATCTCCCCTTCAATTGCGATGAATATCTAATCAATTAGCAAGTTAAAACTACTCTATATTCATTGTATAACATTTATCTACCCTACTTCCCCATCTTCACACTACCATTCTAAACCAGAGCACCATCTATTGACAGATTCTCTTGAAAAATTGTATCTGCCATCCTTGCCTCCATTCTTGTGCTTCTAAAATCTTTCTCTCCTCAGGGAGAGAAAGATAAGTAAAGTGTAAATTAGATCAGGTAGCTGTGATGCCTACATTATGCCTAAGCATTATTTTCCATTGCATTTAAGTATATCAAATAAAGTATATTTGGTTTTCTATTTGGCTACTAACTTTTCCTATATGTATGATAATCTTCAGCTTTTCATTCATTGTCATAGATTAAAGACCAGTATTTGTAGGAATCATGGCTTTTCTTAGTGATTTTGTAGGTCAGTTACCTCTGCAGAAATTTTTCATTGCATTTAAATAAATTGATTATACAATGCATAAGTATATCAAATCATCACATTGTATGCCTTAAATATATACAACATTATAATTCAATAAATCTGGAAAAAATAAATAATCATAAAATAAAAACCACTGAATTGTACACTTTACATAGGTAAATTACGTCTAAGTAAAGGTAGATGTGAATGATATCTCAATAAACCTGATAACAAAAAATAAACAATAAAGTGAGGGGAAAAATAAATAGGTCCATATATACATACATGCATACAACCAAAATTCCTTACCTTAGTTTATAAAGCCCTGTATTATCTGCCCTGTATTACAATGCCCTTACCTTGGTTTACAATGTGCTGTATTACGTTGCCTATCAATGTCATCTCATCTCATGCCACTCAGCTTCTTCTTTCTCATGCTTCAGACACAGTAGTCTTCTGTTTAGGATTTACCATGCTCTTTTCAACCCTAAAATCTCTGTACTAGCTGTTTCTGATGCTTGAAATATTATCCCCCTTATTCCTATGACTGACTCCCTCTGGTCATTTATATCACTATGTAAATTTTTGTATTCTCCTCAGAGAATTTTCTGACAAATTAGTTAAAAAATGTCACCCCATTATTATGTATTACACCATCAGAGTTTAATTCTTGTCTCAGAACACGTAATTTTCTAATTTTCTTTCTTTTGTGTATATTTTTTTGTGTGTATTTTTGTATCCCCTCTTCTAGCCATGACGATTACATTCCAGAATAGGTGATAGGTTGAAGTTGGGATACAAAAAAACAAACAAAACTAAGAAAAAAAATTAAACCACGTGGATTGTTCTCTTTCATCACTTCTATAAAATTGTCAGCCATTATCTCATCAAATGTTGCTTCATCCCCAACCCCTGCCCCACTCTTCTTTTACAACTACAATTAATGTATTATTTATTATATCTACTGTAATTATTATAATTTTTTTCTGTATTTTCAATTTTTATGTCTTCCTATACTGCCTTCTGGAATAAACTATCTTCTATTTAATTTATTTTATTTTCAGTTTAGTTTAATGCACTGCTAACCCCATTTATGTTTTTATTTTTACTTATTGTAGAATCACTTCTAGAAGTTCTACTTCATGCTTTTAAAAATATGCTTTTCTACATGTTTATTGCTCCTGTACCCTGAAGATATTTTGAATATTCTTTATATATTTCAATGTAGTATGGAAAGTTAGTTTATAGCATGAGTCTAGTAATTCTGATATTTGAAGACTTGACATATCTATTTTTACTGTCTGTTGTTTGTACTGGTTTTTGTTCTTTGTTTCCTTGTGTTTTTGATTATCTGTTACTGTGTACTTGTCATTACCTGTGAAAAAGAATGTGAAGATTCCCGGAGGCATCAGATTAAGTGCCTTTATTTAGAGACAATTTATATTTGTTTCTTCAGGTACTTAGGCCCATGACCAGTGTAGGACAACTTGAAACTGAATTCTAAATCTTAGGGATATGAATTGGGCTGCAAATAAATCCAAGTAGCATTAACCAATGGATAAATCTCAGGGCAACATTATCCATCTGTGTTTTGCCCTTCCTCTGCTCAGAGTGAAAGAAACTCTCCATGAAATACCCTGAAAGTATGTGGGAATATTATGACTTTATTTCTGGTTGCCCTATACTAAAAAGAAGTACATTAGTCAATTTGGGCTGCTATAACAAAAAATGTCATAAACTGAATGACTTAAACAACAAACATTTATTTCTGACAGTTTTGGTGCTTGAAAGTCAAAGATAAAGTTGCTGGCAGATTCAGTGTCTGCTCAGAGCCCACTTCCTGGTTCAATGATGGCTGTCTTCTCTGTGTCTCCATATGTTGAAAGGAGGTAAGTGGGCTCTCCTGGGTCTTTTTTATAAGGACCAGAATCCCATTCACAAGAACTCCACCATCATGACTTAATTATCCCCTAAAGGCCCCACTTCCCAATACCGTCACACTGGGGCTAATGTTTCAACATATGAACTTTGGAGGACTAATATATTCAGTCTGTAGCAGCAATTAAACACTGAGGGACCAAGTTCAATGTTGGAAAAAGAGAGTCTAGTAAGTTCAAGCAGGGCCTGGACTTTTGTATTTGTTTCCATTTTTAAAACGTATCACTCAGTTCCATAATTTACTTTCCTCTTTGGTTAAAACTGACAGAAGATGCTCAGCTTATACCTTTGAGTTTTGGTTCTCTTTTAACGTTTGGCCTGATAATTCCTCATTAAGTTGTCAGTTTTTATAGCATAACTTTTAATAATTTTTTCCAGCATCTTTTTTTTCATGTGGATTTTATTCAGTATCACATATTAGGTTGGTGCAAACGTAATCATGGTTTAAAAGTTGAAAAGCAATTGCAAAAACTACAGTTACTTTTGCACCAACCTAATATAGTAATTGTTTTAATAATTCAAACTTATTTTTTTTAATTTTTTTCTTTTTAAGATTCTTATTAAAGAGATACTAACATACAATATTATATTAGTTTCAGGCGTACACCATAGTTATTCAACATTTATACCTAAAGAAGTGATCACCATGATATATCCAGCAACCATCTGGCACCATACCACACTATCACAATATTATTGACTATATTCCCCATGCTGTACATTACATCCCCATGACTTATTTGTTTTATGCCTGGAAATTTGGACTTCTTATTCTCCTTTCAGGTAGATCTACTATGTCTCCCAGTTTTGGCCAGGTGGCCTCATGATAGGTGTCCTGGGGAGCTCAGGCACAGTCTCCCTAGCCACCTGAGCCAGATGCTCCAGGAGTGTCCCTTGTGCGGTTTGCATGTGCCCTCCTGTTATAGTTGAGCCTTCATTGCTATTGGCACTTAGTGGGTGGGATTGACCCTCAGGCTGATCCGCTGTGGAGTTTAGCCATGTCCGTAGTTTATGGGCTGTTGTGTAGGAGGCTTACCCCAGTAAGTGGGATTTGCCTCAGTGGGCTCTGGTGCCTGTTGAGACCACCCTATGTGTGCCACTTGTGGGGCTAATTGAGCGGTTCTCTGCTGTGGTCTGGTCCAAGTATGTTGGTTCTGGGGCCTCTTGGGAGGGGCCCATGTCAGCCACTGCCTGTGACCAGCCAGGGGTTACCTGGCTATAAAGCGATCCACAGTTGTTCACTGCCAGTGCTAAACCTGGAGGCATGTGGGAGAGGCCACGCTGTGAACCAAGAATGGTTGCCACCAGTATCAGGCCTGGGATAACTCTGCAAAAAGCCAGGACACCTGGAGGCCTGTTGCCACCTGCCAGCTTCCTTAATGTTCGGCCACTGATAAGACTCATGTGGCATGAGAATTAAGTGAGCAGGGTCTCAGGTAGTCATTAGAGTGGGAAGAGTTTTGGTCACCAGGTTAATGTAGACTCCATTTTGGTATCAGTACTGAGCCTGGAATGACTCAGCAAAAGTCTCAGAGAACAAGGAGGCCAGTCACCACCCACCTGGGGCCCAAGGACTCTGATAGTTTTCCTAGAAAGATTGCAATGTGGGAGGGGCTGGCTGCTTGCAGAAAAAGTACCTCTGGTGGTATTTGAGTGAGTGGGGCAGGATTCCAGTTGAGTCAACAAGACAGAGCAGTGAAGCTAACCTGGCCAATCAGATTCAGATTTGGCCTGTGGGGGCGGGATCATCATAGGAAAGATGGCGCCTGCCTGTCGGCTGCAAGGGAAGAGGATCTCTCACTGGGAAAATGTGGACTGTCCTCCAGCCCTCCCCTGAAGCCACACTCTTCCGTCGGCCCCCCCTCCGTATGTCTCCAAGGCCCCCTGAGTCACCATCCCTCCGCTGGAGCTTAAGGTAAGTAAGTGCCTGCAAGCGAGTGTGGTGTCTGTGCATGGGCCATTTAAGAGGACGTCTAGGTTTCCCATAGCCTTCCATCCCATTTGAATGATTGGATCCTCACTGGTTTTCACAGCCAGATAGTGTGGGGGGTCCTCTTCCTGGCACCAGTAGTCTGGGCTGGGGGGCCTGGTATGGAGTAGTGGGGTCCCTCGCTCCTCCAGGAGGAACCTCCACAGCTGATGTATCCCTCCTAATTCTCAACTGCCACAGGGAGGTTTGGGGCCCGGTCCGCGTCTCCACCCCTTTCACCAGTTTCATCGTGGTTTCTTGTTTATATTTTTAGTTATAGGACTTTTGCTTGGTTAGACTACAGTTGATTCTCCAGGTTGATTGTTCTTTAATTTAGTTGTAATTTTAATGGGTTCATGGAAGGAAGCAGGCACAGTTTTTATCTACTCTGCCATCTTGGATCTCTCCCCTCCAGTGTCTTGTTTATTCTCAGTGGAATGTTGTTGTTTTTTCCAGGAAAAAAAAAATATTCTACAACTGGAAATATAAATATTGATTAGAACATTGTTTGGTATATATAGGTCCTTGATTCATATTTGTTGCATGAATAAAGAAAGAAAAAAATGGTGAAGACCTTCTAGGCAATGTGAAGAAGTTTGGAATTGATGTTACAGAGGAAGTAACATAATACATGTTGGTTTGCGTGTTTGTTTTGTTTTGATATTCAACATTTTTATTGCAGAATGAGAAAAAATGGATTGCGACAAAGCTAGTGTTAATGTAAGAGACTGGTGGACTGTATTAGAGCAGTAAAAGTATGGAAAGTTAAAAGTAGAACTCAGGGCTAGTTCAGATGCAGAATTGAAGAACTTGATTTATTGGGTATAGAAGGTGAGTGAGAAATGTGAGTCAAGACCATCTCCCAAGTTTGTGTGTCAGCATCATGATGGATGATGTCCGTCTCAGAGCTGGGAAGGACTCAGAGTTGAAAGAGAAAGGTTTGTTAGATGATTAATTCAGTCCTCAAAGCACCGAGTTTGATTTCCTTGATGTAGTTAGTAGAAAACAAGAAAGATCTGGAGATGATTCATTTGGCCTAAGTTCTGGAATTCAAAAGATTTCCCCTGATTTCTATATCTAAGCATATGGGATCTCTTGGAATTATCAGCATGTAGATGAATCAAGAGTAAGCAAAATAAGTTAATAAGTATTAGATTTATACTTTAAATAAAGAACATATTTATAATCTTTCAGTTACTATAGTTTCTCTATCTTCGTCAATTTTCACTTTAGTAAAAACCAATATGGGAGGAAAATAAATACTTCTGTGTTTATGGCACTCAAAATGTAGTAAAGAAAGAAACCAAATAGGTATAAAGTTGAATTCAATCATATATGCTTTTTTGAAAAATATCATTGCATTTTGACTTCATGCTTTATTCTGATGTTCCATTTAGAATATGGGCATATGTAATGCCACTTATTCCCAGGTGTGTGTGTGGGGATAGAGGGGTATGCATATGTCTAGATTAGTATAATATCTTTATACAAAGACTAAATCCCTGGCACTTGTAGACCAAGTAAGTGACTCAGTATATTTGTTGATGATTCACTTTACAAAATTTTAGTTTCTCTTAGTCACATATTTAACACCCCTACCACCTTATAATGGCTTTTTACTTGAATGTTTGCCTAAATGTGTGTGGGGCATACATGTGTACCCTTGTGTATGTTCAGACCTGACTACAATGCTACTCTGTGTCTTCTATGAATATGTTTTCAGCAAACCTCTAATTGCCTCTCGGCCTAAATTTTCCTATTTGGAAATTGAGGTAGCAGAATTAAGTGATCTCTAATGTTTATTTTAGCTTTAAGATCTCCATTTTTGTGTTATAAGGGCTATAATTTGAAGCAGTCCCTGGCTTTTCTTTTATATATCTTTTTATTTATTTATTTTTTATTCAGGCCAAGTTACATTATTTTTCCTACCAAAAGAAGATATTTTGCACATTGTCCTGGGAAAAATAATCTCAAAAACAAATATAAGCGGTTCCCTATTGTTCAGAATATAAGCCCAGCTGTTTTACATGTATATGGGACTTTCAGGTGCCCTGGACCCTAACTCTCCAGGCTCACTCCTTGCTGCTCCTTGTGATATAGTTTCTGCTCTAGAAATGCTGAACAGCATACTGCTTCCTCCTTCTTTCTCTCCATGCTGCTTTTTGCTTTTCTTTGCCAACCTAATTCGTCTTCATCCCATCAGATCAGTGAGGCACCTGTCATTCAAACCTTATTCCACATCTAAGCCAGGCTTGGTGCTCCCTGTCTGGGCTGATGCTACTATAGCACTTCTAACAAGCTGAAACCACCTTGTTCTGCAATGACCCTCAGCTCAGGCCTGTAAGCAACCTGAAGACAGGGATTGCTGTCGTTTACTTTGATACCCTCTAAATAAGCATTTGTTGAATTGTTAAAAGAAAATTGAACCTGACTTTCTTTTTTTAACACTCAATCTGCTCTATACCAACACAAGCCCTACTGTTTTATCCATATTTTTGAATTACTTTAATACTGAATTATCAGATTTTTTCTAATAGTAGAACTTCAGCATTTTTACTATTCTCTTAAACATGGTTTTATTGTATATGATACTCAACATCATTTTCTGAAACACATATATTCAATTTCACAATTAGTTGATACTGATGGAATAGGAGGAAAAGGTTCAAAAATTTTTCGGAAATTTACTATGCTGGAAAAATTGTACTGATGAATTCATTCTATATGTTGAGATATACCTGAGAATTTGTGCCATTTTTTTATATAAGATAAACACAAATTATAAGTAGTCTTAGTAGTTATTTTGCTATAAATAATTTGATTGATAATCAAAACAACACCTATAATCTATTAAATATTTATTTTATCTGAGATACTTTAAACATATCTCAATTAATACACACAACATTCCTACAGGTGGGTGCTAAGCTAACATTGTCCCTACTTTACAAATGTTCTTATGGAAGAACTTAAATAGAAGCCTTCAAGATAAAGTCATTGCTTGCTTCTCCAGGTGTTTTTCATTCAGACCTGGCATACCTGTTGGAGTGGATTAAATTACCTGTGAATTAATTGAAGAAAAATAATATCATTAGACACATATATTAAAGGTGCCATGCTAGGTGCCATGGGGGAAACATTAGAGATTAAGACATACATCCTAACCTGAGGCATTTGCTTTGTTATAGAGGAAACAAGATATAAAAATATGCTGTTTAATGAATTTTTCTAATAATTGCTCAGAGATTTAAGTCGTATTTAATTTGTTCGTTTGGTACATTTTCAAGAATAAACATGAGAAATAATGAAAGTACAAATAATCCCTGTAGTAATGCTTGTGAAAAAAACATATTTTCAATATCTTCAAAAATGTTAGCAATAAATATTTGATACGCTAAATACTAAATAATACTCTTTGTCTCTCTGGTTACTTCACATATAATAAGAATGCTAGGTTTAATAGTTTTGATAAACATTGCACGTGAGCCTAAGTTGAACTTTCCCAAGGACTATCAAAATCATAAAGATTGTTGTTAAAAGAAGAGTGTTTTTTGAACACACACTTTGGTAGCCCCAGTTATTCATAGCACATACCATTCAAATTAATTGATTTGAACTGAACCATCTGCTGTCTAATTGCCTCATAGCCAGTGGGATTTATGTAAGTAAATGAATATCAGAGATAGAAGGAATGCTAATGTAAATTTGTTTCATTAAAAATGTCTCCTAGCTTATCCACAAAAATTAGACATATAAAAATATAGGCAAATAAAAAATAGCCTATTTTTAAGAGTTCTACTCCTTACCAAGATAGAGTAACCTGGACTAGATTTATCCTCCTCCTCCATACATTAAAAAAAAAAAAGGACAAACTACATGAAAAATGGTTTTCAAAACATATATCAGTCAATGAGAGAGCTATAATTTAGAGCTAGGAAATAAACAAGGTGAAATCCGTGGTTGCCCCAGTTTTCTGCCTGAATGGGGTTTCCATGTCACGACACAAGAGAAGAAAACTAGACAGAGCCCATGGTTTGAGGAGATGTAGTGGGGAGAATGGGAAGGCCAAGTTTAGAAGAATCTGCAGTACAAAGTAAAAGGGAGGAAAAAACTGCACAGAGATAGAACTCCAGATACCTGAAAGGGCACCTCTTGAATTATCAGCTGAATACTAATTAGTACATGTACATGAGAAAATGACTTGTGACTGCGGAAAGAATCGCATGGAAAGGTTAAAGACAATAATCTTTTGAGATCATACAGGGTTGTAAAAACAAATGTCTATTCCTACCAACCAGAGTGGAAATTCTAACAATTCACGAAGTATCAAGCAGAGTATCAGAATACTTTTGCCTCAATTGTGGTATAGAATTATTCATAGGCTAAATTCTGCCCTGATCTTGCCTAATAAGGTTTAAAGGCAATATGTAAACCTGAACTTCAGGAAATGTTAAAGGAATTTCTTTTGGCAGAAGGAAAATAACACCAGGTGGAAATAGGGATCTATAGAAAGGGCAGAAAGGGATTTTTTGTTTTGTTTTGTTTTTTTCATTATTGGTCACATTTGTCTGCTTTTCAGGTCTTGGGGTTTTCCTTTAGAGGTGGACATTATAAACCTTCTTACGTGCTGGGGTTTTTTTGTTGTTTATTTGTTTTTGTCTTCCTATAAATATTCTTGAGCTTTGTTGTGGGATAATATTAATTTTTTTGGAAATAATTTGATCCTTTCAGGTCTTTCCTTTAGCATATACTAAACACCCATAGAAAGAAGCAATAGCACAAAATTCATCCTAAGAACATTTCTCCACTACTATTTCAAATCATGTCAATTTGTCCCTATTGTGATGGGTTGCCTCATGGAGTATTTTACTAAAAATCTATTCGAAATTATCTGATGCCACAAGACAGCCATTATGGCTTTGTCTGATCTTGCAGCTCTCTAGGTTCTTGTTACTTGACAATTCCTACTGTTCTTTTCAGAATCAGAAAGCAAATTTTGCTCACCTGTGATGGAATCCTTGAACCCCTTAATGGATTCTATTCTATGAAAAGTCTTTGCATAAAGATTTTAGTCATAAATAATGAAGATAATATCAAAAATATTGCATAAAAATTTGGTATTGAAGGACTCAATACTTGTTTTTGGATATGGACACATTGCAAACTATAAAGCACAATCATCAGATCTCCTTCACCAGTAATGATATTGGAATATGACAAAAGAGAGGTTAATATATTTCAGTATATATTGAACTACATGTGAGATGGCTAGATTATTGAAAGATGGCTTTGATTAGTGTGTCCAAGGTTGTAATTGCCCTAAGACAAAGAGGATAACTCTTGGCCAAGGGATAGCTATAATAGGCAATGAATCTTTGGGGTATGACAGGTTGCTGAGTTTCTATCTCTAGAGCATAGCTTAATATTTTCATATACATAAAAAGAAAGGTTGATGAAATTTTGGAAGAATCAGTCTGGACTCTATGTGTGCCATGTTGCTGATTTCACTTTCCTAAAGCATGTCTTAATATTTGCATATATATATAAAAACAAATGTTTATGATATTATGAGACTTAAGCTATATTTTTCTGGATCTTCTCCAATTATTCTGTTCTCCAATCATTATTGTGGAAATTTTGCACGTTGGGATTCTTTGATAATATTTAATTCTTGAATACCACATAGTATAAGTATTATAATGTCTAGATTGGTTATAAATAATAGAATCACTAATAGAAATTTAAGGGACTTCTAAAAATTCTTCCAACATCCATTTCATCTGAAAGTTCACTGTCCAAAGTAAGTCACCACATATAAAGATACAAGATTTCTATCACAGAGAATAAAGGAGTTTCCTCTGATAATGTTCACAAACTAACATTTATAGGATGAGATATTAAGAGTGACTAAGATGGTTATGAATTTTCAATTTTTGAGGATTTTCTGTAAACCAAAGTAAATAAAATTTACTTCCCCTCAAGCATTATCTGTTTATTTTAAATTCTCAAGGTTCACATTTTTAATATCCTCCTGTATTTTAGGCATAATCCGATAATTTTATTTTAGCTGCAACTCATAATTTAATGTTAAATTCTAACTGGTTTGTCTTCTGTCTCTGAAATGCTCAACCACATTTGGAGATTTTATGGAGTTGGTTATTTATTTTTCCAAGTTATAGTTTCTTCTTCCCTTCTTTTAGGCCTCTGAATATTGACACACAGAGGACAAGGATCCCTTTATAGTGCCCTTGACTACTACAGGATACTGTTTGAAAATGTTTTAGGGTCTATTTTCTGTTTGTTTGTTTTTTAAACACATTTGAAAAAGTCTTCTGAACTATTTCTGAACATGGCATTACACTCAGGATTTTCCATTTTTTTCCTTATATCACAAGACCATCTTTGAATTATTCACAACCAGGTTTTTAAAATTATTTTCTGGTCTTTTTCATCCTGCTTCTTATAACTATTTATTTTTTTCATCAAAGGGATTAACAATTAAGTGAACTTATTGGTACAGATCTGAGTGTCCAGAAAAAATAAAGATGTAACGTAATCCTGAATTCTAAAGCAAATTTCTGTTTCTCTTTCAGAAATTAAAATAAAATCCATAATTATATTTCTTAATGTGGCTCTAGACAGTGGTGATCCCTGAGAAAAGACAAACAAGTGAGACCAGTCTTGTAATTGTTCTGGCTTGCTGTCTAGACACAATTTCAAGAACACACACACAGAGATAAACCCGAAAGAAAAAAAAGTCAGCAACCTCACAGAGGAGAACAGTGTCAGTGGAGGCTAGGAAAGACTGAGTCAGCAGCTGGAAGTTGTGGAGACAGAGTTTTGGAAAAGAGGAAGCTATACAGAAAAAGAGCTCGAAAAATCTACATAAAGCGTCCTTTTTCATCCTTGCTAAGTACTCAGATATGCAAATATAGAATGAAACTCCATGAGAGCTGGTAAAGAACCAAGTATCTGTATGGTCAAAATTCACAGAGCTCACACTGGGCAGGCAAGCACTAGGAAAATATGTTGAACTCCATCCAGCCAAAATAGAGAGTTCTTGATAATCTTTTAGCATATTTGAGAGACTCAACTGTTATCAGAAGGGACAGTATATAAGTAATTAGGGTAAACTATCAATCGAATTAAGGCTACCCTAGATCTACTATAGCAAAGCTTTAAAAATACCTCAAAGGATGAAGCAGATCCGCGAGTAATTTAACTGCCTAACAACATAAAGTCTAACACTTTTTAAAAGATGAGAAAACAACATAGGATTCTTAACAAAATCAAATCTATGATATTTAGCATAAAATCAAAATCACTGCTTACGTTAACTAGAAAAATATAGCCCAAAACACTACACAATATTGGTAAACTTACAAATTTAGCAATGAATCTACTAAAAATGCAAAAGAGAAACATAAGATAAAATTGAGAGCATCAATAGCCTGTGGAATACAATGAAATTATCTAGTATACATGGAATATGAATTCAAAAGAGGTGGAATTAGAAGAAACAAACAAAAAAGAATTGAAGAAAAAGAGGCTAAAATGTTCTCAAAGTTGAATGAAACTATAATGCTATTTCAATACCTAGCAGGAAAAACAAACTATAAAAATTAAATACAAACACAATAAAATAAAATTGCTAAAACCCAATGATAAACAAAATCTTAACAGTAGCTAGAGAAAAAAAGACAAATTACATAAGAAAAACAAAGATGAAAATAATGACATATTGCCCATCAGAAATTCTGTAAGTCAAAAGTTAATAGAATAGTATCTTGAAAGTGCTGAAAAATATGATTGAAGCATAAAATTCTAGATCCAGTGTATATTTCAAAAACAAACTGAAAATAAAACTTTTTGAGGAAAAAAGATAATTTGTGAATATGGTGAGCCCTATGTATAAAAGCAATTGGATTTGTAGTTTATAAACCTTACGATGAGGAACACAGTCCCACATGCATTCACAGTTGTGTAGAAATAATGTTTTTTATAAATTGCTTAACAAAAAATTAGACTATTTCTACACAACTTTTCTAGAAAGCAGAGGTCAACATTACCTTAATACCAAAAGCCAAAAAATAAACTTCAAGGAAATCAAACTTGGAATTATTATCCTCATGAACATATGAATTCCTTGACAAAATATTAGCAAATATGGCCCATCATAACTGAGTTAGATTTATAGTAGAAATACAAGGTTGGTTTAATATTTAAATATCAACCTATGTAATTTACTCTACTAATAGACTTTTTTAAAAGCTACAATTATTGCAAAAGATGCAGAAAAAGCCTTTGAGAGAAGTCATTACTCGTTTACAATTGAAAAAGAAAAAACTCTCAACAAACCCATACTAGAAGGGAACTTTCTCAACTTGATAAAGGGATCTATGATGAACTGTCAGCTAAAATGACACAATGGTGAAACGATGACTATTTTTACTCTAATATCAGCAAGAAGAAAATGATTCCCCTTTTATTATTGCCAGAACATTCAATAAATCAAAATATAAAAATGTATAGAGATTACAAAGGAAGAATTAAACGGTCTTCATTCACATGTAACACATGCAGAACTATATATATGCATATATGTTGAGGAATCTATAAAAACTAACAGAACATGTGAGTAAGCTAGCAAATGCTCCAAGATACCAGATCACTAATATATATATATATATATATATATATATATATATATATATATGCAATGAATGAACAGAAATGCAAGCTAAAACTATAATAAGATACCACTACAAATCCCATAGAATAGCTATAACTTAAGACTGACAATGCCAGTGTTGACAATTGCTTAGTATGAATGTAAAATGACACCCATTTTAAAAAGCCATTTAGCTGTTTCTTATAAATTTAAACACATCTACCATATGGCTCAGCAATTCAATTCCTAGATATCTGCCCAAGAGAAATGAAAACATATGCTCACACAGAGACATGTACACAAATGTTTATAGCTTCTTTATTTCCCATAGCCATCAATAGGTGAATGAATAAACATATCGGTATACCATACAACAGAAGGCTAATCAGCAATAAAAAGGAATGAACTACAATACAACTCCACAACATGGATGATCTCACAAACATTATGTTGAGAGAAAGAAGTTAGACACAGATGTGTAAGTACTCTTGAGTTATTTATATGAAACTCTAAAAAGAAAATTGTAATCTACATTGACAGACCGCAGGTCAATAATTATGTGGGGCTGAGGACAGGGAGACAAGTTTGACTGTCAAGGATCACGAGGAATTTTTTTGAGTGATGGAAATGTTCTATGTTGAGATAATGGTGGGAACTACCTAGCTTTATAGGTTCCTCAAAATTCATCAAAATATTTATTAATTTAGGATATATTTTATGTAAATTATACCTTGATAAAGTTTTTTAACAAAAAGACTTAATTTTAAGTTTCATATTTGTTACAGATAGTCAGAGTTCCCAAAATAAAAAATGTGAATGTGTATATTTCCATTCTGTATCTCAGTTCACACATCAAACAGTACATAAAAACATTATGTTTATGTTTTAATAATTCAATTTAATATATTGGGATGACATGATGTAACTGAGAAAGCTCTAGACTAAGACTGAAGATCCTTAAATTAGATTCCAGTTCTGCCTACTACTAGATATGTGATTGTGGCCAAAGCCACTAAACCTCTCCATGTCTCAGTTTGCATATTTAATAATAGAGATCATAGTACAAATCCAGTAGATGATTGTAATATTCAAATGACCTAAGAGTTTTGAAATCCCTTTCCCCAAACATTAAAGCACTATACAAAGACAGACTTATTGCTATATTATCAATATTATTTATTAAAGTAGACTGGCTTTGCTACAGCTTGCACAGGGATTCCATGTTTCCTATAACCGGACAGTTGATTTACGAGGTCAAACAATGAAGTTCGCGAACTCATCCTAGAAAAAGTGCTACGTATCTCATTGCTCAATATCACTACAGTCACCTTCAAAGTAGTCCCCTTGGGAAACTGCACCATCACCAGCACATAGTCGACTCTTCAAAGCAATTTTGGAACTCTTTTTCTGGAATGGCCAACAGAGCTGTCGTCGTATTACCCTTGATGTCCTGAATGTCATCAAAATGTCTTCCTTTCAATATTTCCTTTATCTTCAGGTAAAGAAGGAAGTCATTGGGGGCCAGATCAGGTGAGTAGGGACGGTGTTCCAATACAGTTATTTGTTTACTGGCTAAAAACTCCCTCACAGACAGTGCCGTGTGAGCTGGTGCATTGTCGTGATGCAAGAGCCATGAATTGTTGGCGAAAAGTTCAGGTCATTTTTATCTAACATTTTCACGCAGCCTTTTCAGCACTTCCAAATAGTAAACTTGGTTAACTGTTTGTCCAGTTCATACAAATTCATAATGAATGATCCCTCTGATATCAAAAGAGGTTAGCAACAACATTGCAACAAGTTCTCGAACTTAATTATTATACCTCATATACTAGAAGATCATCCAAAATTCAGACTATTTAACCTTAATATTAGCTCATATTCATTTTGCTGAGAGAGATGACAGATTATAGAAAACAAATTAAATTATGACCATTGAACTGAAAGTGTTCAGAACAGGCCATCCCAAGATGTGCTACATTGGATTATTTTGAGATGAAGGCAATTGAGACCTTCAGGCTCATGAGAAATGTTTGCCTCTCCCTTAAAGAATTTAAATTTGGAGATTTGCCCACAATAAAAGTTACAACCAGAAATAACATTTTATGACCTATTTGTATGGCAAGGCAAACTTCTAATTGCTGAATTCCGCTCTTACCATCCTGCAAATAACTTCTCATACACACACACACACACACACACACACACACACACACACACACTGAAGACCCAGGGTATCTTACCTCAGCCTTATCTCAGGAGGTACGTACAATGAGTTATGATCAAAAACTACAGTGAATGTTTAAATTTAAAAAAAATTATTACAGTGAAAGGCACATTTCCATTAACCCCCCCCCCCAAAAAAAAAAATACTCCCCTCACTTTGAACACACAAGCTTATCCCACCGTTCTTGCCACTTTCTGAAGCAGTTCTGGAAGTCCCCATTTATGAGTCTGTAGTTGTGTTGTCATGGTTGCCTCGATGTCCTGAATCAATTCAAAACTTTTGCCTTTCATGGTCATTTTGACTTTGGGGAAGAGCCAGAAGTTGCATAGTACCAGATCTAGTGAATAAGGTGGATGAGGACACACTGTAATGTTTTTATTTGACAGAAATTGCCATACCAGAAGCAATGTGTGACTGGGAGCGTTGTCATGATGGAGTATGAAACCATTTTCCCATTTCATGTTAATGCATTGTTCATAATCTATGATTTATGGCACACTTTAAAACACACCTTCTCTTAACCATAGCTCACACCCGACTGACTGCACTGAATGAATTTGAAATTTGTCACACACTTTTACTAAGATTTGATACACAGCTTCCTATAGTGAAGATCCCTGCCTTTCCACTCGGCAGAAGCATTCACTGTATTTTTCGATCACATTGTGTATACCTTGGATTAACTTTCTGTCTCTGAACTGCTCATGTATGTGGAGCTCCCATATGTACATATGTAATTAAATTTGGGTATCTTTTCTTGTCTATTTGTCTCATGTCAATTTGATTATTAGACTAGCCAGAAGAACCTAGAAAGGTAGAGGAAATTTTCTTTCTCCCCCACACATCCACTAAAAAATGTGATAGGTCTTATCATCAAATAAAAAGAAAACATGTACTCCTATTTTCATTCTAGATGAGAGGGTTTTATTTTCTACTATTATAGTATATTTGCTGAATACCTTTTATGGTAAGTAAAAACGGTTGGTTCTTATTTTTTTCAATATATATTTATAAATCAATCTATTTAAAACTAGTAGCTAAGTGCTTCAATAAGGATCCCTTTTTCAGTTTTTTATAATTTCTTTGCTCATGTATACTTAAATACATATTTATTTTGCTATATGCTAATTAATATTTTCTGTGTATGAGTATAGTTTGCATTAAAATGAATAGCCAATCATAGCAAACTTACTGGAGAAAACAAAGCAACTACCTAAAAAATCAACTGTGATTATGAATAATTTTATGGCAAACAATCTATTCTCTTGTTGCAAGATAACCTGGGTCACTTCTTTAGGACTATGGAGTAAAATAAAATAAAAACTTATTCTTATGGGAATTTAATGTGTGAAATGAGGGAAAAGAAAAGAAACTTAGTTTAACTGATGTTTTCAGCAGTAAAGCAAATGAGAATACGAACACTGTAAAAGACTGAAAAGTCAAGGGGGAACAGAGCTATTTAGCTATGTAAAATGGTGTCGCGTCCAGCGCAACACGGGCAATGAGGGTGCGAGAAGGGGCGGCTTTGGGTTAAGTTTAAGAAAGAAACATACAGAGACTTAATGCAGTTAAATCTCAGAAGGCCAGTGTTCTCACACTTCTGAAAGACTGGAGCCCAGAAGCCGACTGGAGGTTTTTATTGATAAGTATACAAGGCAGTAGCAGTGTTTTTCACACGGTCTGTGAGACTCACTTATCACGTTATAGAAACAACCCAAACCAATTATGTTGATCTTTAAACAGCCAAAGCAGAAAGTCCCTGAGGTGAGGTATGCAACTCTTCTAAGGGACACATGTTTCACATCCTGAGCAGAGAGAGTTTAATCTTATCACTCTCAAGACTTTTCTCCCAATTAGGTGAGAGGGAAAAGTCAGAGCCAGCAGCGGCTTTTCACAGGCAGGGGGAAGGGGAGACAAGGCCCCTTCCCAGATCTTTTTAAGGCAGCTCATGGGGGGGGGGTCTCCATGGGGTTCTGCCTGGCTTGAGTTGTGTCCCCCCCCCCCCCGTGGGGAATATTACTCGTCATTGGCTGCAAACCCTCTTTTGGAGACTAAATAGAGAGAAATATACAGTCCCAGAGATGCACAGTCTCACAGACTATTCTGTCCTTAAGGAAAGAGACGGGGGGGGGGGGGGGGGGGGGGGGGAGGTGCAGTCTGCTAGGCTGTTGTGTGACAACAAAATGGTAAAGAAAGGAGAACTGACTCTGGGCGGTGAGCACACAATGTGACATATAGATGATGTGTTATTCAATTGTACACTTGAAACCTATATAATTGTACTAACTAATGTAACCCCAATAAATGTAATTTAAAAAAGTAGAGGCAACATCAAAGTTAAAGGCATGAGAATCAAAAAAAAAAATGGTAAAGAAAATTATCAAATGAAAGACTTCTGCAAAATTTTTAACAGCGTCTTGACAATGTGATTAACTAGATAAGGGAGTAATGCCCCTAGAGAAATTCTAAGTGCAGTGTTATTTAGGAAATGTAAAACCTAGTTTGTATGCCTAATTATGTACAATAAATTGGAAAAATTCCATGGTCATTGGCAAGAACTTGGCTTTCCGAAGGCTCTCTGCTGGGAGTAGCTTTTCAGTGAATGAATCTAAGCTTCAAGCTTGCTTAGTCAATAGATAGATCAACATTTGCTCTGGGGATATATATTCATGTGAATCCTTCATTTTCCTTCTAGAAGGCTTCTTCTCTCTCCTATGTTGTGTTTTTATTAAAGAAAAGTGACTCTCTTACCTTCTCCAGCACAAACGAATGTTTAGTTTTCAGTTTAGCATTGAGAAGAAATACCTATTTTTTTCCATGGCTGCGTGAGTTTCTTGATTTCAAGTTGTTCTCATTTGTTTTTTGAATTCTGAAATAGTTTTAAAAGATGGACTGTGACTATAAAACAACTCCAATGAAAGAGCAATCACTTTTCAGCCAGTTTTCCAAGACTGATTTTTCTGTTAAAATTCCCAGGCCGTATTTCAATCATCGTGCAATAAAGTTATCATTTTAAATAGTAATGAATGAGACTAAACCAATCTGCACTAAAAACACCTAATATTTCCTAATATTAGGACTGTACATTTCCAAACTATAGAATAGAGACAAGATTATTTTAACCCATGAAAATTGGATTATCTCCTTTACCTTTCATTTTCTCCTACAGAGATCCTTCTTCTTTTTATCCATTCACAATATACTGTATGGACATGGCAAAGTTTGGACTAATGAAATTGCATCCTGACTATTTCATAGGAAGACCTAACAACCAACTTTAGGAGACTTTACAAGAGAGAAATAAAATTGCACAAGGTAAATTGATATAAAAATATCATATAAATCCAATTTATGATTGTTCAAAAAATGGTACAGATAGTAAAGTTTTTTTATTTATTATTTCTAGAGTAAATAGAGAGCAGCAAGACTGTTCAAGGGCAGCTTTATTTGAAAGGTCAGGCTTCATATTTTTATTCTACAAATAGTTTCCAGCAATTTTTTTATGCCAACGTAAGGACACTGTAGAGATGCAATGATATATAGTCATATGAGTATACCCTATAGTTTACAGTCTAAGACTGAAACACACCTACAAATTGATAATTGCAATATTATTTAAACTGAAAATAATATTTCAGAGAGATGAGGAAGAGAAGGCAGTGTAACAAATGGCTTAAGGAAAAGAATAAAATGGGGCAGGAGACTTGCATTTATTTAGTATCTGCTGTGTGCTAGATACATCATTTTACATACTAGATATTACAACACTTCTAAGCATTATTATTCTCATTTTAAAGATGAAGAAATTAAAGTACATAAAAATTTAAGTAATTTTCTCTCAGTAATTGGCAACACTAAGATTTCAATTCAAGCTTGTTGGTACAAAACCCTTATTCCCAAAGACATAAGTGTTTAGGAAGTTGCAGTCCTAAATACATTCTACGTGACATGTAAACTTGCCCTAATTTCTCATTATCTAACATCAGAAAACAGTAGATCTAAGATCTACTTTCCTGAGCATGTTTGGGTTCTCTCTATATATGCACATATCTCCACAAATTTTTTTTGCAAATAAGATATAGGAAGAGAGGAATTAACTGTATTACAATACTTGCAAACTTTTGTTGCTGACCTCCATTTTGAAAATTTCCAGCAGAGGTGATTTGGGGAAAAGGAGCAGGACGCTTTGACAAAGGAGAGGTGGAGATGACTCTTGCACTATAAAATCTAAAATTGAAATTTGGACATTGTTCCAGTTATCTGTTGCTACATAACAAACCATCCCCAAAACACAGATGCCTAAACTGCCTATTTCAGTTTTCTTAAAACTTTGAGGTTTTAAATTTGAGAAAGGCTTAGCTAGACAATCTTCCTCTGACCACTGTGGCATCACATGAGGAGACTGAGGCTGGCATTTCACATGTCTGGTATTTCAGTGCTCCTTGGCCTCTTTTTCTCTCTCCACCTGGTATCAACCTACCTGGTCTTTCCATGTAACTCGAGGATCTCACAATACAGACAGATTTCTTACATGGCGTTGACTACTACTATTCCCAAAGTTTGCATTTCAAAAGCAGATAGTCCAAGAGGTCCAGGGGTAAGTTGCAAGGATTTGTATGACCTAACATTTGAAGTTGCAGGACATTATTTTGCTGTATCCTATTGACCAAACAAGTCAGTCAGTCCAGCACAGACTAAATAAATAAATAAATAAATAAATAAATAAATAAATAGGAATAGACTCCACCATTTCAGAGGGTTATATGCATACAGGGAAGGAAGGAATTGATAATGCCCATCTTGAAGACAAGTTTCTACAGGCATGGAGCAATCTGTTAAAACTCAGGAATTAATTTTCATCTGACCAACCCAAATTTGGAAGTATTTGCATCACAAGTATGTAAAATAAGTGAGTAGGAAGCAGCATAAACTTCCTACATTTAGTGGAAATGACATGGGCCAAGATCAGCAAAGATTTATATAAACAGGTAGAGAGATTGCCTGTTTCAGTTGAAGGATATAAAAAAGTTTGCAAATGTAGATCGATTTGGTTGGAACAGGCATACAAGGATGAATGAACTCGATCCTGTGACATGATGCTCATATACTTTGTCCAACCTTTAAATCTACAGTTTGACTAGTGAGATACATTGGTGGGATCTTCCCACTATTCATTGGCTGAAAAATCTTATGGAACATTTAGTGTACAGTTTGAGTTAAACCTAATAGTCAATAAGATGGACCACTACATTCAAAGATACAAAAATATGACCTGGCCACAATTTACCCAAGTCATTTTGATATGCACAACAAAAATCCTTCTTTTTATCCACTCAAGCCCAAGCCTGGCTCCATTCCCAACACAATTAAATTGATGTATATCAAACAGGATACACATGACAAATTCAAAAAATGATGACCTTCCACCCAGAACCAATGCATCCACTTTGACACACACACACACACACACACACACACACACACACACACTTTGCTTTATGACCTAGAAGCAAATGGGGCTGGTGATTTTCTGTTTCAGCTCCTCAGAGGATGTTCATTCACACAAAATGGAAATGGGATATATGAAAGAAAATTCACAACAGAAAAATTAAACAGGCAAGGGAGATTTTATTCCAAACTACTGCAATAGGGTAGAGATATTGAACTCAACTTCGTGAAGCAAAAAGTGGGAAGATTGTTAAGCACGAGGAAGAGCTGGTGGAAAAGTACTGGCGGATGTTAGGTGGCAGGTAGCTCGGTGTGACTGGGCTTTCTGTGCTTGCTACCTAATTGGTGATTGTGAAAGTTAGGCTCCAACCTTCCCAGAGACTGGGAGACAATGTAGACAATGTGTTTCTTTATTATTACATTTTAAAGGGATGGCTCCCAAATCCCTGAGAAAGAGGTTCCTGGATTATAAAAGTGGCAGGAGGCTGGGAGAAGATTTACATCTCAAAGGGGTAGAGAAGGAATTTATAAATGAAAATTGTCTAAAGTAAATGTTCTAAAAAAAGGAAGGTCAGTGGCCTATAGTCATGCAGAAAACTGTGTCAAGTTTAGTCAACTGGAGGGGCACCTTAAGGCCACCTTGGAAATATATATATCAAAGCTGGGATATGTTATCTATGCAGCCTCGCCTATAAAGGGACTCTAAGTAACTCATATAAAATGTACAAGCTAAGAGACTGAGTCTTGTGCCCTAGCAAGAACTTCCAACTGCCTAATGGACTGGGACACACCCCTCAGCTTCAATTTTCTCCCTCCAGACAAGCTGGAACAGAAAGCAATTATTATGCTGATGTCCTGCATGGAAAAAACCCAGTCTCTACCCAGCTTTATCCAAGCTTAAAAGAAAGCCCCAAAGCACTCATTTTGCAATATGTAGAGAATATTGGATTCGGCAATCTTATAGGCTTTGTTAAAACTAATTTATAACCTTCAAATTATATTTTATATAGGCCATGCCCCTTCAGGCATTTTGGTTGTACCTAAAATTCTGTAAAATAGAATCCCCTCCAGAGGAGATGTCAGACTCACAAACCTCTGAAAATTTGCCCTAGGGAGTCACATACACAGTGGTTCTGAAAAGTGCTGTCTGGGTGTTTTACCATTTCCAAAATGCTCTCCTTGTAAATCACATAGAACAGTTTCTAGGGAGTAGTAATCTAGACCTCTGGCTTACATGGGAAAAAACAGAACACAAAAATCCAGGTACTTGCCATCTAAAAATTCTCCATAAAACTAAGTTAAAACAAACAAACAAACAATAACTTGCACAAGCTATCTTGCCTCAATCATAAGTATTTAAGGAAATGTCTGAACTCTTTACTTTGAATTTTTCCTAATATTCAAATTTTATAATTATGCATTCATAGGTTTTGCTTGAGGTTCTGATCACAGTAAAAATGCAAATGTCTCAAAGAAAAGTTAGAATTTATAATTATGATATGCTGACCTTTCAATATACTGAAGGCACAGAGTGTGATTTTTGAGGAGGAAAACCCCAAATGACCCATGATGGACATAAAGAAATAGTGAAAAATACAACTCTATTATTTTAAGCAACTCAGAGTTGAATGTTGTTCGTTACAATAGCATAGCATATCCTATACCGGTAGATATAGACATTAATTAGAGAAAATACTAGAGAAAAAAAACTCAGAAAACTAAATCCCAAAAAAGTAGATGAAAAGAAAAAAAGTATAAAAATATAATAGAAAACAATCTATAGATTCATGCATAATACTTAAAAGTTGGTCCTCAGAAAAGACTAATAAAACTGATAAGATACTGGTGAGAATGATTAAGAGAGGAGAGTGAAATCATCAATATAATGAATGAAAACTGGACATCACAGCAAACTTAAAACATTTTTTTAAAAAAGGTAGTATAATCATACATATAGGCATGTTGGCTTTGTGGCAAAATAAGACTGAAGGATTGTAGAGAAAGGACAGTTCCCTCAATAAATGGTGCTAGGTCAATTGAATATTGTAGATTACAAAAACCACTACAAATTATTTCCTTCCACCACGAAGTGGGGTCTGTCTCTACCCTGCCAACCCCTCATCGCACCTCCCACCCATGACCTCTAATCTGGCTTGGCCATGTTACCTTACTTGGCCAGTGAGGCCGCAGGAAATATGATACCAACACAGATTGAAAAGCTTTTGTGCATTGGAGTTTGTCCTCTCTGGCTGATCTTAGGAATTCACCATGATGTGAATAAGCCTAGATTAGATTGCCAGATACTGGAAAACAGGTGATTCAGTCAGTCAACCACCGGAAATCAATCATACGCATGTTATCAGAGGTCACTCAATATGTCTGTATAAGATTTTGTAAGTATAAGATTTTGTAAAAGAAACTACCTTTACTTCATGGCTGGTATTGATGGATTTGGGGAAATTTTATTTCTTTTTATCATGGCCATCCATTTTATGTCATACTTTCAGACAAAACTTGCTTCATTCTTTTCTGAGTGAATAGAGACTTCAGCAAACATTGCCCAGTGCTGCGTACTTACATTTTTTTCTATTTTAAAATTTGAATCTTCTTTCTCCCTTCCCACTCTCCTTAATGTTACAGGCTTCCCACTTTATCTTCTCTCTATAAGAGAGTGGTATCCCACCCCAATACAAATTTTATTTTCTTAGTGTATTTTTTCAAGACTGTGCAGATAATACCTGAAGAATTCCTCCTTTTTTGACAATAATAGATATAGTATGAAAATAAGCATAAAATATTAATCAGAGAAGTTTAAATATATTGGGGTTTTTCTGAGCTGCTAGAGAGGGGATAAATTATTTCACAGCAAAGCAGCAAAGATTATTAGAATTTATAATTGACTTTGGTGAGAGCAGTCAGGTTGTCGTGGATTCTAGAAATCTGACCTGGGGCTACATATGGGTATGTGTGTCCGTAGCTTCTCTTCATGCAGCAGAACAAATTGGGAGATCTTTATAGGCTGTATAACTAAATGACAAAACTTTAAGAGACATTTAATGGTTTTATCACTTCTAATATTTAATAGGCATTTGAGTTGAGACACTTGTTAGTCAAATAAAAATAGAAAACAAAGTTGTAAGGAAAGTTGATTGATTATAAGCATGCAGGATATGCAGAATTACCTAAATGCAAGGAACGGAAGGTTCCTAAAAACCTTATGATATTTTTTCAAATCATCCATAAATACTTCTATCAAGAAAGTGAAGTCTTCTGTGAGGACAATTCTAAAATCCACAATACAGAAAATCTACCACAAATAATCAATATTTTAATTATCTACTTATTGCTTTACATTGTGCTAAGTATTGTGAAAGAGCAAAACAAAACTAAAACAACCTTCAGGTACAATTTTGGATGCTGAGGCCTAAAAAATAAATAGACAAACTTCAAAGTTCAAAGAAATGACCATTGAAAGGATTCATGTCTGTTTTTCTGAGAATCAGTTTGGAAAACTGAACATGAAACCTGGAGAAAAAAAGAATTCAGCACGGGTGGAGAAAGTTACCTTGCTTAATATGTTTTAGATGCTTTCTTGGAGACAAAAATTTGGGTTTTTTCTAGGGGTCTTAGAGAAATGGAATTGGCATTGCTGAGCGCTCTTAATAGAAACTTCAGTGCCACATTAAAAGGAACTTTATTGAAGAGATTTCTAAATACTAAGTGAGCTGCCTTGACAAATAGTGAGTTCCCCATTAGCGAAAATATTCATGTATCAGTTTGACAAACATTTGGCAGGGCTGCCTTTCAGATTCTTTACAAGACAGAGAGTGTCTAGTAAATGAAACAACTTTTGTGGGTACCTTTTACTCCTGCAGCCAACAAGTCACTGAGTAGAACAAAATATTAAAGGTACAACGACTGAAGGAAAATGTACTCAAAATTGGGTCATGGAAAGAAGCTAATCGACCAAGGGACACTGTGGAGAGAAAGATTCTGACTAGGTGGGGTGTTGCTATAGGCAGGTATGCCATTTGTGGAGATCTCTACAAACCACCAAGAGGAAGATAGGTCTGTGAAGAAACCAGGGCTATGAAGGGCACATGGCGGAAGCAATGAACTTACATCTCTTGGGTAAGGTGGTCTATGTGAAAACAGTGAAGGTGGGAATATCAAGAATTGGTGGAGGAAACAGGAGAATGAGGCCTTGAGGGGAGGGTAAAATTAGGTCAAGGGGAAGGAACGGCATTGTAGATAAAAGTTTAATTCCAAAAGGAACTCCTCCTTTGAATACATTTTCTTTATTTTGTTGTAATACTGAATGCATGTTTCTACTTCTTGATATTTTGATATTGTTGTGTTGGTATGCATCCAGGGAAATCACAGTGTTG
Source organism: Rhinolophus sinicus (assembly GCF_057876585.1). Lineage (NCBI taxonomy): Eukaryota > Metazoa > Chordata > Mammalia > Chiroptera > Rhinolophidae > Rhinolophus > Rhinolophus sinicus. The sequence continues at coordinate 91,283,104 of NC_142502.1, forward strand.
GTAAAATATGCTGAGCCTGGGCCAAAATTCAGGCTCACACGGTATATTGATTCTGTATTAGGAAAAACCCCTGTCCAGAAAGGGCTGTGTAATTATACAGGTTGGGTGAGTTGCTTAGATAACTACAGAGCAGTGACTCATATACCTAAGGGGATCACCTTTCTTGTACCCCTGTGTTGTAGTCACATATTCGTTCTTCACTGCTTTGAAAATATAACAAGCCACAGGGAATAGAAGCAGAAAACACACACACACACACACACACACACACACACACATACACACAGAGTACTGAGTAGATACAAAATTGAATGCAGAAATATTCTGAAGTATAAATTCAGGAGATGAAAGGATGGACCTAAAACAAGATTCAACTGCCAGTTTTTTCCAACGAATATTTCTGAAAGAATGTAGAAGTTTAGCCTGAACCAAAATTTAATCACACTTCAGTCCACTATCATTGTAACAGTTCTGTTATACCTGTGTCAAAAACCTGAATTTGTTCCAACATAATTGTTATATTAAGAAACAATTTGACTGTCACCCCAATAAATTTTAATTAAAGAGAAAAAAGAAACAATTTGAGGACAAGGCATATTTCCATTTGCTTATGTGTGATTTCTCCCATGGAAAATACCAGGAAGACTTCACCTAGCTGAACTAAGCCACAGAAAGCCCACACCTCAAACATCTACCTGCAAGCTACCTCAGCTCGTTGCCTGGATTTTGTGATATGAGCCACCTCCATGCACATCTGGTATACAGGTTTCAATCCGATTTCAGATAGCCGTCCTTCTATCACTTCACAGTAATGAAAGCCGCAGTACTTTGTTGCCCACTTCCACAAGAGAGCTTAAGGCTTTTTTCAAGGAAAAGTGTCATATTTATTGTACTGTTTATGTATTTCTTAACTGTTTAACATGTGTAAAACTATACTATTCTTCTAATTAGCCTCCGATCTTTTTTGTCTAATGTATCACTGACTAAAGTTTTAAGTGTTGTGCTCCAGTCCCATTTGTCTCATAAGCCCTGTGACTTTTATTGTGTTAATTTGCATAACATGATGATTTTTTTTAGCAATACACATGGCATCTTAGAGCAAAACTGACTGTACTATGAAAATCCTTTGTCACTATGTAGATTACCAACAGCCAAGTGTCTCAGAGGACACTGATCCAAGCTAACTGCAGATATCTGATTGCTACCTTGTAGTAGACAAAAAGAATAGTCGGAATACATAAAGGACCCAAGAAATGAGAAGAGGGAGGAAGGAAAGAAGGAGAGAAGGAAACAAAGGAGGGAGGAAGGGAGAGAAGAAGGAAGGAAGAGAGGGAGGGAGGGAGGGAAAGAAGGAAGGAAGGAAGGAAGGAAGGAAGGAAGGAAGGAAGGAAGGAAGGAAGGAAGGAAGGAAGGAAGGAAGGAAAGTACATTGATCATAATTTTCCCTGCAGCGATTCACATCATGCCATTAAATATCCTGTTAGAATGACGTTTGTTCTCTCCCACCACTCTACCTCCACCATCCCCATCCAAACCACATTCCCTTGCAAAGAAAAAGGTACTTACTGCATGACTCATTTGTCTTCTCTCCACCTTAGCCTGACCCCAGAAGAAGACCTACTTAAGGTTGCTTTTGACTACTCAGAAGTAGAACCTGAAAAACAACTGAGATAGACCCACCTTTCCTTACATCTAGAATTGGGGGAACTTGATGAGATTAAAACAGATATTATAATACCTCTGGTTGAGCCTCCAGATTCATTCAGGAAAGCTCTCAGCATCCTAGTTACACACCCAGATACCACTGAACCTCATTTTTCATGGATCCCATATTTGTGAATTTGCTAGCTAGCTAAAATTTATTTGTAATCCAAAAATCAATACTTGCAGTGATTTCAGAGCCATTCAGACATGCACAGAGCTGTGCTGGTATGTTCCCAGCTGAAGTTGTACAATGTAGCACTCTGCTTTCCTCTTTCAGCTCATAGTATAAACAATGTCCTTTTCATGGTCTGTTTAGTACCACAGTTTTCTCATTTTTGTACCTTTTTTTGGTGGTTTAATGTGGCCTCAAAATGTAGTGGTGCCTAGTGTTTCTAAGCTCAGGACGGCTGGGATATGCCTTATAGCCTGATGTATGTTAGATAACCTTCAGTTCAGCATAGCGCTATTGGCCGTGAGTTCACTGTTAATGAATCAACTATACATATGAAAGTGTATTTACACAGAAACACATATAAGAACAAGGTTATGTATTGATTGGTTGGCAAAAACGTGATCACAGGCTCACAGGAACCTAATGGTGCATTTCTTCTAGGAGCAATGGTTCAGTACTTCCTAATTCAGTGTGCACAGCAATTTTATAGAACATAACTACCAGGGATGATAATTGACTGTACTGTAAATATACTGTTGTAGCCTTTTGTGTGTCAATATTACTGCATTTCCTTGTCTGCTCTAGTGATTAAGCATCAAATCTGTGTTGAGGTAGGCAGACCTTATTAACTCAGATGCTTTAGAAAAAGGACATTTTTTGGTGTTGGTTAATGTTGATAAAAATTTGATAACTGAATTGAAGCTTGTTCAATGATTTGGGCATGAAGGGGCCCCAGCATTAACTCTTCTGCTTTAAACCTGGGCATTGACCTACCTGCCTGGATTTTTTTTTTTGCACTCCTTGTCGGTGTAAATTGTGGAAGCTTCATTTCCTTGAACTTTATTAATATTGTTCATTTGGAATGCAAATAGAAAAGGAAGATGCAAAAGAGACATATTTTTAAAGCTATTATTAGAATTCATCATAATGAAAGGTGTAAGAATACTAAGATTGCCATATAAATATATTAAGAGATTGTAACAAGGGAAACTAATTAAGAGACAAATTACTGGTTGCTCTTTCTGTACTCCTTCCTCCCTCTAAGTGCCTTCTTCATTTTGAAGATTTCAAGGCAGTCCAGATTCCTTGCCAAAAAGGAGCACTGTGTTTCAGAACTAAAATCTTTTCTACATCCTGGAACTCATGACAACCAATATTTAACACATACTTAAAAGTTGTAGCAAGAAGAATACCACACCAATTGTTACTGAATCAGTACTGTGGATATCCCTACCAACACATACCATAGACTTTTGAATATTATTATCTGGGAGGAAAACAATTGCAAGTAATAGCTGCATAATTATATGTTTATAGTCTCAAAAGCATGCTCAGATAAATATATATATATATATATATATATATATATATATATATATATTTAACTCAAGTAACCAGTTTGTTTTCTCAGTGATTTATCTTGCTTCCTCATCTTCACACATGTATATACTCGTAAATGAATAGTTCATTATATCTATTATATTAAATTTTTACTCTAAAAACTAAAATGCCTCAGATCAGTTCTAAATTATTATCCCCATTTTATGGATATGAAAATGAATGTTTCAGTTTATAAAGTCACTTGCTAAAGGATATGAGATTAGGTCACAGTTGAACTGCACTTTAACCCATTTTTTTCTCCACATCTCTATTAGTCTTTTATGTGTACAATATCTGTAAATCAATGTTAATTACTATGCATTAATTAAAAGCAATAAGAAAAATGCAACATTTTTCATACATTATAAATTAGAAAGTCTTCCCCAAACCTCACTGATATGCTATCATTTGCATTTTCAAAGAATGTTATTTTGTTTGCTAAGAATTGATTTTTTTCAATGAGTATATTCTTCCACATACAGCAAGGAATTTTAGTATTAAATGTGACTTCCTGGAACTCACTTAATTTATCTCATGAAATTAGGTGTAATAAAAGCATATGGCAAGTTGTTTATTTTTACAGTGTTAGAAAAATTAAACTTTGTTTTGATAAAATAATATTTAAAAAAACAATAATTCTTGGAAGACAATGATCTCTGATCATAACATTTAGAAATTTTGTTTGTGCTAATAATCTTAGCCAAAGTCTCTAAAATAGGGTAGTTTATAAAATGGCTGCTATGAGATAAAACAAAAAATGACATTTTGGCCTGTTATGGCCGTGTACTGACTCTTAAATAGTGATTTCCTTGGGTTTAGAGAAGCACACGTAAATAGAATGCCAACTGTGCAATGGCTAAAATATAAGAAATTTACATGAGAATTCTTAAATACGTTAGAAATTATTTTATTATTTTAATTCTAGTTCTAATGGTACTGCACCATCAGCCTGCCAATACCTAGACTGAGTGAAAGACATTAAGAGAACTAGTAAGATGCTGCCCTGTGGGGCTCAAATACAGAGAGGATATGGTACCCCATACCTGGAATAGTATTTTTGTTTTTCTTGATTTTTATCATAATTCCAAAAATTGATTTGCTCTTTTATAATAGCCTAGACGTATAAAATTTTAATAATGTAAAAGTCCTGTTTTAGGATCTTGGATTATGAAAATGACTGCAAGGAAAGTTGGGCCATAAGGCTAAAAACAGTCTTTAACTCAAAGGGTTGTTACAAGGATTGAATGAATTAATTATAAAGTATGAGAAGAGCTTTTGGAACATAGAAAGCATCATATATATATATATATATATATATATGATGCATCATATATCATATATATATACACACATATATACATATATATGTATATATATATTTAATGAATTAGTTATGATGTTATTTTACATATAGATCTTCATGATAAGCATCTAAATATTTCAAAACAATAACAGTATTATGGAAAAATATATATGAAAAATAATTATGCTTATATTTTTAATATCACTTATGAAAATTTATCTAGCTAAAAAATTAACTACATAATATTTGAATAACATATTTAATAAACTTCATTAAATTTATATATGGTAAATATATTCCTCCTCTTAAAAAACTCTCTTATTATTTTCAAGTACACATGAACTGTCTCAAAAATTAACTGGCTACAAAGCAAATTTTCATGAATTTCAAAGAAAATAATGTATTACATATGTTCTCAATGAATTTAGAAATCAATAACACAAGAATAGCCAAAAATATGTGTACCTAGAAATTTAGAAAAAAACAAATAACAGTAAAAATAAATACAATTCTATTATTGAGAAAACTTATAAAAAATAATTGCAAAGCACAATGTAATTATGAAAGTTAATGATAGTCAAACATTTACATTTCAAAAGTTGTGAAAAATAGCTAAAGTGATGTTTAAAGGACAATTTCTTTTTTTAATGTAGTCATAAGAAAGCAAGGAGGGTGGAAAACAATATCAAATATGAATAGAATGTGTGCAAAAATATAGCGATGGTACAAATTTAAAAATTAAAACAACAGAGAAGAATAATGAAAATAAACAATAACAAATAAGAATATAGAAAGAAAAAGCAGAAGTAGAAATATTAACATCAACAGATTTGAAAGCTTTACTGGTTGATGAAACCTCACTCTAAAAGTAAAATAGAGTGGAAAAATCAGTAGATGCTAATGACTTTAAAAAGACAAAACTTTTCTAGTTTTCTCAGTACTAAAAGTAATAGACTAGCAACTATTATATACCATGTAGAAGATACTTACTATCGACATGACTTATTGGTGATGTTGACCTTAATCACTTAGTTGATGTCTGCCAGGTCTCTCCACTGTGAAGTTCCTTCCTCACCCCTATATTCCATATCCTTTGGAAGCAGTCACTAACTCCAGCCCACACTCAAGTGAGGTTGAGGGAGAGGTGTAGATCTGCTATGGAAGAATGGGTAAACACCACAGGAAGAATTCAAGGATGTACCAAATTAAGCCATGCAAACAAAGGCAAACAAGCAGTAGGTTTATTAAAGGAAAGAAAAAGACATTAGTATACCTTAAGAAGTAACCCCCTGATTAGTCTAGTACTCACCTGGCCCTATACATGCTGTACACCTGAAAATAATATAAAATAATATTGAAAGTGAACTGTAATTGAAAAATTTTAAAAAAAGGAATAAGAGATACAAATTTCCAGGTATAAAACAAATAAGTCATGGGGATGTAATGTACAGCATAGGGAATATAGTCAATAATATTGTGATAGCATAGTATGGTGTCCGATAGTTGCTGAATTTATGGTGGTCACTTTAGATATATAAATGTTGAACAGCTATGGTGTGCACCTGAAACTGATGTAATGTTGTATGTTAGCTATATTTTTTTTAATCTAAAAAAAAATTATAGCCAATTAATAATTTTATTACTTTGCTTCTACGTTTTCTCTTTCAAAGTCTCTCCCCAAGCTCCTAAGTGAAGCACTCCTAACCACTTCCACTTTTGCGTTGTCTGATTCCAATTGGTTTTTCCTCCAATAAATTCTTAAAGAAAAGAAAAAAAGAGTACACTTCCAAAATAGTGGGAGTGGGCAGGCCAGGAGGAGGGCAACTGCATTGAAGAACAAAGAAGTTTAGAATTTTATTAGAATGAGGATGAGAAATAGTCAAGATTTAGAGGTGGCATTATAGGCATTCCTGGTGGGTCTCCTCTGACCACTCTTTCCTGTGGGAAGGTAGGATTCCCTCGTCTTAGTTGGCCTTTGTTGGAACTGTCATGGCGGCAGAGGTGGTGGAGATTTTCCCTGCCCGCGATGCCAATAGTATTATCCATTAGAATTAGCTGTAGCTGCACCTTTTCTTAACAATGATCTCATCTCCTCTTTCCTTTGTTTCCCCACACTTCCTTCTTCCCTTCCTCCTCCCTCTTTCCTGAGGCCCTGTGCTTTCTGCCTATCGTAACAGACCTGTCTCATCATTTATTGATATGAGTATCTGCTCATACATATTTATTTTGTACTCTAGGTTGTAATCTGATGTCACATGATTTATTTTGTTGGTGAGGTTGCTCCAGTCTTGACCATTGAGAGTTTCTTCAGATTGACTCATATTTCTTTAACATGTTCCTTTGTTTTTTTGAGCACTTCTTGCTTTCTGGCATTATGAGATTCTCTAGACTCCTCTGGCATTTTCTCTGCTTCAGCCCTGGAATCAGCCACTTCTTTAAGAAGCCTGTGTATTATTAAAGAATGTTACTTAGAAATGAATATCTGGACAGCAAGTGTCCTAGTTACTGTTCCAGGCTTTCTTAAAAGACAGAACTAGAAAATATATATGTATGTAGTAACCCATTTTATACATATTTCCATAATTATGTCTGTATCAATATCTGTGTCATTTCTTAAGTATATAAATATTAAGCTAAATAGGAGTTCATAGTATTTCCACAGCTCTAAATCAGTACCATGGGATTCATGCTAGGTTTCCCTTCTTACTTGTGTGCAATTTCTCTCTTCAACAGTAAAAAAAAAACTAGCATTTAACATCCACTGTTTATTTGTTCTTTTGTACATTCCCAGCATGCATGAAAAGCTGGTTCAGGATTGTTAACCTGTACTCCCTACCCCCACTTCATTGGATAACAAATTTACTAACTAGAGTATAGTGTTTACATGTAGTTACTTTTTGAATTTTGCTTGACAATTTCCTATTAAAACATTGTTTTCCAATTTTACTTTTGACCTGTATTAATTTTATCCTGTGAGATCCCTTGGCCTTAAAAGTTTATTTGTTTCTACAGCATAGCTCAAATTACCCTGCTGCAAACAAAGCTACATAAGAGCTTTTAGTACAATTCATTGTTACGCGGTGTTTTCCAAGTAGTCTATTCTTAAAGGGATTAAAACTTAATGGCATTTTCTATCTTGTTAAATTTACAAATTTTCTAAGTTTTGGACCTTGATAGTTTTTATCAAGCCAAAATCTTTGGTGAGTATTTCTTCATTCATCCAAGTATGGAGCAGTCAAAAAAGATTTCAGCTAAAAGCAGGCATAGTTTAGGGTGACGACAGTAAATTTCCTCAAGGTGAACTGGACTGTAAATTAAGGAGGCACCCTTTCCCAAATTAGCTTTCTACGTTACTTTGTTACAGTTCTATAAATGCTGAGATAGCAACAAGAGAAACTGATCTCAAAAGAAAAGATCTCATTTTTAACATACAAATTCTTGTGGTAGCAAGCACTAGTACCTTTTGATTTAATCAGGTGAGTTAGGGGAGGGCCTCAAAAAACACTAAGTTTGCAACAAGCCATGAGCTAGTGTGTGTATCTTTTTCTTTTTTTAATTTTTTGAGAGGTCCTGAGAATTGTTTGTTGTTGTTGTGTTGTTATTGTTATTTGTCCCCCATTAAATTGTATACTGTGTGAGAGCAAGGACCATTCAAATTATTGAATGCTTCCTTACAAAGAGAAAATCAAATGAGTGAGAATCAACCCTTGCCCTTATAAGTTGACTGTCTAATAGAAGATACGGGCAAACATGTAAAATCCCTATAAATCATATATTTCAATCATTCAGATTCCCAAAGTTTTTTTCAGAGGCCAGACATCATTAGCAATAAAGCAAATGAAAATCATTTGTGGTAAAACTAAACTATTTACACAGTTGTGGTAAGCATCCAAAAGAAAAATCTTACAAAGCACCTACTCGGGGTAAGTTACCTTAGTAGGCAACTAAGATCCTGAAGTCCTATTGGTATATTAAAATTATATAAAGGAAAACTAAGGAACATACATAACTGTTTTTTTTTAAAAAAGGAAGAAGACTAGTACCAATGCAAGGTAGCCTTTGCAGCCAATGACCAAATTAGAGAGTCAAACAATAAATGTTCTCTGAATTGAGGGTAGAGACATATCACTCTGACAGGATATGTTTTACAGAATAAACTGCACTTAATTTGGAACTTTTATGATAAGATTTAGGGAAGTGGGGAGAGGGAAAGGGCATCTTAGAATGTATCTGACATGTTTAGTTCACAATGAATTTCTGGTTTCTCTATGGCTAAAGTGGAAACATAGAAAAGCCTCCTACTAGAGACTCCATCCAGCCTTATTGAATCACAAGACTTGAGCCTACCTGTGTGACTGTCCTTCCTGCTAAGTCCCCTGCCTCCCTAGGCCTGTGAAGATCATAAAACTGTTACTTTACTTAAATTATAACAGATAGGGTATGTTAAAAAAAAAATAGCTCACGCTTAATGCGAGCATTCACAATTGGGCTATTTCAATCTCAAATTACATTTGATCCAAGGAAAGCACATAATGATTCACAATGAAAAAGGGGGAAAAAATGCATCAATGGGTAAAAATAGCATTGACTATCTTCCAAGTATACCCAATTAGGGAGAATGCTCGGGTTATGGATGACTGTTTCATAAAACATGTGGGAACAATTTAGTCCATCTTTATTAGCTCTACGCTGCAAATCAATTTTTTTTTAAAAAAGAACTTCTAAATAATTTCCCTTATTGCTGAAGTATTCAGGTCGCTGAGGCCAGGGTCTCTTCACTTCAATTGTGGACAATCCTTTGCCCCTTGGTTTTTAGCTTTGGGCCCTGAAAATTACTAGAAGCAGAAAGCAGGCTTCATTATTTTCTCTTGCCTCAGGGGCCAAGAATGGTAATTTAATTAGCATTAAAAATTAAAAGTTGTACTTATCCATAATATATGATACAGATATTTTACTTGCAGCAAAAAGTTCAATCGAGTTCATTTAAAACTCTTCTAAGACGTCTCAAATGCCCTCAGAGGCTGCAAGCCTGCTCTTCTCCAGTATTCTCCACTGTTCATCCAGTTGCTCACGCAGAGCACTGGGAATTATTCCTTATGCCTCCCTCTTGTTTCCTTCCCAAGTCGCCCAAATACGAATGGTCTCCAGGTCCTGATGCTTCTCCCCCACTATCTCTGGACTCTGCCCCTTTCTCTCACTTCTGCCTGGGTTATTGTAATAATAATTATAATAAACTGTTTCTAGCCAGTTTCCCTACCTCTAGCCATGTCTCCAAAAATCCTCACTCTATTCAATTGTTGGATGGAGCATGTAACATTCACTCCCCCCTCCTTCCCCTCCATATCACAAGGTCCTGATGGGAGTCATGTTTATCACTTTCGCTGTGTTAATTGATTTCAAGTTGTTTTTGTGTTTGTTTGTTTGTTTATTTGTTTTTCAAAATGTGTCAGAAATCCACAAAAAACAAAAAGTTGACATTTTGACTATTTTAGGCATTTAATAATAATGTGAGCTGCTTTGTTTATAGGTGACATTATTTTTATGTATAAAAATTTCAGATATATTCATTCGGATATATCCAAGCATCGCTGCAAAAGGGTTATTAACATTGTTTCCCAGTGGCCCAAACATGTGTATTAATTATATGAACAAATAGAAAATGTTTTCTTCAGTACTACCATTGTTTATCTCATTTTTATCCAAAACTGTTGCTTCTGAATCCCATCCAAATTAAATATCTAAACAAAAAGAAACAAAGACATTAATACTTAAGGTAGAGATAACTACAAAACTGCATTTAATAATGTCCTCCCTAGTTTTTAATGCCCACAAAGTGAAAGGAAAAAATCAAAATAACGAATCAAATTCTGTCTATGCTAAAATTAGGAAAGTTTCAAGTCTTACACTCTAACTCCATAATAAAAGGAGCCAGACAAATTGTAATTTTAAAATATTCATTTCAATCAAATCAAAAGTTGACAGCAGATTTAAATCACCTTTGATGCCCTTGGGTTCAATTGAGTGTTTTCAAAATTAAATGTGGGGAACTTATTCATAGCCCAGTAGTAACAAAGAAAGGCATAGTTGGAGATGTGGGTAAATTGTGTGGAAGACGGAGGATGAAACATGCTTCCATGATGGCTCAGCACTCAGTGAGAATAAAGTAAGTTGTGTGGCCCAACAGCACTGTTTTTCTGGTCCACAAAATAAGATGGCTAAGATCCAGAAGTAGGTATATTTTAAAAGTACAGCACATAAATAACTGTGCAGGCCCAAATATAAAGGCCAAATAAAAATTATTGAGCCATTGGGAATCACCTTTACTCATCCTCTCACCTGAAGACGAAGAAACAAATTGGTTCATGGAAAGCACCTCCCACAAAACAAAGTGAGCTCCAATCTGAAAAGGCCTGTCTCAACCAGGAGTTTCATAATAAATCCTAAGAGGAAAATTTCCCACAAAACAAGATAGTAGAAGGAAAATTTAGCATAACTTTTTTCTCAGTGATTAATAGATCAAATAAAAAAAAGGTATATTGCAAAATAATGCCATTAATAAAATTGACTGAATAGAGTAATTCTCAAAATCTATGTTACATCTGTATTACCAAGGGATTTCATTTAAAAAGGAGAGGCCACGCCCCAGAAGACCTATGTAATCAGAATTTATGGGAGTGTCACTTGGGTATTATGATATTGATACTAAGATCCACTGATCTACAAATATATATCCAAATGTATATTACACAAAAAGAATGCACCTTACAATCAAATGTCCATGAAACAAAATCAACCATATATTAAGCCTAAATAACTAATCACACAAAATCTCAATGAAGTGACAGTAGTGAAAATATTATTTGACCAGAAAGCAATATAATTCTAGAAATAAATAACAAAACAATCACAATAAAAACTAAAAAAACAACCCAGAAAAATAAAAGCTCATCTGAATAACTCTTGGACCAATGATAAAATCAACATCACAATTCAAATTTTTAAGTTTCACTGAGATATATTCTCCTCATATAATTCACTGATTTAAAGGATACAATTCAATGTTTTCCAGTATATTTACAAGGTTATTGAAACCATTGCCACAATGTAATTTTAAAGTATATTCATCTCCCCTAAAAGAAATCTATAACCACTAGCTGACACTTTCCTTTTTCCCGTGCCCCACCACACCACTCCCTGCCTTCAGCCATCAGCAAACTAATGTATGTTTTGTCTTTATAACTTTGATAATTCTGGATATTTTGTATAAATGGAATCACATAATATACAATCTCTTATGACTACTTTCTTTACCACAGATAATATTTTCAAAGTTCATCCACGTTGTAAGAGTTATCATCGCAATTTTTTAATTGCTAAATAATATTCTTTCGTATGGCTATACCACATGGTTTTCATTGTAGGTATCACAGTGGGTGTGAAGTTGTATTTTATTGTGGTTCTAATTTACACTTCCCAAATGTGAATATTATTGAGCATCCTTCCTGTGCCTTTTGTATAACTTCTTTGGAGAAATATCTGTACAAATCCTTTGTCCTTTTTTAAATTGAGCTATTTTTCTTTTCATTTGTTAAGTCATAAATATTTGTTATATATGTGGATACAGGATATGTGACTTGCAAATATTTTCTCCTAACCTGTGATTTTTTTTTTTTTTCTTGAGGGTATCATTTGTAACACACAGATTTTAATTTTTGATAGTTTCCTACTATTTTTTTTTTTCTTTTATTGCTTGTCCTTTTGGTGTCACATCTAAGAAACTATTACCTAACCCCAAGGTCACAAAGATGTACTCCTATGTTACTTTTCTTAGAGCTTTATAGTTTTATTTCTTACATTTAAGTCTCTGGTCCATGTAGATTTTTGCACATATTGTGAAGTCCAACATCATTACTTTGTATATGGATATCAGTTGTCTCAACACCATTTGTTGGAAAGACTCTTACTCTCCCATTAAATAGCCTTTGTATCCTTGTTAAAAACTACTTGACCATAAGTGTAAGAGTTTATTTCTGAACTCTGTTTCCTTCATTGATCTATGTGTTATATCCTATCATACGTTTGTGACACCCTATTTTTTTTTAACTTTGTAGTAAGTTTGCAATCATGAAGTATGAGTCTTCCAATTTTTTAAAATTCTTTGTCAAGATTGTTTTGGCTCTTCTGGGCCCATTGTACTTTTACATGAATTTTAGAAGGGCTTTGTCAATTTTTGCAAAATGCCAGGAGGGATATTGATAGGAATTGTGTTCAATCTGAAGATGAATTGGAGACTATTGCCATGTTAACAATATTAAATCTTCCAATCCATAGAAATAATTGTTTCCCATTTATATAGATCTTCTTTAATTTGTTAAACAACATTTTGTAGTTTTCAGAGTACAAGTCACGTATTTCTTTCATTGACTTTTGTAAGTATTTTATTCTTTTTGATGGTATTGTAAATGAGATTGTTTACATAATTTAATTTCAAATTGTTATTGATAATATATAGATTATTGTGTATTAATTTTGTATTCTGAAACCCTACTGAAGTCTTATTAGTTCTAATGTTTGTTTTGTGATCTCTTAGGAATTTCTATGTACATATAAGACCAGGTCATCTGCAAATCAAGATAGTTTTATTTCTTCCATTCCATTCTGAAGGCCTTTTTTTTTTCTTGCCTAATTGCTCAGGCTAGAATGTCTAGTAGTATTGAATAGAAGTCTTGAGAGTGATTATCTTTATCTTGTTCCAGATTATTAGAAAAATATTTAGTCTTTCACCATTAAATCTGATGTCAGCTATGGGGTTTTTGTAGATGCCCTTTATCAAGTTGAAGAAGTCCCTGCTAGTCCTACTATGCCAAATGCTTTTATTGTAAAAAGGTGGTAGATTTTATCAAATATTAAGTTTATTGAGATGATCATATGGTTTTAGTCAATTTTCAAATGTTAAACAAGTTTACATTCCTTGGATATATTTCTGTTTGTTTCTTTTGAGTTGTTTTTATTTCTTTATTGATATGCTCTATTTGGTGATTATCATACCTTCCTTTAATTCTTCAAGCTTGATTTTCTTATCCCTTTGAACTTAATTATAAGAGCTGCTTTGGAGTTTTGTCTGCTAAGTTCACCATCTAGGCCTTTCAAAAGCGGTTTCCATTGTTTGTTTGTTTGTTTGTCCTTATCTGTTTTGTTTTGCATGCTTCATAAGGTTTTGCTTATAGCTGAATATTTCAGATGTACATTGTACTGTGTTTCCCCGAAGATAAGACCTAGCCAGACAATAAGCTCTAACGCCTCTTTTGGAGCAAAAATTAATATAAGACTTAGTATTATATTATGTCATATCATATCATATCATATCATATCATATCATATCATATCATATCATATCATATCATATTAAAGACCCGGTCTTATATTATAGTAAAACATAGTAAAATAAGACCAGGTTTTATATTAATTTTTGCTCCAAAAGATGCGTTAGAGCTGATTGTCCGGCTAGGTCTTATTTTTAGGGAAACACAGTAGCAACTCTCAGTATGATCCCCTTCAATCCAGCGATTACTGTTGCTATTGCTTTTCTGGTCATTTGTTTCTTTTGTGTTTGTTTGTTTAGTGAGGAGGCTGAATAACTACAAATACTTCCCTCACAGTGTGCAGCATCTGATATACTTGTTCAAATTTTTCCACGCTTGTTTTTGTCTTTTAGCCTGGCTACCTAGGTGACACTCATGGGTCTACTTAAGTCAACTATTTGTCAAAGGTTATACTCAATCCCCCTTAGCCAGTTAGTTTTGGGGATTATGTTTGTTTGTTTGTTTGTTTATTTGTTGGTTTATATCTGTTATCATTGTATGGGTGAGTGACTTGGAAGCTGCTATCACAACCATGGTGCTTATGGATGTTTTGTTCTATGTTCAGCCAGAAAATAATAGCTTGTAGGGCCCCTATTTTATTGATCCTAAGAGGGCACAGCCTTTGGCATGCAGTCTTCTAGAATGCTAGGAGCGACTGTAATTTTGTTTTTAAGCCTGACTCCCTAGGAGTTGTTCCTGAGTCAGAGTAGCTTACTGATCAGTCGGTGTTTGGTCAGATACTATGTTTCATACCCTGTATCACTGAGGCTTCCTGTGTTGATGGAGCTGTGTGAGGCTTGGAGAATGGTTTCAAGTCTGCCCACATCCTGGTCTGATTGCTCCTGATGGGTGCAGCCTTGGACAAAGGCAGAGCCTTCCCAACCCCCAGAGCTGAGTGTAAACCCAAAAGGGCTCAACTTGTCTGTCTCTTTCCCTGGTTCTCTTTATGAAACTTGCGGCTGCTCTGCCATTTCCATTGTATAGGCAGCAACTAAGCCCCTCTTAATTTCTCTCCGCCTAAATCTATATACTATTTTCAACAGCACTCTTAGGCATGGAGTTCTCCTTTTTCTGTTTCAGAAAAGTCCTCTCAGGCAAAGCTGCAGAGCTCTTTGTCCTTATGGCATGCTTTTCCCACTGAGCAAAATCCACTGTTCCCTGCACCATAGTTGAGAGCTGGGACCCACTTTTCTTTAAGTGACATTCTTACTCAATGAGTGGGCACAAAGGCCAGTGGGCAGCTCCTGTTTGTCTTGGATTGCACTTGCTGGTGGGGAGCTTCTGATCTAGTAGTGAGCTGGAGCAGGTGTCAACCAGGTTCCCAGTATTCTTGGCCTTCCACCCATTGGGCGGAGCCCTTGCTGTGTGAGCAGGACCTGGGTAGAAGAAGGGAATCCAAGACCTCTTGGTTGCACCTGCTTAGAACAGGATTTCTCTCAACACGAGGCTAGAGGAGGAGGATGAAAAACACCACAAACCTGCTCCTCCCTGTATGAAATATTAATCCCAGATGAGAGCTTCCCAGAGAGTGAGGCTTTGTCTTCTTGCTGACACATGCCTCAGCTAGAGCTTCTGTAACATAGAGCTGGAGGAATGGGTGGCTCAAATGCCACAGAATTTCTCTGTTCTCACTGAGATTTATTCTTGAATAAGCGATTCTCCATTTTCTATATGCCCTTACGACAATCTCTAGTGTCCTCAAATGATTTTTTAAAAAATAATTTTCAGCGCTTAAAACTGGTTAAAGTTGAACATAAACAGTGAAAGTGGTTTTGCTGGGGGGATAGTTTACTGAGTTCCTGCTCCATCATTCATGAAATTCTGGCCCTTGAAAATATTATTTAATAAATCAATACAATTAAGCCAAAGCTATATTCAAAGGAAAAAAAATTTTGACAAATACAAACACTATGTTTATTGATCTCTAACTAACTTGTGGGATTAACCAACACTCCTCATTTTCTCTATAAAAACTACTGAATAATATCTATACACACTGAATGCTCAAAGCTAGTTGTCTACTTTGTTTTCCTCCCACTTCTGTCCCAATTTCGAGTTGTATGTTGGTTAAGATTCAGTGCTGCATTTCTCCTTTCCTATTTAAGGCTAGCCATAATTCTTATTTTAATAATGTAATATGTAAAAAGAGAGTGGTTTCCTTTAAGACTCGGCTGAATTCTTTGCAAAATCATAGACAAGTTATTCTTTAAAATACACTTCATCTTGGTGTGGGCAAGACAACTATAAAAGAATGCTGAAACTGGTGAGTGGGAAGCTGATACGGAAGCGTAGACCTACACAGTCTGAAAGAATCTCCCCCGCCTCAAAGAGCATAATAATTACAAAGAAAAAATAATGAGACGAACAGGTGGCCACCACGTAAGGATTAATGGGACAAAACAACATCAAGCAACGTGATGTCAAGTTCTGAGACGAACACAACATCATGAGGAAACTTCAGAGAAATCTAAACTGGAGTGGATTATATGAAATAACTGACCTGTACTTATCAAAAGAAAGCAGAGAAACTAGTCCTGATAAAACTAAAGGAAAGCATACAGCAATTACATATACTGCATGATTCTGGATTAGTCTCTGGACGAAGAAAAACAAAATCATTAGAAAAGACATTATTTGGTCAATGAGCAAATACAGGTTGTAGATAAGATAGTACTTATCTATAACATTATTGAGGGTATTGATATTATTTAAACTGTGTTAACTAAAATTTGTGCATATTGAAACTGTGCAAAGTGGGGAGATCTATCTATCATCTATCTATCTATCTATCTATCTATCTATCTATCTATCTATCTATCTATCTATCCATCATCCATGTAACTGCACATATTAACTAAATTTTCCGATTTAATAACCAACCATTAATCATGATTGTTTTCACTAAAAGAATGCCTGCAGTATTTTCATTATTTTTCAAGGCACAAATAGTATGTCCCCACCCGCCCCCAAATAAGAGTAAACCCCTCCACAAGATAATGTTACTTTCTAATAAAACTGACTGTGTTGTCCACAAATAAATAAGCTTCAAATATAATCGAAAAGTAACGTCATCAATAGACTGGAGTTTGCCTAAAGACTCATTGCCAGATATTACTGAAACCAGAGTACACAGGGAGCTGATTTGTTGCCTTCCTTTTTAAGAACTTTTGACTTATGATACAGAAGAACTTTGTAAAGTACCTTCTAGCTTGGATTTGGTTTCTGAGTTGTTTAGGTTAAGAATGATCACTTTAGGCAAGGCCATAAATAAAATTACTTTATAAAGACCAAAGTTTAATGCTTATCTTGCATCACTTTCCTTCCGATCAGAGTCAGCTTTTCACATCTTTTGGCAATCCCAGTATGTCGCATCACCAATTACTTGATAATTGCATCTAAGAACAAATGTACTGATCCCTATACTCTAAGGAACCTCTGCAATATTTTGTAAGAATTCCAATTTTATATTTTCTCTAAATCTTAGATTTTTACCCTTTTAAGGTCAAGACTGTTTTAGCAGCACCCGTGGGACCTACCCAAAGTTCCAGTGATAGCCAAACTATCCATCCTCATTTACAGGGACAAAATGTCTTTGGAAGAAATTTCATCAGCCTAATGGAAACCACCCACATGGCACCAGTAATCTATCTTCCTGAAAAACTACTGAAAAAGCTACTGTGCTTATAAATCCCAATTGTGGTAAAAAGTGACATAAGATTTGCTTATCAGCATTTTATACTCACAAAATATGCCCCATTCTTAAATGGCCTCCTAAAATTAAACTAAACCAAATAAAACTCCTGCCTTCTAACTGGGTTTGGGAATTTGGTTACCTAGAAAGAATAACACATTAGCCAGTTTACACATTAGTCGAAAATATCTTATACAAGAAAGGATTTGCCACCCATTGTGAAGGAAGGTATGGGTCCATTAATTCATTCAGCAAATCTTTTAAATGCCTATTATGCGAATCCCTGAGAGGATAATATTAGGGCAGGAAATGAAAATGGAAAACTGAAGCAATTACCCCTGAAAAAAGGTGCAGGCTTTGGCTCTTAATCATTTTGTTCAGTAGTTGAGTCACTTATCAGAAAGGTTCTGCAAATGAAATTACAGAGCAGGCATTGTTCACAGATTGAATTACATTCCAATGCACTACTATTTTATCATGTATATAGTTCTCACTGAGAGTAACTAAATACAAACTGCTTTAAAATAGTACACAGTGCATATTAATTAGCTCATCACCGTATGATTTCTGATTTGTTGGACATCAAGATTACAATTACTATTAATTGAGGAGTTTGTGATATTCATTTGGTTATAAAAAGAAAAGTCTCTATTTCACAATGGTAAGGACCATTGACATCAGACACTTAGGAATGAAAGTTTTGATGGGGAAAGAGGCATAATTATTGAGCATGAGCCATGTCTGGGGAAGATAAATCTATTATCAAAATATGTCTTCAAAAATATGGGCATGTTGCAGCAAAAGTAAACAGCGAGGGGAAAGGGCAAGAAAAATGCAATACTTCAAATAAAATCTTCAATTGTTTTATAAGTTACCTATGAGACTAATGGTGATAGAAAGTATACACTAAATAGAAGAACATGCAATTAAACCTCTTGTAAGACATTCTCTTATTAGATTTAATAATGCATGTCTCCTGATCAGAGATGGAGAAACGGGAGCCTTGGAAGTTTCTAGTACCTTTTCAACATCAAATACAAGCAAAAATCATATTTTAATATTTATAAATATTTCAAAGAAGAAATACAAAGAAATACTTCTTTGTGCAACCTGTTATAATAAGCTACAAATGTTCATTTGTGTATCAGCCAGAAGACAATAAGAGCATATAGTATATATCATAATTAAATACATTCTCGGACCATGCTGCTTTTACTTCACATTAGCTTACAGGCTATCTGCTTGTAAGCCATTTTGTAATTCTATTGACTTATTCCCTCCTTGTTTTTCCTTTTTGTTATTATTATTATTAGTAGTAGTAGTAGTAGTAGTAGTAGTAGTAGTAGTAGTTTCAGGTGTACGAGACATCAAAACAACATACTGATTAGACATTTACACACCTCACAAACTGATAACCCCAACTAATCTACTACCCATGTGACACCTTACATAGCTATTACAATACTATTGATTATATTCTGTAGACTCTGTACTTTACATCCCATAACTATATATTTTTTAAAATTATAGTTGACATTCAATATTATTTTTTATTAGTTTCAGGTGTACAGCACAGTGGTTAAGCATTTATATAATTTATGAGATGATCCCCTGACTAAGTCTAGCACCCATCTGACACCATACATAGTGTTTACAATGTTATTGACTATATTCCCCAAACTGCATTTCAAATCCCCGTGACTGTTTTATAACTACCAATTTGTACTTCCTAATCCCTTCACCTTTCTCACCTATCCCCCCATCCTCCTCTCCCAACTATCAACCATCAGTTTGTTTTCTATATCCATGAGTCGATTTCTGTTTTGTTTGTTTGGTCATTCAGTTCTTTAGATTTCACATATAAGTGAGATCACATGGTATTTGTCTTTCTCAGACTTATTTCACTTAGAATAATATTCTTTAGGTCCATCCACATTGTTGAAAATGGTAAGATTTCACCATTTTTTATGGAAGAGTAATACTCCAGTATACATATGTACGACATTTTCTTTATCCAATTGTCTATTGATGGGCATTTTGGTTGTTTCCACATCTGTGGTGAAAAGTGCTGAAGAAACCATAGAGGTGCACATGTCTTTTCAAGTTAGTGTTTTGGAATTTTTTGGATAAATACACAGGAGTGGAATTACTGGGTCATAAGGTAGTTTTATTTTTAATTTTTTGAGGTACCTCCACACTGTTTTCCACAATTGGCTGCACCAATTTGCAATCCCACCAACAGTGCACAAGGGTTCCCTTTTCTCCGTATCCTCACCAACACTAGTTGTTTGTTGATTTATTGATGATGGCCATTCTGAAAGGTGTGAAGGTGTGAAAGGTGTGAAGATATCTCACTGTGGTTTTTATTTACATTTATCTGATGAGTAGTGACATTGAGCATCTTTTCATATGTCTATTGATCATCTGTATGTCCTCTTTGGAGCAATGTCTATTCAGGTCCTCTGCCCATGTTTTAATTGGATTGTTTGGTTTTTTGCTGTTGAGTTGTATCAGTTCTTTATAAATTTTGGATATTAACCCCTTGTTAGATATATCATCTGCAAATATTTCCTCTTCAGCAGGATGCCTTTTCATTTTGTTGATGATTTTCTTTGCTGTGCAAAAAGTTTTTAGTTTGATGTGGTCTCATTTGTTTATTTTCTCTTTTGTTTCCATTGCCCAAAGAAATATATCAGTAAAAACATTACTAAGGGTAATGTCTGAGAGGTTACTACCTATGTTTTCTCTTCTAGGAGTTTTATAGCTTAAGGTCTCACATTTAAGTCTTAAGTTAATTTTGAGTATATTCTTCTTTATGGAGTAAGAAGGAGACCTGGTTTCTTTTTCTTTCTTTCTTTCTTTTTTTTTCTTTTTCTTTTTTTTTGCATTTGTCTTTCCAGTTTTCCCAGCACCATGTATTGAATAGAATGTCTTTTCCCCAATGTATGTCCTTGCTTCCTCTATCATAGATTAAATGACCATATAATGATGGATTTATTTCTGGGTTCTCTATTCCCTTCCATTGATCTATGTGTCTGTTTTTATGCCAATACCATGTCTTTTTCATTACTATGGTCTTCTAGTATAATTTGATATCAGGTTGCATGTTACCTCCAGCTTTGTTCTTTTTTCTCAAGATTGCCATGGATATTTGGGTTTTTCTATGGTTCCATATAAATTTTAGGAACATTTGTTCTAGTTCTCTGAAAAATGCCACTGGTATTTTGATAGGGATTGCACTGAATCTATAGATTGCTTTGGGTAGAATGAACATTTTAACTATATTAATTGTTCCTATCCAAGAGCATGGTACATGTTTCCATTTAGTTGTATCTTCTTTAATTTCTCTCTTCAATGTCTTACAATTATATGAGTACTGGTCTTTTACTTCCTTGGTTAAATTTATTCCTAGGCTTTTGTTTTTTGGGGTTTTTTTGATGCAATTGTAAATGGAATTGTTTTCTTAATTTCTCTTTCATTATTGGTATATAAAAATGCAACCAATTTCTGAATATTAATTTTGTATCCTTCTATGTTACTAAATTCATTTATCAGTTCTAATAGATTTTTTGATGGAATATTTGGATTTCTCTATATATAATATCATGCCATCTGCAAATAATGACAGTTTTACTTCCGTCTTTCCCATTTGGATGCTGTTTGTTTGTTTTTCCTGTCTGATTGCTGTGGCTAGGATTTCCAGTACTATGTTGAGTAAAAGTGGTGACAGTGGGCACCCATTTCTTGTTTCTGATCTTAAGGAGAATGCTCTTAGCTTTTCCCCATTGAATATGATATTAGATATGGGTTTGTCTTATATGACCTTTATTCTGTTAAGGTATGTTCCTCCTATTCCCACTTTGCTGAGAATTTTTATCATAAATGGATGCTGGATTTTGTCAAATGCTTTTTCTGTATCTGTTGATGCGAGTTCTGACAATTAAATTCATGAACTTGTTGCAATTATATTGCTAACCTTTCTTGATATCAGAGAGATTATTCATTTTGAATTTGTACCAAGTGGACAAACAGTTAACCAAGTTTACTCTTTGGAAGTGCTGAAAAGGCTGCATGAAAAAGTTAGGCATTCTGAACTTTTCTCCAACAATTCATGGCTCTTGCATCACGACAATGCACCAGCTCACATGGCACTGTCTGTGAGGGAGTTTTTAGCCATTAAACAAATAACTGTTTTGGAATACCCTCCCTACTTACCTGATGTGGCCCCCAATGATTTCTTTCTTTACCTGAAAATAAAGGAAATATTGAAAGAAAGACATTTTTATGACATTCAGGATATCAATGGTAATACAATGACAGCTCTGATGGCCATTCCAGAAAAAGAGTTCCAAAATTGCTTTGAAGGGTAGACTAGGTGCTGGCATCAGTGCATAGCTTCCCAAGGGGAGTACTTTGAAGGGGAGTACTTTGAAGGTGACTGCAGTGATATTCAGCAACGAGATATGTAGCACATTGTCTAGGATGAGTTCGTGAACTTAATTGTCAGACCTCGTATGACCATATGAATTTTATTTTTCCTTTTGTTTATGTGATGTACCTCATTAATTGATTTGCAGATATTGAGCCAACTTTGCATACCAGGAATGAATCCCAGGTGAACCTGGTGTGTGATCTTTTCAATGTATTGATAAATTAGGTTTTCCAATATTTTATTGAGGATTTTTGTATCTATGTTCATTCGGGATATCGGCCTATAGTTTTCTTTTTTATAATGTCTTTTGTTTTGGAATCAGGGTAATGCTGGCCTCATAAAATGAGCTTTGGAGCCTTCCCTCCTCTTGAATTTTTTGAAAGAGTTTGAAAATAGATTTAGTTCTTTTTTGAATGTTGGATAAAATTCACCTGTGATGCCATCTGGTCCAGGACTTTTGTTTGTTGGAAACTTGTTGATTACTGATTCAATTTTATTAGTATTAATAGTAATTGGTTTGTTCAGAGTTTATGTTTCTTCTTGATTCAGTCATGGAAGATCAAATGGTTCTAAGAATTTGTCCATTTCTTCCATATTGTCCAATTTGTTGGTGTG
This sequence comes from Rhinolophus sinicus, assembly GCF_057876585.1. Taxonomy (NCBI): domain Eukaryota; kingdom Metazoa; phylum Chordata; class Mammalia; order Chiroptera; family Rhinolophidae; genus Rhinolophus; species Rhinolophus sinicus. The sequence continues at coordinate 91,305,763 of NC_142502.1, forward strand.
TAATTGCTCGTTGTATTTTCTTAAATTTTTTTGTATTTCTGTGGTTTTCATGTTCACGTCTCCTCTTTCATTTCTGATTTTATTTGTTTGGGTCCTCTCTCTTTTTTCGTCAATGAGTCTGGTTAAAGATTTGTCAATTTGGTTATCTTTTCAAAAAATCAGCTCTTTGTTTCATTGATCTTTTTTTTTTTTTTGTATTGTTTTTTTTTCTCTCTCTCTCTGTTTTATTTCTGTTATGATATTTTATATTTCCTTCATTGTGCTTACTTTGGGCTTTGTTTGCTGTTCTTTTTCCAGTTCCCTTAAGTATAAAGTTAGATTGTTTATTTGAGATTTTTCTTGTTTCTTTAGGTAGGCTAGCATTGCTTTGAATTTCCCTCTTGGGACTGCTTTTGCTGTGTCTCATAGATTTGGGGTCATTGTGTTTTCATTTTTGCTTTTCTCAAGGTATCTTTTGATTTCCTTGATTTCATCATTGATCCATTCATTATTTAATAGCATGTTATTTAGTCTCCACGTGTTTGTGTGTTTTTGAGGTTTTTTTCTTATAATTGATTTCTAGTTTCATACCATTGTGGTCAGAGAAGATACTTGATATGATTTTAAGCTTTTTAAATTTATTGAGACTTGTTTTATGGCCTAATATTTGGTCTACCTAGGAAACTGTTCCATGTGCACTTGAAAAGTATGTATGTTCTGTTGCTTTGTGGTGAAATGCTCTAAAAATATCAATTAAATCCATTTGTCTAGTGTGTCATGTGAGGCTGCTGTTTCTGTGTTTATTTTCTGTCTGGAAGATCTTTCTGTTGGTGTCAGTGGGGTGTTAAATCCCCTGCTATGATTGTGTTACTGTCTATCTCTGCCTTTATGTAGGTCTATATTTGTTTTATATATTTAGGTGTTCTTATGCAGGGTACATAGATATTTACTAGGTTTATATCCTCTTGTTAGATTGATTGCTTTATTATTATGCAATGCCCTTTTTGTCTCATTATAGTTTTCATTTTAAAGTCTATTTTGTTGGAAATAAGTCTTGCTATCCTAACGTTCTTCTCGTTTCCACTTGTTTGAAATATCTTTTTCCCATCCCTTTACTTTCAGTGTGTTTGTGTCTTTCAATCTGAGGTTGGTTTCAGCATATGAGAGGGTCTTTTTCCCTTATCCATTCTGCTATACTTTGTCTTTCGATTGGAGTATTTAATCTATTTACACTGAAAGTGATTATTGACAGGTACATAGTTATAGCCATTTTATCATTTATATTTTTATCTTCTTTTGTTTGTTTTACCCCCTTCTTCATAAAGAAGTCATTTTAACATTTATTATAATACTTGCTTGGTGGTAATGAATTATTTTAGCTTTTTCTTGTCTGGGAAGCTCTTTATTTTTCCTTCAATTTTAAATGATAGCCTTGCTGGTTAGAGTAGATTTGGTTATAGGCCTTTGTTTTTCATTACTTATATTTCCTGCCGCTTGTTTCTGGCTTGCAAAGTTTTTGTTGAACAATCAGCTGATAGTTTTATGGGGGCTCCCTTATAAGTAACTAGTTGTCTTTCTCTTGCTGCTTATTTTTTCTTTATCTTTTACCATTTTAATTATAGTGTCTCGGTGTGGTCCTGTTTGGTTGGGTTCATATTGTTTGGGACTCTCTGTACTTCCTAGGCTTTTATGTCTATTTTCTTTGCCAGGTTAACAGAGTTTTCTGTCATTATTTCTTCAAATAAGTTTTAGATCTCTTGCTTTCTCTCTTCTTCTGGTTCTCCTATGATGTGAATGTTATTATGCTTGATGTTGTCCCAAAGGCCCCTTAAACTGTCTTCATGTGTGTTTTTTTTAATTCTTTTATCTTTTTGTGTTCCGATTGGGTGTTTTCTGCTACGTTGTCTTTTAAATAGCTGATTCAGTCCTCTGTTTCATTCAGTCTGCTGTTGATTCCTTCTAGTGTGTTCTTCATTACAGTTATTGTATTATTTATTTCTGACTAGTTCTTTTTGTAAGGTTTCTGTATCTTTCTTTATGCCAACTAACTCTTTGCTGAAGTTCTCACTAAGTTCCTTAAACATTCTTATTACCAGTGCTTTAAACTCTGTCTCTGGTATGTTGGTTTCCTCCATTTCATTTAGTTCTATTTCTGGAGGTTTCTCCTGTTCTTTTATTTGGGATGTTTCTTTGTTTCCTCATTCTGGCTGCTTCTGTGTTTGCTTCTATGTATTAGGTAGATTTCTTATGTCTCTCAGTCTTTGCAGGGTGGCCTTATGTAGTATACATCTTGTGTAGTCCAGTGGCGCAGTCTTCCTGATCACCTCTTCGTGTATTCCAGGAGTGTTCTTTGTGTGTGTTGTGTGTATTTTTCTGTTGTAATTGAGCCCTAATTGCTTTTGGCACAGTGGGTAGGACTGACTCCCAGGCTGACTGACTGTGAGGATTGGCTATGCGCTCAGTGAATGAGCTGCTGTGTGGGAGCTGATGCCTTAGAGGGTGATTCACCCAGTGGGTTCTTATGCCTGTTGAGACCACCCTTTGGGTGTGCATCTTATGGGGCTAACCAGGTAGTACTCAGGTGTGGTCTGAGGCCTTCGGATATGTTGTTTTGGCTGTCTCTTGGGACTCCCATGCAGGCCAATTTCAGCCTTGCCTGTGACCAGCCTGGAGCTACTTAGTAAGAACTACAAAGCTATATGTGGTTGACTGCTGCCTGTACTGTATCTGGAGGCATATGGAGGTGGCCACACTGTGAACTGAGGCCAGCTGCCACCAGTATTGGGCCTGGGGCAGCATAGCAAAAAGTCCTAGGGCCCCATAGGCCTGCTTGCTGCCCATAAGCCACAGCCATTGAAAAAGACTCCTTAGGTGCATGAGCCAGGTGGGTTGACCCAGTGTTGTGAGTGTCTCTGGCAATGCAGCACTAGCTGGGTGGCTTAGGGTCCCTGAATGCCACAAGTCATGGCTGGTGGTTTTTACCAAGTTAATGCAGATTCAGATTTTGTGCCTGTGCCTGGCCTGTGACCACTTCACAAAACGCCCTGAGAACACCATGGCCAGCTACCACTCTCCTCGGTTATTCCCTCTTGATATATGATTTTTACTTCTATAGTCTTTGTAAGAGAAAACATCACCCAGCTTTGAGTGATGAGGGTCCAATTTACAAGACAGAGATGTCACCGCATCCTCACAAAAATGCAATTGTTTTTTTCTTCTGGCACACAGAATAGTTGAGATAAACTAAGAACTAAAATTATAAATTATAAAAAAGTCAATGCTGAAAGAAGGCCACACATTAAACTTTCAATTTAATCAATTGTATGGATCATTTAACATCACTTGAAATGAAAACTTCAAGTAGAAAACAATACAAATGCTTCCTTTTTGTCACTTGTGATTCTTCTTTTTAAAGCTTTAAAAATAATTCTTGTTAATCTTTAGATAGGGACTGTTATAATGAATGACTAGACACCAAAATTAGAGCCACACTTACAATTACCATCATTATTTCACAGACTTTCTTTTTGTAACTTTACTTACCTTTGGGAAAAGTAGAATTTTAGATATGTGCCACCTGGATGGAAGAATTTTATAACAAGTAATATGAATGGTATTTCTAAGTTCTCAGTGATACTTTTTCTTTCATAATATCCTCTTCTTTTGTTGTGGTTTCCTCTTCCTTTTTAACCTCTTTAATCATAAATATAGTAATCCTATAATTTCTTTTAAATTTTTCCATTTTATTTCATTTTGGGTTGTCAATTTTACTTTTTATAGCAGGTGATGTCGCTTCTTTATGGTAATTTATTTTCTAATGCAGTTTTGTTTTGATTTATGACTCTAACTTTCACTCTTCTATAAAAAAATAAGTGAGCTCTGGTTTGTGAATATCTTCTTGAAGAAGCATTTTTAATTATTTTCTTAGGGCTTCAGGAATTTTACAAGAGCTAGATCTGTTTGTATAATTTATTCTCAGCTTGAAATTAACACTCCATTTAAGTAATTTAAATTTAGACTCGATATGCTTGTGTGGTACTGGGTTGAATGTATCAATTTTTTTCAAAAATATTTTTCTTCCCAATACCTGGCAGAGCCTGAACTAAGTTTTTGATAACAGGTAAAATTATCTGAGACTATGAGCAGAGTTTCTCTGATCATGTTTTCTCAGACTAAATAGTCCTTTGTAACCCTAGCTTTAAAGAGATATCTTAAATCTAGATATGTACTTTGGATCCAAGTTTCGATATTGAAAATCAGCACTCAAGCCTCAACATCTAGGGGCACCATCAGGGAAAAACCACAATAACAAGCACCTGGTCTGGGAAACATCTTCAATCACATCTCACTAACAGACAACAAGCTGCCCAAATTGCTTTCTGCCCGCTTAGGGAGCACCAGTGAAAAATAGTGGGAGACCCAGCAGAACCAGATAAACCAACCTGAACAAAATAAGGCCTCAAAGGCTCTAAAAATTTAACTGTCATTGGAACCACAGTCCACAAAATCAGGCCAGTCACTTCGTGATAAACTTAAACAGGTTGACTTCCTCCTAAAACAAAACATTGAAATTGGACCCAGAGTTTCCTAAACATAAGAATAAAAATGTCCAGGATGCAATAAAAAACCACCCATCATACAAAGAAAATCACAACATGAATGTCAAAAGACAATCAACAGAGACCAACACTGAGATGAATCAAATGTCAGAAATATCTGACAAGGATTTTAAAGCAGCCATTATAAAAATGTTTCAACAAGCAATTACAAGTTCTCTTGAAATAAATTTTAAAAAAATAGAAATTTTCAGCAAATAAATAGAAGTTATTAAAGAGAATGAAATGGGATCAAAATCATGCTGAATAGGTGCAATAATGGAGTGAAGATGGCCAAGGATATTATCAGTGGAACTGAGGACAGATTAATAGAATTTACCCAATATAAAAAACAAAGCCAAGAGAATGAAAAATATTTACCAAGCCCTCATCTTCTGTGGGATGGAACATGCACCATTCAAAGAGGGGAAGAGTTCCATATTCATATCATCAAATCCCAAGAAGGAGAGGAGAAAGAGAGTGTTAGTTCAAATTCTGACCCCAGTACACAGAGGGCAAGGAGAGACAGAAGAGGCAGACCACTCCAGATTGGTAAGAAGTAAGGGAGCTTTCTAATGAGGCTTGTCTTGGGCAACCACAAATAGATTTCTGCAAAGACAAATAGATTTTTGCATGTACCTGCTAGAATCTGAAAAATTTATATAGATGCCTTAACTGGTTTCAGTCACGTATACCGTCCAGTGGGTCTCAACAACACATTGCTCTCTCAAGGCCGTGTCCTTGAAAATGGTTGCCACTGTGGGAATAGTGGGCAAAAAGTACATTCCAAGGACAGAGGAAAGAGTATGGAACCTCCGATTGCCAGGGTCCAGCTGAAGGGTCAAGTGGTGACATCCTTTCAATGTCCTCCCCCAACGCTCCACTTCTTGTGACTGTCACTTACAATCTTACATGTCTCCTTCTTCTGTAATGTGCCCTGAGAGGTCAGCAAGGGGGTTTACTAGTATGCAGGTGGCTCGTTCGGCAGCTATCTGGCTGCACTGGAGGCAGATACCACAGCAACAATATAGGCACGTGCAGAAGAAAACGTAGCTCAAAATAAATATTCCCAAAATAAGCAACAATGTTTTCCCACCAAGAGCCCTGTGATCTGAACCACTGATTGATTAAGCCCCTAGGCTGAGTGTCAGTTCATTCAAGGCATTCACTTGCGTCCTCATGCGATTTAATAAAAATGATACATTCGCAGTTCCATTAAGTACAAACATGCAAACATTCTGTTTGGATAATTACACATACACAGGTGCCTCCCTTCGAGGCAGTGATAATGTCCAAGCTCATCGTTTTTTGGAGGAGAGCTTTTCTCATTAGAGACATTCCAGTGTTCAGTAAGGACAGGCTTTGCCGGCTATCATTTAAGCCTTGCTGGGTGAATTTAGTATGGGTTTCCATGTGTGCTATAATGTCCTCAAGCCCAACAAAGGGAACAAAGGTAACAGCCAAATGATGGTACTGGTGGAAAACAGAATGTGCCCCTGGCCTTAAGGAGAGTGAGGATGGCAGCTTTAGGGACTTGACCAGGTCGTGCATACTATACATGTTGGCTGGGAGAAGCAGCACTGTCAGGCATGAGGAGATGGATGGCGGGCAGGATATGCCAGACCAGGACCCCCAACCCTCCCCTCTTTCAATGGTGCATGCGCCATTCCAAGTATAGTGAATTTCAACAGTTCCAGCTTGCAGCCATACAACAGGATCCCAGCGGAGACTGAGCAGTTCCCCCTCACCCATCCTGGCGGGATGTTCCATTGCAAATTCCAGTAAATTATGCCTTTCCCATGGTGTGATGGGACTTGGTATTCTCAGCAGCATAGTATATTGATCTACAGTACAGTCAGGACAATGGCGCTTTGCATGACCTCCATACCCACCCCTTCATCAGAAGGGGAAGTTCTTACCATGTATTTGGTGTCTTGGCAGGGGTCCCCAGTTGGGCAAATGGGGCAACAGGCTCTACTGGTTGATCATTCAAGCTTGGGATGGTACTTTCGTCCACCCAGCTAAGGTGGTTTTACCAGTTAATAACTTAGTCTGCTGCTTTAGTATTTTATTATTCCTTTTACTAACCCTGCTGCTTGCAGGTTATACAGATGGAATCTGCATTCCATGTCATATTCTTTTGCCCAGCCTCGCTAATGAAGACTCTTAAAAATGTGACCCCTGACCACTGTCTATTCAACAAGCATATCCACACATGGTACTTAGCCTTTTTAAATCCCATAATGGTGGCAATATGGTTTACATGGTGACAGGATAAAGCTTGGGTTAGGCCAGACCAGTGAACAGTGTCTACACAAACCAAGGCATATTTAGAACCCTCTCTCAAAAGGAGGAGGCCAGTGTAATCAATCCTTCTCCAGTTGAGAATGCTGATGGATGGCCCCAAATATCGTTGGTAATGTCCTTGGGAATTATTTACAACACATAGGACATGCTGTGACTACATTAATCAAGTCACTATATTTCAAGAGCAATCTGGCATCCTTGGCAATATGTCACCCCACCTGGGTGCTATGGTGACCACTCTTCCTAGGCACTCAGTCCGGTGTAGTTATAGAAGGGTCAGTTGCTAGGGCTCATACCAGGGCTGGGGCATCAGTTTTGTGATTGCCAGGGGGTGTCAGTGCCTTACAAGCCAGGATGTGAGAGGTAGTGAGGACAGCCTCAGGTTCTTACACACAAACCCAAATGTCTTTCCACATATCCTGACCCCACAGGGCTTATTCACAATCCTTCACCCCTCGGCTTCCTACTGCCCAAGCTGTAGGGTTAATGCCTTTAAAACAATGCAACTGTCAGTGTAAAGGGTTAAAGCCAGGTCTCATGAGTGGTCACCAGCCAAACTGCTGTGAGTTCAGCCCACTGGCTGCTGCAGTTCCTTCCTGTTTCCAGGCATCTGTGTATCAGACATCAGCAGGAATTCCCCCCACTCCTGCTCTACAGACTTCAGGGACCACCACAGGAATAGGTGTGGGAGCATTGGGAGGATCTTCATACTCTAGTGAGCCTAGTAGCACCTGCATTTCTAGAGCTAGTGGGCTGGCAGGCAGGGTACTCCTCTGGTGAAAATAGGCATGCCACTTAGTCAAAGTGGGGGTCTGAGACATGGCGTAAGTGGGTTGACGGAACATATTCTCAACCCACCCCTTGAGAGGAAGGAAAGTTCCTAACATGATATGGTGTTTCTTTGTGAAAGGCTGTACCTGTAGAAGTGCTGTGTAGCCTGCCAGCAGCTGTTGCTCGCTGGGGATATATCATGTTTCTGCCTTCTTCCAGGTCTGGGACCAAAATCCCAGGAGTACTCTCTCCTGTTGTCTCTGCTATAGCACTCAACTCGTACCTTCTGGAGTCACAGACACACCTAACTCAAATAGTGGCCCTGTTTGAGAGACGGCCAGAGCTTTAATCTGCTTCACTAGTATTTTTGCCTCTCAAAGGTGATTGCTGCTCTGATCTCCAGTCCCACATGTGCCCTTTCTTTACCAAGCAGTATAGGGGATGGAGGTAATGTGCCCGGTGGGTAATGAAAGTCCTCCAAAACCCCCAAATCCCTGCAAAGGCTAGCACCGCTTTTATCTCCTTAGGGATTGGATAGGGTTACACCTTGTCTATCACAGCTTCGGGGACAATACGTGTCTTACCTAAACATATGACTCCTAAAAACCTTGCAGCGGTGCCTGAGCCCTGTATTTTCTGTGGGTTCACTGCCCATCCTCTCAGTTGCAGATGTTTCTTCAGTCTACAGAGTGTCCTGCAGCAGAGGCAAGTCTTCACATGTTACATTATGTCATCATTGTAATGAGCCCATTTTATTGATGAGGGAAAGGAGAGCAGGGACCGGTCCCCCACTCCATGAGATATGGGGCTATGAAGATAGCCTTGGGAAGCAGGTTTGCAGGAACATATATATTAATATCATATGTTTATAAAAATATAGCTTAGAGAAAGTTTTGCAGCAGTTCTTATTTGAGTGTGCTGCTCATGTAATTTATCAAATAAGCCTATTTAGTTTAATATCTTAGTTTTATAAGGAGAGAGAACAAATCTTTTGAGATGTTTCAGGGGCTCTTTTTAAAATCCCAAAGTTAGTTTGAGATCAGTAGACTTCATTTAGAATTTGACTTTCGGAAGCTTGTCAAAAATATCAAAAGGTTTTAAAACACTTCATTAAATAAGATCATGGGTCACTGTGTGAAGTAATACTTAGTTATCCATTTAACCAAAGTGAGAAAGCCTTCGAGGGCAAATGTAGAAAATCACATAGTTGTAAAAAAGAACTTAACTCTTTTAATAGAGAAGAGTCAGGGTTTGTTTGTTTATTTGTTTGTTTTTAAGTAATCATAGACTTGATAAAGAAAACATAAAGCACAGGAAATTATTCTGATAAGACGCCGAATCTTTGGTATCTAGGCAGATTACTTAAAAGGTAAAGAAAAATGTTTCATAATTTTATCAAGAACAGACCAACAGTCCAAGAAAACTTTGTCCTAAGGAATCTCTGCCATTTAATCCATCATAATTAAATTTCTGAAAACTAAAGACCAAAAAATTTTGAAAGCAGCCAAAGAGAAATGATGGATTACCTATGGGGAAACACCAATTTGAATTACAGAGGATTTCTCATCTGAATCCATGGAGTGGAAACAAGGAGCACAACATTCTCCAAGTATGGAAAGAAAAGGACTGCCAACCATGCATTCTATATGTGGTGAAATTATTCTTTAAGAATAAAGAGAAATAAAAGCATACTCAGGTGAATGTATTTCATCTGAGAAGAACTTGTTAGTAGACATATCCATAAAGGTTGGGTACAGGAAGTTCTTCTGACATAAATGAAATTATAAAGGGAAAAAAAAAAAGGAATCTTGAAGCATTAGGAAGGAAGATCAATGGAAAAAGCAGAAGTATGGGTAATTACAATAGACTGACATGCTCCTCGTGAATTTTATGATAATTGAAAAATTACACCATCTGACATTCCAAGCAATGACATTTCAAAATGGGGAAGGTAAAGGAACCTAAATGGAAGTGCAGTTTCCATACTTCACTGAAAGTGGTAAACTATTGATTCCAGTAGACTGTGGTAAGTCATGTAGTATACTGTAATACCTAGATCACATGGAAAATTATGCAAAGAGACAAACAAAAAACATTATAAGTAAAGAAAGATTGAATCTTAAAATGTGTTCAAGTGATTCACAGGAAGGAAGAAAAAGAGAAATTAAAGGAATGAATACCAGAGGAAACAAACAGAGAAATAATAAAATGGCAATGTTAAGCTCTAACATATCAATAATTACCTTAAAGTTTAATGGTATAAACACACCAATCAAAAGACAGAGATTGGTAGAAAGGACTTAAAAACCCCACAACACAAATATATTCTATTTACAAAACTCAAGCCCAAAGCCCCAAGGCCTTTATCCAGTTTTAATAATTTTTCAAGCCACTGCAACATCAATATGTTTTTCTCATTTTAAGTTGCCTTTTATTTTTGGTATCTGGAGTTTTCTCTTTCTTTTAAGCAAGGTCTGTATGTTTTCAATTACGGTGTTATTTTTATGGGTTTTAATATTATATTCTGCCACATTGCTAGATCGTAAACTAGGTCCTAATAGAGACTTCAGAGTGTTTTTATGATATCCTAAAAATGTGGGAATCAGTAGAATATCAACCTAGTATGGCTCTGAAAAAATTCTGCATTTTATGCATATGCAACACATTTCTCAAAGGGCTTTTCTCTTATCAACATTGAACCTTCATGCCTTTTTAAACGTAGTACTGTAGAAACTTCTAGTTGACCAACAAAATCTATTTTTCTCTCCTTTAACAAGAGAACTCCTAAGTATTAGCTGGATACTAGATGACTAGCTGGAAACCATATTTCCCATCCTCCGTTGATATTTGATATGGCCAGTGGTTAAGAACTAGCTGATGGTAAGTGAGCAGGTGGGATATATGCCATTTCTATATTGAGCCTATAAAAAAGAGTGTTCATGTGCTCCCCCAATCCATTTCTCCACTTTCTACTGACTGGGAGATGATGAGATCTGGAGCCACTAGCATCACTGGACCTAGAGATGTAAGCCACCTGTGAAGAATGTCAGAGATGCCCTTTCTATCCCAGAATTTTTGAATGTTGGGTGAGACAGAAATGAACTTCTGTATTTTTCAAAACTTTATATATAGGGGTTTCTTTGTTTCAAGATCTTAGACTTGGACAACCTCAGGAGGAGAGTAAGCTATGGTTCACTAACACTCAGTGAAAAATGGAAATGAAGATCCAAGGGAGAATAAATTGTGAAAATTAAGTTGGTCATAGATATTGGTCTCCAAGGGGCAGTTAGATAGATCAATCTGACTTCCTGATTGAAAGACCTCAGTCATAACTCAAAAAGCATTGATAACTACACGGCCCTATTTTTCAGTAGGAAATCACTCAAAAGTGCAGTTACTTACAGAAAGATCTTAAATAATGGATTGAAGTAGGGATCAAACTACAGGCCAAATACAGCCTATCATCTGAGTGTGTGTGTGTGTGTGTGTGTGTGTGTGTGTGTGTGTGTGTGTGATTTTATGGGTTTTTACAAACATATATACTGTGTAATCAAGATTGAAATTAATGTAATGTACAATCACATCACCCCTCAAAATTCAGCCTCTCTCCCCAACCCCAGGCCCTGGCAACCACTAGTTTATTTTCTGTCCCTGTAATTTAGGCAGATATTTTATTATTATTATTATTATTATTATTATTACTATTATTTTACTCTTTATACATTCTGTTTCTCAATTATTGTCATGACCTACATGGCAGATCCTTCTGCTTTGAAAGGAGAAAGATTTGTTGGCAGGAAAAAATATTCAAGACCATGCTAACTCGGAACAATTGGCATGGGATGCATTGGGTGAGTGAACCTGGAGAAGAACTGTTAGATTGGGCAGAGAAACTCCCTCCAGATGCCCATCCCACCCCTAGCCAACTCACTTACCCCTCACAGGTATGTGCTTGACATGACTTACCAGAGTCCTCATAGGTAATTACGCTCATAGAACACACCATCAAAGAGAACTGCAAAAGCACACCCACAGCAGCTAACCCTCCAGGTAGCTCTCCATATTCCTGAACAAGGAAATAAATAGGTAATGGTGACAAAAGAATGACAACAAAGGATGTTTGATAATGACAGCTGCCTGATTGGCTGTACTCTCTTTCCTTATAAAACCTGTGCTTCTCATGAGATGAAGGAATGTGTCCTTTGAGTAGGGGTGGAAATCCTGGCCAAAGGGGGATCCAACCAAGAATCTGAATAAAGGTGTAGTAAGGGCCTTGAAACTCCCGCTGAGTAGCTTAACAATTTCCCCTCAGCTTTAACCTGAAATGCCCTCTTGGAAAATCCAGATGTCTTTCTCAGCAGGAGGGTGCGAACCAACAGAGGGGCTTTGCTGAGGATATTAGACATGCATCTGAGAGGAAAGAACACAGCTCCCTTTCTTCTGTCTCCGCTCAGTGCCAGGGACAGAAGCTATCAGCTAGTGCTCCTGAAATTGACTTTACTCCAACCCCAGGTCTTTAGAGACACAGTCTCATGATAGCCCAGGGGCTCTATTTATTGAGAAGCAACATTATTTGTGGGAGGTGAGTTTTGCTGCCAAAGGGTATTATAAATAAAGTTGTATCAGAACACCAACACACTTATTTTTTACACACTTCTGCACTACAATAGTAAAGTTGAGTAGTTGCAACATAGATGGTATAGCCTGCAAAGCCTAAAATACTTTCTATCTATCCTTTTACAGAAAACGTTAACATCTGACATAGGGTACAGAAAGATCAGCACCCACTCCCAGCAGGAATGAGTCTTCATAGCAAGCATTCCAGTTAGCAATAGAAAAATGAGTGTGAGGTAGGAAACTGCAATAGAACTCCACTTGTGTAATGAGTCATTATAGGCCCACTAGAACAATTTCAAAAATATTATAAACTATAACTTTTTGTAATGTCAAGATCATTTGAAAACAAGTTATTCAACCACAGCTGAATCTCACTGTCTACAACCATTTTGTCTAAGATTTAATCTTAGATAGCTCAACATGTTGTTGACAAACGGCAAAAGAAAAATAGTCAATTAACTCAATAACACGCACACAAAAATTCTTGACTGTTGGCTTATTTGTGCATAAGTCACAATAATGATTCCAGATTTTCCTCAATTATATAGCTTAATTTCTTCCATACTGGCTAAAAATTGTTCAGGATTTGAGTCAGAAATAAACCTATAGGAAGATAACAAGAATGACTCGAAATAAAAGGTCTGGGGAAAGTAAAAGCTAACACCTCTATAAACGTTTTTCATATATTGGGCTATACCTAACCTTGTGTATGATTGATGTCGTCTTACATTTTCTGCATAGAGCTGCCAAAGATTACACAGTTTCTCTTATTAACTGTAACTCTCTTCATCAAAACCCATCCTCATCACCTTTTTCCTTTACCCACTTCTACTATCTGTCATTTGCATCAGCATTTATCCCTGACTCACTCATACTTTGGGGTATATCCTAATGTCCAAAAAAAATACACATTCAACAATCTTATTGTTAGTTAGAATGTGAAAATATTAACTTATGCATATACATCTACATATAGAAGGATAAAATAAACAATTATATGAATGTTGTTAGAAGTAAAGTTTTTCAATATAACAAAAAAAGATGAAAATGTAAAATCAAGCAAGTAAAAACACTATAATGTTAAATTTAAACTGAATTTTATGATCTCTTGATTTACTTTTCTCTTTTCTAAAGAAATACGTTTCCCAGTTCTGTTCACTATAAATATCAAGAAACAAAAATATCATCAGAGAAATGCAAATCAAAACCACAATGAGATATCACCTCACCCCAGTCAGAATGGCTATCATCAACAAGACAAATAGTAACAAGTGTTGGAGAGATTGTGGAGAAAAAGGAACCCTCATACACTGTTGGTGGGAATGCAGACTGGTGCAGCCACTATGGAAGGCAGTGTGGAGGTTCCTCAAAAAATTACAAATAGAATTACCATATGACCCAACAATCCCTCTCCTGGATATCTACCCAAAAAATCTGAAAACATTTATACATAAAGACACGTGTGCTCCAATGTTCATTACAGCTTTCTTTACGGTGGCCAAGACATGGAAGCAACCAAAATGTCCTTCGATAGATGAATGGATAAAGAAGATGTGGTATATATACACAATGGAATACTATTCGGCGGTAAGAAAAGATGAAATAGGAACATTTGTGACAACGTGGATGGATCTTGAGATTATAATGATAAGCGAAATAAGTCAGACAGAAGAAGCAGAGAAACATATGATTTCACTGATATGTGGTATATAAACCAAAAACAACAAAAGAACAAGACAAACAAATGAGAAACAGAAACTCATAGACACAGACAATAGTTTAGTGGTTACCAGAGGGTAAGGGGGTGGGGGGTGGGGGGTGGGAGATGAGGGTAAGGGGGATCGAATATATGGTGATGGAAGGAGAACTGACTCTGGGTGATGAACACACAATGGGATTTATAGATGATGTAATACAGAATTGTACACCTGGAATCTATGTAACTTTTCTAACAATTGTCACCCCAATAAACTTTAATTAAAAAAGAAACAAAAATAAACTGAGGCCAATGTGAACCTAGTACCTAGTATCTAGGTACCAATGAACCTGGTACCTAGCTCATTTCCTTCTAAAATGTACCAGCTCCTTGGAGAAATGGCTAATTAAGGACTAGGGAAGGAAATGTTTAATACTAATCTGGGACATCTTGACATACCAGAAAGCAAGGAAATTATGAAAGATATTGCATAGACATCTCCAAACCATATTATTAAGTAAAACAGGCAAATCACAGAAATGTCAAAGAGTATGGGAGCTGACAAGAAAGGACTGTCAAGGGCCAAAAATGAGACAATTTGAATATCAAAAAAAATAATGAGAAAAATGGATTAAAAATACATACAATATATGAAAACATAATGATATTTTTTAAATTACTTATTGGTCACTCTTAAAGGTTGCTATGATACCAACTTACTCTAAAATGTGGTAAATAAATACAAAAAATCATGCATCTGTCTTGTCTTTCCTGTGTGGATTATAACTAAATAGTTGATGAGAGAATGTTGTGTTTTATGAAAGAATCACAGCTGATGAGAGCAGAGGTAATGATAGACTCAGAAAAAAATCACCATTTTGAATAGTCTAATGAAATCCTATACGTTGGCAATGGTTATCAATGTGTGCTAAAGCCATTCAAAGAAAGATTACTGGGAAAATTTAAATGAAGTTATCAGGCTTACAACATAAGAACCCATTAATTAACCTTCATATTATTAAAAGTAATGTTCCCTCTGGTATAATGCAATAATTATACAGCTTCACCACTTCACCTAATAATTATTTCAGCTTCTCCCAGAAAAAGAAAAGAACCTAAATCTATATATCTATCAAGTTTGAAGAAAATAAACAGAAGAGAGGAACACTTTCAAAAGGTTGCCATCAACAAAATATAGAATGAGGAGAAATTTATGGTAATTAACTGTTTCCTTCAAAAAGAATTGGCATTTCAAAGAGGAGAGGGGAACTATTATGGATTAAGGGATATATAGTGCATATACAACACATGGACTTGCTTACATTCTCATATTATTAGCAAACAAACTATGAAGACTTTTTTGAGAGCAAAAGGGGGAGTATTGATCATATACTGTCTATCAGATCAATGCAAAAATTATTCTTAGTTTTACTGAATTTAAAATATCTTTATATTATTAAACATCCTTTACCATAGAGCATTTGTGAGTGAAGAGATATGATGTCTGAAATTTTCTTCTAAGCACTACAGTGAAAAACAATTGAAAACTGATAACTGAACCAAGAAGGCAAAATTTTGATAATTGTCGTAACTGGATAAGTCCATGGGGTTATATTCCATTGTACTATTCTCTTTACTTTCATGTACATTTGACGGTTTCTATATTTAAAGAATTTAAAAGGGGAAAAGTAAATTACAGCCTATGCAACCTGGCAGTACAGCTGGGAAAAAATAACTTTACTCATTTTCCAGTTTTTGTACAACTTTGGAATCATATATTCAATGTTGCTCCATGTGTGGGTTGAATATAGATAGCTTGCCAATAGTTTAATTATTTGAAAGATAAGCATGCTTCAAGAAATATTACTACAGAGATATAGAGGTCTGTGTTTCAAACTGTTTATCCATAGGTAGTAATGGTCTGCAACTTTTGCTCCTTGGACCTTTTTCACTCTTAAGTTGTAGAAATGCCTAGGAATAAACTTAACCAAGGATGTGAAGGACCTATATGCTGAAAACTATAAGACAGTTTTGAAAGAAATTGAAGAAGACACAAAGAAATGGAAAGATATTCCGTGCTCATGGATTGGAAGAATCAATATAGTTAAAATGGCCATATTACCCAAAGCAATATGCAGATTTAATGCAATCCCCATCAAAATCCCAATGGCATTTTTTAAAGAAATAGAACAAAAAATCATCAGATTTGTTTGGAACCACAAAAGACCCCAAATAGCCAAAGCAATCTTAAGAAAAAAGAACAATACTGGAGGTATCACACTCCCTGACTTTAGCTTGTACTACAAGGCTACAATAATCAAAACAGCATGGTATTGGCAGAAAAACAGACACATAGACCAATGGAATAGAATTAAGAACCCAGAAATAAAACCACATAAATATGGACAGATAATTTTTGACGAAGAAGCTAAAAACATACAATGGAGGAAAGACAGCCTCTTCAATAAATGGTGCTGGGAGAATTGGATAGCCATGTGCAAAAGAATGAAACTGGACTGCTATCTGTGACCATGTACCAAAATTAATTCAAAATGGATCAAAGATTTAATCATAAGACCTGACACAATAAACTGCATAGTAGAAAACATAGGTGCTAAACTTATGGACCTTGGGTTCAAAGAGCATTTTATGAATTTGACTCCAAAGGCAATGGAAGTAAAAGCTAAAATAAACGAATGGGACTATATGAAACTTAAAAGCTTCTGCACAGCAAAAGAAACCATCAACAAAATAAAGAGGCAACCAACTGAATGGGAGAAGATTTTTGCAAACAGTGCCTCCGATAAGGAGCTAATATCCAAAATATACAAAGAACTCATGAAACTCAACAACAAAAAAACAAACAACCCAATTGAAAAATGGGCAGACGACCTGAAGAGACATTTCTCCAAAGAGGACATACAAATGGCAAATAGACATATGAAAAAATGCTCAACATCACTAATCATCAGAGAAAAGCAAATAAAAACCACAATGAGATATCACCTCACCCCAGTCAGAATGGCTATCATCAACAAGACAAATAGTAACAAAGTGTTGGAGAGGCTGTGGAGAAAAAGGAGCCCTCATACACTGTTGGTGGGAATGTAGACTGGTGCAGCCGCTATGGAAGGCAGTGTGGAGGTTCCTCAAAAAATTACGAATAGAATTACCATATGACCCAGCAATCCCTCTCCTGGGTATCTACAAAAAAAATCTGAAAACATTTATACATAAAGACACGTGTGCTCCAATGTTCATTGCAGATTTGTTTACAGTGGCCAAGACATGGAAACAACCAAAATGTCCTTCGATAGATGAATGGATAAAGAAGTTGTGGTATATATACACAATGGAATACTATTCGGCGGTAAGAAAAGATGATATAGGAACATTTGTGACAACATGGATGGATCTTGAGAGTATAATGTTAAACGAAATAAGTCAGAGTGAAAAAGCAGAGAACCATATGATTTCACTGATATGTGGTATATAAACCAAAAACAACAAAAGAACAAGACAAACAAGTGAGAAACAAAAACTCATAGATACAGACAATAGTTTAGTGGTTACCGGAGGGTAAGGGGGGTGAGGGGTGGGACATGAGCGTAAGGGGGTCAAATATATGGTGATGGAAGGAGAACTGACTCTGGGTGGTGAACACACAATGGGATTTATAGATGATGTATTACAGAATTGTACACCTGAAAACTATGTCATTTTACTAACAATTGTCACCCCAATAAATTAAAAAGAAAAAAAAAAAGTTGTGGAAGACCCCAAAGATTTTGTTGTTGTTGTTGTGGGTTATATTTATGCTTATTCTATGTTAAAAATTAAAACTAAGAAATGTTCACAATATTTATTTTTAAATAAACAATCCATTACATGTTAATATAAAGGACCTATTTTTATGAAAAATAACTATTTTCAAAAAAAAAAGAGAACTTGGCATTGCTTTACATTTTTTCAGATTTTCCTGATGTCTGACCTGATTAAAAATGACTGGATTCTCATTTGGTTATTGTATTCAATCTGTTGCAATATATTGTTCTGTTTAAAGTAAACGTCAAAAATTCAGTTTTATACAGATATACATTTGGAGAAAGGAAGATTATTTTAATAGCCTTTTCAGATAATAGTGGCTATTCTTCTTTGATACAACACGAAAGCTAGACAGGCCTTCGTTTCTTAAAGAGTAGTTGTAATGTGAAATCAATTAACTTTTCATACTCAATTACATTAAAATTCATGAGATTCTCTTGCACTTTTTATGTTCTTTTACTGGTGTCTAATTTTGTTACAATCACTCATTGACCATTTGTAAAATATTAGTTCACAAAATTACACAGATCTTCCAAAGGTTGACACATTTCATTATACAATATTAAAAATCACATTTGTTAATATCATCACCAATTTCATCAGAAAACTTACATATTAGAAAGTTGCCAAGATCACAGCTGCAGATCTCAGCATTCCAAAAATCTAATTTTTACTTTGTGATAAAATCACAAATTTTATCATTGGCAACAAGTATTGTCAGTTGCTTTCCTTGACATAATAGATATATCTTGTTTATTTTCGAGAAAATGTCTGCAAGTACCCAAGTGTGAATAACCAGAGATGGTGTGTCAGTTGTTCTTTCAAGTAAAATCATATTTCATTAAAAAGCAGCTTGTTGAATTCAGAATTCAAAGAATCCCACAGGCGCTTTTGTTAGACGATCATCATACTTTGGTATATTCCAAAAGCGATTTTTTTCACTTTCCATTTCAACAAATGGAATATTAAAAAAACACATCTACTCAATGAATGAAACGTAACAAAATCAGTAATTTTTACTGGTTCATTAAGGGCAGTTTTAAATGTAAGTAGCAGTGTCATTACTGAGTGCATGGCAGTAAAGAATATAATGGCTGCTACTACATTTCAGTGCCACTGTCTTGATTTTTGCTGAAGTACCAGCAGTTTTATCCACCATCGATGCAAAATTCAGCACAGTGAAGAGGCCAAAAATATTTATAAAATAGAATTGACTTGGTGGATCCCTGAAACAGTCTTGGACTTCCAGGGGTTTTCAGACACTGCTTTGAGAACCACTGTTCAATCTTGAACATATTATTTCAGTTCCCTCACATATACGATACAGATGTTCACAATTTCAACATAGGTAATTCATACAAATAAGTAGATAGGACTCAGAGGATTGCAGTATTCTAAGGCTTCAAATGTTGTTAACTGCCTCAGTCAGACCAAGTAAGCGACCATGTACAAGTTTCCAGAGGAAAGTATAAGCTTGTTTATTCATATTTCTTGGATTTCCTCAACACAAATTACACAGAATACTGAATTTTCGCTTCTAGGCGCTTGGAAACCTTAGAAAGAATACATGTAAGGCATTGAATTTTTTAAATATTTTTTTTAAAAGTTGTATATTCACAAGCATCTGTAAGAAATAATACAGAGTTTTCCCTAGTGGTAACAGCTTGCAAAACTATAGTGCAATATTATCATTGGAATATTGACTTTGAGACAGTCAAGATACAGCACGTTTCCATCACCACAAGGATTATTCATGTTGCCCTCGTATAGCCACGCCCATCTCCCTCCCCCTTCTTAAGTCCTTCCAGTCACTAATCTGTTCTTCATTTCTCTAAGTTTGTTCTTTTAAGAATTACATGTAAATAGAATCATACGTAAACTTTTGGAACTGGCTTTTCCACTCAACATAATTCTCTGGAGATTCAGCCAAGTTTTTTGCCTGTGTCAATAGTTTATTCCCGTGTATTATTGAATAGTAATCCACAGTATGAATGCACCACAGTTTACTTCATCAATTGAAGGCCATGAGGATTGATTCCAGTTTGGGGCTATTAAGAATAAACATTCACACTGTAAACACTCGCTCATAGGTTTTTGTTTGAATGTAAGCCTTTATTTCTCTGAGATAAATGCCGAGCATTTTAATTGCTGGGTGGTATGATAGTTGCATGTTCAGTTTTTAAGAAACTGCCAAACTCTTTTTCAAAATGAGTGCACTATTTTTCATCCCCACCAGCAATATGTAAATTATTCAATTTCTCTGCATCCTCTCCAGCATCTGGTGCTAATACTATTTTTTTAAATTTTACTTTAGCTGTTCTGATTGGTATGCAATGATAGCAATTTGTGGTTTTAATTTACAGATTAAAACATTTTTTTAATTTACAAATATTAGATCATTTGTTATAGTCCCACAGGCCCCTAAGGCTCAATTCATTTTTCTTGTCTATTTTCTCTTTGCGGATATGCTTGGACAATTTCTATTGTTTTTTCTTACAATTCTTTCCTCTGTACCCTTCATTCTGCTCTTGAGCCCATCTACTGAACTTTTTCTTTCCAATGATTCCTCTTTTTGTTTGGTTCTCCTTAATATCTCCTTCTATTCCTCACTGAGAATTCTTTTGCTATTTCTAGTTTTTCATTTATTTCGATAATTTCATAAGTACTTATTGAACCATTTTTTAAATCATAGCTTCTTTTAAATCTTTGTCAGATAATTCTTACATCTCTGTCATCTCGATGTTGGCATCCCATTGAGGGTCTTTTTAAATACAATTTGAGAGCTTCGTGTTTCTTGTTAGGACTAGTGGTTTTTCATTATAACCTATCTCTTATAGCTGGTTTCCTCTGGCAGGGAAGGGGGTCACTACCTCACTGCCTCACAGAAGCAGAAGACCAGGTGTTTGTTCATAGTAAAGCAGTTATTGCTGAGTGTTTTCTGTTGTTAGACTTTTCAGGGACATTTTGTGACTTCATCGGTTGGTGTTTCTAGGTTGCTCGCTCTTTTAGCGCCAAGTCTGGAGTCTATGAGAAAAAAAAAAAAAAAAAAAACCCAGAGAACTCAACAAATGTGTTCCTTAGATCCCCAATTCCCTAATCATTCTACCTCCTCTCTGTGGTTCAGGCTATTATGTGTGTCTTATACATAATGTCCAGATGTTTTAGTTGTACTTAGAGGAAGGCACAGAATGGAAATCTATCCCATGTCCCTAGAAGTGGAAATCCAAGGCCTGGAATTTTATAACTCCAGAATAACATGCATGTAAATAAAATCACTTTTCTCTAATGTGTTCTATCTGCATTTCATATCCTTGTATGCAATGTAGTTCATAAATAACTATGCAACAATCTATTGTGTTAAAAACCATTGTATTGCCTTCACTGGCTATTATTTATCCTGAATATAACTGCATGCCTTGTATTGACTTGAACTTCACACGGGGCAAAAACTTTCCCTAAATGCACCACTTCTTCAATCTTTGCCAGTGTTAATGAATAGTAGACTTTTCCTCCTCCTTTTCCCTAAGGAATGATTAATACTTCTCCTCCCTTCCTTGAACCATTTCCCTCATTGATTAATCTTGGAAAAGAAATAAGAGCGGTAAGCTATAATGAAAAATATAGTTATACAATACCCGTCCTCATTGCTTATAGCCTAGGCCTCCAATGTAATTAATTTAGTGCTTTGATTGCTTTCTCAGGATTTGATCACGCTTCATTGATAAAGAAATAAAACTTAATGAATAAGGACATGCATGTTTATTGAACAAATGGAGAAGACGCAGAATATTTTTCTTTATAGCTTAGAGAGAATGCAGAGAGCTGCACATGTAACTAGAAGAAACAGGAAACTAAAAGAGGGTATTTCTGAGTTACCTTCAAGATTCTCTGAGAGTTAATATTTTAAGTCATTTGAGAACATATAGGAGCCATCAGTTCTTAAAGTTAAAACACTCAAGTGTGCTATTTGGAAACAATGACAGCATGTCAATTCAACACCATTCCTTAATTCCTTATAATGAAATAATATATTAAGGAAACAAGGGGCAAATATCTCTTGATATTGACCAAGGAAGGAAAGCATCTAAGTGTGGTGCCCCACCTGAGAGAACTTGAACATCCAGAGAGCTTGATGACAACGCCAGACAACAGCTGAAAAGGAGAGGACATGACTGAAAGGGACAGGGGCACAGGAGATACTCAAAGAGAATGGCTAGGCCTTGCACCGTCTTCTTCATCTGCTAAATAAGGAGCATGACTGAGTAATTTATGATTCCTGACAGCACTACGGCCCTGCTTCTGAGTTTTACCACAACTGAATAGAATAAGCTAGATATGTTTAAATCACAAATAGGTAATTATTATTTATAACAGGAAAAGGACTTGGAAATTCCATTAAACTTCATTGTAGTTTAAACTTGATTATTGCCTTGGTCAAAGTCATTTCCGCTCAAAATTGCCTCCTTTGTGTAAAAATGTAAAATTAAACATTCTTTAAAGGGCAACATTTAATAAGAAGGGAAGAAAACAGTCACTCCCTTGATTACATGAATACATTGAGAATAATTCATGACTTTGTTTACTCTTCCCTAGCAAAACATAGGCCTAAACCTAAGTAACATATTTGCGTGAAAGGCAGGTGAAAAAACTTGAACGAAGGATTTGCCAGTCCAGAGGAAGTTCAATGCAGAGGAATCTGTACTTCTACAAACTTCCATCTAGAGAAGTTCTTTTCAATTTAAAGCAACTCCTTCCCTACAGTTGTATCACAAGAGCTCCTTTAGAGTTTCTTGAACTAGAATAAGGAGAAAACAAGCAACGATTTAATTTTTGAATAACTGAAAATATTATAACATAAATAGAAATGGAGAGCAGGCCAAACTTTTCACAACAGTGTATTTTCAAATAAAGTATTATACCTATTGGTAATAACATTTAGTCTGATTTTTGAAGTCTGAAATTATTTTTATACACTTCCTTTACAAAGGAGCTTTCTTAATTTCTATTAGAGTATGGAGGGTAAGTGTTTAACTTTTAGGAAGTAGAAAGGGTGAGGTCTAGATATACAGTTGCACCTGAGACAGATCAGAGAAGCATTGTCCTAATAATTAGTAGGGCTAATATTTGAAAATTGCTTTCATATACTCCAATAATTTGCTCCCAAAACCACTACAAATAAACATTTTATAGGCAAGGAAACTGAGGATTAGATTATTTGTTTGACATGTTATATTTAACATCTAATAAATGATGGAAATAGGATTCAAACCTAGGACCCAGGCTGCACAGAAAATAAATGGGAGACTAGAAGAGAGAAAATTAGGCAAAGTATAAAGCCATTTGGTATCATCTTTGACCATTTATACCCTTCCTATTACACACTTCTGATCCTATTCTTATAGTTCCTTGGGCAGTTTCAGCTTTAGACATGGATATAATTTTTGGAAACTACTAGAAAGGCCTGGTACCTCCCCACCTGCAGCTAAATAGTTGAATTCCATCTTTTTGTTGAATTACAGTTACTTTTTGCCCTTAGGTTTAAGATTTTCATCCCAGTTTGAATGCATATGTCTTTGAGACGTCCAATGTTTGTGCTTTTATCAGTTTTTACTTCAAGGTGGCATTTACTTCTCAGAGAAGTGCTCTGAGAACAGGTTTCATGAGGGATAGGAAGAGAGAGGAGGAGATTAGTGGGAACACAAGGTAGGAATCAGGAAAGAGGTATCTATTCACTAAGAGGGGAAAATGGCAAGTAATAGAACAGGGATACCATGACCTCCAAATATCACCTGCATAAAAAACATGCGTAGAATGTTTTTGAATTGGTTTTCAGTGTAGAAAAAAGACAATATGAGCAAAAGCTGAAGAAAATACAAGCATTTCAAGGCTGTAGTATTTTAAAAGTTCTTTTTTATTATAAAGAGTTCAAAAGATCAAGGAACTTTCCTGGCAAAAAGTTACTACTTTCGTTTAAGTGTTTAAAAGTCAGCAAGAAAGATATCTATCTGTCCAGGATAGATACATGTCTCAGTAATTGCTAGCAGTCTGAATGCTTAACTACCTGACAAGCGCAATGCTAAATGCCTTCAGTACATTAGTGGGTGCAATCATTTTGACATTTTTATGAAATAGGTTATCCACATGCCATTTTATACATGAAGAAATTTTAACCAAAGAAGTGAAGTCCCTGTATGGTCATTAAATAACGGAGCCATAATTTGAGCCCAGATATTTAAAACTCCACAGCCTTAGATTACCACTGCATCTAGCATTTCCTTTGGGTGGAGGGGGTAATGCATTGTACCAACAATAGTCACGGCTTACGGAAAGTGAGTGTTAATTATTGTAAGCACTATACGCATATTTTTAAAAAATTATTCCCACATTTTTGAGGTAAGAATTCTATATTTTTTTCTGATGAGGAAATGGAGGCAGAGACAGTGAATAAGTTATCCAAATGGTGGAACAGGAATTCTCATCAAAAGAGCTTAATTCCAAAAGTTGTGCTCCTATGATTACATCTCAAAATGAATGATGGTTCATCAGGAGTGTCTTAAAAAGGTGCTGCTATGAAGATATTCTTTTAGGAAAATCTGTATGCAATTAATAGATTCCAATTTTCGCTGCTATTTTTATATGTCTGTGTCTCTGTAGACTATCAAAATTGTGGCACCCTTAAAAACTGCTAACAAGGAAAATTTGACCACATTTCCTGAGAAAAGATGGGAAATTTAGGTAACACCAGAAAGCGGTTGCTCTTGTCAAGTGCTCTTCCCATCTCGGACGTTTTGCTGAGTTGCTTGTGTTTTTATAATCAGAAGTAAAATCTTAATTTTAAGAATCAGTTTTCCACCTGGGCCTGGGGATTTTAAAACTGACTGATCCCTTTAAAAATCGCAGGCAGCTCTCATTCTAAGGTTAAAACTCTTAGGAATCTTTTCTAATACTCTTCATCAGGGATTTTTCTTCTATTGGATTCCCTGAGAACTCCTCCCCTCTGACCTGCTTTCCTTAATGCCAGGTCCCCTCCTCGTCTATTGTTCAATAGTCAGATTGAGCAAGTGGTCATTTATTCTGCTAGGCTTTACTGCCCTGAATCATCTTGATAAACTTCTTACTCACTCCAGTTCTCTATTATTTCACTCATCTTTGCTGTAATTTTTCCAAGAGCAAGGATGTTAAGTCTCCTGAGCCATGCTGCTGTTCCTCAGACAGTTGTTATTGGTGTCTTTATCAAAAAGGATTGATTTATTAGGTAACAGTTGCATTGTTTCAGTCCAAATACAGAGAAAAATCCTTCTCTTCACACTAGAGTACGTTTATTATCAACAAGCTGATGAGTTCCCCAAACATAAGCTAGTTTTAGTTCTAGTTGCTAAACTGATTCAAATACTCATGCAAATCTGTAACAGCTTTAAATACAACTGAGAAAAGGATTGATGATTTTAAAAATTGGTTAGGTACCTTTTTTCTTTTGCTGAAACAAAACAGCTTAGCAGTGTCATGGTGCTATTCTAATGAAGTTTGAATTTATGATTTCCTAAAATATGGTTTTAAAACAAAATACAAAAGAAATTAAAGGTGGGATTCTAGTAATTTTGTCCCTTTTGTGTTAATTTAATAATCTTTACCTCTTCCACTTCCATAGATAGGATTACTTCATTATAAGCCAGAAAGGAAAGGCAATCTTTCTAAAGGCACAGGTAAAAACTAACATCATACCTATTAGTGGGAAACTGTGAAAATGTTTTCAGTCAATTTGCCAAAAATATGAAATAAAACTCTGAATTGGGCTAAACTATCACGGGCATACAGAGAATGGGTATTGAGACCATTATAGAATTGGGGCTAAATTATTTCACTTCTGAGTCAGTTCCCTGATCTATAAAATGGGAACAATTAATTTCCCTTGAACTATGGTTGTGAAGGTAAGGTTACAATACATGTAAGACATATGATACATTGTAGAGGGTCTTGAATCAGTTCTCACTGGTTCTCTAATTGACTCAAGTACTGTTTAACACATACACCCAAGCTTATCCATGTAAAAGGCAGGGAAAAAATCATTGCAATAACTGATTTTAAAGATAAATCATGTTTTCAAATGATTTTAAGGATTTCCCTTCTCATTCCCAGCCTTACCCACTTTGAATAAGCTGAGGGTGCAAAGTCATCGGACATCTCAACACACCCCAGAGTTGCTGCATCTTGTTAGTTTAGGAACCAGCTGTCCTCTCAAAGACCCTGGAACTGTACAAGCATAGTCATTGAGCTTATAATTGAAAGTCATTTGAAAAAAATTCAATTTGATATTTAAAGAGAAGTCATTAAATGCAAATATTAATGACCCTTGTGAAACCACAGGTTTCACTTTAGATGCACTCATTGAAGCCCAACAAATTGGAAACTGAAAAGGAAGTCATTATAACTGATAAGGTGTCATCTGCATTAGTAAACCTTTCAGTTAGAATTTAAAAAGTCAAAAATGGAAATTTATTTCACCAGTCCTCTATTTAAATTGAGTTCAAGAAGGGTCCTGAAGATACATTCCGAATGGCAGGAAAACTACCCTGATTTATAGTGATTTATATGTAGTCCATAAGCAAATGCTTGGAAAAGTAAGTTAGTTTGATTGTAATTTAGGAAGAGATACTAATCTATATTTGGGTTTTCTTACCTTAAAATTGTGAACATCTATGCAACTTAATTTTTTTTATCCCTCAAATGAAGAAATGGAAATAATTATTTAAGGCAAATAGAAAGGAATCTAATGCAGGCATAGCTTTAAAATCATTCCGTTACGGGGGTTTTCGTTTCATTTCCCTCAGCATATTATCCGACTAATTTTCTAATACAAGCAGTGCCTCCTTTAGCATTGTTACTATATATAGCAGCAGTTTATCTGGGCCACTGACATCTTTTTTCCCCTCCAAAATTTGGCACTATGTTTCCCATCTCTGATGTCATCACTGAAAAATGCACTTCTGGTCACTGCAAAGGCTCACTTATTTGCTATTGTGATTTTTTTCTAAACAAGAATGAAAATGTTTGTTCTTTCCAGACCCCTGTTGTTATTCTCTCTGGATCCAGGGACTCTTCCTTCTGTCATGTCATCATTTGCCAGATAACTTGTTTGGAGAAGATTTTTGCTTTTCTGTTACGACTATTGTCTTGAAGAGTGAATGCATTCATTGATATGCTGCTTTTACAAAGATTCCATGATAAAGAGAAATATTTAACATAGCCGTTAACCATTCAGTATTTGAGAAAAAAATACTGGAGGTATGTTTTTAAAGGGGATAGTGGAACGGGGTATTTTTCCTCTCCTTGGCCTCTGAGGTCTGGGGTGAAAAGTAACTAATTTATTTAAAACAGGACTGAGTCTGTGGATAAATTTCTCATAGTTTATAAGAGAGCACAAAATAGGATACAAAGGTACGATTCCATTTTGAGAATGATGTTAATGGTACAATTTGTCTCCATTGGTGGTAATATGAACCTAAGATCCTGACATATATTATTACTCTGCGGTATAATGCAGAAAATTATTTTTTTAAAAAGATACACACACACACACACACACATACACACACACACACACACACACACACACACACACACATTCTTGCTCTGCCAGATAAGAGGACCTATAGACAGCAAGCCCAGTAGTAATGAGGACAACTAGCACCCAGCGCTTGGTTTCTGTTACCATTCTCCAAAAAAAAAAAAGGATCTGGAGTTTCTTAGAGAAATGACTTGATTCTGGGTCGGGGGCAGTGAATACACAAAGGGAACCTTCAGCATGTCATAGTTCAAGAAAGTAAGGAAATGAAAACAGAAAGAAAAAAGAAAGACAGAAGATAATGAAATGTCTTTAAAATCATTAAAGAACTATTATTTGTATCTTTATAACACCTCTTTCCTCTACCTTCACATAGTGTACCTACTGCCACAACTACAGTAAATGAGCACATGATTCATAGCGAGTCAAGTGTGTAATTCATTGAATTGGTTATGACTCATTTGTATGAGTTAGAAACTGGCTTCAGCAAAATTAAAACTTCTAGGTTCTTATAAATTAAGGGGAAATCTCATTATTCTATTTATATGCTGTTCGTACATTTATGTCTGAGCTGTTGAGTCAAAAATTAACTAGGAGGGATCTAATAACCCTGCCTTTAACAAAATCTCTCACAGATATATAACTTAGAACCCTACAATTTCAAAACTATATATTTATAAAATCAGACTGACACTTCTGGAATGGCAGCCTGAGGAGCTCTACAGAACAATCCTGGATTAAAACGGCAATAACTGGTGAAAATTATTTTTAAAACAGCAACAACAACAACCATTTGAAGTCTCTGAAAATTGTCCTAAGAGTATAGAGCATGTGAAGAAAACTTCGGTTCAAAATATCTACTAAATCTTGGTAAAAACACAGTCTGCAGTACTTGAAATATGATTTACTCCCTCTTCCACCCTCTCCAGCTCAGTAGGATGAAAGAAATTCCACTCCTGATGGATGTGGCCAAGAAGACAAGCCATTCTCTCCCCTCAGCTCCTAGTCAAGGGTACGATAGCTCACTGATAGGGACAGCCCATCAGCATTTTTCATCCTCTCCAGCTCTGAGTTGCACTGCAGAGGCTAAATCCCTGGTGAGCACAACCAAAAGATTAGGTGCTCCCTTTCTCCATCCCGTCCCTACCCATGGGGTGGAGGCTCCTTCCCAGATACAGCAGGGCAAGAATACTGGAGTCCCAGTAGACATTTTTCCAGACTACTTATAAGGCATAGGTTCCAGGCCAGAAGAATCAAGCCAAGAAAATCAGAGGGTACTGCCTCCACCTAGTGCCCTGCTCATAAAAAGGGGCGGCACTCTTGCCCCCATCTCTGGAAAAGTGACTCATTGGTTTTGTCTGCTGGAAAAGGAGCACATAACAACAGAGATCTCTGAAGTTCTCCCGAAAGGAACTGACTTGGTTTAAAGCAGAGTGAAGGAAAGTCAAATCTAAGATCATTCTTGAAGGCAATGAATATTTGGGTGGTAAGCAATTACGAAGATTCTAGTAACATTATGAAAGCAACAAACTGAATCATTCACCTAGTTGACCAGAAAGAACCAGGGAAAGAGGCAACAAAGGAAAGTTCTCCTGGGGGACAGAACAAAGACTGTCCCCAAAGCTACTCCCTGCTAAGGGGCCTGAATTTAAATTAGATTAGACTATGGAGCAATTTACACCCCTGGGATCAACTGAAAAATTAGTGGACCCTAACACCTGTGACTGATACTAAGAGAGTAAGAAAGCTAACAGAAACATCAGAAAAGAGACAAAGAGAGCCCAGCTGAAATCACTGTAATCTCAGGCTTTCTATACATATGCCCAAGGCTGTACTCTCTAAGAAGAAACTTCAGAACAGAGAAGTATGATCCATACACAAGAAAAAGAGAAAACAACAGAAACTGCTTGTGTGAGTGCCAAATAGTGGATTCAATGGACAAAGACATCAAAGAAACAATTACAAATATGTTCAAATAACCAAAAGAAACTACATTGATAGAAATAAAGGAATATATAATGATAATGTTTCATCAATAGAGAATATCAATAAACAGATACATACTAGAAAAAAGAACCAAAAGAAAATTTTGGAGTTAAAAAGTACAATAACCAAAATGGAAAATTCATAAGAGGGACTCAACAGTAGCTTTGAACTAGCAGGGAAAAAGAGAAAAAAAACTTGACGATAGATCAACAGATATTTATTGATATAAAGGACAGAGAAAGAAGAGGAATAATGAATAATGAGTGGAGCCTAGGAAAACATGAGAAACTATTAATCACAACAACAAAAGTATAATGAGAGTATCAGAAAGAGAGGAGAGAAAGGAACAGAAAATATATTCAGAGAAATAAAGGCTGAGGACTTGTGAAAATTGATCCAAACAACAGCCAAAATTATCTTGAAAAAGAAGAACAAAGTTGGAATACTTGCTTTCCATTTCAAAACGTACTACAAAGCTACAGAAATCAAGACAGTGTAGTACTGTCAAAGGATAGACACATAGATCAGTGGAATACAACTGAGTCTCCTATACCCTCACATTGATGCCAATTGGTTTTCTATGAGGGTGCTAAAGACATTTCAATGGGGTAAGGTTTAGTCTTTTCAATAAATAGTGATGAGACACTGAAATATCCCTCCACATGCAAAAAAAATGAAATTGGACCCCTACATCACGTCGTATACAAGAAGGAACTCAAAATGGGTCAAAGCCCTAGGTGTAATAACTAAAATTACAAAAATTCTTAGTAGAAAATGTAGGCATAAATCTTTAGGCAACTGTTTCTTAGATGTGACACTAAAAGCAACAAAAGAAAAATAAAAGAATTACACTTCTTCAATATTAAAAATGTTTGTGCTTCAAAAAACACAATCAAGTGAAAAGACAATAGCATGAGAGAAAATACTTGAAAACCATATATTTGATTCAGGACTTGTATCTAGAATATATAAAGAATTATTACATATTATTATATATTATATGTATTTTATGTATATATATATATATATATATATATATATATATATATATATATACATATATGGGGAAATAACCATTTATATATATATATATATGGTTATTTCACTTTTTATTGAAATAAATACACACACACACGGGGACACACACACACACAGTAGTCCCCCTTTATTTGTGAAGAATATAATCCAAGACCCCCAATGGAGGCCTGAAACTGCAGATAGTACCAAACCCTAGATATGCTATGTTTTTTTCTTTTACGTACTCATACATACCTATGATAAAAATTTAACTTGTAAATTAGACACAGTAAGAGATTAGCAATAACAAATAATAAAATAAAAGAATTATAACAATATACTATGATAATTATGTGAATGTGTATTCTCTGTCTCATAATATCTTATTGTTCTGTCCTCACCCTTCCTCTGGTGATGATGTGAGTTGACAGAATGCCACACCTATTTCTGAATCTGTATCACCATCCCTTCCTTGCAGTAAATGATTTGGTGTCACTCATTTCAGGGGACCCCTTGCTGAAGTCCGTGTATCAGCTTACTGCTTTGTGGTGCAACACGTTGCCATCAATTGGAACACATTTTCTGTTCATGTCTTCCATCCACAAATTTAATGCCTTTATTTTTTTAATCTTTCTTTTTTTAATTAAAATTTACTGGGGTGACAATGGTCAACAAAACGACATAGGTTTCAAGTGAATTTGATGCCTTTTCCATCTTAACTAAGCAGTTATCACACACTGTGGCCATAACTTTCGCAGTTTGAAGTGTGACAACAAAACTGGCACAAACTTATTTTTTCTTCTTCCGTCTCTCCCAGATAAAAGGTTCTTTCTTACCATAGATCTTAGCAACCTTAGCATATGATTTTTTCTTCCCTTAAGTCAAGAACTTCACCTTTTCACTTAAAGGAAGCACTTAGTGGCTTCTCTGTGGCATATCTAAATTGCCAGCCTCACTATGTTTGCACTTTGGAGCCATTATTTCAAGAAATAAGTGTTTCTTGAACAGAAACACTGCAATACTGCCAGGAAAGTCAATCTGATAACCCAGACGGCTGCCATGTGACTATGGGTGGGGAGCATCTACAGCGTGCAGACCCTGGATAAAGAGAAAATCCATCTCTCGCGAGGGACAGTGTGAGATTTTATCGCACTACTCAGAACAGTGCACAATTTAAAATTTATGAATTGTTTATTTCTGGAATTTGCCATGTAATATTTTGGGGCTGCTCTTGACCATAGGAAACTGAATCAGCAGAAAGTGAAATCACGGATAAGTGGGGACTACTATATACACACATTAAATGTGTGTGTGTGTGTGTGTGTGTGTGTGTGTGTGTGGTTGTGTGTGTATGAATCAGAGCAGTGACTACCTGGAACCTGGAACATAAATATAAATGAATATATATATATATATATATATATATATATATATATATATATATTTAATGCCTTTATTTTTTTAATGCCTTTATTTTTATATATATATATATATATATATATATATATATATATTTAATGCCTTTATTTTTTTAATGCCTTTATTTTTTATATATATATATATATATAAATGTATATGTGTATATATACATACATGCGTATATACATATACATACAAGCGGTCAAACAATGAAGTTCGTGAACTCATCCTAGAAAAAGTGCTACATGCCTCATTGCTGAATGTCACTATGGTCACCTTCGAAGTACTCCCCTTGGGAAGCTATGCACTGACACCAGCACCTAGTCCACCCTTCAAATCAATTTTGGAACTCTTTTTCTGGAATGGCCATCAGATCTTTCATCGTATTACCCTTGATGTCCTGAATGTCATCAAAATGTCTTCTTTTCGATATTTCCTTTGTCTTCAGGTAACGAAAGAAGTCAGTGGGGGCCAGATCAGGTGAGTAGGGAGATGTTCCAATAGTTATTTGTTTACTGGCTAAAAACTCCCTCACAGACAGTGCCGTGTGAGCTGGTGCATTGTCGTGATGCAAGAGCCATGAATTGCTGGCGTAAAGTTCAGGTCTTTTTTTCTTTTTTGTGCAGCCTTTTCAGCACTTCCAAATAGTAAACTTGGTTAACTGCTTGTCCAGTTGGTACAAATTCATAATGAATAATCCCTCTGATATCAAAAAGAAGTTAGCCACATCGTTGCAAGAAGTTCGCAAACCTAATTGTCAGACCTTATATGTGTATGCGTATAAAATATATAGTCTTCACGTAATCCTCACTATGAACACTGAGAAAATTGAATATGATTATCTCCATTTTACAGATAAGGAAACTGAGCCACAGTGAGGTAAAATGACTTTCTGAGGTTTCAGTCTGTAAGTACTGGGGGGCGGGAGGTACAGGGGATCCTGAGCCACTTTCTGAACAAGCACACTACTCCGCCTGTGGTATAAGGAAGCAGAACTGAGAAACGAGTCCAGTTTCCTGGGGCACCCTAGACCCTTTCTCTCACTTCACAGCATTTGCATCACTGAAGAGAATTACAGTATTTTGAAATATTTCAAAAAATCTCTGGGTGGTTGTATAAAATTCTGTCAAAGTAGTTTATTGATAGGATATATGGTTGCTTATTCCCTCCTCACCAATTTGAATTTTAATCTCAAAGTGTTTTCTTATGCACATGAGTCTGTCATTTTAAGTTTATCTACTTCTAAGGCATTGTTAACTTCCTGGTAGCCATTAGTGCCTTAAATTCATAACAGATTTCACATCATCTGAAGATGATTCCATAAATGTAAGGTTATAGCTCTGTACAGGGAATAAGATTCAGAGAGAAATGAAAATGAAAATAATAAAAAAATTATATTATGCAAATATTGTTAGTAATGAGCAGTAAGGCAAAAACATTGTAAGTGGTAAAATACGCTAAAAACTAAATGCATAGTTTAAGTCTTTCGTGGGGCATCAACAGCTGTCTTAACAAAATAAAAAGCTATGAAAGCATTAGAGGAATTTATCCCTATACATTTGGCTTCCTCTTAGAAAGAAATTAATATTCAGAAAACATATTAATGCCACAAATACTTCTCCACAATACAATATCTACATAATATTGAAGAAAGATTTGTATAGAGAATGAAAAGAGAACTGTATCAAATGATATTAGTGTTTTTCTTATATGTTCCAATAAATCCTTATAATGCTACTAAGGCAATTTTCATAAAGCTCGGGAAATGACATTGAGAGTCTGTTATGAATATAAATAGGAAATAATATGAGGAATCAAAAGGGAGAGAGTGACGGGAAAAATAGCCCAAGTCCTGAGGTGGTGGTAGGAAATGATGAAAGGGTAGTAGGATTAAAAACAAGATTTCTTTCCATTCTTCAATGTCTTTGATTGTGAAAGAGGTCGTTGCATCTAATATCTTCCACAGTATACTTTTTTGGCATATTAAGTGTCCATAGCACTCAGTGTGTCTTCGTATGGCACTCATTTCATTCTTCCTGGTCTACAGTAATCTGTCTACTTGGCATATTCTTCATTAAAAACATGAGAGGATAGTTATTGAAGATCTGCTATGTGCCTGACACTTGTGGAACATTTCTAATGTTATTTCTGATCCTTAAAACAACCATACAAGCATCCTCATTTGAAAAGACAAGTCAAGAAAACTAAGGCAGAGAAAGGTTGAGTTACTTGTCTCATAGTAAGTTTTAGAGGTGGAATTTAAACTTAAATCATGCAATTCAATGTCCATGTTCTTTTTACTTTGCCTTTTGATACCCTCTTGAAGACAGGGACTTTGTCTCTCTCACTATGGAGTCCTGTCCACAATATCTGGAGCAACTTCAATGAACTGTAGTTTAAGTAAAGTGAATTAGGTTAAGATGTTATAGTAAATACGACTGGAAGAGGAGTCAAAAAGTTTGGGTTCTAATTATGACTCAATCACAGATTAACTACAAAGTTTTTTGGAATGAACAACTTCACCTCCCCATGCTTTGGCACTCTGTTTCCTCAACCATCAAATGGTAATTCAATGATTGTTTGTAGTGAGAGCTCAGATTTGGAAGCAGGTGTGAAAGATTACCTACAGTGGGAAAGCATCCTAGGTCTCAGTTAGAGACAAGTCTATGTTTAACCCATCACTTAGTCACTGGTCAATCCCTTTAACACTCATTGCATTACAAATATCCCACTTCTGTTTTATACCTGGTCATAGAACGGTAGCCACAGAGAATTTCCTCTGACAGTTTAAGAGGAGATCAAAATATTTCAGTCCAAGATTTGGAAGCCCAGCAAGACCAATAATTTATTTCTTAGGAATATGAGCTGCCGTAATTCCTTTGGAAGCTAACAAGAGGCAGAACATGCTCGTGTATTTACAGCATCCTCCTATTGCTCATTTTGCCTTTGGGTTTATGCTAGCACACCCTCAGCTCTAAATTTTTAGGCTTCACTCTAATATTAAACTGTCTTGTATTTTTACGAGATGCCACAAACATATTTTCTTTGCTGTAGATATCTTACAAGCAGCAAGTGGCTTGTTTGAATTGTCACTTGCTCTGAAACTTTGAGTTGCTTTTGGGTTTCAGATATCAATCCTTGGAGCCCATGCTTTATCAGTCTGGCCTGGATACTCCTTCCTTTGACAGCATAGCATGGGAGGAGTTCAAAGACCACAATAACTCACAGAAAACTTCAGACTGTGATACTGCTTTTCAAACTGCTCCAGAAATTGAAGCAGTGCTTCCTTTAGAGTCTCTTGGAGAATATACCCAAGTGGAGCATTTCCTTGCAGGCATTCTCATTTCTGCTCTGACTTCAACTCCACTGATAATTACATGGTGATTTTAAAATCCATTTTAGGAGGTATGGCTAGACAGGATTAGACAGTTTACCTTTTTAATAAGGCTTTCTGCTTTTCCACTTCCTAAGCCTTCACATGCTTGATTTGATAAGAAAGTTGGAAATACATGAACTGAAAAAATAACTGTTCACACTTGAGACTCTACCGAATCAGGGATATTTTTTTTCCCTATACTAAACAGAAATTTCATGTTAATTGCTAGGTATATGTGGGCAGCTCTGGCCCAGTTATGCTGACATTAAATGGTTTCGTTTTAGGATTTGGAACAATCTCTAAATGATATTTGGAAGGCAAAAAGGAATTACACATCTTCCTGGCACTGACAGATTTCCCTGCAGAGTGGAAGTCTCCTTTATTTCCCCCTACTTTCCCTTTGTTATGATCCAAGGGGTTGGTTAGTACTGAGAATTTCAGAAGGGTCCTGTTGCCTGAATCAGGGAATTGGATTTATTTGGCAGCTGATTATCTAGGGATGCCATTTTTGTTGGCCATTATTTCCAGTTCCATTGTGGAGCATTCTAATTTTAATTCTGTATTTCTAGAACTGCATGTTTCAAACTGCTGTGACAATACAATGTTTGTGTCGCCACGTTTAAATTACTATAGCTTCACTTCAGAAGATTTGTTACCTTCACATCTGGAAGTGATTTCTGCCAAGCAAAAGCAAACCTAAATTAAAAACCCATTAACAAGCGACCATTTAGGCTTTCTTGACAACCCGCCCTGCCATACCACGAAGTTCCAGTGAGAAGTATCAATGAGGGGAGCAGGCCAAATGAGAGGGTTTACTGTGACCTGGACAGTTTATGCTTTACCTGCCTGGATTCAAAGTAAACAAATCTAAAGAACGGACCCATCCAAACCAAACTCAGTTGTGTATACATTGAGATATACGTCACAACTTCCTGTTGGGAGTTTAGAGTGAAGAATCCATTCCATGGCTCCTCCCTGTCTCTCAGAGTCAGGAAATGCTGATTGAGGACTAACAGCTTAGGCCAGCTCCAGCCACAGCTTCATTCACACTCTAGACAGTATGGATGGAGAGACCCATAACTACCAAGCACATGTAAGTTCGTAGGGTAATAGGCAATGAGGTCTCTAATCAAGATCAAATTGCCACGTGTCCAAAGTTACCTCAATACAAATCAGCTTTTCTGTCTCCATACTTAAGACAATATAATATTCACTAAATGATATTATTGGCTGCTTCATTACTAATTCTAGCTGGCTCTAATCTTCTTTTAGATACTAGGTTAAAGGTTAGGAGTGAAGAAATACTAGAATTCCTGGCTTCCGGTGTTAAAGAAGTGTATAAAATAGGTCTTTATATAATTATGGATGTCTAGATCTGCAAGGAAATTTAGTAAATACCCTATTCCACTCTTGTTTTATATGTGAAGACTCTGAGGTCTAGCTAATTAGGTGAAATTCTCAAAGTCACACGGTTGGTAAGAAAAAGGACTGTGACGCACTTTTCCTAGCCTTCAATCTTTTTTCCCCTCAGTTTTTTGTGGTATATGTAACATTGAATTTACGCCTACTCTACTTTACTTTGCTTCTTTGTGAACTATGCTACCTTCTCCATGCAACAACCGATATATACCAAGATCTAAACAATTAAATTAGATCTTAATGTCCTACAAAATAGGAGAAATATTTGTGACTTGTTTAAAGTGGCAACTTACTCCAATAGACAAATAAATCATATCTGTTGTGCCATTATCAGTATGAGCCATTGGTAGGGGTCTTTTGAAATGCAGGGCCTGCCTGGCAGAGCACAGGATGATGTCTCCTATGACCCATGTGGCCAGGACAGACACCCTGCCCCAGACCCCGCTAGCAGTGTCCAGCTTATTGTCAGCACTCAGAGCCAACAAACGATAGTGGATTTTCAAAACTAACATGCAGATGAATCACAAATATACTACACATACTGTATTTCCCCGAAAATAAGACCAGGTCTTATATTAATTTTTGCCCCAAAAGACACATTTGGGCTTATTTTCAGGGGATGTCTTATTTTTTCATGTACAACATACAACATTTATTCATACACAACAATCTATAGCTATTCATTTATTCATGTACAAAAATCTACATTTATTCAAATACAGTCCTGCCATCTTCTGGAACATCGTCCTCACTTTCCAAACTCTGAATTCCTGCTTGAATTTCTTGTGACTCCATTTCCTGTAGAACCATTGGCCCCAATCTCTCATGTCCAGCAATAGAGGTCTCCTTAAATGAGCACTTCTTGTCCACGTAGCCTGCTCGTACTGCATTGGCAAGACAGCTGTCAGTGATTTTAGCCCATGAATTCTCCACCCAAGTCACGACCTCTTGCAGGCGAGGCTTCATAGAGTTTCCATGCTGATTTCTCTCCATTCTATTTTCAATGTAGTCATTGATTTCCATGCACAAAATCGTCCTTGAATAGCTTGTTTATTGCAATATCAAGAGTCTGGAGATAGGCAGTCATTCCTATGGGAATCATTATTTGATCTATTCTTCTCTCTGCAAGGAAGTTCTTCATGTCTTTAGCGTGGTGAGTGCTGGCTGAATGCCAGACTAGCAGATGTCTTTGGCCACCTCGCAAAACAAGTGGCAGCATTAAATCGACCCACTTCCTTATAACTGTTTACGTGCACTAGGCTTTTTCGGTTTCAAGAACATAAATGCCTGAAACACGTTCAATCTTATCTTTCTTGCCCTTAGTGATGATTAGAGGTGGGGCTTCCTTTCCATACAGAAGAATTGCCAAAATACAGGTAACACGTGCACTTTCATAGCCAGTGGAGAGAATGCAGATTGACAAGGCACCCCTCTGATCAATTGTCATTTGAGATCCTTGGCCCACAAACACTGCAGTTTCATCCATAGAAATCATGTTGGAGAGTTAGTATTTAGAAAAGTCAATGCCATCAGCAAAGGACTTGAATGCAAGTGCATGTTTAATAACTTCATTATCTTCCAGCTTGAACAGTGTTGTTGATCTTAGAGACAGTTCATATCGCTGAAGGAAGCCATCCAGCCAGTGTTGTGATGCTTTGAATTCTTCTGGGGATATTTCTATCTGTGGTGCCACTGCAAGGGAAAATGCTTGAATATCAGCCCTGCGCACAACCAAAGCCTTTGCTCCCTTGTCAGCAATCCACTCACAGATGATGTCTTCCAGCTCAGGAAATAATGGTTGCTGACCTGATCCACACTTGAGCTTCTTTATATTTCCCTCGTCCACCTGTTGACTGAGGTTATATCATACTCTGCTCGCCATTTTTGGACCATTTGGAGATCCAACTTCTTGTCTTTGCAGAAAGCCATGAGATTCTTACCCCGGCAGTCCTCCACAATTCCTTTCTTGTACTCGATGGAATAGCTCTTTCTTTTTGCACTCATCTTGTCTGGGAGTCAAAATATTACTGCCTTTAAATCTACCATTAAATTAAGTGTTAATTGAAGACTTACGAGACAGGAGTGGCAACAAAAATGATGATAGTTAAGAACGATGGTCCACACAAAAGCGATGAAAAATTGCAGGCATCAAACTTCAGAAGACATTTCTTTATTTCACACAAGTACATTAAGTACGTCTGTTTCCACACACAACGTATTGAATTATGAAGATTCACGTTACACACAACTACGTCCGTTCGTTATCAAGTACACACATTATTCGAGTGTTGTGTCTGTACTCCGGTTGGTCATTTGGCAATAAGTCTTGAGTTCATCTGTTTATATAGGTGTTTACCTCTCGTCCAAAGGTGCCCACTTGGGAATTTACAAATACTTAATTATAATTTATATTATCATTTATTTTAAGTATTAATATAATATATGTGTTGTGTAATATAAGTATTAATGGTAAATATGTAATTAAACATAAATATTATTGAATATTGATTTATGTTTAATTACATATTAATATATTTTATAATTCAATATTCTGTCATGTGTTGCAACGGACACACTAAATGCGTCCTTCTGGCTGACAATCTTAACTGGGGCTTAGTTTTGGGGTAGGGCTTATATTACGAGCATCCTGAAAACTCATGCAATGTATTTCTTCAATTAATGAGGTAGAGGATAGGGGTCTCATTTCCTGAGACACTCCTGGAATGGTCCCACCATTCATCCCCACCCACTCCTTAAATAGCACCCCCTACTTGCAAATTGCAAGAGGGTTTATGACAGGTATCAATTTTATTCATCTGTTAACTTATTTAGTCAAACATATATCAAGCTTCTTTACGTTCTGAATACACCTCTGTTTATACAGTATCTAGCACAAAATTTGGAATAGTTACTCTCATTAAATGCAAAATTATAATGAAAATCTATGGTGGGGGCCATAAAAAGGAAAATAAGTTATAAAACAAAATAAAACTAGTAACACTAAAAGATTATAACCATCAGTATGGGAGCTGGAGGAAAATTTTACTACCTCTTTTTTAAGGAGTCTGTTTACGCGGGAAGTAATATTTGAGGATTAGCAAATTCCCAGCTCAGTGAGAACAGAATTGTAAAAAGTATCATTGTATTTATCTCAAATCCATTCAAATATATACACTTGGACATACTTTTGCTACTAAACTGTCATTTTTTTTTTTTTTTAAATAGAATTAATGACTAGATTTGGGGGATATACAGATACAACTGAAACAACCTGGAATATGACAGACACATTTGGAAATTAAAAGGAAAAAAAACTGAGTTTTTCTCCATGGGATGCCATAGTTCAGCATTATGAACCATGATATACTGGTCAAAATGTTGGTTAGACAGCCAAGCCAGCATAGAAGAAGCAACTGTAATCACAAATCAATGAAAAAAAAAAATATATATATATATATATATGTTTATGTCACTAGGTTAGGGAAAACAGCTTTTTTTTTTTTAACCAATTTTAAGAATGATAGGAAAAAGTTTACTACCTGCTCAACAGTGCTCTCAGATTATCTGAACTGCCCAGCAGCTAGTACTATCTTTGGGTTCAGCTGTACTGCCTGACATAATATGGAAAAGCCTTGTTTCCTGTCACATAATTACATTTGTGGAAGGAAAAGGATTATAGTGCACTAAATTGTGATGAGACTGATAGGAGCTGAGAAATACCACCTGATGGGAATTTTTTTATCCCTTTGTCCTCAGGGCTTCCTAGGTGTTCTCTGGCTTGAGATTACTGATATTTCTTTTGGAGAAAAAGCACATTTTCCTTTTGCTAGGCTTCTTTGTCATATTATTTCAATATGTTTAATACATATTTACTCAGAGCCAGTGAAGGGTCAGGCACTCTAGGTGCTGAGAAGATGAGGGAGAAATGAGAATACTTTACCAAAAGACGGTTTCTTATTTAGTTATTTTGAATGAAATCCCTTGTCTGCTTTGGAGGTAACTATTAGAAGATCTAAAATAATAACTGAAGAAGGTTGCCTCTAGGTCCTGAAAATGAAGGTGGGAAGGATGGAGTGAGAGACGATTGTTTTTCCTCACAAGCTCTTCTGTATTGTTTTATTCTTTTAAAAATACTTTTATTTATTATTTGATATAAATTAAAATGAAGTAACTGACTCCTTGAAAAAAGAGTTTTGGCTAAGGATGTAAAAGACATTGATGAGGGCTAAGGAGAAACTGGATAAAAGAGGAGGAGTTAAAGACATGACTTAAAATTTATCAGTGTAATAAAGAAAATCACAAATGCATAAAAATGCATATAATGCTATGAACTTTCTACAAAAAGGTTTAGTTTGAATTGGTGCAGCTGATATGACCAACAAAGTTAGCTCTGCTAACCTTTCTTACAATATTTAGAATCATGGTATCACTCCACCAAATTTAATTAAACAAATATTTATTAAATCCCTACTATGTCCTTGGCACTGCACAAGATACTAAAATTGTATTACTGCATAAAGCAAATGCACTCCTTCTTCTCACGGCATTGACAGGTTACTAGCAAAACTAAGACGCAGAGAGATGAACTTTATTCTGCCAAGACTCAAGTACCAAATGTATTACGAAGCAAAAAGCAGACAATGATCATCTTATCTCTTGAAGGACCTAGAAGTAGCAACATTTTTCAAAGTTCAAGTGTCAGTTCAGGTCTCTTTAACTTGTATTTTACTGAGTTCAAATTTCCTTATGTTTCGGAACAGAAATCTATAATTTCCAAAACACATATGTGTAGTATGACTTAAAATGCAAAATATATATGCTACTTTGTCAGACAGCAGATGGAAAGAACACATATACTGTCGTCTACAAAGCTGGTGACTCTAATTAGTTCAGGATAAAATGTTTGGTCAAACGATTGCCTGCTATGATTATAGTGGCAGATATAATCACCCAGACTTGTTGGAAGAAACAGCATGTAGCCATTATCCTATAGCATCCTATATACTACAGATGATAGATGATAGATAGATAGATAGATAGATAGATAGATAGATAGATAGATAGATAGATAGATAGATAGATAGGGCTATCCTATAGCATCCTATATATATATATATATATATATATATATAAAATCAGGGGTGCCACAAAAATGTATACACATTTTAAGAGATGTTATCTATGCTCAAGCAGTTGTTCGCCACAATGAGAAGTGTCTAGACACTGATGGTAACCACTTTGAGCACCTCTTTTCATTGCAGAAGTCAAACGTGACATGTATTCATCTTTTTTTGTCAGTATATATTGAGTATTACAATTTTAATACAGTATTCCTCTCTTAAAATATATGTACATTTTTGGGCACCCTCTGTATAGATATAGAAATACATATACATATACACAGATATAGATGATATAGATATATAGATATATAAGAATTTTTTTAAAAAAAGCTTTGAATAATGTTAACCAGTCTACCACTGGAGTTGGAAAAGAATGCAGTTTCATATGGAAAGTGTTCTCTTCCTGAAGCCTATAACCTGAGTTGACTGAGCATTCATGAATTTGGGGCCTCATGGGCAGGAGAAGTCAACTGTTTCTGCAAAGCAACAGCCTGAGCATAATGAAGACTATGTGCCCTCAGCCTTTTCTAGTATGTTTCATAAAAATTCACTGTTAGACCCAGGAGGCAATCTGTGGGTAAAGACCAAATTAGGGGCATTGCCTTCTCACAGAATACCCACTATTAAACTGAGTGGCACAGACAAATCGTGGAGGCCAATAAGTGAAATAAAGAGACTTCAAGTTTGTAAATCATGTCTTCAGAAGAGAAATCATTTCTGAAGATTAGGTTTGGAAAGCAGCCTATTTCTAAATCCCTTATGACTCGAGTTGTAAAGGGTTGTCAAAACAATTTGGTTCATCAGGCTGCAATATGCAAAATGGCCATGGCACTCTCCAACTGCAAATTAAACCAATAGAATTAAGCAATTAATTTTTAAGAGTCCTCCAAATGGCATATTTTTTTCTGAAAGCAAAGAAGTAATATCGCTGACTACATTTATGCTAAAGAGATGGGGTAAATTAAGAAGTGAAATGATTTGAGAACAAATACTAGCGTCGTTTTAGCTTATTTTTATTAATGATTTAGCAATTCCATGGGTTGGATATTGCTTCCCAATTAAATATATTCATCAATATGGAGCCATTTTTATTTCTCTAAATATTAAGTATTAATACCTTTATTTAGTGGGGAATGATTAGACATTTCTCTTTACATTTATGTGAACTTCATTATATATCAGTTAAAAATATTTTTGCATGAAGTTTTAATTTTTTTCTCTGGTTTCTAAACAGTAAAGGAATCTAATAAGTAAAGAAGTCATAATGATAAAATATTTATGGTCAATAAAAACAAAATCTCCTTGGTCTGTAGATTTGTTTTGTTTTGTTGTTATTTTTAGATCAATCCACATGCAGTGACTGCCTTTCCTCCCTCTCTAACAAATGTTATTAACAATATCAATCATTTTCTTTATTATTCACCCCTATAGATGTCTCTATAATAACTTCCACTATGGATAGAATTGATTGATGAAAAATCTATATGTTACCCCAGAATAACAACTTTAAAGTGAACTTGTCAAAATAAAGTCAAATGATTGATCTGAATAGATCAGTATCCTCAATTTTTTTTTCATTATTGTCCCTGCCAAAGGGACATTTTAGATATTTTTTCTTAATACCCCCAATGAGTTAATAACACAATGCACACTGTATCTGTTTATATATTTTGGCCTTTTTGGAGGGCCACAAAATATTGTACTAGCTAAGATTTTTCTGCCCCTAAAGAAACAATTTTTGCCCTCCTTGGGACATACAGTCCCCACTGATAATTCATAGGGTAGATAAGAAGAGTTCTTGTATATTTCCACTACAGCATTGTACAAGAAATTTAATAACTTAGTAGGTATCTGGTAGTGTAGCCAAAATGTTTACCTGGAAAGCAAAATTCTTTGAAGTTTTATTTAAA
This sequence comes from Rhinolophus sinicus, assembly GCF_057876585.1. Taxonomy (NCBI): domain Eukaryota; kingdom Metazoa; phylum Chordata; class Mammalia; order Chiroptera; family Rhinolophidae; genus Rhinolophus; species Rhinolophus sinicus. Next base: position 91,349,365 of record NC_142502.1, read on the forward strand.
AGTTCTTATACAGTTTTCATTCTGATTCACAATATATCCAAATTTGCTCTAATAAATCAAATTTGGTTTACAGTGCATTTCCACTGAATTTTTTTATTATATTAAACCCCCTCCAAGAATGTGTCATGTGTATCCTGTCGGGTGGTGTACCTCTCTCATGTTGTGACATATCCTCCTTTATCATTGAGATTCCAGTTCAAAAATAGTATTGAAAGGCTTGTGAATTCTATAACACTATGGATAACTAAAATGACTCATGCTGATACAGTGCAACTCAACAGAGGGCGAGCTCTTCCATCATCATTTCCTTTTAGCTCTCAGCCCTCTGCTTCCTGTCCCTTTTCCACCCAACCCCTCACCTTCCTCTTCAATGGAAAATAAATAAATACATTTCTGTCGTTTAAGCCACCCACTCAGTCTGTGATATTCTGTTATGGCAACCTGAGCTGACTAATTCACCCTTATATAATCTTTTGGGTCATTTATTCATATGACAAACATCTTTTCTTTTAACAAATGGACTTCTATCTTTACTTTGAATAGGGCAAACTCCCATTTATTTCATATAAGGAGGCAAAGATATGCCTTTAGCATTCTAGAATTATAAGAAAACCAGATTAAATAACATAAATTTTATTATGGCTGGTTCTTCAGTTTCTTGAAGTTTTATAAGAAAACCAAATTAAATTAAATAAGTTTTGTTATGGCTGGTTCTTCAATTTCTCTTCAATTTCATTAATGAATGGCTGGCTTCTAGTTTGCACATTCTACGTGCCTGTGTATAATCCATTAGTGACTTAATTAGCCTGCTTTCTCATCATCTGCATTTTGGCTGTAACTATAAAGAACACATCTGGTCATAGGTTGTCTTCCTAATAACTACTTAATGCCTGGATGGAGATTTTGTCTGTGTTAGATCTTGTAATTATGAGTTCAAGAGCCAAATCTTGTATGTATTGGGAAAGAGTAGGGTAGAATTTCCAGTGGAATTGGGTATGGAAAGACATGCTGCACTCTAGGTTGGCACCATTTCCCATGCTCCGCCTTTTACGTGAGGTCTTACGTCCAGGCGATGTCCATGGCTAATGATCTGGGCCTAGAAAATGGAACCGTGTTGAAATTTACATTCAATTTTCTTAAGTTTATCTTTAAGGATCATTGTTGAGGAGTTCCCAGTCTAGTTGCTTAAATCTGTAAATATGTAGGCAAATACTCAGGCAGGAGTTGAGTTTCTAGTAATTATTATGAAATTGTTTAATATATGATTGTCCTTGGGCTCAGATAGTTAGCAAATCCAGGTACCAATGGCTAAAACATACATGAGCTACATACAGTCCCCACTGATAATTCATAGGGTAGATAAGAAGAGTTCTCGTATATTTCCACTACAGCATTGTACAAGAAATTCTGTACATTGTACAAGAAATTCTGTTCACTAAATTCAGGAAGGAAAAAACACAAACTAAAATGGATCATGGTGACTTTCCTGCTCTTTGCGCTGATAACAGCCCCTACATGGTAAATTCCCAGAACTCTATCTGTGTTACTGATATTCATAAAGTGGAATGTGAAATCTCAATTCTTCATTGTGCAAACAACCCCTCAAGTAAGTCTGCATCTTGTTTACATTTTCTTTAACGAAATTAAATGAATTTAAAGTTAACATCTATACATTGTTGTCTTTCTCTCCCCTGTAGGCTTGCACGTGTATATACCAACGTCACTATTATTAAGTGGACAGAAATTTTAGAGATCAAATTTATTTACCATAGATTAATTTCCATAGGACCATGGCAGTTTCTATACCAACTGACTCCTGTGGAGAGGACGCCAGCCTATCAGTGCTCTGAATGACATGTCTATGATTTATATAGCTTATCTTGATGTTAAAATAGCTCTGAATGGAGCAGGATACAACTTTTAATAGCACCCTCTTCTCAAGACCCATTGTCTAGGAAATTTTCACTAGGATTTATGATTTGAAGTTCTTGACCCTTCCTAATTTTAAAGATGGCATGTACTCTCTTCCCAAAACTACCTAAAATTTTCTTTCTGTCCATTATTTACATGAGATTCTCAAAGAAGCGAGTTAGTCCAGTAAGATTGAGAACCATGGATTCAACTCCTAGTGGGTAGACTAAAATTCCCCTGAAGTGATGTTGAAAAAATGACATTCCTCAGATCCTACCATCCTTGGCTTTTCTCTGTGAATCTATCCTAATTTACCCCTCTCCTGCTCACATTTACCTCTCATTGTGCATCCGACTCTCACTGGCATGATTCTTCTCATGCTTTAACCATAAAAGATACACAACATACACACACAAATTAAATTTTGGAGGGATCGTTGACCCTCCAAACAGTACCAGTGGTTCTAGGAGGGCTGGCAAAAAGAGAAGTTAAAGTAAAGCCGAGCTGGAGTTTATGTAAGGATTTTCGGCAAAATACTTATGTGGAGTGTTTTCCCCCCTTCTAGACTCATTTGTGATTTTCTCATTGTCTTTGATTTTTAGCACTGTTAGCATGACGTGCCTAGGTGTGATTTTTCTTTTTTTCTTTTTTTGGAAATTAGCCAGTTTATGATTTGATAAGTTTATTGGAAGTGTAAATTGATATTGTTCACTGAATTCAGGAAGGTTTCAGGTGCATCCAGATGGGTATGTGCCCCAAGGAAAACATGATTGTAGCTGATCTGTCTCAACTCATCACACCCTCTAAGACCTTTCAATTCTTGTCTTTCATTTCCTGGGGGAAGGAGGGAGGTTCCTGTCTATAAAAGGTTTTGTCTGTTGAGCATCTTGAGAATGTAGGAATTTTCACTCACATTTTAAGGAAATATCACTGCAACCTGATGCAGTTTGGGAATGCAGCAAATATCCAGAAGGGTAAACCAGCCAATTTTTGATCCTCTAGGGTTTTCTTTTTATTTTCTTCTTTTTTTTTTAACTTCAGCCTCATGTGACAGCTCCTGGGTTCTCTGTTTTCTCTATACTGTACCCCAACAATGATCCTTTGCTCCCCCAAGTGCAGATTCCCAGCCTTTAGCCCACAACCAAAATTGGCAGCTGCATATCCTGGTTTCAACTGTGAAAGGTCTCCCCAGTCTGATATTTTGGTACCTCTAGTCCTTCCTTCTGCAACCCCTGATATTTTTTAAAAATATAGTCTGTAATTTATTTTGGTTTCATAGGTTTTTGTTTTGTTTTGTTTTTAATTTCAAAGAAAGAATTGGAATGCTATAATCTACTTTATTGTACTCTAAAACAGAAATCTTCAAAACCACACGTATTGTGGTTATTGATATCTAAAGGGGTCCCTAATTGTCTCTAATTATTCCACATTTCAGAATTCAGTAGCTTAAGTGAGTGAACATTCTCTAAACACTTAGAAGGCCAAATAAGACTTTGTAAATACATTTAATTGGACCAAATAATTTTCTTTATTTCATCAAACTGAGCTCAGCTAGCATTGAAGGAACTTAAAGGAGAGGGTGTTAAATAGAAGCATAAGTAAGGAGACATAAATTTCAGTAGGACAAATATTAGAGGAGAAAGGGGGAGTTCTAGTCCACCACAAAGCAGAAGAAAAGTCTGAGCACATACAAAAAATATAAAGAATGACAGAGATGGAAAAAATTACCACAGAGGGAGAAACTAGGTATGCTTTACCGGTTTCATAATTATTCTAAAGCCTGGTTCTTAGCAAAAGGAAACAAGGTCCCAAAAAAAATGAATTGTCTTAGAGTATCCCTTCTTCATTTTCAATAAAGGGTGTTAACATTTCAGAATTCACCAGTAATTGTTAAGGAATGTTCTGTGGACTTACAGAAATTATTTTTAAAGAGATGTTGCAGTAGCCAGCCTACATGATGGCCCTCAAGTCATTCTCCCCTCCTGATAGTCATACCTTTATATAATTCCTTCCCATATAGGGCTGACCTTAGCAAATAATATGATTTAGCAGAAATAAAAAAGTATGATTTTTAAGACTAGGTCATAAAAGATATTACAATGTCCCTTTGCTCTCTCTCGAATTGATTTCTCTGGATGAAGCCATTTTGTCATGTCATGAGGACACTCAAGCAGCACTTGAGTTAAAGGGTCCATGTGGCAAGGAACTGAGGCCTCCTGCCGAAAGCTAGTACCAACTTGCTAGCCATGAGCCAATGCGCCACCTTGAAAGCAGATCTTTTAGCTTCAGTCAAGCCTTCAGATGAGTGCATCCCAGGTTGACATCTTAAATGCCATGTTATGAGAGAGAGATCAAGCCAGAAACACCCAACTGTCAGTAGGTTTCTGACTAACAGAAACTGTGAGATAATAAATACTTACTGTTAAGCCACTATTTTGGAAAGTAATTTGTTACACAGCAAGAGATAAGGAATACAGATGCCATGGTATTGCATAAGAAATCAGGAGAGGAAAGTAAAAGGTGAAGCAAATAAAAGTAAATAAACAGGAATTCCTGGGGCCACATCTCTCCGTTGAACATTGTTTCCAACATCCCTCATTAGTGGACCTACTATTTGTGTTACAGACAACTGCATACTGTTTAAAAGAAGTCCCTTGACCAAATCCGTTAAATATCATACTCCTTTTACAACCCTTACAAGATTGTTTCCTGTCCTACTTTACACACTTTCCCCAGCTTTTGGAACTATACTCTATGCTTCCCATCTTCTTTCCATACTCAAAAACCTTATGTTATAGATTGAATGTTTGTATCCTCCCAAAATGCATGTGTTAAAACCCTAACCCCCAATGTGATGGTATTTGGAGGTGGAATCTTTGGGAGGTAATTAGGTTTAGATGAGGTCATAAGCCCCCATAATGCAATTTAGTATCATTATAAGAAGCAAAAGAGACACCAGAGCTCTCTCCACATTCATACAAAGAGATCAGGTAAGTGCACAGCAAGATGGCAGCCCATCTGCAAGCCTTGAAGAGGGCCCTCGGGAAGAAGTGAATCTACCAGCACCTTGATCTTGGAGTTCCCAGCCTCCAGAACTGTGATAAATAAGGGCCTGTTGTTTAAGCCATCTAGTCTATAGCAGCCCAAGCTGGCTAAGATGCCTTATCAATAAGAACCAACTCTATCCCCTGTAAAAGAATTAGGAGTTATAATAAAAGCTTTGGTGCCAATAAAATTAATATATACAGAGGGTGCCAAAAAAATGTATACACATTTTAAGAAAGGAAAACACTGTATTAAAATTGTAATACACAGTGTATACTGGTAACAAAAGATGAATACGAGTCATGTTTCACTTCTGCAATTACAAGAGGTGCTCAAAGTTGTTACCTTCAGCATCCAAACACTTCTGATTATGGTGAACAACATTGACCAAAGTGTCCAATTTTATACATTTTTTGGCACCCCCAACATACATTAGATTATGATGAAAATAAGGAACCCAAACAAGCAAATGCAGAGGATAATGAAAAATTGACATTCAGATGTGTAAGTTATCATGTTTGTAAAACATCAACTTTCGTGTTGGTTTCCCATACATCCATTTAGATTAGCATAAATTTTAGGGCATGCTTTTGAGCACTTGCCTTTCTCAACAACTCTATGTACCTTTTTATCAGAGGCTCTGGATAATTTTAATGTTCACTCTATGAAAGAGTCAGTTGTCTGTATGTGTTTACTAAGTGTGTCATTGGGCAAAAATCATTAAATTATTTTAACCCCTGAAGAAATTCATGAAATAAAATATAAAAAGCCAGAGTAATAGACAGTTACTTTAGTCCACAAACTGAAAGTTCACTTCTTTTTTATTTCCTCCTCTATTAGTCTATCATAGTACCGTGTTTCCCCAAAAATAAGACCGGGTCTTATATTAATTTTTGTTCCAAAAGACACATTAGGGATTATGTTCAGGGGATGTCATCCTGAAAAATCATTCTAGGGCTTATTTTCCGGTTAGGTCTTATTTTCAGGGAAACACAGTATGTCAAAAAGGTTACATACAGATGAAAAAGACTAAATAAGAGAACAAAGCATTAATTCAAGCTGCTGAAAGCATCTTAAGAAGGGTTGTAAAAGTTTCAAGGAGGACAGTTGCATAATTGTTTTAATTCTAAGTGAGGTTTGGAGACATAAGGAGGATCAAGGTGAGATCTAGAGAGCAGAACTGAGAACTCAAATGAAACTTAGTTTTTACTTTTTTTTAATTATTTTAATTTCCTTGGCTGAAAGCCTTATGATGTAAGTTTGTACTAATGACATGTCCTTGAATTACATAATATCTTTGCCACAACTCTGTTGAGCACCATTTTAGAAAAATAAAGACCTAATTGTAGAGGTTTATTTAGGGATGCTAGGAGAGAGAATATGCAAATGGGCATGCCCAATAATCTGTAAAGGAGAATTACCACTAGAGAAAATCTTCCATTTAGTTTTTAACTGAAATTTTTAAGAATATCAGTAAGCAAAGAGATAGCTGATAAAACTTTACTGATTCTAAGAAGAGTCTTCCACCTCTCCAAAAATATAACTACAAGATATAGTTCACATTAGAGCTTCTATTCTTTTGTTTTGACAGAGAACTTGAATCTCTATTAAAATGCAAACTCCCCCAGAGAAATAACAAAGAAAATTGATTAATAAGTATGAGTCTCACATGCTGAGTTTAATCCTTAATAATCTTGTTCTCCTTAATAACTAAACCATAGAAGGAATAATTATCAATTATAAGTCATTCTCAGGAAATGATATTATAGATACATTCCATTTATGAGGGAACTAAATGGTTGCTGGTTAAAAATTACAATTCCAATGAGTTTTTCATATTAACAGTGGATGACAAAGTCTTTAACCAAAAGACAAATCAGTAATTTTATATTTCGTTCACCAGCAAACTTTATGAGCAGAGACATTCCTGTAATCCCTGAAATAATAGATCATAGGTGCCCACCTAACCCTCTTACTGTGCAGGTAGCATGAACACACTGGACTTCTTTTAAAGGAAGGGAGCCAGAACCATCAAGAGAAGATAATTTAGCTGTCATTGATGCAGCCAACGAAAAGTAACAACAAAAAAGACAAGCAACAGAAGTCTCAACATTAAAGTGTTGAGAATCAGTTCAGTGCCTTAGTAGGTTGTTTTGTTTTTGTTTTTTTCTTTTTAGCTCTTTACCCATGTTGTATATCTAGATTTCTCAAGCCCTTTTCCCAGAACCGATACTCATTTAACAGTGTTCTCTCTGTTAGCTCCTTACCCAAAGGTTCTTGGATGATCTATTATTCCCAAATCTTTATCATCACTCAGGAGCTTTCTTCTGAGTCTAGATCCACATAACCAATCATCTACTCAGCATGTCCAGATGAGATGCCCTAAAGGGAATTCAAACTCAGCAAGTCCAAAGGTGAATTCATCAACTTTCCTCAAACTATTTTGTATGCAGGGTTGCCCAACTATTCTAGCTAATGGGAGAACTATCCATCTGGTTTGCAAGGTGGAATCATAGGAGTCAGTCTTGAAAGGGATTGTTTTTCTCCTCACAAAAACATCTCTCTTTGATTACTTTTGATTTTATATCTTAATTTTTTCCATACTGTCTTCTCCTTTCCATCTCCAAAACTTCCACCATTCTGGTCCAAGCTATTATCATCTCTTGTTGGGCTATTGTATTAGCCTGCTAACTACTCTCTCCTCTCCCTCTTAGGGTCCCAACTATCCATTTTCCATACAAAATGCAGAAATATATTTTTTAAATGAAGATCTAATCTTCCCCCCACCAAAAAAAAAAAAAAAAATCTTACAAAACTTTTCATTGTTATTAATATAATAGGCAAAATTTTAAAAGGCTAAAAAGCCTTGTTTTTTCTCACCCCTGTTTTCCTTCCAGGCCCCGTAGTGCCATGATTCCTTACATGTCAAGACTTTTAGACCTGTTTGGCCTGTATTGCATCAGTCTGCAATGTTTTTTCTGTACCACTTTGCCCAGATAATTCTGATTCATCCGTCTAATTTCAAATCAAAGAGCCATTCTTCAGGGAAGTCTGTTCTGACTCCCCAGATTAGATGAATTCTCTAATCCATTTCCCTGTTGTATTTTTTTTTTCAACCATAGCGTTTACTACCATTCTTCTCTTTTATGCATTTGTGGAATTATTTGCTTGCCCACCCTCTTCCTACAATGAGGCAGGGATCATATCTGCTTTGGTGACCTCACTCCTGGCACATAGCTGGTTGAATGAATGAGGGAATAAATAATAATAATAAAAAATGAAACAAAAAGTGATAGTGTATAGAGAAATCAAATCTTATGTACTTCACAACACAAAGACTTAGTTCTGCTAGTAGCCATCTCACTATGCTGATGTTGTAATATACGTAAAGTGTAGTTTAGTTGGGGTAAAATAATAGAAATTCAGGGGGAAGGAGTTAAAAGGAGAAAAATATGAACAAGATTGTTTTGAACATTCTTAAGAATTACGTCAGTTTCCCAATAATTCAAAGTGATTGCTAGATTCAATTTTGAAAATTGAATATTATTAACAAGAAGGTTCATCCTGAATTTAAGGTCAATTTAAGGGCTAATTTATTACTTTGAATTGGACATCCACTGACATAGCATTTGTATTTAAAGTTTTTGTGTATTAATCCACTAGACTATCATTTTCAATTCAGGGAGGACACTCATTTTCTCTTCTTCCTTTTAACATTTACTACAATTTACATAATATGATTTTTCTTCCGTTTAAAACTACATTGAAACAAGCACAAGTATGCCATTAATTCAGCTTATGAATCATTGCCATTCTAATACCTGACCTAACTCTTAAAATCACTGTTTTCAGTGATTGTTGTAAATAATATTTTTTTATCATTCTCTTCTTATTTTCTTGAAAGAAAGTTTTGGAGTATTAATAAAATAATTGAATTTGGCCATAATAAATGTGATTATAAATATTCAAAATCAATTGTTTACAATTGGTTTTTATAATCAAGTTTGTTCCTGAGCCCATTTTTAAAGGCAGAGCTCAGTGTTTATGTAAAGCCATTAAGAGGAAGTGCCTCCTCTAAGTAACCATTAGGTAGTATATAGATTTATGGCAAATGCTAGAGAGAAGGGATGATATTTGCATAATATTACTTCATATTCAAATAGAGTAAGCCACTGTATGTTAGTGTTTTCTAAATAAAGAAAAACTATCATTTCATTAGAAAGAAGACATTTAAAAACAGCATAGAGAATATAGTCAATGTTGCAACAACTATAGTTTGGACAATTAAGTTCACAAACATGTTGCAACGATGCTGCTAACCTTTTTGGTATCAGAGAAATTATTCATTATGAGTTTGTATCAGATGTACAAACAGTTAACCAAGTTTACTATTTGGAAGTGCTGAAAAGACTGCAAAATGTTAGATAACCTGAACCTTTCTCCAACAATTCATGGCTCTTGCATCACAACAATGCACCAGCTCACACGGCACTGTGTGTGAGGGAGTTTTTAGCCAGTAAACAAATAATTGTATTGAAACACCCTCCTTACTCACCTTATCTGGCCCCCATGACTTCTATCTTTACCCGAAGATAAAGGAAATATGGAAAGTAAGACATTGTGATGACATTCAGGACATCAAGGGTAATACAAAGAGAGCTCTGATGGCCGTTCCAGAAAAAGGGTTCCAAAATTGATTTGAAGGGTGGACTAGGAACTGGCATCAGTGCATAGCTTCCCAAGGGGAGTACTTCGGAGGTGACGGCAACGAGGGCTGTGGGGAGCAAGGAGGGCAGCGCAGGGTTAAGAAAAGACAGTAGCCAAGAATAGAGTGCAAGCGGGGGCCAAGGGACTCCAGCCTCAAGGACAGAGCCCTGAATGGGGCCTACACATTAGCTTTTATTAGTTAGGTGGGGAAGTAAAGGAGATAAAGCTTGTCAATCTCAAGATCTGTGAATCCTACACATCATAATGGGAAACTGATTCAAGCCAGTCACCCTTGCCTTCAGGCAGCAGAGCCGTAAGTCTCAGGATGTATGTACTTCCCCAAGGGACAAAACCTTTATGCATATGAATAGGTGGAGAGCACACCATTGAATCTCTTCCCTTGCAGGTTGTGAGAAGGAATGCAGCCACAGAGGCAGAGGCTCTCCTTAGCCTGGAGAAGGTGGGGGGCTGTGCCCACCTCTACGAACCCCAAGGGTTCTCCTATTGGTCCCCACTTGACTGCGCCTGGCTTGAGTTGTCCCCTCCGTGGGGAATCTTACTCGTCATTGGCTGACCAGCCATCTTTTTGGGGCCATACAGGGAGACATGAGGTGCAAACACAATGAAGCAAGGTCCCTGAAAGGATCTGTCTCACAGACTCTCCTTTCTTTGGGGGCAGGTACAAGGAGACAGACAGGTAGGCTGCTGCGTGGCAACAGGTGACCATAGTGATATTCAGCAGTGACATATCTAGCACTTTTTCTAGGGTGAGTTTGCGAATTTAATTGTCCGAACTCATCTGTATAGTGCCAGGTGGGTACTACTAATCGAGGGGAATCACTGCATAAATATGTGAACCACTATGCTGTACACCTGAAACTAATATAAAATAATATTGAATGTCAACTGTAACTAAAAAAAAAGAAATAGTTTTTTAGAAAAGAGATCTTGGAGAACAGAGTCAGATAACAGATGTGTTTTTATTCTTTTCCATCATTTCTACCTTGGACAATCAAAGAGAAGAATATATTTTAAAGGAAAATTTTTTTCTCTAGTAATATGACTATATCTGCTGTGTATTGTATTGTTTGATTTTGGTTTTGCAAGCATCTGTAAAATATTACTGAGTTGAGTGCATGTCTAAAATGGATTTTTTCCATGAAGTTATTATTTAAAGTTATATGTGGTATAAGATTTAGATGATATCAAACTGTGAAACTTGAGGGTTGTTGAAGACCTATGAAATTTGGCTGTATTCTGGTATTATAATTCCATAAGATTCCCTGTTTCTATTTTTCCCCATCTAATTTGAATGGACTTCTGCCCTTTCCCACAAGTGTTTCTGTATAATAGACACTGACAGATATTGAAAAATTAGGAAAAAAATATTTTGGAATAAAAAAACCATTTGGATGTTTGTTGTTAGGGTCCTCTTGGTGAAAGGAGGTTCCAAATCTATGCTGCACTAAACAAGAAAACATTTTCCCTCTTTCTAAAAATGTAATTGTGTCCCCCAAAATTTGTACATTGAAACCCTAACCCCCAGGGTAACTCTATTTGGAGATGTCTATAAGGAGGTAAGTAAGGTTAAAAGAGGTCATAAAAGTGGGGCCTTGATCTGATAAGATTAGTGTACATATAAGAAAAGACAGCAGAGAGCTTGCTTGTTCTCTCTCTGTGAGGATACAGCAAGAAGGTGACCATTTGCAACCTAGAAAGACTACCCTTATCAGACACCAACTGAGTTCACCTTGACCAGGACTTTTAGCTTCCAGAATTGTGAGAAAATAAATTTCTGGTTTTTTGAAGCCACACAGTCTATGGTATTTTGCTATGGCAACCCAAGAAGACAGAAAACACCCCATCCCAGAACCTTCTAAATTCCATTCTACTCTTAAAATCTCAAGTCTATACATGTGGCTTATTATTCCATGTTAAGTTAATGACTGTTTCAGTGAAACAATAAAAAGAAAAATGAAAAGTTATCTTAAAATAAAAGCACGGGTGAATTAATTAAAAAGAGAAGAGAAAGGACTCAAATAATAAAATTCAGATATGAAAGAGGAGATATTAGAACTAATGCCACAGAAATCAAAAAGGATCATATGACACTACTATGAATTACTATACACAACTAAATTGGATACCATAAAAAAAAAAGGATAAATTTTTAGAAACATATAACCTGCCAAAATTGAATCATGAAGCCATAAAAAATCTGAACTGACTGGTAACTAGTAGGAGATCGAATCAGTATTCAAAAACTTGCCAACAAAGAAAAGCCCAGGATCAGATTACTTCACTGGAGAATTCTACCAAACATTTAAAAAATAATTAATACCACACCTTCTCAAACTCTTCAGAAAAAATGAAGAGAAGGGAACAATTCCAAATTTATTCTATGAGGCCACAATTACCTTGACACTAAAATCAGTCAAAGATACTATGAGAAAAGAAAACTACAAACCAATATCTCTGATGAATATTGATGCAAAAATCGTCAACGAAATACTAACAAATCAAATCCAACAACACATTAAAAAGATTATATAGCATGACTAAGTGGTATTTATTACTGAAATGTAAGAATGATTCGACATACAAAAATCAATATAATATACTACATTAAAAAAACCAAAATAATGATTATTTTAATCATCAATCAACTGATCAATTGACCATTTAAATTAATGCAAAAAAGGCATTTGACAAAATTCAACACTAATTCATAATAAAAACACTCAACGAGCTAGGAATATTGATATATTTACTTCTTTTTTTTAAATTAAAGTTTATTGGATTGACAATTGTTAGTAAAGTTACATAGATTTCAAGTGTACAATTCTGTATTACATCATCTATAAATCATGGTGTGTTCACCACCCAGAGTCAGTTCTCCTTCCATTAGAAGTGAGTTTATATGATTCAGCTTAAAATTTGTGTGTGAACTGGCTTTCTGCAAAGGAGTCAATGAAACAGGAATACTAATTTTTCTGAGCAGGCATCATAGAGATTTATCTCATTCTTTACCAATGGATGCAATCACAAAAAATAAAACACTGACTCTCAAGTTTTAGACTTTTTAGTTCAAAATGTCCAATAAAAATACATGCTAGCAACTTTTAGATGTGTAAAGCTAGAATTTAGGTCAGGGCTAGAGATCACCCATATATAGAGTGAGAAGAAAGCTATGGAGTGAGAGGTATAAATACAGAAGAGCAGAGGGCTAAGAAACCAGACTTGGGAGACATTCGAAACTTGTGGCTCTAATAAAAGAAGAGCTAAAGCTAGAGAAAGAAAGTTTATAAGGTCATAAAGTATTCTCAGTCACAGACTTTCAGCCATAGCTAAAATATCATGAATGTATTCCAAGCACCACCAAAGAAGAAATATTTTTTCCATTAAAACAAATGGTTTTGGTCTCATTGCTATATCATAAAATAGTAGTCAATTCTCTTAGGACATCTTTTCTCTGTATTTATAAAGCATCCTTGATGTTCTACAAAAATACCTTAGGAAAAAAACCCTAAATCCAATTCTAAAGCACAGCTTGATGCAAGTGTTGGAGAATTTTTTTTTTTTTTAAGCAATTAAAAAAACTGATTGCTAAAAATTACACAAGATCTGAAAAACAGAAAAAGGGAAATGGATTTGAAAAGTTGAAGAGACATTCATGCTTTAAAGAAATTGAACAAAGAAGCAATTTCCATCTAATTGTCGTATGGTCAATTTGCCCATGATGACAATTTGCACGTTTAACTAAAAAGAAAAATAGCAAGCAGCATCTGAATGCAAATGAAATTTTGGCTGTTTCTTTTAATGGCAGGTAAAACAGTTATACAAAACTAAATACTGAACACAGAGAAAAGAACTCTGAGTGTTCAATGTAATGTTTAGCCAATAATTATGGTAGTTGCCCATAAATATAGTTGCCCATTTGTACACATATACAAATACTTTGTCAAAAGCAATGCAAAATGTCATATGTCTGAAAGAGAATGAAAATTTAAGGTTGTAGTCATAAGCTATCTGGCCATTTTGACCAAAGTTTAATTTTAGCCACAATGTTCCTATTCTCAACTACTCAGTGAAGCTATAACCAACTGGATATGGCCATTATGAATGCATTTGTATTAAGTTGTAATACCAAAAGCACAAACAAAAAAAATGGAACGGACTAGGGATAAGAAACTCACCCAAAATAACTGAAGATGATTTGGAGTAGATAATTGCTAAATTTAGAGACAAGTTAGACACTTTAGTTCCTCTGTCCTCTGGAGATCTCTGAGCAGGTTGCTCTCTATAGTTAGAATGCTACAAGTACTCTGCCAAGTGGGAACTCCGGGAGGGAAGATACGTACTTCTATTGAGATAGAGAGATGGAGGTATAACATGGCTGAAATGAGCAGATGTAAGTGGGATAGAAAGATACATGTTTGGTTTCTGCTCCTTTACAGAAGTTCACATTCCTCCAGCCTTACTCTGTCACCTCAGCATTAGTGGATCAGGAAGCAGCAGCCCTTCCCCTGGTGGACAGAGGTTGGGGTCTACCCAACTCTGGTGGCAGCGGTAGAATGTGGTGGGCCAGTTACACCATCTCCCACTTCAGTAATCATGATTGTGGTAGTACCACCCACATCTCTGGCATGATCGGGGGTCCCAGACTCATGGTTGCAGCCATCCAGCATGTCATGTCCTGTGGCCTCAGCCACCTCGGCCTTCTACCTGGATTGATTGCCCTCAACATCATTTATACCTGATTTCCATAAAATTTTGCAAAATGTAATTCTGCAGGGAATCAGTCATGGAGAAATGAATCCTTACCAGAAGGAATCACAGAAAGTAAAGGCAGATTTGATTCTGCAAATAAGAAATAAATGTTATTTAGGCAAAAATCCTATGTTTGGGAGCTGCTTCCATAATAAGAAAAGAGGAATTGAGTAACATGCTGAGGATGACACAGCTTGTAAATGATGAACAGGATTTAAAGCCAGGTGGCCTGAACTCTGGGCCTGATTCTTTAACCATGAAATTGGACAGCAAGTCCCTGTTAGGGACTTTTCATGGCACTCTGGGTTCACCTCTGCCATGCATGTATCATACATTGTTTTACTTATTAATCTTTTCTGCTAAAGAGTTTTATCTTTTCATCAGATCAAATAATAAGTAACTCTTCTTTTTTTTTAACTGTTACCTGTTTTAACCCATTTTTTAACTCAGCCTGGGAAGTTCTAAGACAGTTTGTTCTATTCCCAGCCATGTTCATTTTAGAAATAAGTAGCTTCTATGTTCATGGTGCAATTCTTAGCTATACAGCAGCCTTAATATCCATACCTGTAGCATCATCCTCCAGTTGGAAGAAAACGTGTCCTTTACCCATTGCCTAAGGTATGACTGTATTATAGAAATCAAGATCACCTGTATTGTCACAGTCCATATGCTTCTGTATATTTTTAAATCACATGGTCTTTTTAAAGTCAATATGTATATAGCAATTTTGAGATGTAATGATTCACTTAGACTCTCTGGGCTGATTATAATACATGAAGATCGACAAGAGTCTTTCTTTTATATATTTACAGCACATGAGATACTCTCTATGAAACATGTGGCACATTTGAGGACCTCAGTAAATATTAGTTTTTCCCAACTCAAAAATTCTATGACATCTTGAAATATTTCATTATCCTCATAGACCAAAGATTAGAGGGATAAAATAAACTTTAGTAAATGCAAGTTATCTAGTTAATCGATGTTTTGGGGCCCCTGGATCCAATTTCAACCTGTATGTTGGGCGGTGGCAGCGACCTTCTCAAACAACAAGCACCAAGCAATTTTCAGACTCCCTGCTGGCGTCTGAGAATTCAGCTCATTTCTGACGTTATCTACCTAGAGACAGCATCACATTCCACAGGTTGAAGGCTCAGTCCTACAAGACTGCCCCACTTCCCCAGCTGTGGTTCTGACCAACCAGCTTCAAACTGAAGGTTCCAATGATTCCCTCCAATTCAGGATGCCATTCAAGGTCAAAGTTGCTACTTGTACTTCTGACCGACTGGCTATAAATGACAGGTTCTCAGAGCCTCCTCCTCGGGGTTGATTAATATTCTAGAATGGCTAACAGAACTCAGCAAAATATTTTACTTACTATATCACATGGAGCAGCCTAATGGGAAAGATGCACAGGGCAAGGTATGGGGATGTGACACGCAGCTTCTATGCTCTTTGATATCAGGCTCCTATTTCAGTACCTCCACGTTTGCACCAACCCAGAAGGGCTCTGAACCCTGTCCCTTCGAGTTTTTATAGAAGCTTTATTACCTAGGCACGATTGACTAAATCATTGGTCATTGGCAATGGATTGGACCTGCAGCGCTTCTCGCCTCCCAGGAGGTGAAAGAATTAGGACTCAAGGTTAGAACCCTCTAATCACGATTGGTGCCTCTGGTGACCAGCTTCCTCCTTGGGTAATGACAAGAAAAAGAACAAGCTAACTGCTCTGTCTCTTTCTCTCACCCTTTGACCAGCTGCTATTTTATTTAGAACATCTTATATTTCCTGTTCTTTTTCTTGTCATTACCCAAGGAGGAAGCTGGTCACCAGAGGCACCAATCGTGATTAGAGGGTTCGAACCTTGAGTCCTAATTCTCTCACCTCCGGGGGGGGCGAGAAGCGCTGCAGGTCCAATCCATTGCCAATGACCAATGATTTAGTCAATCGTGCCTAGGTAATAAAGCTTCTGAGGGCCAGGAAACCAAAAACTGCTCACATTCCTGAATGTCTGTTGGAGTTTTGATTCAACTTCCAGGCAACTATTAGTGAGCGCTAGATGCCACCGCATCCTGCTTCAGCATGAACTTTCAGGGCTGTTGCCTATTATTTTTTTGTCATTTGCAATAGATTTTTTTTTTTCCCTGTGATAGGGGAGGGTGAAGCAGGCAGTAAAAATGAGGACGATTTCTAGGTACTCAAATGTTGAATGAGGAATAATGTTTCGCAGACAGAGTGTTGGAAAACGACAGTGATTGTCATGTGCTTCTTCTCTCTCCATGAAAATAGTAAAAGCAAGAGGTGTTACAGATCTGGCTTAAGTCACTTTCTCTACATTGTATTGGCTGCATGACTTTGCACAAGTTACTTAACCCCCTCCAGGATTTAGTTTCTTCATAAAATGGTAGTAGCGGAGGAGGAGGAGGAGGAGGAGGAGGAGGGTCGTGTTTCCCCAAAATTAAGACCTAGCTGGACCATCAGCTCTAACGCATCTTTTGGAGCAAAAATTAATATAAGACCTGGTCGTATTTTAATATAAGACCATATAATATAACACAATATAATTAATATAATATAATATAGCATAATGTAATGTAATATAATATAATACAATACCGGATCTTACATTAATTTTTGCTCCAAAAGATGCAGTAGAGCTGATGGTCTGGCTAGGTCTTATTTTCAGGGAAACACGGTAGTAGTCATCGTCATAGCACAGTCATAGTTGTAGCCACAGTAGGAATACATACATACGAATACATTAAAGGACTGCAGCTATAATTAGAAATACTGTAGGTAAACTGCCCCCAATATACAAAGACTCTAATAAATAGTAGTTATTGTGTTATACTGAAAGCAGAGGTTCTAGCTCTGTTTCTGCTATGAAGTAGGTGCCTGATTTTGAGAGCCACATCACCCCTCGACGCCTCAGGTTTTTCATACAACAGATGAAATCTGTGATCGATCACATAGAGTCTTTCTGCTTATAAAAGCTCAAAGGGTGAGAATTGTGGTGAAACAGCTGCTATGTCACTCAATATTTAAGAGGCATTTACATATTCTTCAAGGACTCAGAAATATGAATTCTCATCCTGAATTACCTTTCCCTTAGAGTTCCTAATTCTACCCCCAACTATGGTAATATGTGTCCATGAATGCACACTGTTTTCACGTGCATAAACCAGTGTGTGCTTGTAAGTGCATTGTGAATATTGGACAGATCACTAAGCAACAATAATTAGGACATTCACTATTTAAGTGAGTTCCTTGAGAATTTTATTCTGAAAATATAGACACAGACATAGACATAGATATAGATATATAGATATAGATATCAATTATGACTATTGATATACGGAAATTTTGAGTAAGTCTCAACTTTCACCCAGTGAAGTAAGATGTGAAATTGACACACATTTACAAGGGTCCAGTGTATTAGTGACTCTTCTATTTGCAATTTAATGAAAGAAGGTAAATAAAAGAATAATTAGATTTGTAAATGGTAAACAGGGTCAAACAATTCACCTTCTCTGCTTCAAGTATTAGCTGACATTTGATGTTTAATAAATAAATGTTCAGGAAATTTTTATCACAATTTTTTCACTTGTTTCGGGTCCTACGATTTAAGTTAATGGATGAAAGCTTAGGGCAGGCTGCAGTGTCCGACCCTGCTTCTGTGAAATCCAGTCACTTTTTTGGAGAAATTTTATCTACATTCAATAGCTATCTAATTAAAACCATTATTACAATATGAAGTTCGCTGTTTAGTGGTTAATTCAGAAATCGTTTCAAGATTGAGTTGTTGATAATAGCCATCACAAGTAAGTACAAAAATGTAATCAGCAATAATGTCAAAAAAACAATTACATATTGCAATATTGGGTTCTAATTTGTACCTAGACTTGTCATGATATGCTGTTGAACATCTATTTAGCTTGTGTTTAGATTATGTTCCTGTTATTGACATACGCATATGTAATTCTGTCAATATTACCCAGAGTTGATTATGTGTCTCCTCTACCTGAGGATGACTCTTTGTCTTATTATTCTTTGTTACCCCCACAGCATCTGTTACTGGCTTAAAGACTCAGTCAACATATCACTATATTTGAAACAGCTTACCCAACACCCAGAAATAGTGTAAACATTCAGAAAAAAAAAAAATCCCAAAATTTCCCTAGGAAGATCAACGGCGATGGTATGGGGTTTTTCTTTTAAGTCCTGAATTCTTAAGAGAATTGCTTAAATGTTCCATGCTTCAGTAATAAGCACAATGAAACTGCCTCCCCAAAATAAAAACACCATTTTACTTTTTAAAACCCTTCAGAATTTCTACATATTGCCTCAGAAAACATCTAGTGATATTTGCTAAGACAAACTATCTTTCAATTTAACTTAAAAAGCATTTATGTATAGGGAAACATCATGTATACATTGACATAATGGGCCCAAGGGGCACCAAACAAAAAAGGTTGGCATCTAATAGGAATTGAGATAAATATCCATATTTGATTCCCATCAAAAAAAGAAAATGAGCTATATACACGCAAGATAGAGGAGATAGGTTCATATGAAAATATCAGAGTGAGAACCATGAGCTCCAACTATGCAGACATCACTACTATTATTGCATTAGTGGGGCACTAAACTCTTATCATCTTAGAATTATTGCCTTGTTTACTGTGCCTTGGGGACCATTTGTCCTGCCATATCTATCCACTTTTACTTCTATTTTATAGATTAGGATGAGTATTTTAAGTATATAAGAGTCAGTTTTAGACGTTTCCCCCCTCCTAAAATTTCACCTGAGCCAGAGGAGCATGAACTGGGAAAAGTAAGTACCAGAGAGTGTCAAAGAAATGTTTGAATTCATATCTATACTTGTACGCACACACACATATTCAGGTTTTGTCATTTGCCGGCTTTGTGCCTGGGCAAGTTATATAACTTTTCTGAGCCTCAGTTTTCTCCTCTGTAAAATGTAGGTGATAATACTTAGCCCACAGTATTTTTGTGAGTATATAATGATGTACTTCAAGTTTTCATTAGATATTTTACAATGCTTAACAACTTTCACTCTCCACAGAGGGCAGCTGCTGAGATTATAAGATGATTTACTCTCAATTCCACTTCATTCAGTGATTTAATATTTTATTGAATGCCATTCTTTTTTAAAGCAAAGATATACATTGTCCTTCTCAATGGAGGGAATACCTCAAGGTTAACGTCTTTTGAAATCTGAGTCTCACTGTGAGTGCTACTGTGAAACAATAAATAATCAGTGCTCAGAAAAGATTGATCAAACTAATGAAAGATAGGGACCCTAGATATAAATAGAATGGCTGAATAATCAGATTGGAAAAAGGAAAATGCAGGATGGAGCTGGATGTAAAGCCTGTCTTCAAACACTTGAAAGGATGTCATAAGAAGAGGGAGTATATTGCTGTAAAGAAGAGAAATAAAATAATAAAAAAAGAGTGAGAGTTACCAAGGGACTTCTTTGAATTTACTATAAATAGGAATTATTTACTATAAATAAGAATTTAGAGCTGACAAAACTGAGGGATTAAATGACAACTTGTCAGATATACTGCAGAGATGTCTCCACATTGAGCTGGAGGTGACAGTATTTATTTCTTATATATGGATATACAGATACGAAAATAATTCCTTTCCAGTTATAAGACTGTCTGTCTATTATTCTGTGATGGATGAAATGGAGATTCTTGAGACTTGTAAAAAGAGTAACTGAAGGCAATCATGGAATCTCTTTGGATAACTTTAAATACATACTTGATAGTGATATGGCTGTTACCTCAAGTGCCCTAACCAATAAAATAGCAGGACCCTAGCCCTCTATCTGTGTCTACCGGTTATATGTAAGAGTAACCAATAGCAAGCTCACTTAAATTCAATCGAATCTATCAGCAGCAGATACCACCAGGTGTCTGTCCTGTTCTTACTCTCCTGATTTGGCTCCCCTGTATTCACATTCACAGAGCAGTCTCACAAAGCAGTCACTGCCCATCATGGAAATACCATGTCCAGCCACGACTGTTACCTCTGTAGGTTGCTGATGCTGGGTTCCGTGGCTCTGGCTTCCATGCAGAAATAAGACCAGCTTCCACATGTCTAGACCATTGTTTGTCCCTTGGGTCCTGAAACAGCTGTGCCCATGCCCAGAATCTCTCAAAGTCCCAATTGATTGACCTCAGCCTCTGCCTCTGTCACTGTCCTACTTTACCAGTTCAAAACCAAGCCAAAGGGCCTATGTGGATAGGCTCTATATCCCCTCCATCCTTCTTCTCTATCTTTTTCTTCTTTCTTTTCAGTCCCCTACTCCTGCGCAACCCACCCAAGACCATTCCTGTTTCTAGTTCTCAGCCACTAAACAAAAGCATCAACACATAAAACCAAAGAAGTTTGATTGGGTATAGGTTTACGGTGGGAATTGAAGGAGGCAGTACGTCAGTGGTAATATTTAGAAGGGGGGAACTTCTTGTTTATTTTACCAACAGCCAGCCCAAACACTCTGTTCCATATTTTGTTTAAGGGGATGGCAGATTGCAAACTTTTTTAAGATAACTTCAAATACACTAACTTTATAAATCCACACAGTTTTCTTTCATGCACTATAGAAATAGGCCATTAATTAGCATGTCTAAAGGAACCTTTTTAGTAATTGCTTTCCTTAAACACAATTAGTATAGTTGGCTTATGTAACTGTAAGAAAAAGGAGGACAGAGTAATGATCCAACTTTGTTTCCGTTGTATATTAGAGAGGAATAAAGAAGTCTTTTAACAGCTATATCTATCTTTTAATCTGACTTTATAATGTGAAACAGCAAATTGCATTGACCCTTTCTTAAAGCCTTTATCTGCTTGGTCTGGAGGTGTGGGGGTATTCTGGTCTTAAATAGAGACTGATTTAAATGTCTGCTTAGAGGGCAGAACTGGAGATAATATAGTTAATATTTCTGTAACAAAGGAATATTATACCCCAGAAGTAAGATTATGTGTATTCTAATGCCGGCTCTGTGTCTAATTAATACTGAAATTTGGAAAACTTATTTTACCTTTCTGAGCTTCAGTTCAATATTCTATAAAACTGTTGCAAAAACGGCGTGGACAGAGAGACACAAGCGGCACCCAGAGGGCAAGGAGAACTCAGCATTATTACACTAGTGGGCCCAGTGGGATATTTCCCAAAGAACTGAGCACTGACTGGGGTCAGGGGCTTTACTTTTATATGCTTAGGCCTCCAGGTTGAAGAGGGGAGGTCTGGCCGGGGTGCCAGGGAGATCCGTCCCTAGCAGCTGTGATCCCTCAACTTTGTTTTGACAGGGAGGCCTCTAACTATGGCGCCGCAGGAGACAGCTCTGATAAGGAGGGAGGGAGACAGGAGACATCTCCGATAAGGTATGGGAGGAGGAGGGGGCAGAGCTCTTAGGGGCAGCTTGCCGGGGACATCTCCAATCAGTGGGAGATTGAGCTCTTAGGGGGGCCTGCAGGAAAAACCGTCCCAACAAAACCAGGATATTGGATGTCTAATGTTCCCACCAATTCTAAATAAAATGTCTATTGGTCTACGCCACAAAGGGCATTTGGGGGCCTATGCACAGAAACATTTTTATTTCTGTTCCTTTTATAGAGAAAAAAGGATATTTCTTTTTATCTTTCACTTTCCTACTCCTATGATGTTAATTAATTAGTAAAAACGTTTATGTTAACCAAATGTTTTGTGTCAAGAGTATTGCTTTGACAACTACATGATAAAATGAATTCTAAAATAAATTTTAAAAAGGAAAGCACATTTGGTCCATTTCTCCACCAGAAAGGATGTTGATATAATATTAAGAGAGAATATAACTACCATGCCTTTCAGTGCTTTGACAAAAGTCTCAGACATGTGACCTCTGGCCAGGCATCTGTGATTTCATATGGTTGGAGTGATCATTGAACCACTGTTCTGTAAGTTTGCTGTGGCTGAACCAAAGAAGAAGGCATACACAGTTTTCAACGAAAATTATGATTCCATGAATTATTTTGAGGAGATGAGGAATGCTGGTATCTTTCAGAGTATAAAATGATATTTGGATGTAAAGAGGTCCTTTGAGGTGACTTCCCGTGGAAGTTTGTCACTGACTTGTGTTCCTGAGCTATGAAACATGAATACCTGGGCTAAGGAATAGTTTCTCTTGGTAAATAAACAATTAACAAATTTAAAAAAAAAAAAAAAAAAAAAAAGTAGAGCACCTTCTTTTTACCTGGTTTGTCAGAGTAGGTTTTCAGTGAAACAAGATTCCTAAGGACATTTGGCAGAGAGGAATTCAGTTTTAAGAAACATAGATTCTATGGGGAGCCTGGTGTGGGGCTGGGATTGCTTGCTACTCAGGGGTACCTCCGCAGCAGAGATAGCCTTCCCAATTTTTAACCGCCCCACTCAGGTGTGGGACCAGTCCTTTCTGTGTCTCCATCCCTCATACCTGTCTTGAGGTGGCTTCTTCTGTAAGTCCTTTGCCGTAGGACTTCTGTTCAGCTAGACTTCAGGCAATTCTCAGTGATGGTTACTGTGTAGTTTAGTTGTAATTTTGGTGTGGTCATGGGAGGACGTGAGCACAGCATTTACTTACTGTGCCATTTTGAGTAGGAATCCCTGTAATAGTGTTTAAAATAATGTTATTTATAAAGCAAATATTGTCCCACTAAAATTGATTATTTGTTGTCTATACAGGCCTAATTCTTACTCTTTGCTCCTCTGGATTTCTTCATCTCTACCTAACAAACAAACAAACAAACAAACAAAAAACTAAAAATTATCTGAAAATTCTTTGTATGGAATAACAAAAGCAGAGCCTGAACTGTGAAATCTGGCTTCTGGATTTACTAACTTTGGGATCATGAGCATGTTATTTAGTGGCTCTAAAGTCAGTTAATTTTTGTGAATTCTATTTTCCTTATTTGTAAATGATAAAAATAATTGACAGGTTTACTGTCAATCTTACATGAGTTATTTCAAGTGAAAATTATACATTATTTTTTATAATTGTTATTTTTATTTTATTTTTAATTGTAGTTGACATATAATATTATACTACTTTCAGATGCACAACATAGTGATTAGACATTTGTATACCTTAAGAAGTGATCACCCCAGTATGTAGTACCCGTCTGACATCATACATAGTTATTACAATATTATTGACTATATTCCCTATGCTGTACTTTACATCCCTGTGACTATTTTTATAACTGGCAGTTTGTACTTTTTAATCCCTTTCACCTCTTGCATCCATCCCCCAACCCTCCTCCCATTTGGTGACTATCAATTTGTTCTCTGTATCTATGAGTTTGTTCCTGTTATGTTTGTTCATTTATTTTCTTTTTTAGATTTCACATATAGGTGAAATCATATTTTGTCTTTCTCTGTCTGACTTATTTCACTTAGCATAATATCCTCTAGGTCCATCCATGTTGTTTCAAATGGTATATATTATAATATGTGACGATATGTTTGTTTTTGTTTTATATCACTAAAAAAGGCTTTTGGGGGGAGGAGAAGGGAGATACTAAAAGTCCGAGACAGAAATTTTAATTCACGCCTCAAAAAAATCAGGACCAACTCTTCCCCTAAAAAATTCTAAACCAAATATAAAAATTATCTTCATGAAAGGTATACAGTAATAAGGAATTACCAGGTCAAAGTTTAAGAGAAATGGAATCAGACAGAAGTAAATGAGTAGGGAAGTTGGTTTTGCCCTGAGGGCATTTGAAAATATAGTCATATTTGAATTTTTGTTTTGACGGCCAACCATAGCAAGGGTACAGAAATCAAAACAGGATTCACAATGGTAGGAATTCCAGTAGAACAACTTCTCAAAATAATCAGAAACACAAAAGGGGTACATCCTCAGAGTAAAAGTGAATCTGAAGTGATTGAGTCTTCATGCTGGTGTGTCGTATATTGTTCACACTGCAGGTGTAGTCCTACATACCTCAGGTTTTGAATTTGGTTTAGGGTGGTTTTGAATAGGTGAAGGCCCCAGGCACTTGGGAGTAGTTAACACAAATCTCTGGAGGGAGATAACGTTTATGCTGGGCCTCAGGTACCATGGGCCACACAGATTTCAAGAGAAGTACAGAAGGAAACAAGAGAAGTAGAGGAAGCAACAGACTAAGGACATTGACTGCAAAATCTTCAAGTATTGAAATCATTAGACAAAGACAACTAAACAATAGTGTTTACTGACAAAAATTTTCTTTGACGAAACTTTAGTCAGGCTCCTCTGAGCCTTATTTTTGACTAGGTTTCAACCGTATCCTTGATTCTGTCTTTGGGCTGATACCCAGTTTGAGCAAGAATCCTGCTAAGTAGTTTAGTGAAATTCCCCTACTCCTGATATCTGATGAAGTTCCTCCTCTCCCACCCATAACGTAAAAGTCCTTGAACTGCCTTTAGCAAGAATCTTGTTAGGTCAGTTTAGCAAGAACCTCCCTTCCCTGGAGGTCTCTTCTTAGTGATTTTCTATTCCATGGACCTCTCACCTCTGCCTGTTGACTATAAATCTCTAGCTGTGTTTGCTGTATTCAGTGTTAACTTTCTCATTCTCCCCTATTACAATACCCCTGTTGCAATAGTCTTGAATAAAGTCTTTCTTATATTTTATCAATTATCAGAATTTTTGCTTCACATTACTGTATTTAAAGAATTAACAAAAAAGTTTAAAATATCTGCAGTAAATAGAAAACTGTGAAAATCATTATAGTAAATTGGAAAAAAGGACTAAAGAGACTCTTGAGAAGTGACGGATACAATAACAAAAATCAAAGTCACCACAGTCCTTTGATTTGCATCCACTGTTTACCTGAGTGTGTGTCAGGATCAGCAAAACGAATAAAAAATTAATATAAAAATGAATTTCAGCATGATTACATTACTTGAACCAAATTAACTGCAAGAGCTATTATTGCTTCTTTTCAAATCCTTATTAATCATTAACAGCAGTAATAAGAGAAAGAAATGGAGCAGCAGCTACAGTATATGTCACTTTTCCACTTAGAAATGGCTTGCTCCAAGGGTCTTCAATAAAAAAGCATCTCTCAAAGTATGTTTTAACTCACAATGTCTGTAAGCTTTCTCTTTGTGATTGTTTGCTTTATTTTCTTTTAATCAAGTAAAGGTTACTTTACTAAAGAAAGCTTTCAGTTACTCACCAGTACACTTGAAGAAAGATCAGAGGGCATAAAAAGTCAGTGAAAGCAAAGCAACATCTATTGATAAAACAGTATGAGTCAGAAAAATATGCACTTCAATTATTTGCCTTTTTATGTGGGTAACAAGGTAATGTGCTCATAAAAACATATTTTCATTTCCACATCCATTATAATATTTACAAAAATTTAGTTAAGGTTGCATAATAACAAACACCATTTATAAGGTGCTTCTAAGTGACTTGTACTATAATTGGGCATTTTCTAAATACCTGACTTTATTTAATCACAATAAGGTAGATATCATTAACTCTGTTAGAAGATAAAGAAACTTAGGCCCAAGACCACACTTCTAGTCAGTAAAAAAGCTGGAGTTACAATTCTGGTCTATTTGACTTCAAAGTATATCTTCATAATTATTATGTTCTGATTTTATTTTTTAATTTGGCCTTTTTGTTTTTAAAGAATCTATAGGTGCCACACATGGAAAAGGACTTTAAAAATATGCTACAGGAATAGTTACCAGTTGTATTTATTAAGCAGTGGGCTACTTCTATACATTACCTTAGTTTTTAAGAAATAATAATTTATAGTTATTTAATAGTTGGTCATTTGGGTTTAATTTTTCTGTCAAATTGCATTCATTGGTTTAGATAAGTTGATGGCTGAATTGAGATTTTAAATAGAGATGACTGTTTCACGAATATTTCATATTAGAAAGATCATAAGAACTGCCAACACTGATCTATTGGTACTCATTTTTTAAAATGTGAAAAGTTAAACTTGCACTTATGAATTTGGAAATCTGGGGAGAGACTGTGATTGCCATTCTTGTCTTTGTGCTTCATCACCTGCCATCATTACTGATAACATAGAAGAATTTCCCATTTCAGATCAAGGCCCAGAACAGAGGGGTGTCTAAAAAGGCACGTTTGGAAAAGGTCCTGAAAAATTGAAAGGATAATGATCACTTCTCTCCTTCGCCTTCTATTTACGAAGTGAAATAAAATGAGAAAATTCAACAAACTTGAAAAATTGTGACAACTTGGGAAAAACAATTCTATGAACACTCCTCATCTGAAAAAAAAAAAATGTTCACAAAATTAATTTAGAAGTCAGGGATTTTGATCTCTGAGCACACTTCTCCGTATGAAAGAAATTTTTAATTTATATTGAGCTCCCTAGGGCACCTTAAACCAATGTGTAACCCAGTGCTGCTGAATTTAGAAGCCTGAATTTCCCAGTACCATGTTGAGGGTACAGATGAGGTTGCCTGTTTTGGGTTTAAACAACCCCCAGGCATGGTTAGGATCATAAATTCTCCTAGTTCCTGACAAGTGAGGAACCAGTACTGGGAAGGACCAAGCAGGCGAGCAGAAGAATGATTTGAAAAGCTCTGGTCACATTGTTTGAAGGGTTGTCAAATGGTTCCACTACTGAGACAAATCCATTACAAAGTTCAAAATTATCCAACTTCCATGTCTATGGAAGCATACTCTAAGTCTGGTGAATAGCCACAACTGAATAAGATACTAAATGCCACAAAGGAGATAGGCAAGAAGTCAGAGGTTATTCTGAAGGACAGTTACCTCAAACATGGTAGGAAGCTCTTTTCTGAGAGGCGCTAGCCCTCTGAATTGGCCCAGCCTCTTCTTGTGCATAAGAACCTCACTGAGTCAGCCTTCTCTGCCTTCTTGAAATGAGTTCCGGAGGGCAGACTGAGCTAATAGGACAGGGCTTGACATCATCCTGTTGAGAGAAGAAAGGAATCTGTGAGGTGGATGAAGGGTCTTGCTACAGCTGTCCCTGCACCTGTCATGACTCACTCTTCACTCTATAATCATGGGGCCCTAACAGAAGGAATGTAGGCTCTTTGTTTTCTAACCTCCCTTTCTCTTCAGCAACATCACACGTGATCTTATAGAATTAGAATGCTTCCAGAGATGAGAAAGCCCTTGTTTCACAATGCGTACCTTTCATTCATTCATTCTCTCTCCCTCAACAAACATTTAATGATCACCTCGATGGTTAAAGATGCTATAAGATATAAAGAAAAACTAGATTCCATTATTTAAGAAGTTTACATAATCATATCAATAATAAGACGTATATCTAAATAATTAAATTTCAGTTAGAGGTGATAAATATCTGTTATGGGCTGAACTGTGTCCCCCCACAATTCATATGTTGAAATCCTGAAATCCCCAGTACCTCATAATGTGAATGTATTTGGAGGAAGCATCTTTACAGAAACAAAATGAGGTCATTAGTGTGGGCGCTAATCCAGTATGACTGCTGTCCTTATAAGAAGAGGCGATTAGGACACAGACAACAACAGAGGAGAGACCATGGGTGGACACTCAAGAAGAAGCCCATCTACATGCCAAGGAGAGGCCCTCAGAAGAAACCAACCCTGCTGACATCTTGATCTTGCACTTGTAGCCTCCAGAAGTATGAGGAAATAAGTTTATGTTGTTTAAACTAGAGAGTTTGTGGTACTTTGTTATGGCAGCCCCTGCAAACTACCACAGTATCTCTGCACAAATAAGATACTGACAGAATTAAAAGATAAAAAAATTACTTCACACACACACACACACACACACACACACACACACACACGAATTAAGGTCTAGTGAGTCTTCAGAATCTCTGTCTCTTATTTTAAAACATTAGTTCACCTCCTTAAACTTCTCTGATTCAGAAAGATTATCAACTGTGTTCTTGATCGCATTTATAAATTGTTTTATTACACTACGATATAATCGGTATGTGAAAACTGAATACTATTTGAAGAGTCAAGGTATTCACCTTATAACTGTCTCATGGACTGAGTTTCAATTCCCTCTGACACCCTTTCTTTACAACTCCTTGTTAAAGAAAACAAAAGACTAGTTGACTATGTGTGCTGTTTCTGTCAGGTTAACAAATGTGTTCATCTTCTCTAAATAGTTCCCTCTCTTGTTCAGCTTATGTTCTTATCTGCTCTTAGAAATTTTTTTGTGTGTGTGTATGTCTTGAGCTTCTTTTCCTACACCTCCAGACAGTCTGGGCTTTGGGTTATCCTGACCATCTTGCTGCAGACCTGCCTCTTCCATTTAAGGCATTCCATTCACATTCTCAGTTTCATGATCCTGGTGATCTTTCGATGTCAATTCTCCCTCTTTTTTCTCACATGTTTTTTTCAAAATGGTGATTTCAGAGAGCACGGTATGTAGTCAAATTGTTCTCTTCTTTTTCTCTTTCATGGAATTATCAAAGCTTTCTCAGAATATTATTCTAGAAGATCCCATCATTCTTTGGCATAAAATTTTATTGAAATTTGTTTACATAATTAGAAAATGAATGTGGGCTCACTGTAAAATTGTTTTCCAATAATACTTACATTTATAGACCAGAAAGACAAATTTCCCCTGCACCCATTACCAATTCCAAGTCCATACTCGGAGATAGTTGCCATTCATATTTTGATGTTTCAATCAATATGATTTTCTAGGCATTTGTTGGAGGAGGTCATCAAGAGGACATGACTTCCAATTGACCCACCAGCTAGAGCCCCTAGAGAGGCTCCTCACTCTATCCTGTACCATCCTCAGAAAGTACATCCCATCCACCATTTCCACACTAGGATCTGTTTCAGGGGCACAGCCTTTAGAGGAATGTGTTATTGAGACCCTCTGGACTTAACACATGACAACCCTATTAAGGCCTTGATATAAACTTTTAAGATTCTAGGGGGTGAGTCCAGATATATATACTTGACTTGAGGCCACCCAAGACAAGCCTCGTATGTAAGTTCCCTTGCTTACTAATACTGCCACCAATGAATCTAAAGTGGTCTGCTTCTTTCTTTGGTCTCTCCTTGCCCTCTGCATTTGGGGCTAGTTTCAAATTTCACCTGGGAAACTCCCAAGTTTTTGAATCAACAGCATTTCAATGTAGCAGAAGATAGCTGCATGTCTAAACACTAGAAGTTTTAGAAAAACTTTATAGTCTGTTCTTTGATCCTCACTTTATAAACCAAACTGCCATAAAAATGAAAAGAATTGCAGTGCATGATGCCATTGTGCGGTATCATCCATGACGTTTGGTGACGGTGCTGTAAAAGGCCAGAGCGTTGCCCGGGGATCCTTGTTCTTTGTGATACAGCCAGAGGGTGTGGAATCTAAGGAAGGGGTTGCATTGATGTCGCGGTATTATTGCTGGAATAGCATAAGTTTTCTAAGATTTATAGTCATTTATATATTCGGATAGTAGAAGCTCATTTTAAACCACGGAACTGTCCAAGGGTGTATTATATATTCAAATCTTGTTTTGATTATAGTGCACTATGGATTTGAAATATCTAAATGTTGGGGATAGCATTAAATTAAAACATGGCAAATCTTGATCATATATACATATATATATATGTGTGTGTCTGTGTATATATATTTATACCGTGTTTCCCCCAAAATAAGACTGGGTCTTATATTAAGGTTAGTTCCAAAAGACACATTAGGGCTTATGTTCAGGGGATGTCATGCTGAAAAATCATGCTAGGGCTTATTTCTCCAGTTAGGTCTTATTTTCAGGGAAACACGGTATATATATATATATATATATATATATATATATATATATATATATATATATATATTTCTTTTCTTTTTTTTTTAATCTAACATAGCCATTGTCCTCATGTCAGTACATCTAGTTCTCCCTCACACTATTTAAGAGCTGCAGGGTATTACACAGCTTGTGTATCAGTTGTGCCCCCAACAGGAAACTTGTGGGCAGGGTTAAGGGAAATAGCAAAGGATGTGAAGCACCCACGTTTTAGTAACAGAAGAAAGCTACCACCCCAAGGCCTGAGGAAACAGAGAATGTTCTTTGTTACTGGAACCAGTGAGAGCTGTGGCGATGGGGGAGGGGATTGTCCAGACTTACACACTGTGAGGTCTGGCCATAGGGAGAGGGATGCAGTCACTGGCAACCACACTGCCAGAGAACTAGCAGAGGAGAAACACCAGAAATCCCCTCTCACCCTCCAGTCCTTTTGGTGCCTCCATGGGCTGATAACCAAAAGCCAGAGACTAAGGGAACCCCAGGTCAACTTCCCAGGACTCCAAGCAGGGCAGAGAATGGATATGGAAGAGCAATCACAGAATAAAGAGCATCACATGTATATAAGGGTCATCCTAAATATACTAACTGAGGACCTGGTATGGGCCAGGCATCATTACAGACCCAGGAGATACGACAGTGAACGAAACAGACAAACTCACTGCTTTCAAAGAGCTTACACTCGGAGGGTAAGGAGGAAACTATAAAACTAACACATCCAGTTACATACTAGCATATCTAGTGTTTATCAGGGACCAGACATTATTCTAAGCACTTTCCATATATTATCTCAGTAAATAAATTAGTAGCATAAACATTTGAACATTTCTTTAATTATGAGACATTATAGGATGTCTGCCCTTCCTTCCTTCCTTCCTTCCTTCCTTCCTTCCTTCCTTCCTTCCTTCCTTCCTTCCTTCCTTCTTTCTTTCTTTTTCTTTCTTTCTCTCTTTCCTTTTCTATGACCAACAATGCCAAAATAAGCTGTTTTGAACATCCTTTGTGCACACATATAAGTGATTCTGTGGAAAATATACCTAGACATGAAACTGCAAAGTCAAAGGGAAGGCATTTTTTAAATGTAATAGAGGCAGTCAAATAATTCTCCAGAGAGCTGTACCAGTACACACACTAACCGATGAGAGTCCCACCTTCCACAAACTCTCCACCCTGTGTCATTGCACTTTAGAGTATTTTGGAAACTATTTTGCATATAGTATGGATGACTGCTTAGGTGGATGTCGGAGGAATGATTCAAGCACAGAATAAAGATTGAACCAGATGACCCTTGAGATGCTTTATAAACCTGAGGTTCTCTGATGTTATGCTATTATGTTTAACTATAAACATGTTTTATATATTAATACAATGAGTCAAGATTAAGAAGAAACCATCATGGTGCCATAAACCAAGCAGCAGCATGTGTTACCTCAGGAGCTTAGGATCTGGGCCTTTGGGGCAATTTTAGGAAATTTCCCAAACGAACCCCTAACTGTAAGTCATCATTGGAGTCAGAGCTGAGAACTCCTATGTCTTTTCAACCCTAAAAAAAAATATTGAATTGAACACAGATTACAGACCCAAAATAGCATTTAAATATAACATCAGTGACCAGCAAAACCCCAATATAGAGAAATTAGTTTTGTTGTGGGTATTATTACTGTCTATACATTGGTATGGATTACCTATAAAATGTATTTTTCTAAAGAGTGAACTCTTTGGTACCCATTATTTCTATGATTATTAAAACATATTTAATATATATCAGTAAAACTGTGCTATAGGATTTAGAAGTAGAAAGAATATCAAGGGTAACAGGTGGATGTTTTAGCATAAAGGAGAATGAAGCTTAGAGAGGTCAAAGAATTCACATCAGCCCCACAGAGAGGGAGTGACAGAAGTGTCTCAGAGACTCTGTGTCCTAAACCTTACATCATAATTATTTTTCCCTTGCCTTGAATCCATAAGTGTATTGTTTGTATTATAGTGAGGAAAACATGGCTGAGAGTCAGTGGTTTGATTTGGGTTCTGGGATAACTGGTACCAACTATGCTTGCAATTTGTTTTCTACATTTCCATTCCAGTGGTTTTCCTTTTTAGTTAACCTACTTCTCCCATATATCTCATATTGCTGTGATCCTATGAAATTGAAATTGGTGCCTCGGACTCAGGGCATGGAGGGGGAAAAAAAAAAAAAAAAGAAGCAAATAGAATTGAGTTATTTCCATGACATGGAAAGTGCAAATAGTCATGATGCCAAGTTCCAGAAGCATCGAAATTCCAGGTGGGTCTGCTTCTATGGGAGTTCCCTCACCACATGCCTGGACACACTAGTGACTCCTGATGCTGTCCCTTAAGGACTGAAAGGGCGCAGACTGATGACCACTATTCAGAGATTCTGGACTTTGAAAAGCCATCTCCCAGTACACATTAGAAATCTGGATCCGGTCTGCATCAGCTGTGCCAACCTCATTACTGCAGGGAAGGAAGCAGCTACTCAATGAAAAGAAGATAAATAAGCTTCTTTGTCATATCAACTCCACACCAAAATAGCTGAAATGCTATTTAATATGAAGCAAATTGCTGTTGAGAGACAGAGCTTGTTTTCATTTTAAGGAATCTATATCTATGTACTTAAGGCTTCACTAAGAACATAAGATACAATAGGCTCTTCACTGGGCATCTTCAATGATTTCACTTTAATGGTATAATACTTATTTTACTTTCGATCTTTAGTTATATCTTTGAATTGATGGCAATTCTCATTTCCATTATTTGAACCTTTGTTTCCCTGTAGCCACTCAAATAGGATAAGGACAGTTACAGAGTTTCTTCAAACCCAGAACGAAGTTGTATTGAAAAGATTACTCTCTTTATGCAAGCACCAAGGGGCAAGAGATAGTATCAAAACGATAAATGTAATTTGGCCAAAGGAAATGTTAAATTCATAATCATGAAATTCCAGTTACGTATCCATTTAGCCTGCACTTATTTCACTTTTTTTTCTTTGAGGCTAAAGCAACTCTTATGTTTGCTATTTTTTACCTTACATCAAAGTTTCAGTTCTTCTTGCTGCAATATTTTTATGGTGGGAAACGTGACTGTCATGATACTTGAAGATGTCCTCAGTGATTGTTTGCTCCTGGGCTTTTCCTGATGTCTGAGAATATCAATTTGGGTGATTGGGGCTGGCAGCCTTAAAAAGGTATATGGGCCATGCTTACCGAGACTGTAAGACCTGACTGAAAGATAACATATAGAAACTCTCTACTAACCAAGGACTTACATGATTAACATAACCTCTTCTCTGCTTGTTACTTACTGTCTTGTCCTTTCGAAATCTGTGTTAAGAGATACCTACACCTTCTTCCTGCTTCCGGACTATGCCAGATTCATCCTATTTCACATATATCTAGAAAGATGAATTGCTACTATTTGCAGAGGGACTAAACTTCTGTGTTTATGATCTCGTTGCTTTCTCCTTCTCCCAGCAAACCTAGACTGCACCAGGTACTTCTGTTCACACTTATGATAGCTTCCTATGAAGGGATTATCTTCCTGGCTAGCTTATAAACCCTTAGAGGGAATGGGCTCTGTCTTACTCATCTTATATACTCTAAGGTGCTGGTCACAGAGTATGTTCTCAGTGAAAACTTGTTGAATTCAATAATTCAAGGACCCAAGGTGGACTCTATAGGAACAGGTTGAATGAGATCTTAGAATATTTCTTACTTTATTATTGGTCTTTGCATTAGTGATTTGTTAATTGCAAAGGAATGGGCATAATATTTGGAGTTGGCAGATGTGAGTTTAAATTCCAAAATTACCATTTACCTATGGTATGATTTAAACTTCTTAAGTCTCGGTGTCCTTGTCTTTCAAATGGGTAATGATGTCCCTCTTATAAAGTTTTTATAACAAAGAAGTTGACATAAAACTGCTGATCATTATATTTGCCACATATTATGTGAATTTCTCTATCCTAACAAGAAAATGATTGTATTTATGAAAGGTTTTGGATTTAGGTCTTACAATTGTCAAACACAAACACAGCTGCAAAACTACAGAGCTAACAGAACCTTAGAAATTATAAAACCTAGTAGTTTTCAAACTCACATAGCTGTGGGATGCTCTGTTCAAGCAAAATCCTACCAGGTGATCCAAAACTAAACGTTAATTAGGTATAATGTTCTGATTGAAGCAAAGGTACAGATTGGTGAGTCCCATCTCTTCATCTCCCCTTTCTTTCATTCAGCGAGCATCAACTGAGGAAATCTGGAATTCCTAGGACTCCTCAAATGCATTTTTAAAATCTAGTGGGTGGTCTGGCCCCCTTATTTTATAGATGAGTAAGGTAAGTGTCAGAAATGTTATATTATACCTTCAAGCTCACACTGCTCATTAATATAAGAACTGTGGCAAGAACCAGGTTTCCTGACTTCCAACGTGGCACTTTTTCCACTCACTGTAGAGCTACACGTGTACTCAGAATGAAAAGGACAATTGGTCCCATGCTGGTTTTTCAGTACCAACACATCCAGATAACTACAACAGCAATATCTAATTTTTATTGACGACACACTGTGTTATGTATTTTAGAATTACTGTTTCATCTAAAGATTGCAACAATGCTACAATTTGAATATTGTTACAGCCCCATGTGACAATGAAAAAATTGAGTATTAGAGAGGTTGAATAACTTGGTTAAAGTTGCCCAGAAAGAAACTCATGGTCTGTGCTAACCTAAAATCTTACCAACACCAAAATCCATTTTGAAACAACAAAACTGTACTTAGGACACTAAGGAAATAGATACAATATTGAATACATCAGTAATCTTTAAAATTTTCAAGGCCAAACAAAGGTATTAACTGACTCCAGTCAGAGAAAAACATTCATTCAGATACAAGGTTTCCATTTGAAAAAGATCTGCTAATTATTTTGCTTTTCTTTAATAAGCCATTTTCTTGATTAAAAGTCATTAATAACCATTACTTTTTAAAACTGTGCTTGCATTTGCAAGCATATTTAAATTTTACAAGTCTTTATTTCCCAAGAGGAAGTTACATTTAGTCAATATTTTTTTCTAAGAAAGCCTTTGATCTATGGTAATATGCTAATATTAAGACTTTAAATTAAATAACCAAGACGTATAATCATGACTTAACTAGTTGGTATAAATTAATCTAGATTTACATTACAAAAAATCATTTTAACAAGAAATAAAATTGCAGACATTTTCGGTTGTACTCCTGTATCAATTTTTCTTTATATAGCTCCATATTTATCCACTGTAAAGACCAAATATTTAATCAATGTATTATTTTTGCACTGATTATTTTATTGCATCATTTATTTTTACTTGTCTAGTGCAATGTATGTTTATGCTCATTTTACATTGATTATATACTTACTTTCATACTTAGAAATTCTAGCAGTCCCCTTATGTATAAATTCTCCAATGCAGCATACAAGGCCCATCACAATAGTGCCCCAAACTGTCCTCAGATTCATCTTTCAACATCCTCCTACATTTGCCTTTTCCTCCAAGAACAATGCATTTTACACCATACTCCTTTCTCTGCTGAACTGTTCATTCAAGAACAATTGAAATGTTACCTCTTCCATTGTCAGATAATTAGCGGCTTCCTTCTCTGTACTTCTACTGTATTCTGTTCACAGCATTATTATAACATTTTAATTGGCATCTCTATCTATCATCTATTTATCTATCAATCATCTTTTATTCTTTCTACATATCTATATACCGATAGGAAGAGAGAGAGAGAATACAGCCTTTTAGGGAAAAAGCATATCCTATAGCTTTGCATGGTACCAACCAAAATATTCTAAATATTTCTAAATAATTTTGTCTTTTAAAGTGAAAGTGTGAAGTGTGGCATAGATGTTTTAATTCCCATTTTGCAGGTGAGCTTAAGTTCCAAAATCAGAGGTTATCAAAACCATAGCTGGCATGAGAGAGCAGGCGTCCAAGCAACAGTTCCAGGGTCCTGCTCCACCAATGAATTGCAAAAATACTCTATTTTTTATAGATATAATAGCTATAGCTCTTTCAAAAAAAATCACTGTGGAGTAAAGATCCTCTGTTCCACAGGAAGAAGAGATATCCTGTGTCAGGCATGTATTCTTAGGTGCTATCCAAGATTTGCCAAGGTTATGATATACTCTGGATGCAAATAGATAATGTCATTCATATTATCTCTTTTCTTAAGTTACTTTATTGAGGTGTAATTGGCACATTAGAAATTGCACATGTATAAAGTGCACAATTTGTTAAGTTTTAACACATATATACCCCTATAAAATTATGCATCGAAATAGTGAACATATCCAATGTTTCCTTGTGGCCCTTTATAATTTACCCTACCCTGTCGCATCCTAAGTAAACACTGATCTGTTTTCTGTCCTTATAGATTTGTTTGTGTTTTCTAGAGTTTTATATATGGAATCCTACACTATGTGTCCTTTTGGGGGTGGGGGAGGGGATGGGGATCTGACTTCTTTTACTCAATATAATTATTTTGAGACTCATCTATGAGCTATGCATATCAGTAATAACCCTAAAGTCACTACTTGCTCTCACCTGCTATGATTTCAAGGATGAGATACCACATTTCTCTGTTATCTTAAAATATTGTCATCATCTCGTCACATGTATCATATTACTCTAGCGCTTCCTTATTTTCTTAGGCCATCAATCACAATTTTTTCATTGTGTCTTTTGAAATATATGTTTATCGATTCAGTCATGTCTCTTGGAAAAGAAGGCTTTGAAAAGCTAGTCCCAAGAGTGTAGAGAAGAAAAGTCATTTTATAATTTGGTCAAATCCATATGTTTTCTATTGTTCTGTCAATGCTTTCCTGAGGTGACTGTACTACACAGCATACAGTGGGGCCTTCGCAGACTTCCTTGTCTTCTAATTGATCTCAGTATTTCCCTATTTTCCCTTTCTTCGCTTTGTCCATCAACCTAGCAGTAAATTCCTCCAAAATGCTCTAAATAAGTTCCCTCAAGTGAAATCTTCTTTTGTCACTAGTTATGAGTCATACCTTTATTTTCTAGCACTATTTTTCCACAAATTAGTCCATAATACTATCTTTCATCCCTGGGAGTTTCTTCTATTTGTATTTGTCTTACAGGGACAAAATGGTAAATGTATTTCTACTTATCTGGGATGCCCTTTGCCAATCAACCTCATTTTGCCAACCAATTGTTCTAGACTTGTGTTGCACTCTTCCCCCAATCTTCTCAAGTTCACCCATTTTGAATTTATATCCGTTTTTATGTGCTCCCTTAGCACTTCATTTTGCATCACTATTATTCATTTAGTCCCACCGATTTTATGGTAGGATTAAGTACACATAAAATATCTTCTTGCTACCTGCGAGCTCTCATATGGAAGCTCTGAATCTCTGAAAATGCTTTGAACCCATTGGATAAATATCATTATCTCAGGAGCTTCTGAGCCATTCTCCCTCCTCTGAATGAATGCAAAAGCTTCCATGATGATCTTCCCACTACCTCTCCTTATGGACCAGTAGGTCTCTTCATGGTCAGTTTCTTTTTTTTTCTCCTTCCAAACTCCTTCTTCCTTTAAAGTGACAGATGATTCATATATGGAAGTGGGTGACAAAGGAGTAACAGGCGATTGGATCTCTGTAGGATTAAAGATGGGAGGAGAGGTTTTCAGATTTGATAAAAAGAGATGCATTTCTTCCAATTACTCCCATCCCATATCTTCAAATTAAATGACTAGAAATAACACTGTTTCTTCTGTTCATTGGTGCACTACTTTAAATTATCTCTCATTACTGATAAAATAATTTTATTAAGCAATCTCTGTCTATTCTCCCACCCCTTAGGTCTGCCTACAAAAAGATGGAATAAATTTCTTCCCAAGGCTAGTAAATGAAATTTAAACTTTAAATTCTATAATAATTGAAAATGCACTCTATGGCCTGGAGTTATTCACCAAAATATCTTGAATTCACATTTTTAAAAAGAGAACTTCTTGGGAAAGTCACTTCATCTTTTGGGATTTCCATTTTTTCATGTGAAAAAAATAAAGTGGGTGATCTCTAAATTCCCTTTTATCTTGAAGTCTCTGTGAGTCTGTGACTCTATAATGTGTGCCTTGCAGGAAATCTGCAAGAATTAATGTTTGTGAAATCATTTAAGACTCAAGGATGAAAGGTTTTATGCTAGGGCCCCAAACTATTTTTACTAAATGAAGCATGCCGGGGAAGTCTGCTGTGCTTGGGGATAGCTGCTGTCAGTGTCCCCAACACTTCCTTTGCCTGACACAGCCTCAGAGAGGGAAAAAGGGAACAAGCATTCCACGAATGGAGCCAGAAACCATGGTGAGTAGAGAGCACAAATATTCCTGAAATTCAAACCAGGAAGTGATAATATGTACATACAAACAGTAATGCTTACAGAAAAAAAGAGTGGCCTTATTAAGGCCCAATCACATTCCAGGGAAGAGGATTGGTGATCTCTCTCTGCACAGCACAGGATACGCACAGCATATCCCCAGTGACTTCCCCTTCATGTTGAATCTTTCTTTGCTTGACTCCTTCTGTTACATCAAAATGAACCTATTTGATGACCCCAGTTCAGACATCTAAGTAACTGAAGTGATTAAGTTGGATTTCGAGACAACTTAAAATTATCAATTCAATTTTTCTCATATTTCCCATATCAATAAACTAAGCCTCAGAACAGTCAATGAACTATCAAAAAATCACAATTAATGCATAGTTATACCAGGGCTGAATAGCACACCTGTGACTCATAACCAGTGCTTCTTTTACCACAGCCTATGATCGTATAAATGAATTCTAGTCCCAGCACCAACAGAGGGAGGTATAATAGATGCCCTCGCTGAATGTTGACAAAAGTTTTCATGCTTTAACACAAAAGATCAAATGAAGTGGATAATCTGGCATTTGGCAAGGCGAGTGGAAGAGATATTATACACCAACACTGGAAGATCTGGGACAAATTCCACCATTCCATCTAGAGATAATAAAGGAACCGTGGTCAATAGACTTAGCCCTCCCACGGATTACTATTTTAATTCCTCTCTAGCTTTCATTTTCTATATATATATGGAATGGCAAAGTTAGAATTAAAACCATCAAATTCAGAGAGTCATTTCTTTTTCATGGTAGAGGAACATCAGCAATTTTAGGACAGGAGACAGATGTAGGGCATATATTGAAGCCAGTTGTCCAGCGAGATCTTATCTAGGTTTTTATCTAGCGTGAGTACTGATAACTGGGGTCTTATAAAGTATAATGTCTGCTCTAGCAGGCTGGAGTGTGGTCCAAGATTCCGTGGTCAGGTGGTGCTGACGCTGCCTGGTGGAGCACCTCATGTTAAGTAGCAGTGCTCTACAACAACCCTCCTCAAATTTTAGCATGCCTCCAGGATCTCGTGGGGGGCCTGATTCAACACAGATCTCAGGGCCATGCCCCAGAATCTCTGCAGAGGTACTAATTCAGTAGGGCTGAGGTGGGGGCTGAAAATGTGCACGTTTAACAAGCTCCATGGTAATGCGTGGCTTGAGGTCCATATTTTGAGTCATGCTGTTCTTCACTCTTGTGAAGATACATGTCTTGTATCATTTCATTTTTATTATTGCCAACTCCACATGTTGAATAGTGAAAATAATAATAATGCTTTGGTTTTAGGTGAAGGACAAAGAAAAAATTAGGTAAAAGCTACAAAAATTATGTAAGATCCAAGTGAGTAACTAAAATATAAAGATTTTGTTCATATTTTCCTCACCTCAGTTATACCAAATTACATTAATTTTGCCCAGATTTGCCTTGCCGTTGAACCCAATCAACCCAGAAGGAGATAATAAGCTTTTCTAATACAGGTACTGTCAGAAATTGCTTATTGAAGAATTTTCCGGGAAATTTTAATAGAAAACGTGGTTGGCTAAACATTTGTTTATATAATAAGTGTACAACTAAAAACTTTTGTGTGAATTAAAGCTGTGAAAAATTAACTATATTTAAATACTATGGAAGCATGCTCTTTTAAAGGATAACTTAGCATACTATTGTGATTTTACTTCTGTCAAGAATGAAGGAATCAAAATTAAGACTGAAGTAGGACTGTTGATAAATATTACACGTGACTCCTTTTAGTGATATGAACATTTATAGATTCCACAGAGCTACCAATGCTCATTCTACATTGCGGTTTATTGTCTGCATTCCCGAGTGGCCAGCTTCCTGCAAGGAGAAGTGACAAGGAGTAGGGATTCTGCAGCCCTTGGCAGGCTGATGTTCTCATGGAGTGGTTATATTTTCCCCTTCTGAGAATTTTTTACAGCCTAGTATAGAAAAATCATAGGCTTTCGAATCAGTCAGCTCTTAGTTCAGATCCTAGCACAGATAATTATTAGCAGGATGGCCTTTATGACCCTGCTGGAAAATGGCACTAAAAATACCTGCTTAGCTGTGTTGCTGTGAGGACTGGCAACAATGTAAGATAAGTAGGCTGTAAAGTGCCCAGCAGATAGCAGCTATTTTCTATGAAGGAGCGATGTTTTCATAAGCTGCCCTGGGAATGACTTCCCCTCTAGTCAAATAGCCAATGATCAGGTGATTATAAGAAATGTGTACATTTTTGAATGTAT
Source organism: Rhinolophus sinicus (assembly GCF_057876585.1). Taxonomy (NCBI): domain Eukaryota; kingdom Metazoa; phylum Chordata; class Mammalia; order Chiroptera; family Rhinolophidae; genus Rhinolophus; species Rhinolophus sinicus. The sequence continues at coordinate 91,390,290 of NC_142502.1, forward strand.
ATTTACTTAATATGGTTCATAATTAAGTTTTGAATTTCTAATTTACATTAAACGACCTATTTTAATTTTAAACAGATAATAATTTGTATAACAACAGTATAGGTTCTGAATATTTATTAACTAAATCAAAGAGTAATGTATTAAGAAGCGTGAAAACGGACTAAAATTTGTAAAATAGATCTATGAAACTATAAAAAAATAGTGATGAAACATTAAAAGGTACATCAAATTGACTGCAATCAAAAGAAACTTCTGTATCAAAAAAGGCACATGGATAATAAAGAAAGACAACAAATAGAAATGAGAAGAGGGGCAAAGTTATCATGTGGTAGTGCAGGAGGTGGACAGTTAACAAGCTTTAACAAGCTGGGAGGCATAAAATAGAACACATGTGAGACAGAAAATGAAATTTATGACATATTTCTGTTGCAACTGATAAATGCTTTGAATGCTGTTACAATGAAAAGGCTTTTCTCAACCTGCTGAATCAGATATCTACTCTATTTAAAGGGCTGATTAAGGAAATTCAAATTTAAGAACAAAATATTATAAAATCTTACACAAGTGTACATATACTTCAACAATGGGAGTTTTGATGAGTGCCAAAATTAAACTAGTAATCTGTAGGTTCATTTTCAATATATTCAGCATTGAACTCCAGTCATATCTTGTGTTAATATGATTATTAGTTGTTTTTACAATGACCATGTGATTAAGTACATTTAAATGTGTTAATATTTTATTACCAATCATTAGTATCTGTTAAAATAATAAGTTCTGTGTGGTATAGCTGGTTGTGATTCTTCTCCGTCCTGTGGAGACAGACTGATAGACTTTATATACCTATTCCACCATTTAATTTGTGACCACAACTTCTTAGAGTCTCAGAAACCATTATTATGGAAAATAATAAATAAATAATAATTAGAGCATCCTTAAAACCATGTTTGTCCTGGATTAGGTATATAGTAAATTGTTCTATCAGTATCATTTAATTACTGTTAGTCTTTTGGGAATTTCTACTTCATCTGGCCTTGCTACTATTGATCTCAGATCAGTATAACTCTGTCTTCAATATGGGCACGTTTGCATCAGTGTGATGGTTATTCATGTTTCTTTAAACCAAAGATTTGGGCAAAGTCTACGTGTTGGAAGAAAAGACAGGACCTTCGATTTTGTAAAATATGTTCATTTCCATTACACTAAAACCACAGACATTTAGTAACTGAAACACTGAATGATATCCTTACGGGATATATTGTACTTCCCTGGATTTTTGACCACTGTTCTGAAATTATAAGTCATCTTCAACAACTCACATTCACGCTCACACAATTACACAGACTTATGAGGGTTCATTTCATGCATTGCTTTTGTTTGATCTATTCCATAGTCATCTTTAACACAGTCGATTAATACTCATTAAACAGAGACCAAAAAATCAATTGCTTTTTATGAAGTAAGGAAGCATTGTAAATTATAAATGACCTACCCATTTTCGAACTTGGGGTTTTCATAAAATGCATTTTCTTAAACGAAATCGACATATTTGTTGAGCAGGTAAACCATGCTAAGTGTGGCAAATCAATCTATACTGCCTGCAGAGATCCACTTTCCCAAAGGAGGCACACCAAAATGCTATTAACAGAGGCCTCTAAAAACACAAAGCAAAACAAAACAGTATTATTTTGTGTTTTATTAGATGAAGCAAATACTGGATGCTTCCCTGTAAAATTTCTTACAAGAAATGACAAGGAATCTATAATCCTGAGTTTCCTGTTCGTAGTCTTGTAATCTAACATGCCAACTCAAAAAGTTATTTTGATTTTGAAATAAATACAATTATTAATTTTACTCTCAACTTATTGCAGCTAACTGGGTTATATATCATAAAATTGCATTGCTATTTTGAGAAGTTGTTTTTATATCAATATGTTCTGTATATGATACACTTTATTTGAGATTTAACTTCTTAAGAGGTTGCCATATAATAGTTCTATTGAGGATAGTGACACTATAGACATTATAGACATTATGTAGACATTATAATTGACTTCTGTCTTGTCTGCCTAACTCATTAATAATTGAGAGCTGAATGAAATGATAAATCACAACAGCAGGCTAATTCTTTTTAGATAGCTATGACTTTTTCATTTTGCCCTATCTGCTTTCTCTTTAAGAATCAATATACAATCTGTGGAGCAAGATAGCTCTGGATTTGAATCCAGGCTCTGCCATCTAGTGGTTATGAGGTCTTAAGAAAGTTATTTATCCTCTCGGAGTCTCAATTCATTCGTCTAGAACCCCATAACAATTAAAACTGCCCACCCAGGACTTTTATGAGGATTAAATAAAACAGTGAATGCAAAGGTCCTGGCTCTTAGTAAGGATGCCATAAATGTTAATTATTCTGATTAACATCATCAACTTTGTAATGGCTTTATTAATAAGTGGTATTATGATAGCACAACTTGTTTTATCGGGTTTGTTATTTTATCATTTAAAGGCATAAAGATACTTGTTTGAGTACATTTCCTTAGGAATGAAAACAAAAACTAAATATAAGACTAAGTGTTAGGGTTTCTGAAGGAATAGGCCAGAGGAGGGAAGCATTGAGAGAAGGAAGGTCACAGCGACCAACACCAAATCCCATTTCTCAATTTTTCTAGACAGGAGCTAGTCCTGTCTTGAAACAAATGCTCTGTCACCTCACTAGGAAGACAAAGACAGGCTTAGGGAGGAGAAGGGACTGGATAAGTGATGGGAGTACAGTTGGCAGCAGCCTCCATATCTCGCATTTCAATGCTGTAAATACTAGGCTGTTTCTCTGCTTAAAGCCTGTTTGAGAACAAACAGCTCTTTCGTGTTTACAATATAATTTCGAAAACAAAGAGACATTAATGACTTAGAATATTAAGGTAAAGGGATTCTTCTTATTACCTCTTTTAGATAATTACAATAAAAATGTAAAGAAATTTTTCTGTCCACTTTTTTAGAAAAGAACAGGAATAACAAAAATGCTAAGACAAGTGTGCAAATTACAAAAAACAAATAAACAAAAAACAAAACAAAACATAATAACAGTAGAGTCATGGTGAGAATGTTTCATTTATTTCTATATGTGTGATGTTTTTATCCATAGACATTCTCACTTTCTTGATCTGAAGCTTTCCCCCTCCATTAAAGTAATAAAAGCTAAGGTGGAAAATATCTCAATATCTCAATGTTTCTTTTTATTTATATCATTCTACTGCCCCCTACTCATAGTAGATACAGAATTCTTAGTTTATTTGTAAGAAGATTTGCTCTGAGAGAGAACTGAATATGTCTTCCCCCTTTGCCTTCATATGCTCTACTCTTTCCTGCTGTTTCCCACTGAAGCACATCAGAAGGAAAAAATAGTGACTATTTAGTGATTTAAGTTTATTTGAAAATTTTGATTTTTTTACTAAAGGATATTCTAGTACAGGAGTATGAACTATAACCCAAAGACTAAATCTAGACTTCTGTTTTGTATGGATTATGAGCTAGTAAATGGTGTTTGTTTCCTTTTTAATTTGTTGAAGTAAAACCACAAGAAAAATAATAATTTGTGGCATGTTAAAATTATATGAAATTCAAATGTTAGTGTCCATAATTAAAGATTTATTAGAACATAGTCACACTCATTCATTTACACATTGTCTATGGTTGATTTCACGCTCCAATAGCAGAGTTGAGTAGTTGTGACACAGACCATATGTTACAGTCTCATTGCTTTGAACTGCTGCTTAGTTCATCACAAATCATAGTGACAGTTATAATTCTACAACATTTGTGGTACCATGCATATCACTACCATAGTGTTTGTTTTATTATTATTGCATGTCATGTCAAAAGAAAAAAAGAAAAAAAATGGGGTTTGAATATTGTAGTTTTGTGGTACAGTGGTATGGATTATTTTGTTGTCAAATTAGGTGGCAAAATATCTTTTTTATTAAGCAATGACACCATAGTAGTGCTAAATAAATGTTGATGTTACCAGACTACGCACTTGTCACATCTCCAACTCACAGGAAAAAAACAATCAGAAAAGGTAGAAAATTTTAAATGAAATCTCTCATCACAACGGAATTTCTTCACAACAAAACCAAAAAAACAAAAATGAGGCTGCAACTAAATTTCTCAGTAGCTCATTTATCAAGAAAATCAACTTACCAATGTTGACTTAGCAATTGAAGAAATGTGGCCAGAGAAAGTAATTAAAACTACCAACTTCTTGAGTAGAACAGTTTCTCAAAGAGTTGAAAACATTGGAAGCAACATCAATAGTCAATTTAAAAACATGGCAAATGATCTTAATGGCTTGCCTTGGCTCTTGGTGAGTCAAATGTTACCAATACTAGTCAGCTGTTGCTTATTAGAAAAGGTCACAATCACTTGAAGTGACTGAACAAGTATCACCTCTGAATCATCTGTGTGGAACAAATACAGGTTAGAATATTTACAAAGAAATTGAGAAAGCACTAATTCAGTACAACCTGAAGTGGAATCTGCTAAGATGTGTTATGACTGATGGTTGTAAAAATATGTGTGGAGCAGAATAGGGCTTAGTTTTTCAAAAATTCACAAAGCTTGTGAAGGTGTAAATTGTTTAAAGCCTAAGGTTATTCATTGTATTAGTCATCAGAAGGTACTTTGCAGAAAGTATTTGAATCAATCTAGTGTTATTGATAGAGTAGTGTCAACAGTGTATTTCATTCACTCTTGTGGACTTAACCATTGTCAATTGGAAGATTTTGAACTCAGGACCAAGCATGAAATTTTTCTGAGTGAGAACATCTCAACTACTACTATCAAATATGGAACAGCTTTGAAACTAGCTTTTGCAGTACACTTGATAATATTTTTTAATGAATATTAAGAAAGGCAAATGGGTGCTTATATAAAATGTCTGCTTAAGTATAGTCATTTCCACTACTGATGCTGTTTGAATCTCAAGTACTATCACTCTTTTTTATAAGTCCTATACTATCAAAAGTTAAAACAATAAGCTAGATTGCCATTTTTACACAAATCAGTAGTGGGCTAACCTACAGTTCCTAGCTTCAACTACAGGTACAGCAGCATCTTTCTCAGCTTGATGAAAATGCAAGGGAAATTTCCATATTTTAAAATTCATTTAACTGCATAACTGAAGAACTTCCGTTTAACTTTCAGTTGGAAGTGATTAATCTGCAATGTAATGACACGTTAAAAGGCAAATATCAAGAAGAGAATCTAATAGAATCTATAAGTTCCTTCCAAGAGATGAATATGTTCAATTAAAATCAATGTCTGTGGATTTGTTACCAGTATTTGGCAGTACCTGTCTATGTGAAACGACATTTCATGGATGAAATATACAAAATCGCATGTAAGATCAACATAACAGATGGATTTTTGCAACTAACTTTAATGATAGAGAACATCATTCTTAAATTTGAAAGCCCAGTGTGTGAGTTTCCTATCACTGCTATAACAAATTACCACAACTTAGTGGTTTAAAACAACACCCATTTATTATCCTCACAGATTATAAATCAGAAGGCTAAATTACAGCACAGCTTAAGAGTTGTGCGAGGCCAGAATCAAGGTGTCAGCAAAGCTGTCTTCCTTTCTGAAGGGTTTGGAAATGATTCCACTTTTAAGCTCATTATTGCACAAATTTAGTTCCTTATGTTTGGTTGTAGAACCAAGGCCCTCATTTCCTTTCTGACTATCAGCCAGGGGCCAATCTTTGCTCCTAGATACTCTCCGCATTCCTTCTTGAGCTTTCCATGTGGTCCCTCCACCAACTGTAGGTCAAGTCCCTCTCATGCTTCTAATTTCTACAATTTTTCCTTGTGCTGCCTCTCTCTGACCAGCCTGAGAGCATCCTCCCTGCCTTTAAGAGCTCATTTCATTAAATTAGATTAGTCCCACCTGGATAATCCAGGCTAATTTCCTTATTTGAACATACACAATACCAATTATATCTTCAATTTCTCTTTTGCTATATATATATTTAAAAGATCCAAGGATTGCAAAGCAGACATATTTGTGGGGTCATTATTCCGCCACCAATCCAATTAAGCAAACTGGTATTACTCAACAAGAATTCCATTCTTTTTATTAGCAGATCTGTTACAAAATGTATGTCAACATCATCATCATCATTATTATTATTATTATTATTATATTTTGAATTTTGTTAATTAAAAATGTATGGAAATTTATGTTTCTTTCTTGTTCTATAAATACCTGTCTAGTATCCTGGATTTTGCCTTTTGGCCTATAACGCTAAAATATTTACCATCTGGCCATTACAGAAAAAGTTTGCCAAACCCTGTTCTACTGGGAAAATTAATTGGTGCAGACTATCTGAAAGAAAATTTAACACTATGTTCCCAAAAATAAAAAGGACAAAATAAACAAAAAATTGTGCCAAAAATTATATTGCTAGGAATTTTTGCTAGGAGACTAAGTATGTGTTTACTCGAATTTAGCAACAGTTTTTTTGTGTTGTTGATTCAGCATCATTAATAAAGGCAGAAATTTGGAGCTAATTCAAGTATGTACCAATAGGAGGAGAGTTAAATAAAGTAGAGTAAATCCATTCGATACTAAAATTATATTATAATAAATACAAATGGTAGCTATTTTTATTGTCATTGATGATATGCATTCTAATGTTTTTAATAATGTATATTTATTACAATTTTAAAGAGAGAGCTATAGTTAAAGTTATTTTTCCAAAACTAATTGACTTAATTTTGTGGGAACATTAAGGAAGCAGTAAAAAAAGACTTTGGTCTACAGTGATTAATCCTGAAGTACAGCTCTATAAATACTGGCTAGAGATATGGAGAAATCTTCAAGAAAAAAAGGCTTAAAAATGATGGAATTTGTCCCCCACAAGTGGGACTGAGAGTGAGAAGTTGTGGACCAGGGCTTCTTACTTTTCATTAAAAGGCCTATATAGTATTTGATTTTGAAATACGACGCTAGAGGAGAGCTCTATGAATACCCTGAACCTCCAGAAAGGGGAACAAATAGGTCTTACAGCAAATTAAGCCTGAAACATTGCTGGAAGCAAAAATGACAAAACTGAGGATGTCCTACTTCAGGAACATCATGAGAAGGCAGGGCTCTTTGGAAAACACTATAATGTTGGGAAAAACAGAAGGCAGCAGAAAAGAGGAAGACCAAATATGAGATGGATTGACTCCATCAGAGAAGCCATAGGCATGAGTTCACAGGAGCTGAGCAGGGCTATTGAGGACAGGACATTGGGGACATCACTCATTCACAGGGTCTCCATCAATCAGAGCTGACTCAATGCACACAACACACACACACACACACACACACACACACACACTCTATTTGATTTTACTTTGATAATATCATAAAAATATTGAATTCTTCTACTCAGCAGTGTGAATATCCGGATGAGCAGAGACTTTGGAGTAGGCATTTATGATTCCGAATTCTAGTAATTCCTAGCCCGCTAAACCTCAGTTCTAGTATCTGTAGCGGTTAGTAAGTGATATCTATGTCACAAGATTTTTTTGATAATTAATTACATAATAAATATAAAGTAACTAGCGTGATGTTTAGTATAAGTAAACATTAAATATAGCTAAGTTTTTCTGCCTTTAATTGTAAATTCCGTCCCCCAAACTATATGTTTTTAGTGTCTAAAATCATATAGCCAATCATATCTGTATATACTTAGGTATAACTTTTAAATACAGAGGGTTTTCAAAAAAATGTATACACATTTTAAGAAAGGAAAAACGGTATTAAAACCATAATACTCAATATATACCAATAACAAAAGATGAATACAAGTCACATTTGACTTCTGCAATTACAAGAGGTGCTGAAAGTGGTTACCATCAGCGTAATTTTAATAGCTTTTTTTCCTTTCTTAAAATGTGTATACATTTTTTTGGCACCATCCATATACACAAATTAATTTAATTATGTTTTACTTTCAAGTGGTTTTGTACTTCCTTTCATTTTTGATAAGTACTTTGAAGGCAAGAACACATCTAATAAAGCTGTATAACTCCATATAATATGCATCCTATTTTTATTAATGCATTTAAATATTTTCATTCAATATTCTACTTAATCCACACAAAGGCCTATGAGGTATGAGCTTTTAATTATCCCATTGTTAAACATGAGAAGACTAAAGCTTAGAGTGGTTAAATAATTTGGTGAAGGTCAGACCTTTGCGGCAGAAAAGTAAGGGATTTGAACCTGGATGTGTCTGTGTCCAGAGTCCAGATATCCATTATGCTGCACTGCCCTCAACCCCTAAGACAGAGTGGAAATGTTACTATGGTTGTTTTTATGCTTATCTTTATAAGTACATTCAGGAGGTACATCCTCTATTAAATAATTTGGTGATGTAACCCATCACCAAATTATATCTATTTTCACTTGTAAGTAAGTATAAAGCCTTTCATTCCCACAATCCCTGCCCTAATTACCCTGGTTCAGGCTGCTCTTTTCATGCTTCAAACTGTTTCAGTCTCCCAAAGGATCACCAAGTCTTCATTCCCTACACTGCAGCAAAGCTGTAAATGAAACCCAGTCTGTTCTTTCAACGCTTCCGTAATTCCATGTTGCTCTGGGGAAGAAGCCCCAACTCTTTAATTCCCCCTGAAATGGAAACTCTATGAAAGTAGCAACACTTTGCAGCTTGCAAGGGAGGGTTTGTTCATTTTGGTTATTCAGTGAGTTTTCAGTCAGTTGTTGAATGAACCTGGTTTCCAAGCTTCTTAATATTCTTGCGCTAGCTCATTCCTTCAGCCTTATTTTTTTGCTGCTCCTGCCCTTGAATTTACACTCTAGCTATAATGAACTTTATTTAGACCCTGAAAATCACCAACAAAGAGTAATAGTTATCAGAAACACACAGTGTTAAAAAAGAGAAAGGTAAACTCTAAGATCTAGACAATCTGATAATACCAGGAGAGTTGAGCCTGGTAACAGGGCAGCTAGGAGGGCCAAACAAAGAGATGCTTGAGGATAAAAGGAAAATAAACAATGGACACAAAGCAAAAAGAGGTACAGATCCACGTCATAAGCCACAAGAACTGAACCTCTGGATTGAAGGTAGTTTGTCGTGTCTTACCTTTATTGACGTTAATACTTTCTTACCATTCCTTAGTTTCTTTTGCACTCCTCTTACATTGAGAAAGTCATTCTGGAATGAATTAAATAGCTGTTATGTGCCAGGCATCCTGTTAGAAATTGAGGGTGCAGGACCAGAAGGTAATAGTCATTGCCCTCATGAAGACCGCAGTCTGTGTAGGAGGAAGACGCAGGTCCTTTTGATACAATAGAATGAAGACTGCACTAAATTTTACAGCTGCTCAGCAAAAGAGGGGCACTTTGCCAAAGATGAGGGCTCACAGAAAGAGGTTTCATTCGTTAAAATGGAGACCAGCCTTGAAAATTCTCTGAGCAGACAAAACCAGTTTAATCATACAAACAAAACTTAATTTAGCTTATTTTGCAAGACTAATTATGGGATTCAGGGCAGACCTCCCCAAAATATTCCGCTATATACTGAATGATCATTATATGTAACGTATATCTGGATTATTTTGAACTAAAGTTACTTAAGAAACAGCCAGTGTAAGAACATCCTGACCCTTCTCTATTCTCCCTGAAAGCAGGAAAAAAATTTCCCATGTGAAAGGTACTCTTCGTGTACCAAACCAAGAGAGGCATCCTTATGGCCAGAGATAGGAAATTCAGAGCAAGGAAGGCTTATAAACTTCGTTACTTTGGTAATTTGCTACCCCAAGCCTGAACGCCTTAGTCAATTTTTCATAGACAAGTGGTTGTTTTTTGAAAGGTGTAAAAGCTTTGAGCCTCATTCCAAGTTTTGGTTTGAGTGCCCCTCCTGGTTTGCAAACTACATTTCGGGTGTGTGCGCACAATTTTTTTACTAATGACTACAGTACTTCAAAGATTCGGTGATGTTACTTTGGCTCTTTATGAACCTTTGGCATATCACAGTTTCTTTAAGTATCTATTGATTTTGCCTATGTCCACAAGATAACTATGTTTCCAGGTGTTTAGTCTATAGGCTTTCTGGAGATGTGTTGTTGTTGATGTATAATATGAGAATGGTCAAATGAAACTTTTTTATTTTTCCATTTGGATATGAACTCCTTTTGTTTGCATTGTTTTTCCTGGCTCAAAAGTCTGAAAATTTCCCAAAGGTCACAGTGGAATTCTTCACTTTGTTTGACAGGCTGAAGAGCAAATTTCTGAATGTCAAACACACTGCTAAATAGTCTGAGTTTGTCTGTTGTCTAATGCCATTTCACTTATACTTTTTCTGAAGTAATCTGTTTTTCCTGGCATGAAAACTCTATTTGAAATCCAGTCAGATGCAGGTTCTGCTGCACCAGGAGTCAGGTTCTTTCATTTCTTTCCTCTCAATGTCTAGGCCATTCTGAGGCGCGTTAAGTCTTCATAAGGGGCAGGAGTTACAATTGGGTCTTTCACATTATGATTCCAGATGGACTGTAAGTCCATGCACATCTTTTCAGCAACATGCAGTGTTGAATATGCAGAATGGGAAGTTACTCAGAAATCACAGTTAGAACTCCTGGGGGCAGTGGTGTACCAAATACGGGGAGAGGGCAGAGCAGTGGGAGCAAGCCACCTCAGGTAGAGGCAGGAATAGCATTGGCTATCGAAAATTTAAAGAAATAATAAAACTGATTACAATCTGGTTTCCTTTTTACTATCACCTTGTGTTGTCATTCTAAACGATGCCAGTGGTAAAAATCCTCAATCCTGCTGAGTTCAACCATGCCCTCTGCGACTCCCTCCCCCTGAAGTCCCGTCTCGGTACTGACGTCCCTCTCTTTCTCCCTGACCCTATTGAGCAAGGGTTGCTATTCACAGAGGTTGGAAATGTCATTATCTTCTGTTGCTGTTTATAATGATATCAATGTTGATAGCTGATGATGAAAAAATACGTGTGGAGCTCTAGTAAAAAGCAACATCCGTGCTTCCCCATTAGAGGAGTTCTTCATGGTGAATCCAATGCTTACTTCCACTCCACAAACGGCTTCATACAATTCTTTATGTTGTCGGGATCCAATAGGGGAAGAACTGCCTTGTCAGGGAATAGGATACGTTTTCACGTTCATACCTGAAATTAATGAACACTCATCCTTTAGGAGGAGGCTTCTCTCTGGGTGCAGGAACATTAGGAAAAAAAACCCGTTTGGTAACCAGTAACCCAATTTAAATATGAGCACAAGCCTTTTGAAGAACATGTAACTTTGTAACAAACAATATGAAAGCAATAAACTACAAGCTCTTTCAGAAGATATATATATATATATATATATATATATATATATATATATATATGTAAATTTTTTAGAGTAAATTTATATATAATTTTTTTAGAGTAATTTGAAGACGACCTTGACAGGAACATTTTAGAAAAACAAATTGCTATTGCAAGGAAGAGAAGAAGGAAAGGAGAGAAAGAAGGGGGAAAATATGCAGGAAATCCTTTCACTTGTTTTGTAGAGCAAACCGATTGACCTGTAATACTTTTGGATTTAAGAAGAAGAAACAAAATTAAATTAAAAGATGCTTTTTAAAAAGCGTGAGTCTACTTCTTCCCAAATTAGAAAATGTTTATTTAAATGATTGAAAATCAAATGTGTACAGAGCAGCATGTCATCTTTGAGCATTGATTCAATAAGACTCTGCACCGTGTTTCATTTTGGCAGGCAGTATTTCATCTTCAGTCCAGCTATTCCCCTGTGGCTACAATATTCCAAGTATTTTTCCAGCCTCTCTCTTTTTCCAGACCAACACCAAAGCTTGCATCTCCTGTGTGCTGGGCTACACCCAACCCTCAGTGACTCTGGGTTTGATATTATATAAATAGTAATAATATATTTATTATATAAATATAAGTAGGAAAGGGAAGCCGAGACTTGAGTAGGGAATCAGAGGTTACTCTCGGTGAGATGTAGCAAATCTAGCAAATGAAATCCATGAACTCAAATTCCAGAAGATCTTGAAATCATAGCTGGAGGGCAAATTAATGATCACCTAGATTAATTCTATTACTTTGTATAGTTTACATATACGAATCTAAGGCACCGTGATACAGTGGGTAAGCAGGAGGGGAAACTAATGGTTAAGACAAAAGCAGAACTTAGTTGCCTGAAACCTTCTCCAGAACTTTAATCATTTTCCACCATAGGAAAATACTACTTCTGGGAAAAATTCAGTGCTGACGATTTTTCACAAATGGTATAAAAGTAGATGTCTATATCCCTTTGTGCCTTTTTTGAATATATACTGTGGATATTTTACTATTAGAATGAGAATGGGCTTATTTTAGGTTTTAAACCTAAAATTGCAATAACATGGCAATGACACTGAACCTACCAGCCACATTTGATACACAATCTTATATATAATGAATTTTATCGATTAATGCATTTTTAAACTTTTTAAACCATTAATCTTTTTAAACTTTTAAGCTTTTTAACTTTTTAAAACTTTTTATAACTATTATTAAGTCAAGGTGTTTTCATGAATTCCTTGGGTCAGTCATTTGCATCCCACATAGCTATGGTGATCAGAGATAGTGTATTTTCTGGAAGAATAATACTTACATATTTGTATCCTATTGACGTGAAAGTAATTTTTAAAATATCAAAATATGCTTGAACTTCCCTTGTGTACCATTATAAAGTTTTTAACATAAATGAATTAAAACTTAGAAAAATAATTCCTTTCTCAGATGATGGTTCTATTTTCCATTCAGAAAGCAAGGTCTCCAGAAATTAACTTGCTCCACGCAGGAAAACTCAGCACCAAGGTGACAGCCAGCTGCCCAACATCCAAATATTCCTGCCATCACCCCATGCTTCTTCCTAAAGAAACTTTTGTTTAAAACAACACAAACTAACAAAACAAACCACACACGAATTCCCACATGGCAATGTGCTCAGAGAGGAAGCTGGCCCCATTCTCAGCCTCAGGGAGTCCAGATTAATCTAAGCCGATTACTGTGTTATCATTCCTCTCACCAGTGATTGATTTAGATATGGGCATGGAAAATGAGACTTAAAAGGAAATTTGTTGGGAGTCTTCTGGGGAAGGCTTCTTCACTCTTAGCAGAGAGACACAGAAAGAGGCAGCTTCTTCCTCAGGGTCTTATTTCTCCTGCGTGTGTTTTGCATGGAGCAAGCAGGTGCACAGAGCTTGTGCTCCAAGAATGGGTGAAGCCGAATGAGGATGAGTCCCTGGATTCTTCATGACACCCTTGAACCTCAAAATTAACTAGCTCTGAAACTGCCATTCTTTTGGACATCTTGTTATGTGAGATAAGAAATGTCCTTATTACTTAAATCGGTTGCAGCTGGAAGCATACAAAATGATAAAGCTCAAAAGTGCCTCAAAACGTTTTCTCAGTTGGGTCCTTCAAGGATACAACAGGCTTGATCAAGAGGTGTAGGTGATCCAATGCAAAATCCTTAAAGCTATCACAAAATGAGCTCAAAGAGCATTTTCTTAAAGCGCCAAAGCCAGCATTGCTTGAACGGCAATGGCAAAACAAGGAGTCCTATGTGAAATGACAAAAGGGCATCAGATATTCACCTTGCACACATAATAGGGACTTCAGGTAAACAAGGAAAGAGAATCCAGGAAAAGGGTGAGGGATTTTGCCACTTGATCATCAAAATCATGCCCTGTTTCTCTATGTAAGTGACTAACTGCATTATTCAGCCTGGCTTGTGACTAAGCTCTAATCAGAAGATGTAAGAGAAAGTGATGCATGCCACTCTCCTGGCAGAACCGTAAAAACCTCCCAGGTGTACTCCTCTGGGCTCTTTCCCGCTTTCACCTGGCACGATCTCGGGAAGGACCTTGGAAGCCTTGAGTTAAAGGTGGATGAATAACTTGTGGAACTGAAATCTTTTCCCACTGAGCAGAAATATCCATAATGGATTGTTAATCTTGAAAAAGATATAAACTTTCATTGTTCTATACCACTGACTTTTAGAGGTTTATTTGTTGTGATTGCTACAGTGTTACAGCATTAGTTAATACAGTGGAGTTACTGAATTCTGGTGAATAATGGTATAAGTGAATTGACAAGTGCGTTAATACGATCCAAATTTATAAATATGGAAACTGAGGATCAGAGAGTTGGGTATCTTGCCCAAAACACCCAGGAAGTAACTTTGGGAGCTGTCCAGAACTCAGCTGCTCTATGCCCAAGCTCACATTCTCCTGGTGTCCCATCTTGCAAAAGGTTAAGCAGATCTATTCCAACTTGGTTCCAAGTGTTGTAAAATGACATTGACCAAGATATATCAGAAAAGATGAATCCTGTATGAACGAGAGTACAAATTGTGTTGATACTGATTGGCCCCTAAATGTACTGCTTTCAGGTTTACATTAAGCTTTATTTAAAATCAGACTTACTAGAATTATCATGTGATTGATATCCAATGATGGTTTAGTGCAAATTAACTCCCTGTAGTTTGATGTGGAATATCATTAACATTTTTTCTACTTTTAAGTATATAATTTATCTTTCTAATGAATTCGTAATAGTATTGGGCTTTAGCCATTTACAGCATCAAAATTAAGGAACCATGCTGTTCTTCTCTCCCTTAAAATTTTTTTCTAAAAAAATTCATATGTTTTTATTATAGAATAGCGATTTAGAAATTAACTACAGAGAGGATTTTTCACTGTTGGAGTGGGAGGTTAAAGGGAAGCAAGGGGGAGAGGCTATAATGATCCACGTCACAATACTTAGAGTTGGAGCCATCAGTATAAACTCCTGTTTAGCTCAACATAGATACAAAGTTATATAAAGAACTATTTATACATACACATGTACACGGATTAGTATAATCTAGGTATTTCCTTGCTGTCAGCTGAGATGATGTAGAAGCAAAAACTACCACAACAGCAAGCTGCACAGAGAGCACCCAGATATTTGTTTCTAATACCATTTTCATAAGACAAATCAGGGCTCCTTGGAGAAATGGCTGGTTCCAGGATTGGCTGCAAGATGAGCCTGGAATATAGTGCAACAAAATAAGGAATAATTGTAGATTTCATCTTTTTTTTTTTTTCCTGTGTCTATTTTTACTTTTCAAAGTGGTTTCATACTGTACATATATTTTCACTTAACATTTAGTGACTGTATTTTGATGTCATTATAATTTCACAAAATGATTTATATTTACATCAGAGTTGTTCATCTTAGGGATGTATCATGTTATTTATTCAATTACATATTGGTATCTCTATTCTTCTCTAATTCCATTGAATTTATTGGGGAAAGGGGTGTGGGAAACGGAGGTAGTAAGAAGAGAGCAAACAATTCTGACCTATTTGCTTGTTGTGAGAAAGAGAGGGGTGGGTCTGCTCTTACGCTGCCAGGGAAAATGCAGTGGGATGAGAAACAAAAGGCCTGGACACTGGTCTCAGTTTTGCAAATAACTCTGAGTATGGTTTTAAACTCACTCTATCTCTACAGTTCCTACTGTCCTTATCTATAAAATAAACTACATAATTTATTCTATTGTCTGTTCCTAAAATCTATTATTATATGTTGGGCAAAAAGACCATTTTTTAAAGAAATTGCATGTAAAGGATAGGACCAAATACATTTAACATAATAAAGAGGGTGTAGAAAATGGATGATAGATACATTTCCTCTTTGCTGTATAGCCAAAAACAATTTCCCATCCTGTGGCACTATTGGAATACATTATATGAAATGACATGAAGATCTGAAAGTTGTATGCAAAGGGGACTCTTCCCTCTGAAGGAGAGGAAAGGACTCGTCTATAAATGTTGCAAGGAGAATGAGTTCAGCGAAACACAAGGGAAGAATGTCTGACAATAGAATGGGCTTCCTAGAAAAATGAGTGGGATTTTAGATGTGGAGAATTTTGCACCATAGGCTGTATAGAGAATTATCAGGAATATTTTAAGTGCAATTCCTGCCCTCGGTTGGAATTCAAGCTGAATGGTCACCAAGTTCACTTTCAATTTTAAAAGGCTGGAATTTCTCTTTAATTTTATATGCAACACCACCGTTTAGACTATCGCCCACAGGCATTGCCCATTTCTGATCTCTCTGCTACAGTATCTCATTGGTCTCTTAACTAAAGAATTGATTCCAACTAGCAAAAATAAAATGCATCTGTTAATATTTATTAAGAGGATGAGTCCTTTGGCTTGTTTGTATGCGCGCATAAGTGGGTACATCTCTAAGCATCTGATGAGGAACAAGTCCTTTCACTGTCATTAAGAAAGTGTGAACGAATCTTCTCTTGAAACTCAATCCCCTCTATGAAGCCAATGCAAAAAGAAACTTTGGAAAGCAGGTCTCCCGTTCACAATCAAACTTTAGAATTTGTTCTCAAGATTTCTTCACATTCTTTCCAGAGTATGAACTTGTGAAAGCCCTAATAGGTAAAAATTAACACACACACACACACACACACACACACACACACACACACACACACACACACCCCAAGCCACCAGCCACTGCTATTGGCAAATGCTTCCTCTCCAATCACCAGAGCAAGAAAGGGATCCCTAGAGCCCTAACGCACCGCCAGTAGATGGGGTCTCTGACAGCCCTCGGCTGCCGCCGACTTGTCTATGGAATGACAGCGTGGAAGGTGTTGCAAGGAAATCCCTTGCATGCTTTGTGGTATGTTAAAAATGCAGCATCATCCTCTCTGTTCCTTTTCTTCAGCCTAAAAGCTGGATTCGAGGGCACAATGAAACTGGAGGGGCAAAAAAGCTGCCTGCCTCCAGGAGCTCCCTCCCTCCATGTTCCACCCTCTCCCCCTGCTTTCTTGGGATCCAATTACCACCGCTCCAATGGGCCAGCAATACCTTCACCCATTTCCTCTTCCATTCACTCCAGCGGGGAGCAAAGAGGGAACACAAAACTCTAAAAATAGCTGTCGGTGTCTTAAAAAAAGAAAAGCTTAGCTGCCCCCCCACCTCCGCTCCCGCCCTTCCCTCCTCCCCCTCCCCCCCCGCTCCTTATGGGGCACATGTCTGCTTCTTACAACACCGAGGCACATGGTTCCAGTTCGGCACCGAACCCCACCAGGACGGAGAGGAAATCCACATCTGTGGGACGCTCCGCACGGAACCACCTCCAGCGAGGGAGGCCGGGGGACTGCAGCAGCGAGATGAAGGGCTAGACCGAGGGATCGCTGCTCATGCGGTGAGAGGGGGCGCGGGAGGCGGCGAGGGCGCGGAGAGGCTGGGGAGGGGGTGAGCTCGGCTGTGCCCCCGCAGCGCCTGGCGCCCGCCCCCACGCGCGCTGTCGATATTTGCCCGCCTTACTGCAACTTGCTGCAGTGTTTGAAAGAGTAGTAGGAGCGCATGGAGGTGGGGCCCGGGAAAGACCAGGCGGAGTGGTTGGGGGTGAGCGCGGAGGGGGTGGGGAAGCGGCGGCGGTGGGGAGGGGGGCTGGCCCCAAGGGGGTGGGGTGGGAGAGAGGGGGTTAGCCCGGCGCTTACACATGTCACATGTGCTTTTTAAGACGGCCGGGAGCGCCTGCAAGCTGGATCTGGTGGAGGATGCTGCGGCAGGT
Source organism: Rhinolophus sinicus (assembly GCF_057876585.1). Lineage (NCBI taxonomy): Eukaryota > Metazoa > Chordata > Mammalia > Chiroptera > Rhinolophidae > Rhinolophus > Rhinolophus sinicus. The sequence continues at coordinate 91,407,958 of NC_142502.1, forward strand.
GCTTCGCAGAGGGCTCCAGTCGTTCTGCCACAGGCTGGGCTTGTGCGTGAGCCGGCACCCGGTCTTTTTCCTCACCGTGCCCGCCGTCCTGACCATCACCTTCGGCCTCAGCGCGCTCAATCGCTTCCAGCCCGAGGGCGACCTGGAGCGCCTGGTCGCTCCCAGCCACAGCCTGGCCAAGATCGAGCGCAGCCTGGCCAGCAGCCTTTTCCCCTTGGACCAGTCCAAAAGCCAGCTCTATTCGGACTTACACACCCCTGGGAGGTATGGCAGGGTGATCCTCCTCTCCCCACCCGGGGACAGTATTTTGCTCCAGGCTGAGGGGATCCTGCAGACCCACCGAGCCGTGCTGGAAATGAAGGTGAAACACAGGGGCTATAATTATACTTTTTCCCATCTGTGTGTGTTGAGAAATCAGGATAAGAAATGCGTGCTGGATGATATTATTTCAGTGCTAGAGGATCTCAGGCAGGCTGCCGTCTCCAATAAGACAACAGCCAGGGTGCAAGTGAGGTATCCCAACACTAAATTAAAGGTATGCTCCTCCTGCATGCTTCTGCCAATTAAAGAGGCAGCACTTCATTTCTTGCCCTAAACAAGCAAAGAAAATGCAGAGGTCTCATCCTTTAAGAGTCAGAAGCTAATGCTTCTTTCATTTTTGGGGGGGAAAGATGGGCAACTGAGTGAAGAAAACAGGCAATGAATGGTACGACTAGATATTAAAGAAATTCAAAGCCAAACAAAACAAATACCAAAAATGAAAAAAAAAGAAAAAGGAAAAAAGTTTTTTTTTGAGACCCTGCAATTACATCTTTGTTCAGGGTTAATAAATCAGTGAATGGAAGGGGGAGGGGGAATCCTGAACAATTTGGGGGATTTCTTTTCATTATGGGGCTCAATGTATTTCTTATTACTGATTACACGTCCACTGGTGCCATTTCCACCTATTTACATCTTCAGCCTGGCTTGATTTTGACATGCAGGGAGTTTGTGTCCAAGTGCCCTGTGAGTGTGTGTGTCTGAAAGAAGTGGGTATGAATGTATTTAGGATTCCAGGAATTATGTGTATGTGTGTTTGCATAGCAAAAGAAGCAGAAATATTCTCTGTGTGAAAATGGGAATTTGCAGCTAACTGATGTACTAGTTTATTGAGTCCTGTTATCTTCTTCCCACAATGAAATCCAAACCAAAGCAAGATTATTCTAACAGCCCTAGAGCAAAAGAAAAGAAAAAAATTCCACAGTCAGCAAAAATTGCAAAGAATGATAATTTCAGCATTAAATATATTGTGCTGTTTAAACACTCAATTCAAATTTTGTTGCTCAAATGATATTTCTAAACTCATCCTACACTGTCAGGATTGAGCTGCTGCAGGCAATGAGGCATGCAGTCTCCAGGTGACTGAAGTTTCAGGGACAAATGTGACTTCCAAAAGAGTCACTGCACCATTTGTATGCTTGACCCTGTGCAGGCTCGGAAGCTGCACAACCAAGAATTCCCAAGATAGGTGTTTCCCCAGAAGAAGGAATTTTATTTTTTCTAATGTCTGTGAGGATGTGTGTGTGCTTCCCTGGAGATAATGTAATACGAGGAGCCCCACTTTCAATAAATGGATGGCCTAAGTGTAGGAAATCACTAATTTTTCTATGTGTTTATCTGATATAGTCAATCTCTCTACACAATTAAAAAATAGCTGCCTCAGGATTTTTTGAGATCAAAAGGCTCTTTTTCCTGAACTGAAGGCAGATTTAATGTACTTAGAAACTAGGGATTCCTTAGGAAGCCTCATCACCTGCTTCCTTCGAACATGTCCTTATTTAAAAGCATCCAGAGGCTGACAGGATTTCAGCCCCTTGTTTAATTGAGCAGGCTTAGTGAAACTAGACAGATGATTCATCAGCTTGAAATCTAGGTAAGGGCTTGTCTGCTTCACACTTATTGAAGGGAGCATGACGAATATATGTGATTGGGCCGCAAGCTTTTGGTTTCCTGAATCCTTTGACATCAGTGTTATTGCTTGCCACAGAAAAGGATGTGGTAGAGAGTGATTGTCCTGGCCTATAGTCTTTTAACTGAGTTCTTTCTTATGCCAAACATCTGGCGGAAAAAAAAGGGTTGAAACTGTGTCATATTTAAATTTGGTTTGTTTTCTCTATTGAAGGTAGTTTGCAGTTTATTAGTATGCATTATTAGTTGGGTCCCTTATTCTTTTATTCAGCAGTGCTTTTGAGGTGTAAGCGCTTTGTCCAGTCAGCCACTGGGGACATTTTGTTTATCCGACAATATCATGACATTTACAATGCAAACCCCTGAGGCCTTTAATTCACTCATTTAATAATCATTGATTGTGTTCCTATGATTTACTAGGAGCTCCTGTAAGCACATGAGACCGAGTTTGATTCAAGAAAATCAAGGTTCTTATTCTCATCGGGCTTCAAAGTACTCTCATGGGGCTTCAATGTTCTCACCCAGAGTTACCTGCAAGCCAGGGACTCTGCAATTGTTGGGTCTACCATTGAGCCAATACCATGCCAGGCCTGGAAGAGGGGCTCCAGCTAAACTTTATGGCTGATTGGTTGGTCAGTCTACCTCTTGGTAGGAGTCAGTGGATAATCATAAAAGAATGGAGCAATTGATTATGAAGGTCAATGTAGTAGTGGTAGAATTATTCCATTAACCATAAAAAGAACAGGAGAATTATATTTTGGCACTATGAACTATAAAGCCCTTATTCTGCTACATTCTAATATCAATGTCTCCTCAAGTATGTTGACTGGACTCCCTCTGCATGCCATCAGTGTGGTCTTTCAACTATGTTTGGGTAAATGAATCCTTTAAGAACCTTCTGAGAACAAGAATCCCTCTCAAGCATCCAGCTGTAATCTCACACATGCTAATGTGATACCAAATATAATTTGTAGAGTGCCGTGGATACATAGAATCCTATCAAAGGGTCTCCAAGGACTTTCAGGTTAAGAACTCTGTGACACAGAACAAAGGGAGAAAGAGTTTTGTTTCAATTGCATGTCATTTGGAAGTGATTTGAATTCACGTGTGGCAGTGATTTTCAAAGAGTGTCTCTATGATGCTTATGCATGCTAAAGTTTGAGAACTTTTGGTACATGAGCTTTGAGGGAAATTTTTACACATACATTTTTGACCCTGTAACTCATTTTGCTTTCCTCTGTCATACTTGGGTCACCAGTCTTTCCAGCTCTGGACAATACAGAACATTTCGGTGCTGGAAGATGCTATTGATGGCCAGGGAATCAGTAGTTGAAGAAAAATGCAAACTAAATCACAGTGTCTGATAATGTGTGTAGGAATTAGCAATCTCTTGATAAGAAAGAAGCAAGTAGGTCAGTGCTTAGAGATAGTCTGAAGATGTATAAACACTGATTGACAGAAAAGAGTGGTCATAAACCTTAGTTATGATAATCAGAAAGGCATCTTGCAAATATTATTAAGAACCTAAGTAGTCCTGAGCACAGAAAGGTTTAAAACTTCTGATACACATGATTATTTTGACAAGGTGAACCAGACAAGCTGGGACACAAAGTGTTGCTGGTATGGCAATCCAAATAGAGGCTCAGATAAAGCTGTTATGAAAAAAGGAGTATTCGGCGTAGAATACTACAGAAGAAATTAAACATATACATGTTTTTAAGAGCTGTGTACAAAAGATGCCAAAATCTGAAATCCCCACACCTATATAATATGAACTCCACAATTGTGCCTGTCCTTATAATCTTTATGTTATTATATCCCTGATTAGGCACAAAGGTCTTATTTTCCTCTGTACTATTCACATTCCCCCACCCAACCTTGTCCAGTTCCATGTAGATAGTATTCATATCATTGATTAGTTGGTTGATTAATTTGTATGTTTATATTTTAATGTCACAAAATTATCACTTCAAACCTCTATGGCATTCTTTTATTTTAAAGGTATTCTCTACATTCTCCAGATATTCTGTAAAATGTTTTTGACCTCAATAATTTGGGGGTCTTTTTTTTTCTCCTATTAAGACATACATATTGTATAAGTTAATGCAATTTGGCCAGATTGAATTTTTAAGTTAAATACACAACATATTGTTGAAACCAGTCTCTTGATTGAAATGAGACAAGCACATAAAATCCTTAAACAAGGACTACTCTGGACTCCAAGAAATGTTTTCATTATAATTCTAGTGGTTCAGGTGGTTGCAGGTAATATTTCCCTGCCTCTTAGGTAGACCATCATGACCTCACTTTTCCATCTGGCTAGTTCCAAGAAACTAACAATTCCCATATGTCCCAGTTCTATATTTTAGTCACAGTAAAAAAAACAAATGAAGAAGCAGACAAATGTGGTCCATGGCAAATGGTGAGAAAGGAGTGACGCAGATTTGATTCCCTTGCAGCCTGTCCTTCCCATTAAATTCCATTAACACCACACCTCTGGACAGATGTTTAAGTGAAGTATATATGCTTCAATGTATCACATTTAAGGAGAAAAGCAGAGAAACATTTCCTGCTTTTTAAAAAAAGATACAGAGTTTCTTTGGGTACATTTTGAGTACATGTCTTCTAGGTTTGGCAGATGTTGCCATTGATTGTTTAGTTTTGATCTCAATGGAAGGGCAACTTAAGCCAACATGGAAAGTGAGGACCAACATTATTTTTAGAGATATCCAAGAAAAGTTATTCTACAGACTTCTTTCCCTAATTCATTCTAAAACCTCATAACACACCCATGTCAGGATCTTCTCTGATATTTAGATTTAAGCTTACATTCCTGGTTCTATGTCTTCATAGAGGAAAACATGGCTACCTTATTGAATCTTCAGGTTGTGTCCTAAGTGATGTTCTATACACAGCATATCATGTTTACAAGGCTGTGAGTCAGAGTATTTTATTTCAATTTTAGAGGTAAGGAAACTAAAGACCCAGAGGTTAAGTGACTTCTGTGAGGTCCCCAAGGCAGTAGAACATTTTGAAGCTGGGATTTAAATCCAGGTCTGTCTGGTACTGAACTTCACATCTTAACCACAATGCTGTATTAGGTTCTAGTATATCCTGAAACACTTCCCTGTAACTACAGCCTCTGTACTAAAAGAACTAGGGCTATAACTCCCAAGCCATCTCAAATGTTAGTATTAAAAGACCAGTCGTTAGACCAGTTTAGTATTAAAAGTAGTCGTTTAAAGACCACTACTGTTCTTTCACACCAGCCCTCATGCTCAGTGAGAGAGACCAGCCCAGAAGAAGGTGAAGTGAAACTTCACTTCTCTTATCTGCCCATAATGGAGTAAAGCTTCCAGTTTGGGCAAACTCCCACTGTCTTCTATGGTGAAACAAAGAGTTTAGGAAATCCCTCTCTGGCACATGATTTCACCTTTAATATGATTGCACATCAACTCAGAACAAACTAGGGTGAGGCTCCAGGATCAGCTGAAAGTGGGAATTGTGTAATACAGCCCAAGGTTCTGAGTCAGGAGCTTATGTGCCAGATAAGCTTGAGAATTTCTGTCTTAAATTGACATCAGGAAAAAAGAATTAATGAGATAATACAATGATAACTAAATTAAGAAATACTCAGGAGACCTAAATTCTAACCCCACTTCTTTAAAAATGAGTTGTGTGATATCGGACAAGTCCCATCACCAATCTGGGATTTCAGTTCTAGGATTCTTCTGTAACATTTTACTGGGTAGTAGTACATAAGTATCACCACAGTAGATATGAGGATATATTGTAAAATATTTTTTTCTTTGGAGTAAAGTAGATGGATGTGCTTGAACGATGCTGTTGGACGATGTTAATCATAATTTTCTAACTAAATTATTGCACATATATATTTCCTAGCCACTGTAACAGGGTAAGTTCGTTCATTCAAGTTTTTGGAGCACCCAAGTAGGCAAAAGATTTTCTTGGTATTGAGACCTAAATCCTGCTCATTGGTTTCAACACAGATCTACTTTAAACTAAATTAAATCGTTTTCATAAGTATTTTTTATGCTTCTTTCCATTTTTGAAATTCAGGAATTAAGGGAGGGTTAAAAACAATAGAAATGGTTTTCTCCATTCTGCTTCTCCTCATTTTCTTACTGTCAAGTGCACTGACAGTGTTTTCCTGAGTGGTCGACTTGGGAGTGGGGTGAGGAGATGGCAAAGTGACACACACAGCAGGATGGAAATGTAGGTGGGACTAAGGCCCCTCTCCCCCGTCCCCCACCAAAATATTCTTTGTCTCCCCTGCCATATTAAGCAATAATTAACTCTAACACTTTTTTTTTCTTAAGTTTTTCTACTTTAAACATTATTATAACTGAAACAAACTATGACTGTGCCTTTCAAAATATATTGTGTTTGGAGAATATTTTTTCACTTGAACCCTTTACTTATTACACCATGATTGCTTTTAATTCAGTTTTAGAGTTGATCAGCATATGTCCAAACCTATTCCAGATATATCCAGACATTTCTACGTACACGCAATATAAACACTGTTAAAGAGGATATCTGGAGATTCCAAGATTCTAGATTTGCATAAGACAGTCGTAGATTGGACAGCAGTTCTGTTTCCTCCCTAACTTAGTTAAACAAATTGCCCGGGCACTGCTCCCCCAGGATGGAATCATGGGAGTGATTCATTTCTATGACGGTCTCTGCCAGTGCGAGGTGGACAGAGTTAAATCCATCGCAGCCCTGGCCCACCGAAACATTTAGGCAATGCTGCTGACTTCAAAGTGTGCCGCGTTGCATTGTAAGCCACAAAACTAATTTCTTTGTGTTTTCTAAGAGCTCGCTTCTCAAAGCATTGTGTATGGACCAGTAAGTAGCAGCAGCAGTTAGAAATGAAAATATCCTGGGTCACAGCACAGACCTACTGACTGGAACCTGCATCGTAACTCCCCAGGTGATTGACGTGCACTTGAGAGTTTGAGAAGCTCAAGTCTAAGAGGCAAAGCGGACCTTAGAAGTCCTCATTCATGGCTTGAGGTTGAAGTAACATGTCGATTCAGACCAAAAACACTGTAAGAAAATTGAGTGAATGAGCCCATACCCATATCAATTAGTCATGTGATAGAGACATTGAAGAAATGCCTGAAGAAATACCGAGCAGCTATTCCAGACTGAGAAACCTTCATCTCTGTCATTTGTAGTTCGGCCTGTCACCTAGTTAAACTTAGAGCTGATTACTGTCATTTGGTATTTTCCAAAAATGTTGAAATTAAGCCAAAACATCTCTTTAAAAAAAAATAAAATTCCGCGGTGTTTTTCTCCAGCCCCTTGGCAGTTATTTCACAATACTAGCAACATTAAACTCTAGTTAGACTGATTATGTTACTATTATGTGAGAACAGAAGCTATAGGAACTATACATAGGAAGGAGCAGGAGTATTTGGGGAAAACGAAACACTCAATTACAACAGCGTGTGTTGTGAAAATGGCCTTGCAATCCATGCTTTCCTCAGACAGGATTATTAAGGCAGAGCCATTCATTGAAATCAAGGCTCATTCTCTGTCATTCAGAGGAATTTTCAGGGCCTCTCAAAGGTACCTGATGAGCAGCACTCAAAATGAATGGAGTCTGTTTAGTTACAGGATTTGTGTTAGAACAGCCCGTGTTTTCCCTTCAGATCTACCCTCCCAACATGGAGAGGCCTCACCTGGCCCACTCTAATGTTGCCATCTCAAAGGCTGAAGGCGCAGTATAGGCTCCAGGTTTGGGAAAGCAGAAGCACAGTTACAGGGTTCTCAGCTTCAGAACCTTCTGAAAGCAGTGCCAGGTATCCGTGGCAGATGGAGGCTTGACTGGCTGTTGAGGGTTCAGCCTTAAAGATTACACGTCCCTTTGAATGTTCAGTCTGTTCTCTCACCTCACCAGGTTTCTTAATTACATGGAGCGAGAGAGTATTCAGTTCTGATTGTCACTGCAGGTCATACTAATGTGGGCAAGAGGCACATTAGATTCCAAAGCCATTCATATACACATTCATTCGGTGACTGCTGTGTTTGCTATGTGCCAGGCACTGTGCTTGGCACTGCAGATTCAGTCAGGAACAAAACAGATGTGGTGCTTACCCTCCCGGAGCTCGAGTCTAGTGAAAAATCACATAGATAAATTCATAACTATAGATTATCATGGAGGAAAAACACAGGGTACTGTGCGAGTAGGATATCAAGTCTTGGATGTTAGAAACTACTTCCCTGAGGAAGTGAGTGTGAGCTGAGATCTGAAGGATGACAGGGAGTTATCCCTCAAGAGTGGGTTACACGGTAGAAGTAAGAGTGTAACAGGGAGGACATGATACCTCAGATGCATTGAACCAAAGCCACTGTGCATGGACGTTCAAGAGTGACAATGGAGAAGGCTGCCAAGGACCGTGGCAACAATTTCTTGAGAATTGGTGTAACACAAATTAGACCAGGGTCTACAGATGTAGATTTTCTGGGTTAATCTCTTTGTTCTGCTTCATTAGCTCTATGACTTTGTACAAATACTTGACTCTCTTTGTAATTTAGTTCTTTCATCATAGTCCCTACCTCTTAGCATCGAGTAGATTAAATGAGCTCATGATACCTAAAGCAGTGCTACTCAAACTAGAATTGTCACCTGGGGATCTTGTGAAAAAATACAGATTCTGTGTTAGTATGTCTGGGGTGGGATAAGAGTCTGCATTTCTAGCAAGTGACACTGATGGCTCTGGTCCAGGAACCACCCTCTGAGTAGGAAGGTTATATATACTTAGAACAGCACCTGGTTCGTTGTAAATTCTTAAATGCTAGTGGTTTACATCCTTAAGCACTGATATTCTGCTCTTACACAAAATCGGTTAGTTGACTCTCTTGTGAACTCACGATTAGATGAAAAACCCTTTTTGTTTCAACCCTCAATGCTGAAAATCTATTATATGGCAGTTGTCACTATTTCCTTAGTAAGTGCAATATAAGGGACATGGATCCCTCTGCTTTTTGCACTGAAAAGCTTGAGCTGCATCTAGAATCATCATTCTGAATGTGACCTCTCTTTGCTAAGGACAGTAAAGAGCAGATAAGGAAAGTGTGGGACCTTGGTGTCAGTGTTCACTGGGTCAGGAAATATCTTGGCGGTTGCATTTTTGTGATATTCTCAATAGAGCTACACTTGACCACTTTCTTCCCTCGTGGCTTCTGTGACATTCAGTTTTCCTTCTATACCTCTGATGGTTCTCTACTTCTTACTGGCTCACTCCCCTTTCTATTCCCATATTTACGATTGTTCCCATGAAACAGTCTTTTTCATTGTCTGTTCTCTCAGTAGTCCCATTCAAGCCTAACATCTATTTCCTTCCATGTCTATAACCCTTTGGATGCTGTCATTTGCTCAGGCTCAAGAATCTCAGTCACCTATGATTAACTTCTACCCCCGAATCCCCCGCCCCCAGCCAAGATGTATAGAGTAATAGCTAATTAACTATCAGAGCTTGATCATTCCACACCAGATGTTCTCAAAGTGTGGTCCTTGCACCAACAGCATCCACCTCACCTGGAAACCTGTTAGAAATGGAAATTCTCAGACCTCATTCCAGATCAACTGAAACTCTGGGGATGAGGCCCAACAAGCTCTCTATGTGATTCCCATTCCTGCTGAAGTGTAAGAACCACTGACCTACAGCAGTGGTGCCCAATCTTGGCTGAGGCAAGAGGGCAGTTTTAAGAATACTGATGTCGTGGGTCTCCTCTCTAGACATTCTGATTTAATTCACCTTGAAATGGCATGGGCGTTGAGGTTTTTAAAAGCTCGTCTTTTGATTACAATGGACTACCAAGAGGGAGAACCAAGTTCTCCTTTTCAAATTTATTTTCCTTTTCTTCCCCATTGTCTCTCCTTTGGGCCTTCATTACCCTGTACCTATTTTATTTATGTGATAATCTAATCGCTCTCACATAATTTCTCACACTTGGAACCTACCCTATGTAACAAGATCATCTCCATCTCTTGGTTATAGTTTCCTCTAAGCAAATCTTGCAAGGGCTTCCCATTGTCTGGAGAAGAAATTACAGACTCTTGACTACAGCCATTAAAACCTTTCCTTGGGCAGATCCCCAATTTTACTTGTCATTTCTTATGATATGTTGCAACCAAACCAAAGAAAAGCCACCCTGAAATTTCCTGTCATCTTACCTGCATGTATACTTTTCATTTTGCTTGGAATTTCTTTCACACTGTCAAACTCTCATCTATCTCTTGAAACCTGAGGCCCCAATGTTGCTTTTTCCATAAACCTTCTCTAAGTGCTTCCAAAGGTCAATAACACTTCCACGCACTTTGGAGATGCTTTGAAGGTAGTTCCTTTAATCAAAAATATAATTTGTATTATAGATTTGTCACAATCTTTGCTAAAATATTACTGTATGTGCATAATAAACCGATTAGCTGGTAGCCTTCATTACATAAATTGATTTACCTCTGAGGAGGTAGCCAATGAGGAAGAGGTCTGCAGGCAAACCCTTGGGGAAAGTTGCAAGGGAACAGGAAAAAAGCCCATTCCAGTCTCAGTCTGACAGTCTAAGGCTGTGCCTAAACTCTAAAGAGAGGTGGCCACAGAAGGACATTAAAGATTGTGTTTCATGAGTGCTGCTGAGGTACATGAGGCACAAAGCAGCATAGCTTTGGGCTTAGGAGACAAAAGGCCACCAAAAGAGGGAGAGATACTTTTCCTACCTCTACACAGCACACATATTTCTTCAGCTCAGGAGAGGCTGCAGGGAACATAACACGGCTTGGGTATCTGATAGGGTTGCCAGGTATAGCAAAGAAAAATACAAGATGCCCCATTAAATTTGAATTTTGGATAAAGAATATTTTTTTAGTGTAAGTATGTCCTAAATATTGCATTATTTGCTTACCTAAAATTCAGACTTAACCGGGCATCTTGTATTTTATTTGACAACCTAGCATGATGGGAATTCACAGAATCACATCTAAAGACCCCAGCCCAGACTTCAGAGTGTTATAGGGACCAGCACCAGTTAACTCACAGTAGTGGCCATCAGCCAGGTGGATGGAAAGGAAGACCTGAAAGGTATAGATATTCTAGGGACTCCCAAAAATGCATGGGTGAAAGTTTTCAGGGGCCAGAGTCTCTGACTTTTTCAAGTGGGGATGCAAGCAAGTGAAACTGAAGGTCCTCTTAATATGTCCTTGTTTGTATACTCTGGCCTTCGGAAACCCAAGTTACATTATTGTTTTAATAATCCGAAGTGTTTGCTAGTAAAATGAAAATTCAATGCATATATGAAAAAGCTAAAGACTACACTGGATAAAGTTTCCATTTAGCAGAAATGTCTTTTATTTACTATGTTATCTATGGGAAGATGAAACATATTTATATACAAAAGAAAAATTTAACTAAATAAATTAAATTATAGGATAAATCGGTCCTGGGGATGTAATGTACAGCGTGGTGACTGTAGTTAACAATACTGTTGTGGGGACAGAGTCCCAGAGAGCAATTCCCAGGCTCTCAACCTCACGTGGAAAGGTGCTGGCTCAGGTAGTAAATGGCCATCAGCTGTGATTGGATGGCCATCAGCTGTGGCTAGTTGGCCATCAGCTGTAACCAGTTAGGCATTAACCACTAATATAACTGTCGGGGCTAAGCCAGCAAGCACGCATGGCAGCTAGCAAGTGGAGTTGGTTGGTTGGCAGAAAAGCGGATGACGGATTGCGGAGCGTGTGGCTCCTGCTCCCTGTGTCTCCAGCCCAGCTGCCAGTGAGAATACAGTGGTATGACTCCCCCATCTATGGCTCCATGGGTGTTCCTTTTGGCCTCACCATATCCTGTGTTCTTGTGTGGGGAGCAGGACCAGGGCCCCCCATGACAACTGTATTGTGTATTTGAAAGTTGTTAAGAAAGGGATGTTAACTAAACTTATGGTGATGATCATTTCACAGTATATACATATATCAAATCATTATATACATTATATATACATTATCAGACTAATACAATATTATGTCAATTAAATTTTGATTTAAACATTTGAAAAAGAAAAGAAACTGCCCATATTAGTCAGAACCATATTTATATTAAAACAGCCATTTATTATAAATAAAATAATTTAGGTTGACACTGTGGGTCCAAAATATTGTTTTTCTTTTTTTAAAAAAGGATCTACCAATTATTCAGATTTACAGATCATTACATTGGAGAGAGGGTTATTAAAATGCCCAAGCTGGCCATTTGAATATAGTAGGATTCAGACTATCATAAACAAAACTGCTATAAGTCATAAAAAAAAAAAAAAAAGGAAGGGAAGGAGTGGGAGAAGAAGGGAGGGGGGAGGGAGGGAGGGAGGGAGGGAGGGAGGGAGGGAGGGAGGAAGGAAGGAAGGAAGGAAGGAAGGAAGGAAGGAAGGAAGGAAGGAAGGAAGGAAGGAAAGCGACGATGGGTGCAGATTAGTGAAAATTTGTAGGATGGGAATAGTAGCAAGCCAATATCTGAACCCCTAGACAGGCTGGGTTACGCTTTCCATGTATGAAATGTTGCATTAAAAACAAAGATGAAGCATGCCATTAAACATTTGTACAACAGCACTAATAATGTATACGTGCTATTTAGAACCTGTCTTATTTTCCTTCACGATTATAAAGCATTTAAGGGCAGGGATTGTATCTTGTTCATATTTCTAGTTTAAAAGAAATGTGGGGAAAATCTAGCTTGTTATTTCTCGCTTCCCAGCAACCAGGTCTTTACCGCACAAGGCAATTTTGGAGGTAATCTCTGTAAGGCAAATTCTTGGGCTGGTGAGGCAGAGCCTGAGTAATGGAGCATGAGGGCAGGGATATTGGAGCACCAGTAAGTGTCCCAGGAGACAGACTCGCACCCTCCTACAGCTCCCGAGGGAGCGTCTGAGACGCTCAGGGTCTGAACTAGTTTATGACCCCTTTTCATAGGTAGAACATACCTCTCTCAGGGAATAGCACATAAAACTGGCATTAGCAACTTGACTTTTATTTGCTTTCTCCTTTTCAACTCTTTCTACCTTGGGGATTATTTTTAAGGCATTGGAACTTTTCTATACACTGTGAAACTTGAGACATTTTTTATTAACTAATCGCATCTTATCAGCATGCCTCTTACTAAACAGTGTTGAATTTATAATTTAGTTGATGTCTCAAAAGTTGTTTATAAAGTGGTTTTCTACTTGTCTTCTTCCTGATAGAAGAGTATTTTGGTTACTGGTAACTAAATTGATAAGAGATCCTCTCACCTTTCCCTCTGTTCAGTATCCTGAAAACTTCATGATGTTAAAGTTATGATCTTTGTCCATCTGGCCCATTTAGCCTAAAGCAACAAATGTTTTTATTAAGGTGGGTCCTATTTCTTAACAGATTAAGAGAAAGGAATTGCATGTTGATTGAGTCCCTCTTTTGAAATTTTTAAATAGTGAAGAGGGCAATTATTATAAAAGAAAACAGACAAATCTACGTTTGAATCCAATTTCTTCATTTACTAGTTGTATAACATTAAACATGTTACTTAATGCCTTTGTCCCTCAGCTTTTATGTGTTAAAAAAATGGCATTAATATCCACTCTGCAGGTTTTTTAAACTTCTGGCACTTGGTAGTTTCTTAAAAAATTGTAGCTATTTTTTATATAAATCCAACATTATAACAACACCAAGGAAAATTAGGAAGACAAGTGAAAAATCACTTACAATCCCACTCACCAATTCTATAAACAATTTATTTTCATCTTCCATTGCAAAATACACAGTTGCCACATAGAACGTATGTCTTTTTTGATTCTGTTTGTTTTCATTTTTTCAAAGTATTTTCATAATTAACGTTTTATTCATTGCTCAAAATTTTGGCAAGTGACTGTGATATAATTTACTTAACTGTTCATTTATGGTTCTCTTTGGTGTATTTCTGGGGTGGTGTTTTTGGAGCTGGTTTTCACTATCCTTAACAAACAGGCAGAAGGAAGAAAGCAAAATACTCTTGCTTGTCAACAGAAGCGTAGGAAAAGACCATTTTCTTATGTGACTTAAAATGTCACTTTCCTAAATATGTGAACTTATGAAAGCAAGATACAAATATAGGTCAACAAGTTCCAGAGGAGCCGGTGTCCCAAGAAAAACCGTGGATAAAAATAAGAAGGACCTGATTTTATTTATAGACCAGCTCCAAAATGCTATAAATTGCTTAGTTGAGGACCACATCCAAGATTAAGCTTGTGGTTTATCCTACTACAAAGTAACTTTTACTGCTTTTCACTTGCTCAATGACTCTCACAAGAAACACTTCAGGAACTTTCCAGTTATACGATGCCTGGGGCCCCTCCCCAGACCAATTGAAACATAATCTGTGGGTGAAGGGCCTGAGAATTGGTATTTTTAAAGCTTTTTGTGTAATTCCAGGGGATAACCTAATTGAGAAACACTAAAGGACCTTAGACCAGAAAAAGACAACCCATCCTACCCAGCTCCTTTGAAGATGTATAGGATGAGAGGATCAAGAAATAAAGCTGCTTCCCTTGAACCCCAGCTTCAGGCCCAGGCTGGGGTCTCAAAGGAGAGAGCATCTATCTAGAGACCAACCATCACAGTACGGTTGCCCCAACAAGAACTCTGTAGCTAAAGTGAACAACGTCATCCTCTCCTGCAGTTCCCTAATCCGGTACTGACTGGCCAGAAATATGATGTCTTAATCAATTTGCTATGCTCCCAAGATGTCCTAGATGGCTAGGCATTGCGAAAATATATCCCTTGACACTTTAAAAGCCATCCTTACTTAATGTATTTCTGCAAGGAGATTAATAAAGAAAACCTGTAAGCTCATAGTAAATATTTATTATTATGGTGATAGAGCCAGAGGTAATAAATTTTGATGACTCAAAGACATATAATATTAGGACTTAAAGTAGACTCAGTTTTTATTGTTATTAGCGCCTTGATTTACATCAAGATAAACTGAATTCCTTCATATCCTGAGGTGATCAGTGTTTGCTAATTTATAACCAGTTCATTAATGCTATCCATTGTTAGCCCATCATTTTGATAAGCACGTAGAAGATAAAGAAATATGTGTTAAGTGAATGGCTTTTAAAAAAGATTTTTATTTAAACGTATAGTTAGCATATAATATAATATTAGTTTCAGGTGTAACCAACAGTTATTCAACATTTATATACCTAAAGAAGTGATCACCATGATAAGTCCAGCAACCATCTGACCCCATACCTGCTATCACAATATTATTCACTATATTCCCCATGCTGTACATTACATCACTATACCTTATGTGTTTTATATGTAGAAATTTGGACCGCTTATTGCCCTTCACCTTTCCCTTCCCTTTTTAATTTTTCAGTTACATTTAACATTCAATATTATTTTATATTAATTTCAGGTGTACAGGATAGTGGTTAGACATTTATATAATTTACGGAGGGATCCCCCTGACTAGCCTAGTACCCACCTGGCACTATATGTAGGTATTACCATATTATTGACTATATTCCCTGTACTTTACTTTACATTTGTATGATTATTTTGTAACTACCAAAGTATACTTCTTAATCCCTTCACCTTTTTCACCCTGCCCCCGACCTCTTCCCATCTAATCACCCCAATAAATCTAGTACCCATCTGACACCATAGGTAGTTATTACAATATTATTGACTATATCCCTTATGTTATACCCTACATCCCCATGACTACTGTGTAACAACCAATTTGTACTTCTTAAACCCTTCCCCTTTTCCCCCACCACTCCAACCTCCCTCCCATCTGGCAACCATCAAACTGTTCTCTGTATCTATGAGTCTGTTTCTGTTTTGTTTGTTTTGTCCTTTAGATTCCACATATAAGTGAAATCACATTGCATCTGTCTTTCTCTGTCTGACATATTCCACTCAGCACAGTAGCCTCCCGGTCCATCCGTGCTGCCACAGATGGCAAAAACCCATTCCTTTCCATGGCTGAGCAGTATTCCACTGTATTTATGTACCACCTCCTCTTTATCCATTTTTCTATCAGTGAACACCGAGGCCGGCTCCACATCTTGGCCATTGTAAACAATGCTGTGATGAAAATATGGATGTGCACGTTCCCTCGAACTAGTGCTTTGGGTTTCTTCAGATAAATACCTAGAAGTGGAATTACTGAGTCCTTCTTTGTCTCTTGTTATAGCCTTGCTTTAAAGTCTACTTTGTCTGGTATAAGTATTGCTACCCCAGCTTCCCCCCCACCCCATTTTCGTAAAATAACTTTTTCCATCCCTTTACTTGCAGTCTGTGTGTGTCTCTCAATCTGAAGTCAGTCCCTTGTGGGCAGCATATGTAAAGGATTTGTTTTCTTATCCATTTAGCCACCCTATGTTTTTGATTGGAGCATTTAATCCACTTACATTGAAAGCAATTGTGGATAGATATGGAGTTATTGCCATTTAATTATTCATATTTTTTATCTTTTTGTTGTTGTTGTTGTTGTTATTTTTCCATCTTAAAGAAGTCCCTCTAACATTCCTTGTAGCACTGGTTTGGTGGTAATGAACTCCCTTAGCCTTTTCTTGTCTGAGAAGCTCTTTATCTGTCCTTCGATTTTAAATGTTAGCCTTGCTGGGTACAGTAGTCTTGGTTGTAGGTCGTTGCTTTTCATCATTGAATATTGTGTGCCAATCCCTTCTGGTATGTAAAGTTTCTGTTGAGAAAGCAACTGACAATCTTAAGGGAGCTCCCTTATAGGTAACTAACTGCTTTTTTCTGCTGCTTTAGGATTTTCTCTTTGTCTTTCATCTTTGCCATTTTAATTATAATGTGTCTTGGTGTGGGCCTGTTTGGGTTCAACTTTTTGGGGACTCTCTGTACTTCCTGGGCTTGTATATCTATTTCCTTCACCGGTTAGGAAAGTTTTCAGGCATTATTTATTCAAATAGGTTCTCAATCCCTTGCTTTCTCCCTTCTCCTTTTTGTGCCCCTATGATGCAAATGCTGTGATGCTTGATGCTATCCCAGAGGTCTCTTAAACTAGCCTCATTTTTTCTTTTTTTCTTTCTGCTGTTATGGTTGGTTGTTTTCTGCTACCTTCTCTTCCAAGTCTCTCATTGATCCTCTGCTTTATCTGGTCTGCTGGTAATTCCTTCTAGTGCATTCTTCGCTTCAGTTATTGTATTCATCACTTCTGACTCATTCTTCTTCATGGTTTCTATGTCCTTTTTTTATGCTTGCTATCTGTCTGTTGAAGTTCTCACTAAGTTCCTTGAGCATCCTTATAACTGTTGTTTTGAACTCTGTTTCTGGTAGGTTGCTTGCTTCCATTTTGTTTAGTTCTTTTTCTGGAGTTGTCCCCTCTTCTTCCATTTGGGGTGTATTTCTTTGTTTCCTCATTTTGGCTGCCTCTCTGTTTCTATGTATTAAGTAGGGCTGCTATGTCTCTCAGTGTTGCCAGGTGGCCTTATGTAGTAGGGGTCTTGTGGGCCCAGTGGCACAGTCACCCTGGTCACCTGAGTTAGTTGCTCCAGGAGTGTGCTTTGTGTGAGATGTGTGTGCCCTCCTGTTATAGTTGAGCCTGGATTGCTGTTGGCATGTCAGTGGGTTGTTTTGACCTTCAGGCTGATTGACTTGTGGAGTTTGGCCATGTCCACAGCTTATGGCATGCTGTGATGGGGGGGTTGCCCCATGGAGCAGAATTTACCCAGGGGTCTCTGGTGCCTGTTGAGACTGCCCTTTGTGTGTGCCACTTGTGGTGCTAATTGGGTGGTTCTCTGCTGTGATCTGAAGCCAACTTCCAAGTATGATTGTTCTGGGGCCTCTTGGGAGGGGCTCCAGTGCAGACCCAGGTCAGCCACTGCTTGTGACTGTCCAGGGGCTACCTGGTAGGAGCTATAAAGCAATCCATGATTGGTCGCTGCCTGTGCTGTACCTGGAGATGTGAGGGAGAGGCTATGCTGTGAACTGAGGATGGCTACCACCAGTACTGGGCTTGGGGTAGCTCCACAAAAAGCCAGGACACTCTGAGGCCTGCTGCCACCTGCTGGCTCCCCATAAGGTTTAGCTGCTGATAAAGCCTCCAGGGCTTTATACACGTTGGGTGAGATAGGGTCTCAGTGAGTCAGCAGGGTGGAGCAGCAGATCTTAGCAGGCCAATCAGATTCAGATTTGGCTTGTGGGGGTGGTCTCAACACAGGAAAGATGGCTCCCCCTGCCAGCTGCATGGGAGCCACACACAAGGAAAATGGAGACTGCCCCTCCAGTCTTTACCCAGAAGTTATACAATTCAATTTCTCGCCATATGTCTCCGAGGCCCCCAGAGTCACCATTCCTCGCTGGAGCCCTGGGTTAGTGCCTGTGTGGGCCCTTTAATAGGATGTCTGGGTTTCCTGCAACCGTCTCCATCCTACCCAGATGGTCGAAATCTCCACTGTTTTTCACAGCTAGAAGTTGTGGGGGCTCCACTTCGTGGCACCAGTACTCCAGGCTGTGGAGCCTGGTGTGGGGGGCTGGGGTTCCTCGCTCTTTTGTGAGAAACCTTTGTGGCCAAGATATCTCTTCTGATTTTCAACTGCCACATGTGGGTGTGGGACCAGTCAATTTTGCGTCTCCGCCCCTCCTACCAGTCTTGATGTGGCTTCTTAATATCTATCCTTAGTTATAAAACTTCTGTCCAGCTAGACTTCAAATGAGATGGTTCTCCAGGTTGGTTGATCTATAATTTAGTTGTAATTTTGATGTGTTCACAGGATGAGGCAAGCACAGTGTTTATCTACTCTGCCATCTTGGATCATGAATGGCTTTTTAATTGTCAAATTTTGAGTATTAAAAGCATGACATTAAAGAATTTCAAAATACTCCTAGTCTTAGCTTAGCCAAAATTTATTTAATCTTCAGCCTAATCCTATGTCTTCTATCTTTTCATCTGTGAAAATGTTAAACTT
This sequence comes from Rhinolophus sinicus, assembly GCF_057876585.1. Taxonomy (NCBI): domain Eukaryota; kingdom Metazoa; phylum Chordata; class Mammalia; order Chiroptera; family Rhinolophidae; genus Rhinolophus; species Rhinolophus sinicus. Next base: position 91,426,876 of record NC_142502.1, read on the forward strand.
TTTTTCTAGTCATATGATTTCTGGGCAGGTTAACTACTAGTTTTAGCAAGGTTGTGACTTCTAACTCATTCATAAATGGATCATGACTTCCCCAGATCAGTGTAGCAAACCAATCCATATTAAAATAGTATTAATACAATGGCTAATTAAAGTATGTTCATTAAAGAGCAATGAATTTTTATAATAATATATATAATATCCAGCTACAGAGGAGCCATAACAATCTAAATGCCCTTCTTGGGTCAGTAGAAAGCTTTTGCATGAGCATCCCAGTGGGGTCACAAATCTTATACTCACTCTCTTATTATTTTTAAATGGCAATTATAAATCACTTAATACAGTGAAGTGAAAGGATGTTTTCTTAGTCCATATTAAGAATGTGATGTGCACCACTGACCACTGGTCACTGGAAATTATACATGACAAAAAGAAAACCACATGTTTGGTACCCTAGTACCACCTTTATATTAAATCCTTTATCTTTGGCAAAAAATTAAAGCATTTTACAAAGTTGATTCCATACTCATATTTTGCAGAGCCATGTAAAATAGGGAATTGAGTCTTCTATTATTTGCTGTTCTACAAACAAACTATTAACTGTGATATGCCTTAAAGGAGTTTGACAAAAACATCATATTGTGCGCATATATTTTCACAAGGCTTCATTGAAGGAGATTTGGAAGATTTTCTGATCTGCATACTTCAGAAAGCCTTGTTATATATAAATTGCTTCGGTAATGTGCTCATTAATTAGTATCTCTCTAGAAGAAAATTATTCCTTAGATCTATTTAAAACAGTTATTCTATTTGTTCTTGCTTCAATGAAGGAGAACCCTGGTCATTACTATAATTTTTGAACCATCTTCAACCTGTGACTTTGGAAATGGTCATTATGTTCCCTGGACCTTTTCTTCTCTGGCTGAGTAATCTCTTAAACATAGACCTCATTATCCACCTCAAACCCTTCTTGTTTTTAGCAAACTTTGAAGGTTGGGAAATTGATATGTCTCCTGAATCTTAACCATATATGTTGTGTTCTTTATAAAGCTATACAAATATCTTCTCTGCTCCAAACTTGCCTTCTTTGCTCCCTGCATTTTCTTATCTAAAGTGAATAGCATTTCTCAATGGAGGTGCATTCCGTACTTACATTGTTTCAGATGCTGGGCTCGGCACTCGAGTTCCAGAGATAAGTTACAGACCCTCTTTTCCAAAAACCTACAGTTGAGTGAGGAAGACAAGGAAATGAAAAATTATCAGTACAGCATAGTAACTTGAATCTTAACAGTTAGTCCAAAATGATCTAGAGTTCTGAATAATTCAGAGCTGGTCCTACATCAGATTCAGCCCCCTCAAGGGATCAATAATAAAAACAAACACTCTTCATTGGTGGGAGAAGTCTTTCGGAGATGCTTATTTTCATTGGTAATAAATGTTTTCTTTTTCAAAATGTATTCGTTAAAATTGAGGTCAGTGGAGAGCTTCTCTCCATAAGCAGGGAAGTGTTTTGCTATGATCAGTTACTCTGAAGGTTATGAAGTCAGCATAAAATCCCAATAATGTTATAGACTTAAAAAATGAACACAAAGCAGGAAAATTTTATGGGTATGGACCAAGAAATATCAAGATGAAAAACAGGGTTATTAATCATCCATAAGACCTGGCTAGAGGATTATTGGATAATGGAACTTTCCATGACCCCAAAAATCATCATACCCTCAGGGCTTTCCTCCTTAGTGTGTAGTAACTGTTACGATAATTGTGGGATTATTTAACAAGCCAACATGAGAGATATATACAACTGTAAAACATCTTTTATAAATTTTGAAGCAACCATAGTTATGAGGCCAAGTATTTTTAATGCGGACAAAGAATAAAGTGTTCTACTTTTGTTTGGGGTAATATCTGACTTAATAAACATATCTGACTTAGTGCCCACTTGGGCAGGAAATCAGCATTTTTATTCCTATTAAACAAATTAGTCACTTTTATGTCTTTAACAAACATCCCAATAAATCTATCTAGAACAGGATGTGTAAATATCATCAATAAAAGGTATTTCACATCTTTACTGATTGAAGGGATTGTCATGCGGGGTGGCAGGTGGGGTCTCTGGTCCCGCTCCCCACATAAGAACGCAGGATATGGTGAGGCCAAAAAGGAACACCCACGGAGCCATAGGTAGGGGAGTCATACCACTATATTCTCGCTGGCGGCTGGGTTGGAGACACAGGAAACAGGAGCCACACGATCCGCAACCCTCACTCCGCTGCTTGCTAGCTCAGCCACCATCTTCTTGCTAGCCCCCATTTGCTGCTAGCGTAGCCACAGCAGTTATATCAGTGGCCTGTGGCTCACTGGTTACAGCTGACAGCCAGTTAGCCACAGCTGATGGCCATCTACTACCTGAGCCAGCACCTTTCCACATGAGGCCGAGAGCCTGGAAATTGCTCTCTGGGACTCTGTCCCCACACTCCACCCCTACAGGGTCTCGCCTCACAATCTACACGACAAGCATCTTCCATAAGGGGCCCTGTGCGAGCAGCCTGGAGGTGAATGCAATATCCTGGACACAGACAGGCTCTCTGGGCACAGCCAGGGTTTCTCAGGGCACCACCAGTACTTCTGGGCACAGCCAGACTTCCTGGGCTTCTTAGGGTACCACCAGTCTTCCTGGGCACTGCCAGGGCCTCTCAGGGCACTGCCACTCTCTCTGGGCATAACCAGACTTCCTGGACTCAGCCAGTGTTCTCAGGGCATTGCCACTCTCTGAGAACAGCCAGACTTCCTGGACTCAGCCAGGGTTCTCAGGGCACTGCCACTCTCTCTGGGCACAGCCAGACTTCCTGGACTCAGCCAGGGTTCTCAGGGCACTGCCCCTCTCTCTGGGCACTGCCACTCTCTGAGCACAGCCAGACTTCCTGGATTCAACCAGGGTTCTCAGGGCACTGCTACTCTCTCTGGTGGGCACAGCCCGACTTCTGGGCACAGCCCGACTTCTGGGCACAGCCAGTCTTTCTCACATATTCTCCACAGCATCTGGTCGAGACACAAAAGCAAACATCCGCCAGTTTTACTACATGGTGGTGTGTTCCCAAGCAAACAGTCAAGCGGTCCATTAAATTAGGGATAGAAGGCAATTCCCCATAGCCCATAGTCATTTGCCAGAGCTGTCCTGGGGGTGAGGGACGACCTTGACCTCACCCTCAGCTCCCATGGAGGACTCAGCAAGCGTTTCCTCCTGGAACTACAAGTCTTGCATCCGGGCTGCCTCAGCAAGCACTTCCCAGCCCACAGGGCTGCAACGACCTTCGCTTTCTCCAGCCTATGCTGGTTGGGGAACCATCCATGTCTTCCCACCCCTCCATAGGGGTCCAGCTCTCTGGCAGCTGCTCCTCCTGGTCTTCCTGAGACTGAGTGTTCATATGCACAAACTGCTCCACTGCCCTTCGGAAAGTTTTGGCCGGCACCATACCTTGCTCCTGCGCCATTTGTCATGCAGGGTGTCATGCGAGGTCTCTAGTCCCGCTCCCCACATGAGAACACAGGACATGGTGAGGCCAAAAAGGAACACCACAGAGCCATAGATAAGGGAGTCATATCACTATAGTCTTGCTGGCAGCTGGGTTGGAGACATAGGAAGCAGGAGCCACACAATCTGCAACCTGCTGTCCACTTCTCTGCAATCTGCAACCCGCACTCCACCGTGCTAACTGCAGTCTGCACTTGCCGGCCACCATCTTCTTTCTAGCCCCCATTTTCTACTAGCATAGCCACGGCAGTTATATTAGTGGCCAATGGCTCACTGGTTACAGCTGACGGCCAACTAGCCACAGCTGATGGCCATCCATTCACAGTTGATGGCCATTTACTACCTGAGTGAGAACCTTTCCAAGTGAGGGCAAGAGCCTGGAAACTGCACTCCTGGCTCTGTCCCCATAGGGATGTTTTATGTATGCTTCTGAGAGTTAATGTTTATGTACTAAGAGTAGGACTTGAAGTCTCTGTGTTAAGAAACATAAAATGGAAATGTGTCTTTTTGTTTTTTGATAAGGATTATCTGTACTAGCAAAGTGAAACGCCCCATTAAATAATTGCCCAGCGTTATTCAATCATCATGAATAGAAAAATCTAGTTATCGTTATCTGACTGTCTTTTGGCAACACTTTTATTTTGCTTTACTTATGTCAGTAATTATTTGAGTTCTCTGGGTTTTTTCTTTTGTTATTGTTTTATGTTTTGTTTTTTTGTGGTATTGTTTTTATTTGTTTTAATTCAGACATAGTAAGACAGCAAGTTAGGAAATCTCTTTCTTCAAATGTTTTCAAGGCAAGGACAGATGATGCCATGTCTGATGTGGGTCCATGGAAGCATTTACCACATATGGTGATATGCACTGATGTAGTCTGAGTATTCTGTGTCATTTGGAACAAGCACTGCTCTAAATAAGATACAGGAACTCATCTGGTCTCCCCAACAGGGCAGTGAGGGACTACCATGTATTTTTACAATGAGGAAAGTGAGGCACCGATGGTTAAGCAACCTGTCAAAGCCCTCTCGGACTGGAGTGAAGCCAGTATTCTTCCTGCATTGCCTACGTTCTTACTCTTAAACCACTGACCCCACATTGACCATATAGTTCCTTCCGTCCTTAGGTTGGTTGCACATCGTATTTCAAAGTTATCCCTGATGGTGTTCGTAGAATGTTCAAGATCAAAAGTGGAAAAAGAGTCACTGTATCATCAAATTCATCCTCACTCAGAACTAATAAAAGTATATTCCCTATGACATTTGTTTCCCAAAGCAATTTAGTCAGTTTTATTAAGATCACTTTATGTGCACCTCATTTAATTCATCGAATTTCTGCCTCTTTTCTTGGAATACTCCTCTAAAGCCTTAATAAACCTGACTTTGATAATGACACTTCTCTATTATAAAACTATTTCTCTTTATTATGATATTCCCTTATTCCTTTTTCTATTAACAACATAGACTTACCCTAATAATCCTTCTTTTTCTAATCAGTCATGGTGACACCTAGTTTTTATGAAGGCCAGAAATCAAAGTCCACATCCTGGCTTTGTAGAATAGGAACCATTGTAAATAGAAACGCATTTGATGTAATTTTAAAGTGACCTCTTCTTGCTCCAAATTTAGACCGGGGAAAACCATCGTTCTGAGGGTACCCAGAATATTTGAAGACACGATAAATAAACATTTACGGTGTTCTCACTATGTGCAAGATAATTATTGATTATATATTTCTGAAGCAGTATGAAATACTATCCCTACCAGCAAGGAATCTACAATTCAGTTGACATGTCACCTATGTACAGTGAGTGTCTAAGGCAGTGAAAGCCCAGACACTACTTGCTGTAGAAATGAGTTCAGAGGAACAATGGATCACCTTTTATGTTTCCCTAAGGCTTTCAGGATGAAGTAGGATTTGAGCAAGTTCCCAAAACAAAGGTCGGAATCAGCTGGAGAAGCACTTGAGACAAAAGAAGAAGCAGTCTTTAGAAAGTCTTCCCACCTGGGTTGTAAATCAGCATTTTTATTCTCATTAAACACAGGAGGAGCATTATTTCCTAGAACTGACCCAGGTAGGCTAATTAAAGTCATAGAAAGTCCTCTTGAAATAGTTCATTATAGGACTATCAACTATGCCAACATTTAAGAGAACTCAAATTTATAAGTTCTCTAGGTCCGAGTTTCCTATCCTTAGCACTATTGACGTTTTAGGCCTGGTGATTCTTTGTGTTAAGGAATTGTCCTGTGCATTGTAGGATGTCTAGCACCATCCTGACTCTGCCCACTAGACTCTGGTAGTAATTTCCTCCTCTCCCCTATTGTGACAACCAAAAACAAATGTCTGCAGACATTGTCAAATGTCCCCTGGGGTGCAAAATCACTCTCCATTGAGAACCACTGTTCTAGTTCTATGATCACTGAAGGAAAGAATTCTCTCAGATTATTCTCCTCTGAGTGTAACACAGGCCATCAGGATAATCATCTTTGTACCTAACCTAAATTCCTCATATTGCATGTTGTAGGTCCTCTTCTCTAGTGACCTCGGCGTGTGTACCTTCTGTGTCAGGAGTACTCAGACCACTTGGCAGGACACTGGGCTGTAATCTCTGGAAAATTTTTCGGATGCACAGTGAATGCCACAAAGAAATGCTCACTGATACTCCTCTCCACTGCATCAAAATTCTCTAGTCCAGTTCACTTGTCAAAATTGTAGTCCTATTTAGATTAGAAACCTATTTCAATTGTAAATCCCTCTTGTCGGGGAAGCTCAGCATTTAGGAGAGAGCACAGCTGGTGCTTCCTGGATGTTAAATAATTCATCTTCCTCATTTTGGAGAGTCAGAAACAGCAGAGCTGAGATGCTAAATCCTCAAGGTAATATTGCAAAACCTAGTCCCTGGCACTAAGGAAGGAAAAGGCCTGGTAAATCACAGAAGCCACCCTCCATAGCTTTAGGAGACGCTTTAAAGAGAATACTATTTGCCAGCTTGATTTTTCCCCATTTTGGTAACACAGGGAAATAGGTTGCCCTGGGAGAATTTTATGAAACTCAGCTAAGCAAAATCAGCCTTGCTACATTTTATATACTGTCGCGCCCATGTCACTCATGCATACAGTTCATTTTCCAAGTGAAATATTTTGACCCTTCTAAAAAATGTTTTCCACAGATATCAGAAAGTAATCATGGAAATGGGGAAACACCAGCTCAATACAGTTTATGGAAAAATAGATGATATTTGAGCAACTTGATTGCTGATAAATGTTTCTCATAATGGTTCTGTTCTCACACTTGCCCATTTATTGCATAATCTATTTTAGTCTGAATTGCCCTCGTACCTATCTGCAGTTCATCTTGGAGTTTCAGATTGCTTTTGAAGCTGCATTAAACCCTCCAGAACACACAGGTTCCTACAACGATGTTCCACAATAGTTCATTAACACTTTTTCAGTAACTAATAATCTTAGAACTTTTATTTCTGTGTTCTGAAAGAGGTAACTTTCTTACCAGAATGCCTGCGTTACGTCTTAATGAGACAGTATCCTTCTTCATATAGGACAGGGGCCATATGTGTGTTACTACACTGTATGCTCAATTCACCAAGTTTCATTGATTGTGGGACTCTAATAAGAATTTATAATGCTCAGTGGTTTCAGAGAGTTTTCTGTTTTAATCTATGCTGCTTGAGTAGTTGGCTCCATATGATATAAACAACCAAAACTACCAAACTTTAAATTTGTCCATTGGTCAAGCTCTGTTGTTTTGAATTTAGCTCCACAGAGAGTAATTGTAGACAAAGGTGAAAAAAGTAATAGAAGAAGTCTGCATGCAACCATTGCAGTTGCCAAGGCAACAAATTTGTAAATGATAATTTGGTTCTTTATCCAGGGGGATTCTCTCAGTGTACATAGATAGACAAAAATTGAATTTCCTAACTGGAAACTGGCCTGCTGTGATTTGTCACGGGTATGTTCTTTGGAAAAGATGTTGTAGTCATTGGAAACAAAAGAGACGGGAAGAGTGGGAGAGTTTCAGTAAACAAAATCTCATTTGGGGTTCATTTATTAAAGTCCTTTCTCATTTCATAAGAGCAAAGGAGAGAAAAAACCAAAACATTCTGGTTATTGGGCCCAAGGGCCAGGCAATCCAATATTCAGGCCCTGACAATGAATTCAAGACATCCCAAGCAAAATTCAGTTTATGGCAGTGGTGCCAGGGGAGGTGTTTTGAACATCCACACTATTTTCCCCTTCAGGATGTTTTCTTCAGAAGTTAGCAATGTGACCTGAACTACTCTAGCTTCTTAATAACTGTTTGCTTTAATATACCCCACAGAGGGGCATTTAATTCAAAGAAGCCTCCATTTTATTACGTTTCAAAGATGTCTGCATTTTATTTCATTTGAAAAGTGACAAGTTCTATCATAAATCGAATGTTATGCTGCATGATAAGATACATATTATTAAATCAGGTATAGGACCTTTGAAAGTCAGAATAATTGAGAAAACTGTTTCAGTATAACAACAGTAAGTGTAGAGGCATACAATGGAAGGAAAACAGAAATTATTGGAGAAGCTCAAAATAAGGGTTATAAAGATAATATAGTTAACACAGTGAAATTACCAGTTTGTAACTAATTTAAAAGAATCAACCCCTTCCTATCAATTAAATGGACATTTGATTAATTTAAAGTGAAACCATGGCACTGGGAATGTAATTGGCACTTTTAAATCAGTCTGAATTCCATTGAGAGGCGACTGGAAGAGTTACCTTTGTAGGACTGGGACTTCCCAACACAGCTACCTGTATCTTGAATTTTTTTTATTTCTGGAAAGGAACAATGCCAAGAAGAACGAGTGAGATTAAACAGATTTAAACATGGTCACATACGCATATCTGGAAATCAATGACCCAACAATATGGATGAAAAGGCCTTAATCATGAGGGAAGATATTTGCAAATCAGTTAAAATCAACTAGTTCAGAGATGAGAGGTTTTAAAGTTATTTCCTAATTTGTTCTCCCAAGTAATTTCTATTTATTGGTTCCCTGGTATCATTTAATGTATCAATGTATTTGCTCTCTAATGTTTCCTGTTCTCTGAATATCTGAACGGCTAGTGCAAACAGATTGTGAAGTAACCAGGCTGGCTCACTCTCAGCTGAACTAAGACATAGTAACTGCTAAGAATTGAGCTGACATTTTTACAGAGACTTTAAGCACTTTGTTTAAAATTTGTTTAGCCACTCATTCACTCAACATGCACTTTAGTGGGACTTTCTATATGTGAGAACGTGTGCTGGACCCTGAAGAAACAAAAGGGCAGTAAACCCAATCCCTGTCCTCCAAACTGCAGAGTTCTGTAGGCAAAAGCCCCGTATCTGCAATCAGCCAGTCTAGGATTGCATCCTGACCTTGTCACTTATCAGCTGTGCGATATTAGACAAATGACTTGTTCTCCAGCCTTGGCTTCTTGAATTTAAAGCAGGATAAGGATACAAACTATCCTATAGGTCACTGAAAAGATTGGAATGAGAAACATTTTTCAGGGACTATACCAAAATACACGATGCGAAAATTGTTAGTGTTGATGCTCTAAAGGGAAGAAACATATTTTTTAAAATAAACACGGTTAAGTTGTAGGCACTGTTTAAAGTGGGGGCACCAAGGATCTCTCGGCATCTCAAGAATAAGAAAATGAACCATTCTGTGTGGGTGGAGGCACTGCTGGAATAATCAAAGTCACAATTCTAGAACGATTACAATGGAAACATTTTTAAATGCCATCAAGGAATTACTCTGTATTCCTCATCGCTGCTGAGGGAATAGAATTAAACTATAGTGAAAGATTAGGCCTCAGGAAAACTTTTCTATTTCTAAAGGTTGTTAGTAAAATTTATCACCCCCAAAACTGTATTTTTAGAAATATGACATGCAGCTGTCTTCTCTGGATGATTGGGATGCGGGGCTCACTGGGGCCAGAGAGATGAAATCTGTAGCATCTTCTTCTCCTCCTATGATTGATGTAGGGACGATGTGCAGAGCTGACAATGTACCATAAACCATTGTGGCAGAGATGGAAAGGCTGTAGTAAAACGTCAGGAGAAATCGGTAGCAGCTATATTTTTAATAAGGAGTGGGGCATATTCCGTAATGTGTGGAATTGCATAGTCCTTTGAAAATTTGATGTAGAAACACCAACATATAAATTCTGTTTGCAAATTCATCTTAGAATTGCAGCCTGCAAATCTTATGCTATTGCATTGAATCCCACAGCATTTCAGTTAACAAGATGCTGTTTGACAGGAGTTTTGAGGCCGTTGTCATTTGGAATGCATGTCAAAAATAGTTGGAAATTTAAACCTCGAAATTCCTATGTTCCTTCATTTTCGAAATTCATATTACTCATGTCAGTAAAACAGGATTCTAAGCACAGCGAAACATGGCAGTAAATACAATTGCAACACACAGATACCTATTTTGCATGCTCTAGACCAGATGTCAACAAACTTTTCTATAAAGCGCCAGATAATGTGTAAACAAATAAGTGTGGCTGTGTACCAATAAAACTTTATTTACAAAAACTGGCAAGGGCTAGATTTGATTGGTGGGCTATAATTTGCCAACCCCCAGTTTAGATTATTTTTTAAAGCTATTTTTTCAAAATGATTAATAATGCTTTTTCCTCTGCTGAGTATTGGACATCCCCACATCAAATTTGGGTTGTATACCTGTTTGTTTCCACCCCCAATCTTTACAATGAAGAATCTAGAACTGCACATAGACAAAGGGAACTCAAATCTACAAAGAAAATTACACAAATGTATTACAAACTTGCACTGAATTTAGAATTTGTAGACACTGAAAGGCAAGATGAAAAGAATATATTTCCCAATGACTTAAGAATCTCTTTGTGATGTGTTAAGCTTTCCGGCAGCCGGGAGAAGAAATGTCGTCATCTTCCTCTTCCATATCTAAAATTGCTCCCTTCGTGAAAATGCTTCAGGATACATTGTAAAAAATTAAAATATTAATGAAAATACATAAAACAGTAGCATTAAACTCCCTTTAGGAAAGGTCTCATAAAATAAGACTTATACTGGGTACTTCAATCAGGTTCAATCAGAACTAATGAGGTTTTCCCTTTTCTTTCTTTCCCCCAAACCTCTGCGTTTTTGCCTCTAATTCTCATATATTGGAGACAGTTTTACTTTAGATTTTGGATCAAGGTTCTAAGCCTGAAAACTCTGCTTTTGCCTCCAGGTTGAATAGCATATCTTCCTTAGATTCACAAGAATTCTGTGTCACTGTTACCCTGTATCTGATAAGCTATATCCCCTCGAGGAGGTAGACAGCCTCACTTTTATAAATACTTGGCATCTGGAAGCACAATTTTCATTTTTGAATATTGTTATGAGCTTGGCACCTATTTTTAGTGGCATTCTTAGAGATATTGTACATCGTGAGAATAGCGAGCACAGACATTTGAATTTAAGGAGTGATAAAATTTCCCGTTTGAGATCATATCCATGCCTTGCCATTATGAAGCATGCTTTGTAGCAAGACTGCAATATAAGTTATCACTCTAATGACTTAATCTAAGAATGAAGAAATGTACGGAAAGTACAAGCATGCTTGAGCCAAAACTTGGAGACTAAGATGAAAAAAGTGAGGAAATAGAAGACATTCCCGGGCATAGTCTTCTGATTTTGGACATTAGAAAATGCTGCCTCGGCTTGGAAAAAAAAATGATTAAGTACTTTGATAGGGAATGAATAATATTCCCTTAGCAATTCTATGAGGCGTATGCTTCAGCTTGGCATCTGACATTACTGTTATTGTTATAGATATCAGAAAGAATGGTTTGGGTGAGAAAATTATAATTGTTGGAAAACCACACTGGGAAGGCTTGGGATTGATATGAAAGTTTATTGAAATGAGAGAAAAACTAAAGACAAAATATGCTTGTATATTTATCTATATTAAAGGCATGTTCATACCTCCCTAGCAGTGAATACCTTTAATCTATGTTTGCTTAATGCCTTCAGGCCTTTTGAAAACTGTACTTGTGTTTCTCTAATTTGTCCCAACTTTAATATTTATTCCTTCATATTTTCAACTTAATAACTAATACTTTCCCACAGTTCAGTGTTTGACCTAAGGAACTAGACCCAACACCACAGGAATTCATCGGAAGTCAGAGCAGACAGCAAATTGGCATTCTATCTTTCTGGCCACTATACCTTGGGTAAAAGTGAAGCAAATGAGAAAATACAGGCAGTTGTCTGTGGTGCTGGATTTTGTTGGCAGTTGTTGCTGATTAATTGCTGTATTGATTGATGTAATATTTATTAAATTTTCCACGGTGTCAGATGTCTGCCTAGTGTTTTGACCAAGAAATTACAGAACAGAACTGCAAGGTAGAAAAATAGAAAGGAAGGAACTGCAATGCAGTGGCCTGGGGAAGTTTCCTGAAAGAGCAGTCCAGCAAACAGCATCCAGAAAAACAAGATTGGGTCAGTGACTTGGTTGGAAAGGGCTGCTGTTTTCATGCTAGTCAGTGTCCATTTCTCTGTCAGAGTGCGGAGCTGATATTCCTATCACACTTTTCAGCCTCTGTGAAGGACTTGTTTGGTAAGGAGCAGAGGACACTCTAGCCCAGATATAGGTTGGAGCTTATATTTCTACTGTATTGAATTACATTTGCATTACTATCCTCACTTAAAGATCAAAAAGCTAAGATTCCTGGAATTAAGTGATTTTTCCAAGGATACAAGCTAAGAGACAGTGAACTCAATCACAAATCTTCTGACTCCAGGTTCAGGCTGTTTGCCTTTCTGTACTCTGCCTGATAGAAGACTGTATGGAGCCATTCTTACTCCCGTATAGGAAGCCCCCACTTATGGGCCTGGATTTGAGTTAAAAATTGCTCAGTGTGGGTGGTGATAGTAAGCAAAAAGATTAAAGAAAGAGTGAGGCATGACAAGTTTTCTTTCTCTTTTCTTGGAGTTGATCAGTGAGAAGAGAAGCAAGTGTTTATACCTAACCATTCACACCATTCCCAGATTGTGAATTTTAAAAGCCCAGTCTGTTTGATTCCTACAGTTGTAACCTTAAGCACCAAGATTCTAATCAACCCATCAGTATGTTTCTGTGAATGTCTTAAACTACACCACCAGCAAAGGAATTTTATAGTGTGTTGTCCTTTCTTCCAGCAACCTAAATACACATTTTGAAATTTTTTTGCTAGTTACAAAAATATTCACAAAGAATATCAAATGGTCTTTAAAAAAAAAAAGGAAAACAGAATAAAAGAATAAAGATGTTCCTTCACATATGCTAGCAATTGTGGTCAAATGATTCCTAAGCTTCAACTTCAAACTCAGGTTAGTTTTCTGGATGCTGGGAGATACAACTAAAAAAAGCATGACTGTCTCTACAGAAGGATATGATTCTACCAGTTTTTTCTATCACTGAATCTTAAAGGATTGGTCTACTGGACAATAATCCCGATGACATTTTTGGTAAGCACAGAGGGAAATTGTATGTAGCTGTGGCTTTCAAGAGCATAGCTTTAAAATATTTTAATGATGGAAGTTCTGTGAGAGGGCTAAACTGAGAGGGCGGGGTTCTCACATTCTAATGGGTACCAAAGGGAAATTTTAATAAATCTCACAGCATCAGTGGGCAACATGTCCCTTAGACAGTCTCTACCAAGTGTTACTTTATTTAGCTAAACATTTGTTACCAGTTGGATTTCAGAGTGTTTGAAGTTGCATGCCTTGATAGGGAACTGAAGAGCTGATGTCCTTACATTACAGGTTTGGGACGCTGGACACTTGGAAACCAGAGGAGGGAGTAGCAGGGCTGATATTCTATTGGGAAAATTGAGAGTCTAATTAGATTCTTAACTGGATAGTGACCCACTTCTCTATTCTTTGGTATGGATCAGTTTACTCACTAAATTGAATTTGTCACTGCTAAGTTCCCTAGGAACCAGTTTTCAAAACAGAACTCATCTCATTGCAACCCAGAGAAACTGGTAATATATACGTACTGGGTTGATATTTGGATTTTAGTTAAAACATGATACTGTGTTTTGAATAGATACTTGCCATAATCATCAACGTGGATTTTAATATATGACAAAGATGCAATTTTCAAGATATTTCTAAATAACCTAAAGTGCATGGTACCTCTCATCCAGGCTTCACCAAAATGAGATTTTGCCTCTTTCTAGGAGCTTCTCTAGTGAGGCAGTGAAGTTGCCAAAAGGGGCACTGTCTTGGAAGTTACAAAACTGGATTCTAATCTTGACTCTGTCTGTTATGAGATGTGTTGCTTTGGGCAAACAATTTGACTTCTCTCTGTAAAATGTGAATAACAATAACACACATTTCACAGAGTTGTGGAGGGAATTAAAGTATAGAACAGCACCTACCAACATATCTGGAGTATAGTGCAATCTTAGTAAATGTTGTTGTTTTTTTTTTCTTCCTTACGCTAAACTCTTTTCCATGACATAAAGTTGTTCATAAAATGTTTATTGTTCGTAATTTAGAACCATCCTGCTGGCCCTCAAAGTTGTAACTGATCATTATAATTCACTCATTATGAGAACTAGAAAGCAAGACACACTTACTCACACTAGGGGTGCCACTGACAGAAGAAGGAATTGCCTCTGAACCATGGTGGCTATGCTTTCTTCTACTCCATGTGTTACAAGATAAAAATGAGGATGAACGCTTACCAGTGGCTAATTATTGCATTTCAGAATGAATGAAAATAGAATCGTTGTAAATAAAGGTAGGGAAATGTAAATAAAAATGTAAGAGAAAATGTGGGAAAAGAGGATAATCCGACTGCTTGGACTGATAAACCATCCTCATCACCCTGTGAGTGACATGGCCTCAATAGCATGAGATTGACTCGTGCTTAAATTAGGAATTAGAATCATAGCATCATTAAATTCTAGGCTTGAGAAGGACTTTAAAGATTGTCTATTCAAAGTGACATCCACTGATCTACCTCATCATTATCACCTGGAACATGTTAGAAATGCAGGATCTCAGACCCCATGTCAGTCATACTTCATCAAAATCTACATTTCGACAAGATTCCCGGGAGGTTCCTATGCACATAAAAGTTTGAGAAACACTGGCCAGGTCCATACTCATCCTATGTTCATGTAAGCTTCAAATCTGATATGTGTATCTTATATTGTCATCTGAGTCCCTCAAAAAGTGTTCATCGAAGCAATGAGCAAGGTTGAAGACAGAATCCTTCAACGCACCTCTGAAAACTGTCCCAAACCTAGTCTGAAATCAGTGATTGAATTGGCATCCTGCTCAGTAATACAAATTCACCTCATTAAATATCATCACCCAAAATATTTTTCTTCGTCTTTTTCACAGTAATGTCTTGAGAGACATTTTCTCTAGCATTTTATTTGTGTAATATATCATACATACAAAAGAATATATAAAATATATGCTTAGTTTAAAAGATAATTATCAAGCAAACACCATGTAAACACTCTCAGGGTTAAAACATAAATCACTGCCAGTAACTCAGCATTCCGTGGCAGCTATCCCCAGTCATATCCCTTTCCTCCCTGCTAATGATAATAACCACTAAAAGTATAACTTTCATGATAATCTTTTCCCCCTGCTTTTCTGTGTAGTTTTTCCATTGAAGTATACATCCTTAAATATTATGATTCCGTTTTACCTGTTTTTGAGCATTGTATAAATGGAATTCTATGGTGTGTGTTCCTTGCTAATCTCACTGAACCTTATATTTGGGTGATGTATCCATGTTGATTAGTTTAGTTTTAATTCATTCCTTTTCATTTCTGTTGAGATTTTATTGAGCACTAATGTACAATGTAGTCTATTGTTCATGAGCATTTATGTTGTTTGCTCTTTGGGGCCATTTATAAACAACACTACCATGAACCTTTGCGGACCTATCTCCTAGTGCAGCATGCAAAATCTGTCCGGGCTACCTAGCTAACAGAGGAATCCCAGAGTCATGGATACTCCGGAGTCTCTGTATGTTCAACTTTACCTGATAATGCGAAAAGTTTTCCCAAGTGGAACGATCAATTTACTTGCTGAGTAGGTGAGAATCCCGTCACTGCCCATAAGAGACATTTTCAGATGCTGCCTGATGGAGTCCAGCTGCACTAGGTCCTCTGTGACTCTATTAAAAAAAATTTAAAAAATCTCAAACCAGCATCTCATTATCTTTTTATCTTAATTGCTCATCCACCATTCCCTGAAATATCAGTTTTCAAATCAACATCACTCCTTGTAGATGCATGTGAGAAAATCACTTCCTTGCTTGTTTTTAAACCCAAATTACATTTGCTTTTCCCCAGGCTCTGATCCCTTTCTGTTCAGCACTAGCATCAGCATTGGCAGCTGAGTCTCCTTCTGATGTTTTCTTGGAACTGGGGGTGGCAATGAACCCAGCTCAGGAGACATAATTTAAAGGCATCTTTCAACCATGTTTGAGTCATCTTCTATTCCTTCCTCAGCTTCCATTTCTTTTCCCCTATATTCATTTTCTTCCCCTTTATTCTCATGGAAAGAGAAGACAAAAACTAAGTAGTAGTTTTATTCTTCATTTTAAAATTTTGGTCAGCAACCAAGAGTTACATTACTAGTTTACAGCAGTGGGGCTATTTCTTCTCTGACCTTCTCGGTCCAAACAAAGAAAAACAAGTCAAGTCAAACATTAACAACAACAAACAAAAAGAGCTTTTTTCTTACCCTTAGCATTTCTTGGCTTATTTTAAATTTAGCCTGCCAAATGTTACTGTTATAGATCCATCATGTTTTGCTTTTTTTTTGTTTTTTGTCTCCTTCTTTTTGTTATTTGGACCTCTCCTTTTAAAAGTTAAACTCATTGAAGAACATTCTGTGCCGCCTCATTTGTTTTGTAATTTTCTCCCTTTTTCCTTCATCAGTGAAATTTTTTCTGTTTGTATAGTCTGGATGGTATTTTGAATACCTTTCCAAACTTGGAGCTTTCTTTTTGTGTTACGGAGTTATATGGCATTGATTCTGTCAACTTTTTCTTTTAAACCCTTCAAGTCTTCTTTCTGAAGTTCGCATTGCATGTCTGACTAGGCCTGAGCTCAACCAGAATGAGATTTGTTTGAAAAGGAGAAAATAAAAAGACACAAATCTGTGTATACTTCCTTTACGATCAAAGGACTTCTAGAGATTTTTGAAGTTTGTGGACCTCCACATTTCTTCAGTATAATGCCGTCTTTCAGGACTTTCCCACTTCTTCACCTTAGTCTTTTTCCATTTTCTCCTGGTTGCCTAGCAGCCCCAGTCTGTCTTGTTAGCAGAACCTCTTTTTCTTTAAACGTTATCTCTCTGGGTTTCCTTCTAACCATCTCTCCGCTAAAATACACATACTTAATTACTTGGGAACAAAAAAGAAAATTAAACTTCTTATCATGTTTCTGATGTGAAATTTGACTCATCACCATCAAGCTGACATTGCAAGCACAGGAGAAAGTTCGTCTCGCTCAGTGGTTCTCAGGTTTGAGTGTGCATCAGACTCACCTGAGGGCTTCGTAAAACACACCTTGCTGGGCCCCACTGTCTGAGTTGTTGATTCAAAGAATCAGAATTTAATTGAAAGAATCACCGAGTTCCCAGGTGGCGTTGATGTTTCTGGTGCAGGGACCACACTTTGGAAACCATTGCAATAGAGCGGAATATTACAATTTTCTGAAGAATCGGTTTTCTTAATTCAGAGTAACCCAATTTGTCTTTGTACTTTGTTACAAATGATAGAGTTTAAGCTGTTAGTGTGGATTCATGTGTTGCCATCTTCCAAGTTAAGCGTTTCAATGGTATTTTACATGTATTAAGAAAAATCATGATATTTCAATGATTTTATCCCTGCAAACAACGAAGAAATCATTACTTATCTACCACTCAAATAATAAGGAAACAAAGATGATTTAAAAAATAAAGGTAAATAAGAAGCAGTTATATTTTGCATTTGATACACATTTTAGTATACATGAAGAGTAGAGCATCACGGAGAAGTAGTTCAACTCTTTGAGAAATAGTGTTTCCCCCCTTTTTCTTGTGGGGGAATGAATGCAGAATGTGTGTAACTACTTTTCTGGAAAGGAAGGTACTTCACTTTCCCTGATAAGGTAGCTCCCTACCCACATACCTTTAACCAGCATTTATTATTACTCAATAATTCAAGACATCTTGTCTTCTAATCATTGTTTGGGGAGTGAGAAGGTTAAGGAGAGAAAAGCAAAATTTTCATTGACTTCAAAGGGAGTTTATTTTGATAAGAGATGGTGCCTGCAGTAATCAGGTTTTTTTTTTTTTTTTTTTTTTTAATTAGTTTCAGGTGCACAAGACAAAGCAAAACTTAGACATTTATCATTTATATCCCTCACACTGTGTGAACCCCCCTCCCCCCATCCACTATCCCTCTGTACGTTCCCAAAACCTCTCACCTTCCCCTTATCCCCACCCCCCCGCCCCTCTAGCAACCCTCTGTTTTTCCTCCATGTTTCCAAAACTGTTTCTGATTAGTTCATTCACTGATTATTTTCTTTAGATTCCGCATATAAGTAATCAGGTTTTGAGTGACGGACTTGCTGACAGATCTGGGAAAGTGCACTGTATGCCAAGGCTCAGAAGTGAAAGAAGCAGCAAAGGAACAGAAAATAATTTCTCTCGAGATACCATTTCTCCCACCCCTATACTCCCCCTGTTATACCTTGCAAGTATTGGGTTGTTGTTGTTTTTTTTTTTTTAGTATTTCAAAACTCTATTCAAATACTATTATCCTCTGAAATCATAAAATAAGAATTTTTTCAGATGCTTTCCTACCCTCAGCTTTGTTCTATCAGATGTTAAGCAAAGGGTAACTGGGTGATCTTCATTTTTCCCAAGGAAATTGATAGAATGCAGTACAGTCGACTCCTCATCTTTACTTCTAGGCCCTAATTCTAATCTCTTCTGGTGAGAGCCACTTCCAGAAGTTCTATCTGTCAGGATCTACCTTGGCAACCATACATTTTCACCTAGTAATGACTGTCCTTAGATATCTCTCCTTATCCAAATATGCCATCATTGGGGTCCAAACCTGCTTACTTAAAACTTGCCATTTTAGGTCATATGTGCCTATGAGGTTTTTTTGTTTGTTTGTTTTGTTTTTATTTTTTATAAAATAACAATGATTTTTACACCTATCACACAAAAGAAATCCTTCAGCTAATTTTCGTCGGAAGTATATAGTATGCTCAAACTACCTCGTTTTCTCCAACATGCACTAGCCTAGCGTTTCCTACAATATGTAATGTCTCCCAGGTCCCGCAATGTCTCAAGGGATGCCTCATATTTGACTTTTCAAAACCTGATCATTTCATGGATCGTTCTTTTAGGCCCTTGATCTGTGTTTTCCAAGGTAACAGATTGTTGCTCTGGGCTGACCTGTTAGTGAGAAAGAAACAGTATCCAAGCTAATCATTCCCATCCAGAATTATTCTAAAGGGTGATTTTTGGGGGAATGTTGTCCCCACGTCCTTTGTTGTCTAACACAGATAGTAGTAAGAATTTCAAGCCCAACTAAGAGGTGAAAGCCAGGGTATGACAGTCAATGGAAAAGATATTTGAGAGAAGGCTGAAACCATACAAATATACTTGGGACTGGTCCAGTTACCATTTTGACATAAGAAAAATATGAACAACCTGGATTTCATCCATCTGCTTGCAATTTTAATGCCTGGCCCTTCTCTGCTATTGTATTACAAGTCTCCACACAATTCATAAAGAAAAGTTTTTAGCTAAGGTACATATCACTCTTTGTTAATGATTTTTGTGAAGCTACTTGAACATAGGTAATTGCAAAACAAAACAAAAAAACACTTATTCTGCCTCCAAAGAGTTTCCGGTAAAGAAGAGGAGAAACAAACATAATGAAAATAACATAATTATACATGTCGTAGGAGCAATCCAGAAAACAATCACAACACTGCAGAGGAAAGAGATTTCTTCCAGTTTAAGTTTCATGAAACATTTTATGTCAGTTCTAACATTTTATTTACCACAGATAACACATTCTCTTGCAAATAAGTTGACTTAGACAATTCTGAAGTTTCCTCAGAAATACTGAGACTGTAATGGTCACTTAACCCTACTTGAAAACCCGTCCATTATATTATTTTATTATAACCAGAAAACGTATTAAGTTGTTAAAATTATTCTTAATTCAATATGCTTTTTCTTCATAAATAGGAGATCATTTTTATCAATTCCTTATTATTTCATTTCACTTCTGTCTATTCAAGGTGTTACTATGTCAAATTAAATTAGAATTTTGGATCTCCTCCTTCCCCCACCCCCTTCCCCCGAGCTATTTCTGACTCACGTGGCCCTGAATGATCAAACTCCCCTTTACAAATAATTCTTAGCATACTCAGTGACCTAATCTAACACAACTCTTTTCATAACTAGATCTGTCTTCAAAGATGCCTGCCCGGCTGTGAAATAGGAAATTCATGAGGTCACCTCTAAGGATTTTCTCTATAGTGCACTCAGCAAAGGAGAGTATGTTTTCATTTTTTTCATACTCGCTTTCATTTTACTATGCTTATTATTTTTTTTATTGCCTGAGATAAATTGTTTGGAATTTGTTATTCTTATATGCTGAGCACATGATCCAACGTAGTCCCTGCTTCTGTGGAGAATAACCAAGTCAAGGACAAAGGGTACATCATTATAATGAAATGCAAATTTCTCATTAAAAGGCAAATCCTTCATCTCAAAAGGTTGAACAGGATGTGACTTCACTTGACTGGCAGGAATATCCTATTAAGGCACTGAAAAAAAATTTCCAACTAAAGACTATTCTTTGGATCTGAGCCACTTTCATTTCAATGAATTGGAACATTTGAGTGTATTGTAAGCCCATATCCTGCAAAAATTTAGTCTGAGATAATTGAACAATGTCAGCAAATGGATTGCCATCCATTATAATTCCTCCTTTGTTTATTGCATTTTTCCCATCAGGGGTGGTGAAATGTCTCATCATCATAGGCTATACAGGAAGTGCTGCTAGTTTTCTGCACTGTTTTGCCTTTTTATGAATTTTCTTGGCCTATTGTCCTTATTCCTATCCCAACAACCTCTAGTCTCCTCACATTATTCACTTTCTCTGGACAAGTGTGTCTTTAGCCACACTCTGGCCATGTAATACCTCTGAAGTGTCCATCTCTAGGCCCTGTCTTAAGCAATTACTCATAGTTATATTCATTTGTAAGTATCCCTACCTTGAAGTTTTTCAGGTTCCTAAAATTCAATATATAGAGCTCAGTTCAATCCCAGTTCCCCTAATCCCACACCAATGTAATTTTCACCTCAGGGAGCTGCAGTATTGTCCCCGAGACTCCTAAGCAACAACTGTCGAGCCATCATCTACTTGTCCTTTCTTTCCTTCATCTCTCACATTCAGTCAGTCACCAAGTTCTATGCATTGTACTTCTTAAATATCCTCTTATTAACTAATTTTCTCTTCTCTCTATTGCCACTTGCTCAATTTAGAGATTCATTGTCTCTCATCTGGATATCTATTAGAACCTGCTCATGAGTCGCCCTGTCAATATTGTGGTAAAAGCCCAACACACACGCACACATCTCGGACCATTCTTCATATTGTTACCAACGGGAACTTCTAACATATATATTTCACCAGGTTACTTCTTGTTTTAAAGATTTTCAATGGCAACTATGCCACCTTCCTTTGGGTGATACACAAGTCCCTTCTGATATGGCCCTTTGTTCATCCTTCTTTTCTTTTCCATTCTGGATGAGCAATAACAAACATTGTTGCTCAAACAAACTGCCATTGAAGGGAGTGCAGGGACTCATTGCCCTTTCACACCAGGAGGAGGCCTTAGTTGTTCCGAATTGGCTAGCTCAGTCCTGAGTGCCATTCCACTCTTTCCAGTTCTTACTCAGTATTTCCTTGTAAACAACTCCAGTGCTGCCAGCCCCAGTTCTGAGGGAGTGTTGTTTTTGGTGTGTGTTATTACTGGTGTTTTTACCAGTGCATTGACAGCAATATGCGTTTGAAAAGTCTTCCCTAAATACCTGTTTATATAACTGATTGCAGTGGCTTCAAATAGCCCTGATCGTTCAGTCAAAGCAGACACCCACTTACCAAGTTAATCATGCTTCCACAAAGTACCTCCATGTTAGATTGGGTTTTTTTTTACATATGCTCTGTAAAAAAGAGATCCTCTCACCTTATTCATCAGGAAGGCATGACATAGTCACCTCGAATTCTCTGACTACTTAAAAAATTATGGGAAATTAATTTGTGTTGCAGTAAGAGAGTGACAGTGAATGTTCTTGAGGACAAGGCACCAGCCTTGTATATTTTTGTGCCTGTAAAATAAAACCTTTGTGTATAGCAGGTGCTCTAAAAAACTAATTCTGTGTTGAGTGTATTAAGTTGAAAGTAATGTCTATGTGTACCATTTTTGTATTTCCATTTCTAACTCTGTATTTTTTTCTTCTCTTCATTTTAATATAATCAAGTCATTTGAAGGAAGGTACTTGCTATCAATGGGGAAAATGACATGCACTGAATTTATATTAACACTGTGCTGTACAAGGTATTTTTGGCATTCTTTAGCAAATATCAGTGATGTCCGTACCATGTTACAGAAAAGAGAACATTTTTATCTCTAGCAAGCACGAAATGTTGCACTGAAACAAATATATTAAAATCAAAGTTTCCTATAAATTATTTTGATGAAGTTATATTCCTCTGAGCAATCCAGTAGGGTGATCAGATGATAGATCAAAAAACACAAAATGAGACCATTTGAGTGTAGAATCACCTCATTTGGCTTTTGCATGCCGCCATGTTATATATGATATTTAAAGACAGATGATAAAATAAGGAAGTTATGTGAGGGTCCTTCATGATTTCACCAGGAACTTTCAGTTACAGGACCTTTTGGAGAGTAGGGAGCTCTGTGTTTTGGAAACCACAGGTTTGGTTCTTACTTCCACCATAATGCTGGCTGCAGAGAATGCCACAAAACCCTCTTTCCACCATGAAATTTGCCACAACTAGAAGCCTCCTTTCTTTGGTGCCTAGAGTAAAAGCAGATGGCAGTGCTGACACACAGTCCTGACTCAGTTCCTGAACCCACTGAACCCTGGGAAGCCTACAGTGAAAAAGGGTAAAGTCCATGAGGTCAGTTGTCCCAGAAATTTGCTCTGACAATGAATTGTTTTTTGGGTTAGAGAAAACCTATGTCCAGATGGTCATCTGGAGAATACTACAGGGAACTGGAATCAGCAATTGTAGATTTCCCCTAAATATACCAGATAAAATCTGTGTCCTAAAACTGCACTGAGCTGGGAGTAACCTCTAGATTACATAGAGAGTGGACCCCACAGGACTGGAACAGAGAGTTTGTTCCCCCTTTTAGCTAAATATACCCTACTTTGGAACCTGGATACTTTCCATGTTTGTAGTGTAGGCTGAGGGTTGAGGGAATGTTTTCACTTCCATGGGCCATTGTCTGTTTTTATTTCATTTTAAGATAACTGAATAACTCAATCATTTTTTTGCAATTAGATAGTAACTGTTGATAGAGACCTTACAAAATAATGCACGGGGTGCCATCCCTCTTCAAATATCATCAAACTTGTGTGTGTTTTTTTAATAATAAAGCTCATGGTCTAAATAGTCCCATTTCATAACTAAAGAAAGAAGCTCAGAAAATCTAAGTAACTTTCCAAAAGTCACAGCAGTTATAAGCGGCCAAATCAGAACTCAAGCCCAAGTTCTCTGAGCGTTAAAGCCTAACTGCTATACTTAGCCATATGGCCTGAGATGATGCCAAAATGGTTTTGACATCACTGCCATGGCAATGAGGTCATGTGACCTCTAATATTCACTGTACGTCTTTCCCGTGAAGAATGGGGATGAGCTCTCAGTGCCTTTCTTAACACTTCTTAAGAACAAGTTTGGGAGCATTCTCTGAGAATTTTCAAAGTTCTGTCCTTTGAAAAGAAAGGTAGTGATTTGTTGAAGAAAAAATATATTGATTGTCAAATTATGAGAAATGGGGCTGCTGAAACTTGGCACTATTTTAAAATATTCAGAAGTAAATTGAAACCAGCCTAAAATAGGAGGGCAATTTTGATTAGAAGACTTGTCTCCAAGCTCCATGAAATAAGACTAGGTGATATCAGAACTGACACAGCTAAGAGTGATATTTATGTATGGCTGGAAGAAGCAGCAATCATGTTTAGGCAGTGGTGGCAATTAAATTCCCAAAGGCTGGAATGTGGATTGGCCCGCTTAAAACTGGCCTAATTTTGAATAGTGACTTCAGAGTGATGATTACTTTTCATTATATTTTTTCATTATATCTTATTAATATTTTTTCCCAATGGCATAAAAATCTAAATCGACTGTCAAACCTTTTGGGATGATTCATCAAGTTTCTTTTACTCATTTTAACTTACTACCACATAATTTATTAAGGTAACCATATGTTCCAAACTAAAAATGGGGATATGTGATCAAATAAAATATTTTAATTAAGAATATTCTTAATTTAAAAACGCCACTGAGGAATAAACTAAGAACGTGTGTGTGTTCTATGAACTGTTCTTATCTAAATAATGAAATAATATGAAATTTTACCTGCCTTACTAAAGCTAAAGTCCACAATTATTACATAGCACTTAAATTTACATAGCATTTAAATTTAAATTATCAACCAAAAAAAAAAAAAAACAAAAAAAACCAGGTACTTTGCTTCTGAGTTAATTTTTCATTTAGGTGTGTTTTAAAAGTTATATTAATTTTTGATTTTTACCTCCCAAAGGCATACAGATGCTCCTTTGCTAGCCACACAAGAATATACAGTTTCACACAAAGATTAGCCCATGCACTTGACTAAAATATGTCACATCAACGCAGATAATGTTAGCACATTTACAAAGGGGAACCTTTATACCCTCATCTCCTGTGCTGAGAAAAGTAATATTTAACTCCCACATGGAGCTGCAAGATAGGAGAGTAGCCATTTTCTGAGCTTTATCAAAAAGCTTTCAATTATTTTAATATCTTAGAGGCTGAATATCTTGGTAGTAGTAGAGAACAGTTGAACGGATCTCATTAGAATGTATATCACACATGATACTTTCAAAGCATGTCTGTCCTTTTAGGGATTAAAAAGAAAAGGTAATTTGGTGAAGACAAAGTGGACTTAAGCGAGCCTTGCATTCTTCATCTAATATTTTACTGACATAGTTCAATAATTATTCCTCACCATGGCTTTGAGGTAGTTGTCTTTCAAATAAAGGAAGGACAGAAATGGGAGGGGGAAGAGGAGGAAAACTAGGAGAGCGGTCAGAGAGCAGAGGGGAGAGAGAGAGAGAAAGAGAGGAAAATCAAGAGAGCAGGAGAAACAGCTAGGTAGCCTGTCCACCAATCAAATCCCCCATCATCACTTGAATAATTGTTGCTCATGCTTTGAATCTCAGCTAAGATGCTACCTTCTTTGGAAATCCTTCTTAGTCCCTGCGAGGCTATTTGATTCCTTTTTAGTTCTCCCTTAACATCTTGTGTTAACCAGTACCATAGTGTTTATATAATTTTTTTAAAAAACACCCACCTGCTTACTTATCCTCCCCCACCCCTCACTCTATCCCAGCGCCATAGGCTCTTTGAAGATAAGAACTGTAGCTGTTCACCACTCTATCCTTAATAGCTGGCTGACACAGAGACACTGAGCATGTGCTCACTGAATATTTCTTGAGTGAATGAATGACTGCTCTTCTTGCCTATTCCCACCTGTGTGTCAGGTCCTAGGGCACCCACGAATTCACCACACTGGTGCCCCGTGTAGGTACCTGCAGTACCTAGGCTTTTGATCTGCCCTAACTTTCCCATGTCTGTCAAGATGTTCTGAGCTCTATTCTGAGGTTTGCCTCTGTAGGTTGTGAGCCTGATCTATTTTTCCATTCAGAGGGGCTATTGGCCCTGGTGTCACACTCCTTACATAGCCTGTGGTTGTAAATTAGTAAATTAGGGGAGAAAGGAGATGGAGCCAGGAAGAGATGGGGAGGATGTTCATACGCATATAAAACAATGAGATACTGATATCTGACTCATCTTCAGTGGATGTATAAGGGTGTCAAAGGACTTTTGTTTTGGCAAAGGATTAAGACACTAACTTCACCTACAACTGAGAATGAAAGCTACAATGTTGTTTTCACATTCTTTCACAATGTAGCCATTCTTCTGCATTTCCTTGAAATTTGTGCCCCAAATTGTTTCCTTTGGCTGGAAAAAGGTGCAACCTTCATTTCCCGTCTTCAATGAGTTGGAAAGTCTAGTTGGAGTGATAAAACAGGTAACAGTGGTAAGAGAAAACATGTATTCATTATCAGAAGAGTCTCCTCTGGATGAAAATTTGATACAATCTTGGAAAACAAAGCAAAATAGAAATTAGAAAAATGGAGTTTGTAAATGGCAACACTATCTCCAAACTGCATAAATTAATGGCAGATTTCCTGAAGTTTTAATCAACCTCATAAGCTAGACCTTTGCAATTACAATTATCTGAATAATTCAAGAAAGAAATAAACCAGCTTCTGCATTTTCCATTTGGTTGGTCAAATAATTTGACCTTTGTTTTCAAAGTAAAGAAAAAAGTGCACAGGAAGGAAAGATACAAAGACAAAAACTAAAAAGAACCTCATGAACTCGAGTTTAATATAAGAAAAGTGATATTGAGCCACCAACGTCCTCATCATCTTTTCTTTGAAAACACCATTTAGTCAAGTACAAGGTCAGATCAGCTCCAGATTTAAGTGTGTGTGAGCACTTGATCTTACCTTAGCACCCAGAAGTCAGCTGTTTCTTACTATCAACGTAAGAAACATCCAAACCTGTAGAGAATTTTAATGAGTTTATTTGAGCCCAACTGATGACAGTGGTCTGGAATCAAAATCTGAACAGATTAAGAAAATGCTTTGGAGAATGGCAGTTTTACAGCTTGTTTTATACATTCGAATCAAAGGAGATATAAGGAGGGTTACATGAAATCCATTGGTGGTAGATTAAGGGGGTGGAAGAAAGCAAAGTGGGGAAATCTTTGGGATTGAATGAAAAGCAAAATGGAGAGACACATACTTTTTTTACATTGGTGAGAGCAGGATAGTTGATAGTTAACATTTATAGTATATAGAGATGCTATTTGGAGAACAAGGTAACAATGAGGGGTTTTGTGGCCGGGAACTCTGGTGTGGTGGGTTGTGCCCTGAGGGGTCCAAAAAAGGGGGATACTCTGACATTCCAAGGGTATGTTATTTTAGTTGAAAAAAGACAATAGATAGGCATATGTAATAAAGATGGACTTCTGTCTAGAAAGTTACAGGCACAAGATGTGACTACCTGCCATGACCCACTTTTAATTAGGAACTTTTATGTTCAGACCATCCCATGTGGTTACGTTTGGTCTCTCAGTTTGTAGGGCCCGCCATGCTGGCCTCCCTGAATTTGTCAGGTTTCGTTTGTGGCCTCTTTTTTATCCACATTACCTATAATTTTAAGTAGAATATTATTATTCATATTTTAATGGACAAAACCACAGTCCTTCATAAAGAATAATGAACCATCATATCTCAAGTTGATCTAGATGCCGCGTGGCAAATTGCTTACAACTTAAACCTGGAGTTAAGGTTTGGCCCTCCTTCCTCTCCCACTGCCTAAGTGAAATTTGATTAGAAGGTGTACCTAATTTATTCCTCCCATTCCTATCTACCCTGTATTCCGTTCCCTAAACACACTTGTTTTTATTATTTTTGTGGGTGAGTCAATAAGTTTTTAAAAAATATAATATAAAATTGCTTAGCTAACCAAGAAAGCAGACATAACCTATAATTTTATATATCAAATAAAAGCCAATGTTAAAATTTTGATGATTTCCTTTGAATATCTATATGTGCATATTTATTTTTACATGGTTGAGCTCATGCCGTATGTAAATAATTCTGCAGCCCTCAGCTATTATTTTGATTCTCTTCAGCAATGTCTTCTGTGTTGTAATACTCTAGGCTGCTTTATTTTCTTATTTTTTTTATTTTTGGCCATATTATTTATGTACTTTGTTTCTATAACAAAAGTACTAACTCTTCCAAGGAAGAGACTTTCTCTTCCATTTGTTTGTCCTTGTTTTCTACACATAGACTAACAGTTTACCTCTCCAGGCACTCAACACAGATATTGTTTTAATTTATTGGATTTATGGGAATCATCACAATAAATAGATCACTTTCAACCACCTTGCACCTCTGGGAAGTAAGCTTTTCTCCAAGAATCCCTCAGCATTCCAGAAGAAGTGCTACTTTGCAAAAAGGCCCAGGTGTGAAGAAAATTTATTTTCAAAATAGTATGCATTTCATAAGATCTGAAAAATCCTTTTTTGATGCTCATAGAATCAGTTAGGTAAGTCTTGACTTACACAAAGCAATGAGGAAGGCCAAATATGATCCCATGCCCTCTCTCTAGTACCCATCTCCTTCCCCAAGACCCCCCTAAAGTTTATTTTTCACAGTGCAGTCAAAGACAGCTTATGAGTGTGCAGATCTCCATACTCACTACCAGAACCCATCTCTGCATCACCCCTCCTAGCCCCCATTATATATTTCCATCATTCTCAAAGTCCAGGAACACAACATGCTCTTCTTCCTATGCCTAGGTACATGCTCTTCTCTCTGCTTAGAAGACCACCCCTCCCCATATCCACCAACCAAATCCCCCATCATCACTTGAATAATTGTTGCTCATGCTTTGAATCTCAGCTAAGATGCTACCTTCTTTGGAAATCTTTCTTAGTCCCTGCGAGGCTATTTGATTCCTTTTTAGTTCTCCCTTAACATCTTGTGTTAACCAGTACCATAGTGTTTATGTAATTTTTTTTTAAAAATGCCTGCCTGCTTACTTATCTTCTCCCACCCCCCACTCTATCCCAGAGCCATAGGCTCTTTGAAGATAAGAACTGTATCTTCTGAAGAAAGTTCACCACTCTATCCTTAATAGCTGGCTGACACAGACACTGAGCATATGCTCACTGAATATTTCTTGTGTGAATGAATGACTGCTCTTCTTGCCTATTCCCACCTGTGTGTCAGGTCCTAGGGCACCCCACAAATTCACCACACTAGTGCCCCGTGTAGGTACCTGCAGTACCTAGGCTTTTGATCTGCCCTAACTTTCTCATGTCTGTCAAGATGTTCTGAGCTCTATTCTGAGGTTTGCCTCTGTAGGTTGTGAGCCTGATCTATTTTTCCACTCAGAGGGGCTATTGGCCCTGGTGTCACACTCCTTGTATAGCATGTGGTTATAAATTAGTTTTTACTGGAGAGAATATCTTAACCCAAAAGAAAGGTTATACTGGGGGAACTTTCAATCCCTCTCCCGAAGGGGGCACACTACTTAGACATTCCTCAAATGCTCCCACGAGGGGGCTGTGTGGTCTTCCTTTCTGTAGAACAGCCTCAGAGATAACTGTCCTTTAATATGGAATACTTGCCCATGAGTGGTCATTGTGATCCTTTTGTAAGAAAACTCACATGAAACAGTAATCTTGCTTCTTATGGAAATCTTTGGTATAGGGTCACAAATACAACTTACAGAGAAACAGAAATGTCATTGTTATACGCCGTACATTTAATGTAGATGTCAACTCGACCTCCACATGTTGTTGATAAATTTGTGTAAAGATTTTGCACACGTAAAGGAGAAATTGCGAATATTTATCCTATTATGTAATAAGTAAGCCAACACA
This sequence comes from Rhinolophus sinicus, assembly GCF_057876585.1. Classification (NCBI taxonomy): domain Eukaryota; kingdom Metazoa; phylum Chordata; class Mammalia; order Chiroptera; family Rhinolophidae; genus Rhinolophus; species Rhinolophus sinicus. The sequence continues at coordinate 91,456,286 of NC_142502.1, forward strand.
GTGGAGAGGATACTCATGAAATAGAGATCTGAATAGAAAATGAATTTTACTGTCTAGGAAATAAATTAAGTCATCCGGGCTACTGAGAGATGATTTACATAGGGAAAATTCTTGATTTTTTTCCAGAGAATTTTGAGCAGAATACTCTCTGGAAATTATTCACAGAAAGAGGAGAAAAAGCTACTGCGTCCAGATGAAAAAAAAAGATAAAAAGCTTCTTGTTTCTATGGAAATGAACATAGGTCATCTGCGTTTATCCTTCTTATTGCTTCCCCCCCTGACCCCCCACACCCGTCCCACCGCGTTAGGGCAGACTCTAGCTCACTTGGTAGTGGCTAATGACTTTATCACAGATGCATCATTAAATACAGAGTTAAGAAAACCTTTAGAGATAATACAAGCTAAAATGTATATGTTGGAATGAAGGACTCATAATTCAGAGAAATCAAGCACCATGTCCTCTGTCACCGTGCTGTATGTGTATAGTAGCAGAACTGGAACTTGCAGCCAGGTGTCTGGATCGTGTGCCTTGTTGACAGACATTTGCTGAGAAATGTGAAATAAGCTCAGATGGCTAAGTGAAGAAAGTATCATTCATATAGTTACTTTATCACATACTCGTATTAACAAGAATAATATCCAATACTTTCTGAGCACTACTCTAAATGTTTTATGTGTATTAACACACTTGATCCTCACAATGTCTTCTGATTTTTGTTTTAACCAATAATAAAACTCATGTCCAGAGCTTAAGAGACTTGCACAGCTTGTCAGCGTTGATGCTGGGACTCTAAGTGAGACAATTGAACTCTTGAGTCTGTGTACATGCTGCTACGTTGTACTTCCTTTCATCCAAGTCTATCCATAAATTATGCAGACATCTGTGCAGCAGTGTTAAGAGTATGAGCACTGGAATCAGAAACAAGAATCAAGTGATCGGCTGTGCCGCTTAGGAGCTATGTAACTTGGCTTTGTGGGGGAGGAAAATTCCCCCTTTCCCCTCATGGTTCTTACAGCTGGTTTAATAATTAAAATGACATAAGGCCGGTGAACAGGAGAAAATCAAATTTAATACATACACACAAGGAGTTCACATAAGCATGAAGAATTCCAAAGGCAATAAGGCAGTAAGTCCTCACTTAACAGGTTCCTAGAAATGGCAACTTTAAGTGAAATGACCTAACAAAACCAATTTTACCATAGGCTAATTGATATAAGCAAGCTTTAAGTTCCTATGGCATATTTCTGGTCACAAAAACATCACGAAACTTCTAAATAAAGACCCAAAACACTTCTAATATTAAACATTGACTTAAATGTGAGCTATATATACACATTTAAGAAAAATTAATAGAAATATGTAAACTAATGATTTTCCAACCCAGTTCAGGATGTCAGGTGACTAGAGCTTCTCCAGGCAGCTCAGGACTCCAGGCGGGTACCCACTCTGGACAGGATGCCCTTCCATCACAGGGCCATTCACACCTACACTCCCTCAGACTGAAACCATGTAGACACTTGCACACCTTTGGAATGTGGGAGGAAACTGGATTCCTCAGGGAAAACCCAGCCAGGTTTAGGGAGAACATGCAAACTCCACAGACAGTGGCCCCAGCCAGGAATCAATATTTGTTTCTCACCAATATTATAAGGAAACAACATTATTTGAGGACCTGCTGTGTGTGTATATCTATCGATAACAGATGATAGATAGATAGATAGATAGATAGATAGATAGATAGATAGATAGATAGATGGATGATGATAGATAGATAGATAGATAGATAGATAGATAGATAGATAGATAGATAGATAGATAGATAGAAAGATAGATAATTCTGGATGAAGGTAAAGGACATAGGGGTTTGGGACTTCAAAAAGGAATAAGGCAATTCACAGGGAGATGAAAGAGTTAATGTTTAGTAAACATATGTTTGCTGGATCATCTAGAGACAATGTGACACAGAGAGGACTTGGATCAAAGGGGCTTCATGAGATTAAACTACAGGTATCTATGGTGCTAGTTCCTTCCCAGAACAGCTCTTCTAAAATTGTTTTAGTCAGTTGGGGGGAAGGTCAAAGATTCTTCCTAAGCCTTCTGGGCCTTAAAAATAACCAGCTTAAAATAACATCCCTAAGAGGCATATTTGAGGTGGCAAACTGCTCCCCTTAAGCCTCTATGTCCTCATTGGTGATTGGAGGTTACTCCAGTAGAGCCCTTCCTGACAGAATGACTGGAACAGTTAACCTAGGATAATGCAAATAAAGTTCTTAAATCTTGGAACCACGTCTGTCACATATGTTAAAAATTTCCAACTCAGTCTCAGCTAATTTATATGCTGGAGTGCTTTGTTAAACTTATTTCATACTCTGGTTGGCTAAAATTCTTATAGCATTTCAACAACACAGAAACCTTATTTTTTTTCCCTTCCTTTTTGAAAAAAACAAAAATAAAAAATTCATGACTGCACTCTCCTTGTAGCTTAGTACTATGCATAAGAAATTTAATTTGTTCTTTATTAGGACATTTTAATGCTTTAAAAGACTTAATTTTGAAACTGACTTTCGATTTTTCTTTTAACTAAATATCTTGTAGGAACTTGCTTTCTCAGTATTTGCTTGTTTCTACTAAACATGAAGCTCTGGAGAGGAAATGCAAGATAGTTGATGATTTTATTCACACACGGTTTGTGAATAAACTTGATTCTGAATATACTTGATACTGAGAATAAAACAGATTAATTTAGGAAACAAGTATGAGAGAACGTCTTGTTTAAACAAACAAAAAACAAAACAAAGAAACAAAAAAACAAACACCTTACCATTCCTTCAGAAATGTCACTGTCTATCATACATAGGAAGATATTCTTTTCAATAATAAAAGACAACTGACCATCTAAAAGTTTCCATTGTCCTCGCAGGACAATGAAATCTGAAATGAGATAAAAAATCAATGAAATCTGAATTACAATTGTCTTGGATAGAAGCTGTGTTTCCTAATGACATTAGATACTTTCTGTGAATGCATGATACTTTCTATGCATGCAGTCACAGAAAGTATCTAATGTCAACTGAGCACATTTATTAAGCAGGATCGACTGGACAAATAATTTTCCAGGTAGTCCACCAAAAGAGTGCTTTACTCAGGAAAAGAAAAAGAAACAAAACCACCAAGGAGTGTGGGAATGCATACTTCCTGGCCGTTGTTTCAACTAGCCACCCATGTGCAAAAAGAAGAAGCACCTTCCCAAGATGGCTTCACTACCATGTTTCCCCGAAAATAAGACCTAACCGGAAAATAAGCCCTAGCATGATTTTTCAGGATGACATCCCCTGAACATAAGCCATAATGCATCTTTTGGTGCAAAACTTAATATAAGACCCGGTCTTATTTTCGGGGAAACATGGTATATACAAGAATCCCTCCCCCGGAAGTTACCACAAAGTTTAACAGGAAATCAGTACTAGAGAGTTAACAAGGGGCCCAGCTCCACCCATAGTCCTCCCAGCTCTATGGTTAATCATTTTAGGATGCCAATTCACTTTTATCAACAGATATGACATTTACTCTCCTATAATTTCAAAGCATCATCAAGTAAATTTTTTCTGCGCAATTGTTCATGAAATTAATGTTTCTTTCTTCTAGTATCTTTTAAAGAATTGATTCTTTGATCTTATCTCTGAGTTCAATTTCCTTTTGGACTCTAGAGGTGTGGTTTGGGTGGGAGTAATTTTAAGAGCTACAAAGCAGTAACTGTAAACTAAATAAGACCTGATGAACCCAAGATTTTTTTATCCTGGCATTATTACCCCTGGGGAGATAATGTGATGAGATGCTTCATGGCTGTGAGATAGCATTATGACCTATAATTCTATTCATTCACCTTGAGACAATTTACCTACCAAAGACTGACTCAGCTGACGTTTTTTAATGCTGCATCAAGAACCAGAAATATTGCATGGACTTCTTAACTGAGATCTTCAGTCAGCCCTACTCCCTAAATCATGATTGAGAGTGAGTGCTCCAAAAGTAAATCACATTATTCCTCTGCTTAAAACTCACCAGTGGTTTTCTGTTGCAGGACAAGTAATTCCAACTCCTTAATAAGGCTTTCGTGGCACTTTGAGAAGAGGCCCTGCTTTCTTCTCTAGCCTCAATTCCCATCTCTTCCTTCAGTTCCTAGAACATCTTGTGCTGTTCTTAGCCTCAGCTATAGTGCGTACAAATCCTTTTTCTAGGTACTCACTAAGTTCCCCTACCCATTGACTAGCTTATTGCACATGTTTGGTGTACAATGAAAATAGGTAAGGAAATATATTTGGGGGAAATGTTACACTAGACTAAACAGATTGAAAGAAAAGATGAGTTTATTTTCTTTTGTACCAATCTCTAATTTCTATGTACAACTCTCTTCATTTGAGATCTTCCTGTCTTCAGATACTTTGAGCTGTCTCTTACATTTCCTGTTCTTAGCAAAGTAGTCTCCAAAAAATAATATATGATTAGTTATATATACCTCACAGTGAACTCACTGAGTTAAATACTATGAAGTGTTTATTATATATCTGGCTTTGTTCTAGGCGCATGGAAATTATCAGTGAGCAAGGTAAGGAAAAATGCCAGTTCTCAATGAGCACACATTCTAGTGGAGGAGACAGAAAAGGAACTATTAAATGATTACATAAAGATCACTTTGCATAGAAATCATTAAAAGAAGAAGATAAAATACGGAGTGATTGTGGACAAAGAGGGGTCTAGTTTAGACGCTGTGATTCAAAAGCTCTCTTTTAAGCTAAGCTCTCCATGAGGAAGTAGCCCTGGCCATAAGAAGAATGGGGAAAGCATTCCAGGCAGAGGGGACAGCAGGTGCAAAGGCCATGAGGTGAAAACTAACTTGGTGTTTTCAAGGAGTAGGAAGACAGGCCACGGAAAAAAGCTGGAGCAGAGTTCATGAGGGAAAAATAGTAAGAGACAAGGTCTGAGGGTTCAACCAGCAATGGAGCATGCAGGGCCTTGTAGGCCTGGTAAAGTGTTCTTTCTTTATTCCCAGTGCGAGTGGAAGCCAGCAGAAGGTTTTAAATGCAGAAATGGTGTAATCTCATTTCAAATTGAGCAAATACGTTTGACTTTAATAGGGAGACCATATTGAGGAAGAGCTAAAGTGGACATAAGGATATGAGTTACAGACTTCAATTCATCTCATGTTAATGACGACAATTCAGTACAGTGAACATTGAAACAGGAGAGCATCGAAAGTAATATGTTACCATCTTGTCATATTTTTAAGATTTATCTTCATTGAGGCATTAAAGTGATTTTTGCATTTAAAGGAATATCAGAATTTGTGTAGGAGGTTTTATTGGGAAAGTAGGAAGTTGAATTTACGTATGTGTTAAATGGGAGGCAATTGGTTTAGTAGAGAGGAAAATGTTGGAAAAGGGGGATCCACATGTGAAATAGTTTTAATGATAAGGAGCATTTAGTGGGGAGTGGAAGCCAATGTGGCTTCCCTGAAATCACCCTCATAGGATTCTAGAAAGTACTGGATTTGGAATCAGAAAAACTGAGTTGGAACTCAGGGGTTTATCCCTTTGGAAGGTTTGTCATCTCTGAGTCTTTAAGTTTGCTCATCTATTAAACAAAACAGTTCTACCCTGTGATTGGTAAAATTTTATCCAGATGTAAAAATAATGAATTTATGGCTCTATTAGTTATAATGGTATCGTTCTGACATTTAGATCTCTTCGGAGTGGCTTCATAGATGATATTTTCATAGAATAATAGAGCTGAAAAGTGTCTTCAATATGACATAAACATTTACTCATATACTCATATCTGTTCACTTTATAGATGAGAAAACTGAAACCTAGAAGGGGAAATGAACCAGACAAGAGTTTCTTAGTATGAGATGCACACAGCAACCCAGGTCACATGACTCCTGATTAAGTACTTTCTCCATTAATCCCATCTAACTTTTTACAAATCCAGAGGATAATTACAATATGTTATATTCTTTCTCTGTTTCTGACATAGAAACATCTATGAATTGGTTAGTTTGGGGAACTAAAGAACCCTCTACCATCCCTTACAAAACAGTAGAATTTTCCCCTTACAGATAATGTATAAAAGGACTGTACTGACTAGAATTACTGAGTCAGTGGCTTGTCTCAAATGTGGACCATTCAATAGATTTTTCGATTCAAGGACATCCAAAGACCTTGTTTATTTTCCTTTGGTTCGTGGAGTAAAACAAAACAGACAAAGAGAGAGAAACTCATTCTATTTGTTACATTGATTTGAATATAATGGAATGAAAGCACATATTTTATGAAGTCATTTTTGTAAAAAATGAAAATTAGACAACCTCAAAAGGAGGGGTGAACAGTTAGCCAAAACCAATGAAGATCATTTATTTAATAATCTATATTTTGCCTTCTTTAAAATTTTCACTTTTGTCCAGACATATTATCAGCACCTTCTTTGATCCACTGTAATCTCCAAATGAGGCCTGAGGGATGCATAAATTTTTGTTCCGCTGCTAAAGATCCCTGAGAAATCTTTTTGATTATGGAAATGAGTAAAGACAGATGGAACTGCACATTCTTAAGTGAATAAATATAGCTTTTAAAATACTCTCTCTTTCAAATGATCAAAAGCACAAGTCAACATCACAGACGAGATTTCAAAGAATTAGAAACAAGGGTGGACCTAAAAATTATACCAAGCTAAAAACAAAAATAAACAAGCCTAATTGAGGAGCACTGTGTCTGGACTGAAAGAGTGGAAACCATATTCCAGAATCTCTTAGTGCCAGGACAGGACTCCCACTTCTTCCTTAAATATCTCTACTTTTGCTCTTGCAACTCATTGGAGAACCCAATGAGGTTTCATCAAGAGAGAGCCTTGGGAATCTACAGCTGGAATTTTAGTTTGATTTTTATAAGGAAAAAAGATGGCTTGGAAGTAGAAGATACACCAAGCAAAGGGAAAACAAAACAAAACAAAACCTCAAATTTAATTCTTATTTACAAATATATTGTTCATTTACAGTCTGTCAGGTTGAGTTAAATAGAAAGATTGTTTTTATTGAACATGTAGGGAAAAAATGGTATGTGGGGTGCCTATGAAATGTCTCTTTTTCAATTCTGATCCTATGAATAGCATTTATACTCTCCATACATTTCTCGAACTTTTTGTGTTTGCCACACACTCTCAAGTATTAGGGTTGCTTTCAGAGCCTGTTAAAAATACAAATATAAACAAGTACCTCAGATATAGGTGTCTGGACTAAACAAGTCCACAATAATTGTTACACATGTCTACTTGAGTATTTAAAACCTCACAGTTTTGTGAAAACAACCAGGATTATCACAGTTTGTTGCCTTCCCGCACTACCCTTGTAGAAATAATTGTTTTCAGCTCTGACCCTACTCTTTCATAGCCTCATGAGAGGAATGTCTTGCCTGATCTAACAAACATATAATTTATTCATGGTATAAACTTACCTCTGTGCCTATATCTCACTCAGTACCTGCAGCACATTTTCCATGCTATCCTCCACCCTGCAAACTGCTACTGGGTTCAATATTCCATCTGGCCACTATTGCTATTAGAGTAAATGGCAGTGTGGCAAAAAGAAAATATCCAAATGGTTTAAAATTTGGCAATGGCTTTCCTTCAAAGTGTTAAGGCACACAAGTTGAGAATATTACTGCTCTAACTTGTTTAGGCAACTCTGTGTCCACTGTCTGTGTGCCTTAAAGGGGAAGGGTTGGTTCTCTTATAAATATCCTCTTCTTATGATCGTGTGTACTTTACTGTATGTGAAACTCTGAGATTGAGAGGACTTTTGACAACCCCACCAGAGATCTTATCAGTCTCATTTGGGGGATTCATCCACTGTCTTCTGTGGGGAAAACGACAACCTATGACTGAGGCATGTGTCTGGAAAGAAAATTGTAAGGAGTGAACTAGGTGCTCACATCATCTATAAAAAACATTTCAACACTATGAGATTAATTGTAAAAAAAAAAAAAAAAAAAAAAAAACACACCATATTTTCTTCTACTTACTCTGTGATACATACTTGTACCCCCAGAATATGAAAAATGAGTATGGATGTTTGGAATGTTTGTAGGTGTTTGTGTGTCTGTTTGTGTAGGTGTGTGTGTCAACCCTAGAAAGTTTAGCATACAGTTATTAAATGAATAATTACTTGAACTTTTGAAACGTTGTTAACTCATGCCATGCTTCACTTTCAATCGAAACTGAATCATAAACGTGATCCTGCATAAAGGAGTTATAGTGGATTGTTACAGAAGGGAATCCACTATATGGAATGAGAGTATGGATGAGATCGAAATAATATTTACGTACATTTCCTACGCATGTGGCAAGACTTGCATAGCTTCATAATACTCTTTGCATCTTTTCTAATCCTAATCATCTTGCATGGTATCCCTTGTGACTCTAAAAGGTGGAACATAAAATCCTAACATCACTCCACCCACATCAGTTCCACAATTGCTTAAGCCTATGTCTGCTTTCCTTGGACTCCTTCACTTAGCGTAAGAACCTGTTCTCCAGAATGTGCATCTCTCTGGTAACTGAAGTCTCCCCTTTTCTGTTTTCAAGGATGGGAGGAACAGTTTTATTGGACACCAACTGGGCGGGGTAGTGGAAGTGCCAAACAGCAAGGACCAGCGGGTCAAGTCAGCCAGAGCCATTCAAATCACCTACTACCTCCAGACCTATGGCTCGGCCACCCAGGACCTCATAGGGGAGAAGTGGGAGAATGAGTTCTGTCAGCTGATGAGGAAGCTCCAGGAGGAGCACCAGGACCTCCAGCTCTACTCTTTAGCATCCTTTAGCCTCTGGAGAGACTTTCATAAGACCAGCATCCTGGCCAGGAGCAAGGTCCTGGTGAGCCTCGTGCTGATCCTGACCACAGCCACCCTCTCCAGCTCCATGAAGGACTGTTTGCGCAGCAAGCCCTTCCTTGGCCTCCTTGGGGTGCTCACCGTGTGCATCTCCATCGTCACCGCAGCAGGGATCTTCTTCGTCACCGATGGGAAGTACAACTCCACCCTGCTGGGAATCCCCTTCTTCGCCATGGGTAACTATCCATCCTTGTGGTAATCGGATTCTTTCCGGTTTGGGGCAAGGTAGTACATTTCTTGAATTCTCCGATGGAAATCTGTTTTAATTTTGCCTTGGTGCCTCTTTGTGATTATGGGAAAGTGTACTTGGGGTGGTGACTGTTTTACCTTATTGAGCTTTTCAGGAAATAATGGGCTGGCCACGCCAATTTCTCATTTATGGTGGGGAATTTAACGCTGTCAACGTATTTTAAAAGTACCCAATACGGCAATTCTCTGCTCAGCTGCTTCAAAAATTATAGGTCAGGGATTTGGGGGTACAGATTTAAAGAGACCCAAAACCTTCAAAATTCTCAAACTAAATTTTATGGCTCATATTTACGGGCATCCTCAAGTTGTTGATGATAAAGAGTGAATATCATGGGATGGGGATTCTGAGAACCACTGATATGTTCTAATCTCAAAGAACTTCTTTATTAAACTTTATTAATTCATTTCGAAATTTATGCAGAGAATATACCTCTATATAAACTAAAACCATCCTGCTGCTGCTTAAAAATGTGTCCTCTAATTTTTTCATCTCTGGTGAAAAAAATTAATGCGCATCCTCTGTCAAGATTGTCCCCTCTTGTAAGTTTTCTCCCAGACATACATAAATTGTCTAGAAAGTAGTATATGAGTAGTGTGTGTGTGTGTGTGTGTGTGTGTGTGTGTTGTGTGTGTGTGTGTTTGTGTGTGTTCTTGTAAAAGAGAAGATCCAATCTGGGAAGAAAAGTGAGTGATGGCTCAGCAACAAAACCGATGGAGCTTATCAGAAAAGAGAGGATAATGGTGATAACTGTGGTACTGCAAAAGAGTTCTGTCAGATATAATATAATCCCTACATGCAGCGATTTGGAGGTGAGCTGTAATAATCGCCTCTAGGTGGTGAACTGACTTGAGCAACAGAGCTTCAGCTGTAAAGTCATTGCTTTTCACTCCCCAGGTTAAAATCAGCTCTAAATTACAGTTTTATAATTAAATGAAAAGGATGCCAGAGTATAGTAGGCCTTTTCTAGGTGCCCTTTTTGTTTTTACCTTAACCAAGATTTTTGAGAACAACACTGCAAAGTAGATTCATATCATAGGTACTGAAATCAAATTTCTTTATCTGGAAACCTAACTTCATCGTGGCCCCATTAAGTTAGTGCGTCTCACTAAGCCTCAGTTTCCTCTTGTATAAAATAAGGATAATAATTGTATCATCTTCAAAGAATTGTGTTTTGAATGTAATAGAATATACCTAATGCTAATAGGACATAACAAATGCTCAATTAAGTGTCATCAAGTTTTAGTGGTTAACCTGGTGTGTTAAATGCAGTGGGTTCAACGATGAATACGAAACAGGCCTTGGCTTCAGGAAATTGGAAGTCCCTCTCGATTTTGCATCTCATCTTTAAATGCATGTTAATTTTGTTAACAAAGTGTTTTTCTTTTTCCCAAAGAACTATATGAGAATTTTTTCACCAGTGATAAGGATGAGTCTAGATTTGAACCATTTATACTTATTATGTTTTTTTGGGCCTTGAAATAATATAAGATTTATAAGAATCATATAGCATGAATCACAAATGAAACATGAGTCATTCAAGTTTGAAAAATTAGGTATCTTACAGCCTATTAGGGCTTTTTCTAAAAGTCGTGGCAATCTAATTTGGTAATGGAAAGATTTATCAGGAAAAGTCTATAATATATAGACTTTTATATTCCATTTAAATAAGGAGAAAACCTGTTCTCTGGTGATGCTGAATTTTAGCATAGGCTCTACAAAATCAGATAGTGTTTTTATTCCTTAAAGAAATAATAAGAACACTGAAATCCACAATGAAGGAAAAGTCCAGACCGTGCGGCACACACTTTTCTCCTCTCTCAGTGATTTTTGATCACATAAATCGGTCCTAGACCATGTGAGTGCAGACTCTAGGAAGGCTGGTGAATGGTTACTGTTCAGTATTCCTGCAATTCAAGTCCCTAAAGTATTCTAAAAGAAACTATTCTGCTATCTGAAACATAACAATGATAGACCTATAAATGTATACTTTTTTAAGATATTTGCTCTGTCAAGGGGGAGTTTGTTTTGTTATGTTTTGTTTGTAAAGTTATTATATTTTGTTATAATAGTAAAGATAGCAAGATGAGAAATCGTGAAATGAAAGGAATACTCCATAGGGCTAGGACATCTGGGTTTTTATCCCAACTTTTCCACTCACTTCATATGCTTTATTGGGCAAGTCTTTTTGTCCTTTTGTGTGAGTTCTTCATATATTAAATGAAGGATTTGGACTCTTCAGTCTTAAATTCCAAAGATCCTACCATATTATTCTTTTCGTTCTTCAATTGAACTTAGAATTGGATCATTCCTTTATAAAAAGATTTAAGGTTCGTATTATCCTCAAACCTCTAATCTTCATTCTCCTTTGTTGACTTCTAGTATGTGTGTGTGTGTGTGTGTGTGTGTGTGTGTGTGTGTGTGTGTGTGTGCGCACAGAGCCTCAGACACAACAGGCTGTGAGCTACAGAAAGCACATGTTGATGGAGGTGGTGAGGTGTGAGAGATATTGTGCATCAGTTAGTTGAGTTTGGCAGATACATATCTCCTGGTACACACAGCATTGGTTAAAACTAGTCTTTTGATGAATGGCAGTTTACATAGTATCACAGCTACATTACCCAAAGTCAGTTGTGTGTAAAGGAAAGAGGCCCAATTCCTTTTGCCAACCTCTATTTCTATTCCTACCTTCCTACAAGGATTTCTCTGAGGTAGCGAGTATTCACTCTATTATGCTCCAAGAGTCAATCCACTCATCCTCATTAGAACTCATCCCTGAAGCCAGGAATGTTGCTTATGGCATTCTGATCGTCAGTCAGCTTATTTCTCACCACCTAACTTCCTTTCGTACTGCGTCTGCTTGTTCTTTCTTATGACCATTCATCCACTTCGTAGCCCCACTGTCATTTCAGAGTCAGATAGACCGTACCTCTATATCCTGCATTTTTTTAAGCCTGTGTCATTTTGTATATTTTGTCCTGGTGCCCCTATAAGTAAATTTATGTCTGTCAAATTGTATATTACAGACTTAGCTATAGGAAAGAAAATGTTTATAGACACATGTATTTTCTCTAGAAGAGATATCAGAAAAAGAAATCCAGACTTACAATAATTTTTTTAAAACCACCTAAAATGTCCCCATTTAGCTCCAAGCCTATTGCCCTTTCTGTACACAAGCACAAACCAATGAGAATGCCACTAATTTAATTTATAACCCATTGTCAGCCTTTTTTCTTTTCTTTCTTTCTCTTCATTTTTCTGTCTTCCTTTCTTTCATTCTTTCTTTCTTTTTGTTTTCCTTCCTCCCTCCCTCTCTTTCTTCCTTCCTTCTTTCCTTCCTTCCTTCCTTTCTTTCTCTCTTTCATTCTTTTTTTTTTTTTTAGCTCATTTACTTTATGTGCTGTGTGTCCTCTTTCTGGAAGGAGAAATATGGGCTAATATCACCCACAGGTGCCAAGCTGGCTGGTGCCTGCTGTATCTTGTTGATATTTGGTAAACAGCTGCCAGGCGCTTTAGTAGCTTTGACTCACTATTATTTTTGCTGTCCATCCTGAGTTTGTTTTCTGTTCCAGAAGTCTTATTTTAGTCAGCTTGATGCCACTGGATAAATGCAGACAACTTGGTTTTCTTTACATGAACCCAGAGTTTCCAGATGTGAGACTTTAATTCATTATCTAAAACTTAGCTTCACATTAATTTTTTTATTAATTTATTCAGATATTTCTTGAGCACCTACTATGTTCCAGGTACGTTGGGTTCTAGAGTCAAAGATATTGAACAGAGCTGATCAAATTGTTACCTGCTTGGATCTCACATTCTAGACCTGCAAAGAGGAGGCATCAGACAATAAGCAAATAAATAGAAACTATGTTATATTGTTCATTAGTGATATAAAACATAAAAATTAAAGGAGGATAACAGATAAATAGCAGAGGTGGTCAAAGAAAAGCTTTTCTAAAAAATGAAAAATGAAGCAGAGAGCTAAATGAAGTGAAGAAGGAACCCCATGGCAACCTGAGAAAAGAGTGTCCCACTCAAAGAGAACTATCCATGCAAACGCTCTGGGATGGACCTTGCATGGTGAAGTTAAGGAAGAGCAAGAAAGAGTGTTGTTGAAGCCGAATTGGCAACTATCTTAGTGTTATGAGATAAGGTTAAGGAGGTATTATAGGGCCAGGTCCTGTAGGGTACTGAGAACTTAATACTATATATGGAAAGCTTTCTGAAGTATTTTGAGGCAGGAGAATGTGATCTGATTTACGTTTTAAAACACATTTGTACCTACTTGTAGCATCTTCGACTACAGTATGGAAATTGTCTGCAATAGAAGAAAAATGGTTATAGGGAGACTATGTAAATCATTACAGGAAATAATGGTGGTTTGAAATGCCATGGGAGTAGTGATAGTGGTAAAAAGGGATTAAACTTAGTATATAGATGTGTGCGTGTGTGTGTGTGTGTTTGAAAATAGAATTGACAGGATTTGCCGAAGGACTGGCTATGGTATGTAAGAAAAAGAAGAGTCAAGTATGACCCCAAGCTTTGTGAGTTGAATAACTGATAGAAAGCTGTTGCCACTTATTGCCATAGAGATATTGTGGAGGGAATAAGTTGTAGGCAAAAAAAATATCAAGAGTTTAGTTTTGTATCTGCTATGTTAGAGATACTTATTAAGCATCCAAGTGGGAAAATGTGAGGTTAGCTACATAAGACAGTATTTAGATCAGGTTCAGAAGTAAAATCTATAAGTTGGAGCTGAAAATACAAAATTTGGATTCATCATGACATACGTAATAATGAAAGAAATGGAATCTGATAAGATCAACTAGAAAGATAAATACAAATACAAAATAGAAAAAGTCTGAAATCTGAGATTGGGACCATTCCAATGCTTAGAGTTTGGGAAGATGAGGAAGACTCAGAAAATGACACTAAGAATAATCAGGTAGTGAAATAGCAGAAAACCAAAAGAGAATATTGTCCCAGTGGTCAAGTAAAGAAAGTGTTTCATGAAGGAGCAAAGGATCAATTGTTCCAGAAGCTGCTAAGATACTGTGTCCAATGAGAAGTGAGAAATGTCATTTTATTTAGCAATCTGAAGGTCATTGGTGACTTTGACAAGACCTGCTTTGGAGGAGTGATGAGGGTAATTTAAAGAGGTTCAGTGGAGCTTGGAGGATCCAGAAATAAAGACAGTGAGTAAAGATCATTTTTTTCTGGAGCTCTGCAATAAAGGGAAATAACAATGATTATACGATCTTGGGAATGTGCAGTAAAGAAAGAAAGCTTCACAATAAAGGAGAGAGAGAAGGAAATTGCAGAAGCAATATCACTGAGTAGGAGAAATAGAACTGGATTCAGAGCTTCAAGAAGAGTCATTGACTTTATTTGAGAACATAAACGGCTCATCTACAGTTAAGAAAAGGGAAGACAAAATATATGGACAGATCCAGTTAGATTGGTACATGTGGGGGTGGGAGCATGTGGAAATTCTTTTCTGTGGCTTCAACTTTGTCAGTATAATATGAAGCAAGTCATTAGCTGAGAATAAATTTGAGAAAAGAAGTGTTGAGAAGAAAGTGAAGGGAATTTGAAAGAGTCATTTTGGAAAATTGGAGAATGAATGAAAGCAGAAAATTTAGGAGAATAACTAGGGGGCAATAAGGGTCCCCTTGACATGTGTGTACAGAAATTAAAAAAAGAAAGAAGTCAGCATGATTGCTGAATCCCATCCCTTCCCAGCCCAGCCATTTAGTATAGCAGCTTGAGGGGGGAGTTGAGTAGGCATTGAGATGAATTAAAAAAAAAAAAAAAAAAAAAGCCCATCTAAAGAATGAGGCTTAAAAAAAAAAAGAATGAGGGTTTATAGTGTATGTTAAGTGACTCTAATGACACACCATGAAAATTATACTAGTCAAGGGCAGCTAGACTATGTTGTAATAACAAATAATGCCTTAAATTTACTTAGCTTAACGTGACAAAGATTTATTTATTATTCATATTGTAGTTTGATGTGGGCCATGAAGTTCTCTTTGGCAACTTTTCAAACAGAGTCAGGGATCCAGGATGCCTCCATCTTGCAACTCTGCTTCCCAGAGTTTGTGCTCCTAGTCCAAAAGAGAAACGAGTTAGAGAAATCACACATACTTTTAACTGTACCCAAAGTGATACAGTTATCTCTTATCATATTCTATTGGACAAAACTGGACAGAGAGCCATAAACTAACTGCAAGGGCTTGGTAGAGAGGTTGGAGAGGAAATGCATTATTTTATGAGCATCAACTGTCTTTTCCACATAAACTAAGCCAAACAATAAAGACGAGGATTAATCTCCCATCATCATCACAGTGAAAAACTGGTAGTGTCAAAATATAATGATTTATTTTGTGGGGCTGGAAAATTGTTTCAAGTTGGAGTCTGTACTGGTTAACTATTGCTGTAAAACAAACATGAAACTTAGTGTAAAATAACCATCTTATTATGCTTATGGATTCTGTGTGTCAGTAATTTGGAGAGGTCACAATGGGGTGAGCTCTTCCCACTCTATACCGTCTAGAGCCTCAGCTGACATGACTTATATAGCTGAGGATGACTTGAACGTCAGAGGGATGGAATCGCTGCGACTAGATCAACCACTTCTAAGATAGCTGCTTTGCTCACATGGCTGGTACTACATCTAGGATTTCTGAAGGATAATCTCAGTTGGGACAGTTGAACATAGCATCTACATGTGGTTTCTTCAGCATGCTATTTTCCGGGTAGTCAGACTTATTACATGGTGTCACCAAGGAAAGTGTTTTCCAATGCTTTAAATACCGTGTTTCCCCGAAAATAAGACCTAACCGGACCATCAGCTCTAATGCGTCTTCTGGAGCAAAAATTAATATAAGACCGGGTCTTACATAATATAGTATAATATATAATATAATATACTATAATGTAATGTAATGTAATGTAATATAATATAGTATAATATAATACCAGATCTTATATTAATTTTTGCTCCAAAAGATACAGTAGAGCTGATGGTCCGGCTAGGCCTTATTATCAGGGAAACTTGGTAGTAGTTGGCCTAGGGCAGTCACTCAATAAATATATGTAGAATTAATGAATGAATTGCCTCTTAGTGTTTCTCAAATGGGTTATGATCTATTAGCATCATTAAATCAATTTAATGTATTATGATACACATATTTCACTGAAAGAGAAGAGAATAAAAAGAAATAGGAAATATCAGAAGGTGTTATACATAGAAAAGTATTATTGCGTCATACTCTTTGTTTCAGTTTAATATATATGTGTATAACAAATCATGATGTAAGATGTATTTCCTAATGTGGGCCACAGTCAAAATTTTTAGAAAAAGCACTCTGTAAAATCTTCTTTGAACTAATGTCCTAAGCGGATCGTGCTGGTAGATGGGGATTTTTTGATGGGAATAACTCATCAGAAGCATAGGTAGCTGCTAGAGGCAGTATCTGAATTTCGGAAAGGGCAGGGTTGCCAGGGATATGAGGTGTTATTTCTTGGGCACTTTCATTTTCCCAGACAGGAATCAGCACTGTGCTTAGCAAATCATGGGCCCTTTAAGATTTGATGGTTGGCTAAAGGTTTTTAATGATTATGTTATAGTATTGGAAATGTTTCTCAATAAGTTGCTTTTGTCACAGGGCCTGTTTTACTTGGGGTCATCAAACCGATCAAAAGCCTTCCCAAAAACATCCCATTGCTGGAAGAGAAAGGGCGTTATTATGGCAATGTTCAACTGGAGTTTCTCAGCTGCATTAATTGCAGCCACTCTGATTTTGGTGATAATAGTCATTTCCTTTAAGAAAAGGTCCAATGATGTGAGAATCTATATGCGTAGAGGCTTGGAGTTAGAAGACTTGGAGTCCTGTCCAGTCCCTTCCTCTTATCAGCTAAGTGACGTCTTCTCTCTTGGTCTCCCATGATTTTTCTTTCATAAGATGAGGAAGTTGGACTGATTGTTCTTTAACATCTCTTACACATTTACTCTTTATTTAGTGAATCATTTATTTGACAGTTAGGCTATATGTCACGCCATATAGATTTTTGGCTCATTGGGGGCTGGAACTGGGTTTACTTGGCATCTTTTCCTTTGTCTAGTCCAAGATGTTCGTAGTAGGCATTTTGCAAATGTTGACTTATTGATGGTTTTGTGACAAAGTTCTCAGAGCAAGAAAAGTCTAAACTTTTGGTTGTTTGTAACTTGAGTATCTTACTGTCCTTATTTTTTTATATGTTATTCTTTAGTTTTAATTTCTTTATATTGATCTTTTCTTCTATTGTAGATGTGAAATGGACCTCCTGGGACAGACGTTTTTAATTAGTCAAAATATTGTCTTACTTACTGGTCTTTGTAGACTTTGAAGGAGGTGGGAAGGGAATAGATCTTGGCATAACAAGTATGAAGTTAAATTTTATGCCAAGCATTTGAAGTAGCATTGACAAGTATGTACTTTTTATTGTATAACACTGTCCAATATCAGTAGTTATTACATCCTGACTCCTTAAGATTCCTCCTTAGGAATCCACCTCCATCTATTGCACTTTTTACTGCTAACGAGCTTCCTCCAGTGGTAGTTGGAATTTAGGAATGAGCAAGAGAACTGTTACGTAACACAATTTTACTCAGGGTGAGAAGCATGTGGACCCATTTTGGTGATCTTTTTTATCTCAAGAGTAGCTGATATGCTAGTTTAGACTTCTAAAATGGAATGATTTGTATATAAGCCGTATGTTGCCTAATATGTTCTGCCCTTGCTTTTTACCTCTTGAATCACATTGTGAATCAGGCATGAATATTTAAGCAGACAGGGAAATGAGAGAGACATCAATTTATTCAGCACATGGTAGAACTATGAATATGTCAGGTACTGCCACGTCTCCAGCGTGGACAGCTCAGCCTTCCTCAAATACATGCCTATCACAGGCAACCTTAACTATCCTCATTAATTGGAGTTGATTTGACTATCATGTCAGAAGATTCCAAGAAAAAATATCACTGATGCAGGAAAGCTGCCATGGCCAACCAGAATGGAATTTTCTGCAGTGTTTTATCTAGGCAAATGCTACAATGCAAATTCTTGAAAATTGAAAGTTGAAAAAGCATAAAGCTTAGGCCATTGCTTTTTTGAGGAAAAACAAAGTCCCACCCAGATAAAAATCACTTAAAAACTGGAGACCTACTTCTTAGATTCAATTATTTTCAAGCCAGTATTTTTATACCCAGACATCCAACAACGACAAAAAAAAAAAAAAAAAAAAAAAAAGCAGAGTTGATTTGAGGGTCAGGGAAGTCAGCCTTATGCTTCCAAGAATTGAAGAATTCCTGTGCGCCAATTGCCACCTGCCTTCCTGGGATAATGTGGTTTATACTGTATGTACCAAACATCTATATGTCATTGTTGATTTATTTTGTATGATTGAGCAGCGCCTTCATCCAGACCAAGGCAAATCTCTATTACTCAAGCCTTGGCTTGTAGATGTCACTATGTACCCTTACAGAAGTTATAACCCTGAGTTTGAGCTCAATATAAAGAAGATGCTCTTATTTTTTTCTATGGGTTCCCCACATTTATTTGGCCTAAATAGGAATAAGAATTTATTCCTAGGTCAGTAATATTTTCAGCGATTGTTTCTGTTTTAAGTGGAACATCCTAAACTAAATATTATATTTATCTTATATTTACAAATAATATAAATCAGTAAAGTATTAGTTAAGAATATTTACTAATAGCGTTTGAGATAATAAAAACCAAGGAGTATGACCATAACAGTCAATGATATAAACCACATAATGAAAGACCTGGGTATAAGATTAAATTAAACTACTTCTTAACCAAAAAAAAAAAAAAAGGGGGGGGGGGAAGAGGGGAAAAAACAGGTTAGATGGCTTATTTCATTGAATGAAAACCAATCAAGATCACATACACACAAAAGAGAGACTGATGCAAGGTACCTAACTTGTAGATTTTTAGATGAAACTGATGAACATAATGAGGACTCATCATAATACTTAAAAGTAAGTTGAATTCACTTTCTGATTCTGTCACCGTCCCCTTCCTTTCCTCTGTCATGGTCAAGTGCCAAGGCAACTTTATATATTTAACTGTGTTGGTGCAATATTTCCTGACTAATAAGTGATCAATAACGGTTTCTTGAATAAATGACGTAATTTGACTAATTCACAACAAAGATAAAGCTTAATTTTTTAGAAATGGATATAAATCTATATATGAAATTGTATATGGTTTTAAAAACCTTTTAGAACAATGGCTTTTAAACAAAGTTGTTGGAAGTGATTATGTAATGAGGGGATTTTGGATTTACAAATATGAGAGTTTAGTCTAAACATTAAATCTTTTGTTTGGTGCTTCATGCAAATTAAAAGTATTCCCGTGGCCATTTTATCATGGAAATGGCTTCCTTATTGGCCCAGAGCAGCTGTTTCTATTAAAGAAGGAAATTGTCACCAGAACTGTTCTCAAGTCTGTTGCGGAGCCAAGGTCAAAACATGTGTTGCTTGATTTTTTTTTTCCTCTCAGTTTCCTTCAGTCTGTTAGCTGTTCTCAAATTGAGCCCCAGGAGCTCCTCAGGAAGTGCTGGGGTACAGTGAGCCCTGAAAAGAATTGAGCCCACAGAACCCTGCCTACTTTTTCCTGCTCTGACCATACATTTCATGTTCATATTTTTATATGACAGTTTTTATAAAGATTTAGTTTGAGGAAAAATTCCTGTGGGTTAAAAAAAAAAAAAAATGTTTGAAAAAGGCTAGTCCTCTGCCATGCTATAGTGCTTCCTTCATAATATAATGGAAGGTAGATACTAACTTTGAGATGAACTAAGTTTGTTTTATATCCTGGGTGGCTGTGCTTCATTTGACTGTTATATCTACACACTTCCTGTAGTCATTTTATTGAAGTGTTTCTAGAGGTGTGATTTCTACGTAAGACCTTAAGTTTCTCTATAGATAAATCAACCTGATTTTAAGATGCAGAAACTCTAAAGGGATAGAGGTAACGAGATTGTATGGTTGGCAGGGGAAACTGAGTGAGACTGCCAAAGGGTAGAATTTGTTGTCTTCCAGGGTTAGAATGTCTGTCTTACAGGTCAGGAAACATATTGTAAAGGCACAGTAGTAAAACTAGATTATCTTAATTAAGTTGACAAGAGATAATATATTAGCCAGAAGCTCTGTGCTGGTAAGCTTTCCAAACAGTGCTTTACACATATCCCCTAACCAGGCTTCCCTCTCTCTAGACACATACAAAAGACCAAGTACTGCTCTGTAGGCTTTATGATGAGCATAAATTATAACATAGTGATGTCTGATGAATTTCCTTGTACCCCTCAAAGAATGCTGCCAAAATGCCCACCCCTCTTCCTAGATTCAGTGTAATCCTTCCCTGGAAAGTTCTGTATACACCATGCAGGTGCCCACAACACTGGACCCCACCAGTCTATGTTGGCCACCTTCTTTTGCTGATAAACTGCCTCTGTGACGTGAATCAACACCACTGACAATGTGAGTAAATGAACTAAGTAAATAGGGTTTCTGTTGGGACTAAGAGACATTCTTTCTCCTTTGATTATTTATTGATAAAATTAATTTAATCATCAGGGTGACCATCCTGTTATGATTTCCAAGGGTTTGAGTTTCCTCCCTTCTATTCCCCACTGTGAGCTTTC
This sequence comes from Rhinolophus sinicus, assembly GCF_057876585.1. Classification (NCBI taxonomy): domain Eukaryota; kingdom Metazoa; phylum Chordata; class Mammalia; order Chiroptera; family Rhinolophidae; genus Rhinolophus; species Rhinolophus sinicus. Next base: position 91,477,185 of record NC_142502.1, read on the forward strand.
TATGATATTTTTCTTTTGGGTTATGCTATTTATTCCTGTCTCTGTAACCCTTTGCCCATTCTGCTAATTCTTCTTAATCTTACTCTGAGAGATGAAAACCCTGAAGGAGTGGCACGTTGTGTGAGCGTTCCTGTATTCCCCAACCCACCCAAACACTCCTACTTACTCAGCTCAGCACCGCTGTGTTTCTATAGCTGTCTGGCCAAGGCGACCCATGGTCTTAATCTCTACGTAGCTTCTAATTCCAATCTCTCTAACATTCTTGGCTCCTACCAAAACCAAACTGCTACATGTCCAAATACACAAGACTGTTTCATGTCTCATGATGTTCCTTTTTCCGTGAATTACCTTCTATCTCTCCCATGTTCTGGTTTTCAAGGCTTAAATGTCTCTTGCTCTATAGTATTTTTTACTGACTTCCAAACCCAAGAATGACTGATTTTCTTTTTTGCTTGACTTTGTTCTGTGCTATCTTCACTTCCACACAGAGCTGCAAAGCATTCATTAGAAAGGATGACTTGCTGTTTTTGTATCCTCAGCAACTAGGAGTGGGGCAAGCACAATACAGGAAGTATGTTAAAGTTATTTGGGGGCTGACTGAATGAAGGACAGCTCTGGCATACTGGCCCACTATGCATACCTGGTCTTTGCCTCGGGTTCCTCGCACAGCACTTGGGCAGATGACTCTCTGCACTCCCCATCATCACCAATGCATTTTTTTTCCTACCCTTCTCTTCCCTGATCTTTGCACTGGAAGGTTGATTTTTATGGCCTGCATCACCCAGACTCCCTTGTCCTCTGGCTTTGGGTTGGGCTTGGCCAATAAAGGCAAAACACCAGCAGACAGTAGGGCAGAAGAAAGAAGAGGTCACGGTCCTTCTTCCCTGTTCTTTTCCTCACTATTTTGACACTGTTTCTCTGGCAACAGCTTCAGCCTCTGACAGGCAGCCACTCCCCCATACCTACAGTTCTTACTGGACCCTGATAATACTGTTTACTCCCTTTATTCCTTTACACTCCAAAGTGGTAACAGCTTCCTGCTCTTGATAGTCTCTGCGTATGTCAATATTCCTTTTTTTTAGAAATGACTCTGTCCACACCTCTGTAAGTAGTCTCTCAATTAAGTAAGGCCTTTTTTATTTATACTGAGGGATATCTATATCCCTCTCTATCTCTGTCTCTGCCAAGCCTTTCTATCTCTTGCGAGATATGATGTAGTACCCCGCTATCTTGCTGGGTTTGAAGTCCTGCACTAAAGTCCATTTGCTTGTCTTAAGTTGCTGCCTAACTCTTGCCAACCAACCTTCTTCCGGGGCACTGGACCCTACTCTCCACCAACCCAACTCCTGGCCATTAATGGACCTAGGAGCCGTCTGCTTTGCCTACCTGACTTTGATTACCAACTGACACCTAGACATCTGCTGCCATATTCTGCTTGCTATTTTGAACATCTTCAGTTTATGATGTCCTTTGGACATTATGCACCGTATCTCCTTTTAAAGGCCAGTCTTGTGTCAGGATTCATTTCTCCTACTTTTATAATTTCTGTACTTAGCTTTCTCCAATAAGTCAAAGTTTTAGGGCATGCAAACTTCCTATGCAGACTTATTTTTGTACTTTTCATGGATATTTTGATATGTCATTTTTGAGAAAGATTCTAAAGACAAATTTTCAAATATCCAGGTTTTTACCATCACTTGGGGCTCTCATTAACAGAGGCTATGCCCTTTATGAAACAAGAATGAGAAATTATCTCCTTGGAGAATTCCATATCACTATAATGATTTTTAGGTCATGGTGGCTATTTTCTTCCTTGTACCTAGTTTAAACTAAAGATAGTTTGCTACAAAATTGTTGCCTTACAGTCAGATTTTCCAAATACATATGAAAAGGTTGCCTGTCCTTGTTTTGTGCCGTGATGCCTGTACTTTTGCAACTATAAATAAACATTGGCTCTCATTCCTGGCACATAACACTGCAAGCTTCTATCTAATTTGCTGTCCATACTCACCCTGAAGTCCTTTTCAGCACTGCTGCTTTCCAAGTATTTCCTTCTCATTGAGTATCTATGTCTCATTTTCCACAAAGCTATTCATTTTCCATTTTCAACGTTGACACATATCTTTCTACCAACCTTTCTTCTCTCTTAGAAACCGTATTTTCTATTCCTGAGTAGTAGGGGTTTTTTTTAATTCATTTTTCTCTTATTACAACAACAATGCATATTATAGGAAAACATTGAAAGAAAAAAAAAGCATAAAATCACCATCCAGAGATAACTTGATAAAAATTTCATGTGTATGAGGTCTGAGAATTAGGTTGGCGAACTTGTTGCAACAATGTTGCTAACCTTTTTTTGATATCAGAGGGATTATTTGTTATGAATTTGTACCAACTGGACAAACAGTTAACCGAGTTTACTATTTGGAAGTGCTGAAAAGGCTGCGTGAAAAAGTTAGACGAAAACGACCTGAACTTTTCATCAACAATTCATGGCTCTTGCATCACGACAATGCACCAGCTCACATAGCACTATCTGTGAGGGAGCTTTTAGCCAGTAAACAAATAACTGTACTGGAACACCCTCCCTACTCACCTGGTCTGGCCCCCAGTGACTTCTTTCTTTACCCGAAGATAAAGGAAATATTGAAAGAAGATATTTTGATGACATTCAGGACATCAAGGATAATACAATAACAGCTCTGATGGCCATTCCAGAAAAAGAATTCCAAAATGGATTTGAAGGGTGGACTAGATGCTGGTGTCAGTGCATAGCTTCCCAAGGGCAGTACTTCGAAGGTGACCATAGTGATATTCAGCAATGAGTTATGTAGCACTTTTTCTAGGATGAGTTCCCAAACTTAATTGTCCTTCCTCAAATCCTTTGACTATATCTATAGATAGATAAATGTGTAGATACAAAGCAAGATGGCTGTGTATATACATATATTATTATGCAGTGTGGATTTTTTCATTTAATAACTCAAGAATTTCCCTACATGCATAAAATGTATAAAGCCTGTATGTATATTTTTTTTTTTGACTAATAGTTATATGTTAACACCCACCCAAACACTCCTACTTACTCAGCTCAGCACCGCTGTGTTTCTATAGCAGGTGCCCACAACGCTGGACCCTAGCTTGAATATGGCTCAGATTAAGAAATAGAACATCACCAGCATTCCAAAAGCCTCTTGAGTGTCTTTTTCTAATCGTGTCTTTTGCAATTACCATTATCCTGACTTTTAAGGTAATCAGCTTTTAGCTTTTCTTTATAGTTTCACCTACCTATGTTATAATGTGCATACAAATATATATAATATTATATCTTCTTAATGAACTAAATATTTTTTCAGTATAGAGTTATTTTCCATCCCCAGAAATGCTTTTAGCTTTAAAGCCTATTTTCTGATATTAATATAGCTTCATTAGAATCTTTTTTTCAACTTTAAGTATACAGTGTACGTTTTTTCATCCGTTTAGTAGCAACCTTTTCTTAGATTTTCTATATGTGTCTTGTGAATTGCACATAGTTGGATGTGGAGATTTTTCCTGTCTAATGATTTTTGTCTTTTAGCTGATGAACTTAGTCCCTTTAGTTCCTTTAATATAATTTCATATATTTTTGCATTTAAATCTACCATTTTATTTTGTGCTTTCTATTTATCTCACAAATCTCATATATATTTCTATCTATATATTCTTTTTCACTCTCTTTTTGGCCATCTTTTGGATTGACTTAAAATATTTTATTATACTTTTATTCCTTTCACATGTTTGAACGTTACACGTTTGCTTCTAATTTTGTGACTGCTCTAGGAATTACAATATTCATACTTATCAAAATCTAAAATTTATCAAAACCTCTATTTTCTTCCTTATATGATAAAGTGATTAGATCATTTGAACTCCACTTAGACACCTTCCTGACTTATATGTGATAGCTGTCTAGCGTTTTAATTCTAATGTTATTATTTAACTTCATCAGACATTATTTTTAAATTTACAATTCAATGTCTTCTTCATTTACCCACATACTACTTTTTTTGATTATCATGTCTTGCATCTCAGATTTTTTATCTGGAATCACTTTCTTCTTTCTAAAAGAAATTATTTACCACCTTTAGAGATGTTCTGCTGGTGAAAAACCCTTTTTTTGTTGTTGTTAGGAACATATCATTTTCCCCCCATACTTGAAAGTCATTTTGGTTGACTAAAGAATTTTTTTCATTACATTGAAAATAATATTCTCTATCATCTTTATTCCATTGTCTTTTTCCTGTGACTGTTTTTAAGATTTTTCGTTGTCTTTGGTTTCCTGCAGTTTCATTATGACATATCTACATGTGACGTTCTTTGTATTTATCTCACTGAAGATTCACTGAGCCCCTTGACTTCATGGATTATTGTCCTTTATAAATTCTAAAAACTTATCTAATCAAAAATTATTTCTATCTTATTATTTTCTCCCTCTCTTGAGCTGCAATCAAACATAGGTAACAACTTTGCATGTCTCTTACGCTCCCTTTTGCATTTTCTCTTTGTCTCTCTGTGCTGTATTCTGAATAATTTCTTCTGTTTGATAGAACAGTTTACTAATTTTCCCTTTTGCTGCATGCTTGGTCTGAATGTTTGTTTACCCCCCAAATTCATATGTTGAAACCTAACTCTCAAGGTAGTGGTATTAGGAGATAGGGCCTTTGGAGTTTATTAGGTCATAAGGGTACAGCCCTCATCATTAGGATTACTTCCCTTATAAAAAAGACCCCAGAGAGCTAGTTCCTCCCCTCTACTATGTGATGGACACAATGAAAAGGGGTCATCTATGAACCAGGAACTGGTTCTCGCCAGAAACTGAATTTACTACCACCTTGATCTTGGACTTCTGAGCCTCAAAGGCTGTGAGAAATAAATGTTTGTTGTTCATAAGGCACACAGTTTACGGTATTTTTGTTATAGCAGCCTGAATGGACTAAGACACTGTACCCAGGCTATTGCTAGGCTACCCATTAAAATTTTAATTTTTATTATTTTTTTTTCATTTCTACAATTTTAGGTGTTTTTTTTGTTGTTGTTGTTTGTTTTTTTGGAACCCCCTATGTCTATTTCTATTTTGTGTTATCTGAAGATAATTTTAAGAGTATATACATATATATATATGTATATATGTGTGTGTGTATATATATATGTATATATATGTGTGTGTGTGTATATATATATATATACACATATATATATACACACACACACATATATATACATATATATACACACACACAGAGGGTTTCCAAAAAATGTATACACATTTTAAGAAAGGAAAACTGTAATAAAATTGTAATACTCAATATATACTGATAACAAAAGATGAATATAAGTCACGTTTGACTTCTGCAGTTACAAGAGGTGCTCAAAGTGGTTACCATCAGCATAATTTTAATACAGTTTTTCCTTTCTTAAAATGTTTACACATTTTTTTGGCATCGTGTGTGTGTGTGTGTGTGTGTGTGTGTGTGTGTGTGTGTGTATTTAAGTAAGCATAGTTTTCTATATAATCATTCACATATTCATAACTTTTTATAATCATTCCATTATCTGAGGTCTCTGTGGCTCTGCTGCTGTCTATTGTTTGTACAGGTCTTAAATCAATCACTCCATTTCCTTGTGTGCCTAGTTATCTATGAGTGTGTGGTAGTCATTGTCATTGAAAAAATTATGAGTACTTCAGATTCCTGTGATGAGATTTGTTAGTCTATTTTGTGCTTATTTTTTTATCCAGTCTTTTTATTATTTTCAACTAAAGGTTTATCCAAATAACACAATCTCGAATATCAAGAAACAGAAGTAGCTGTAGTTTCACTTTTAATCACTGAATATTATTCTGGGCCCTGTTTTTAAACCATTATCATTTTAGTAGTATTTTCTTGATATATACAATTAGTATTTTCTTGATATATACAACTAAGTTTGCAAACTTGTTGCAGCAATGTTGCTAACCTTTTTTGATATCAGAGGGATTATTCATTATGAATTTGTACCAACTGGACAAACAACCAAGTTTACTAGGTTGGTGCAAAAGTAATTGCAGTTTAAAGGGTTAAAAATAATTGCAAAAACCGCAATTACTTTAGCACCAACCTAATGTATGGAAGTGCTGAAAAGGCCACATGAAAATGTTAGACAAAAACAACCTGAAGTTTTCGCCAGCAATTCATGGCTCTTGCATCAAGACAATACACCAGCTCACACAGCACTGTCTGTGAGGGAGTCTTTAGCCAGTAAACAAATAACTGCTTTGGAACACCGTCTCTACTCACCTGATCTGACCAGTAGTGACTCCTTTCTTTACCCGAAGATAAAGGAAATATTGAAAGGAAGATATTTTGATGACATTCAGGACATCAAGGGTAATACGACAACAGGTCTGATGGCCATTCCAGAAAAAGAATTTCAAAATTTCTTTAAAGGGGAGACTAGGAACTGGCTTTGGTGCACAGCTTCCCAAGGGGAGTACTTTGAAGGTGTCTGTAATGATATTCAGCAATGAGATATGTAGCACTTTTTCTAGAATGAGATCGCGAACTTAATTGTCAGACCTCATGTGTGTTGTTTACTTAGTATTAACTGCCTTCTAACCCAAGTTTACGTGTCACATAAATTCATAGGTAACAATTTGTTCATTATCTTTAATGTTTTATTTAACAGATAATATTCAAATACAAACTTTTCAAACTTGCTTTTTTTTTTTAAATCAGTTAAGAGCAGGCACATGTATCTCCTTATCAAAATATTCTGAACTCAAATGCTTCAGGGGAGAGTCTGCTAACACTGACATATGCACTAAACTGTTAAGAACAATAGGGAATGGGGGTGATTTGTACATTAGACAATATATACACAGCCAAAGAGCACTGAAATTTAATTTTTAAAAATGCACCATCTATATAAGGCCCTTCTGCAGGCCCATTGTGTAGTCAGGGAGCCATGAAAACTCACAGTGATTTAATAACAACTAAAATGTATTCAGCACTTAGCATGTCCCAGTGACAACACTTTACAGGAATTAATTTACTTAGTCCTCACAATAATCTGTTACATGCAAACTTTTGTTGTAGGTAAAAACAATGAGATTGAGAGAGTATTAATTGGCTGAAGGTCATATCAGATAGTATGTGATAGAGCTAGGGTACAAACACAGGAGCTTCAGCTGCATGTAAGCTCTCTACCACTAAGCATATTGTCACTCCAGGTCCTCAAAGATAGCTAATTATTAGACTAACTAAAGTTCTATAAACAAAACTAATACTGTATAGCAGATTATCTCAAAACGTATACATATTCCCCGTCTGATAAAAATTATATACATATAATATTAATATAAAATATTAACATCACATTAGTATATTATTATAATTATGAACACATACACATACAATTACTCAGTTCAACATCGATCGAAATTTAGCACGAGGTAGGTCTGTTTGGCCTCTACTCAAAAACAATTTAGATATTGAGAAAACGATCAAGCCCCAAAAAGCAAATGAAATTTAAAAAAGAAAAACTCACCTCCACAAGTTTTTATCACAATGTAGACTCCATTAGTATTGCTAAAAATATCAATGTGTTTGAATGAAAGTCTTTATGCTGAAATGTTAGGCTTTCTATACCTTAAATGAACAGTGAAAAATAGGGCACAGCAATAAAAAGTTATCTGAATATAGATATGCAACATAAATAGCAATTGAATCAGCATGAATTTTATTTAATTAAAACTAATTTTTTCATCCTTCATTAAATGCAAGATTTTTCCTAAGACAAGAATATTGAATGAAAACAGTTCTATTAAAAATTGTTCTTCCTCTATTTTTTACATATTTCTAACTTTATAATGCTAAAAATACTTTGAATAAATTACTTTCATACAGTGTCTTCCTATCTATACATATTCTTTGTTACTGCAAATAATTTTATTGTTACCCAAATATATTAGACCATTTTAGTTAGTTACTTCATAAAATTCCATGTGTCCTGATATTTGGCCTTGTACCATTTCTAATTTTTTAGCATCATCTTCATTTTGTGCTGTGTGGCCTTTTCCAATACATATTTATGGCATAGAGAACCAATCCTATCAGCAGCATAATTATTATTCAACCATGTCAGCTTAAAGGAGCAGGAAGAATGGGAGTTATGCGTAAGGTAGTCAGGAGTCAATAAGAAGTTAGGTTCTGAGAATAACTCAAAGGAATCACATGAAGAGCTACATTATGTTTTATGAACAAAAATCAGTTCTCATAAGTAAATGAAAATGTATTGGAATGGTCACAATTCTATTTGAAATTCCATATCATGAGTTTCATTGCAGAGAACTGAGTTAACACCATACTCACATTAAATTCATAGAGAAAATCCTAACGCAATAGATGATAATATGAAAATTTGTCTTTAGACACAAGCTCAAAGAAAATTTGAAATTATAAATTAAGTAACTGTTTTCCCTGCTTTGAAATTTCTCCAACCTAAATTATACCCCACATCTATTTTATTTTAGATCATAGGTGCAAGTATGACAAATTACCTGTGAATTAAATTGTTAATTAAATCATACATGTAATTTATTCCCATTTATTTTCCTTTTGATGCATAGTCTTTAGTAAATATCTTGTGAAATTGTACCCATATATGTACCTTAGATATTTTTCAAATATCTATTCATCTGTGCTGAACCTTTATGTGCCATAGAGGCTTTCCTTTTAAAAAGAATCACTTTGAGAGCAATCACCCTTAAAATATTGTTAAGATTTAATTTAATATATGGCATGTATTAAATTCAAGGGAATCCTTGAATTTTTTTTGTAGTTTTCAAGGAAACTGAAAACTTGTTTGTTCAGTAATTATGAAGTCAGTGATAATTAATCAATTTATAAATATATTTATATACAAATATTACTAATGAAAATATATTTAAAATAAACATTTATTAATGATTTATGTCATTATTCCTATAGAACCTCTCACTTCTATTTAAATATACCATATTACAAGGTGAAGGAAATATGTCATTCTTTTTGTGTAAATATTACGTATGTGGTACTATCATGAATTTACATAGGAACTGGATTAAAATGCCATTTGGTTTACAGTCAAAGGTTTGATATTTGTGATTTATTGTATTTCATAAATGCAAACTAGAATTATCCTTTTTCACCAGTTTTTAAGATTTGAATAACAGGTTAGCCTAGATTACCATAATATTTAGAGTTTTTTAAATTTGAACTTCATAAGCCTTTAAGCATAGTTTACTGAGTTTATGGTAATTTACTCTCTTCTTCATTCTCCCTTAATATGTTAAAATAACTTTAGGCATTTACTAAAATTTTATGCTATTACACACAAAGACTGAGTTTTGTCATATGGTTGAACCATAAAAAAATAAACTTGGAAATCTCAGTTATTTTCCCTTCAAATCTTGAAATGCCAAGTGTGCCTTCCTAAATAGAAAAAATCTATATATATTTTCAAAACTGTTTTAATGTCGTGCTTTTAAATTGGTCTCAGGATGTCTGTCTAAACTGTAAGAAAACTAAATATTTAAACCACTGAAAAAGCTAAACCTTTCCCTTCTGAAATTTAAAACCATTTTCTGAATTATGCATAAATTCAGTATTGGCATTAAAAGGCATCATGCAAACTTCCTTTAATCATATTCTTTTAATATGCTAAAACTATATTTTCTGTTGCAGAAACCAGCAAAAAAAACAAACAAAAAATACTTCACAAATTTTAATATTCAAACAACTTTTCCTTCCTTCATTTCACCTCTGACATAATTCCCTTGCCTTTGTTTTGTCATTTATTTTACTTTTTGATGTCTGCATTTTTATTTTATCCTGACTTTCAGAAACATGTGATCTGTATACATATACTTCCAAATGTACCTCCATATTTAACTTAATATATTTAATTATATTCATTTAATTAAATTCAATTATCTTAGTTAATTCTTTAATTCAATTCCATTCTCAAGGCAGTAAGGGCTTATTTATTCTCTGCTTTGCCATGTACACAATATATATTGTTTTATAGTCCTTTTGAAAAGTTTTCAAAGTTATTTATCTTAGCATGCATTGGATGCTTTCAAAAACAATACAATCTAGTTTGAAAGTCAGGTTATACTACATTCATGAGTTAATTCATGATTTCATTCAAAATTCTTATTGAGCACCTGTTATCTGATAGGCACTGCGCTAGGTAGTGGGGAAAAGAGGTAAGCCGGACTAAAATGGTCCCTTTATTTATAAAGATTAAGTTCTAATTTTTACAAATATTGAAAGATAAGGACTGATTTAGGATATAATCTGAGGTATTTTGCAAAGATAAAATAGTAAGCATAATGAAGGAGACATACAGAAGAGTAATCAGATTGCAGTTGATTTGTTGAAGAAAATTTAAGGGGAGATGGAACTTGATACCAGCTACATAGATAGGCAGTGCTTCTCATTAGAGATGCTACTACAGACATTTTTAAAAATTATTTTCCGGCTTACAAAACATCATAGTTATCAGGCATTCACATAACTCACAAAGTGATAACCCCAACAAGTCTACTACTTACCCGACACTACGTAGTTATTAGAACTATTGACTATATTCCCCATGCTGCGCTACACATCGCCGTGACTATTTTTTAAATTATAGTTCATATTCAAAATTGTTCTATATTAGTTTCAATTGTACCACATAATGGTTAGACATTTATATAATTTATAAAGTGAACCCCCAATAAATCTACTAGCCATCTGACACTATAGTTTTTACTATACTATTGACTATATTCCCCATACTATACTTTATATCCCCATGACTCTCCTGTAACTATCAATTTGTACTTATAAATCCCTACACCCTTCTCACCCATCCCCCCAACTCCCCTACCATCCAGAAACTATCAATTTGTACTCTGTATCTAATGAGTCTATTTCTGTTTTGTTTGTTCATTTATTCTGTTCTTTAGACTCCACATATAAGTGAGATCATATGGTATTTGTCTTTCTCAATTTGACTTATTTCACTTAGCATAATACCTTCTAGGTTCATCCATGTTGTTACAAATAGTAAGATTTCATTATTTTTTTATGGCATAGTGATATTCTATTGTGTATATGTATCACAATAACTTTATCAAGTCTATTGATAGGCATTTTTGTTGTTTCCATATCTTACCTATTGTGTATGGTGCTGCAGTAAACAGGGGTGCATATATCTTTTTAAATTAGTGTTTTGTATTTCTTTGGATAAATACCCAGGAGTAGAATTATTAGGTCATAAAGTAGTGATATTTTTAATATTTTGAGGAACTTCCATACTGTTTACCATAGTGGCTTCACCAATTTGAAATCCCACGAACAATGGATGCATGAGGGTTCTCTTTTCTCCACATCTTTGCCAACACTTGTTGTTTGTTGATTTATTGATGGCCTTTTCAACAGGTGTGAGGTAATATCTTTTTGTGGCTTTATTTGCATTTCTCTGATGATTAGTGACATTGAGCATCTTTTCATATGTCTATTGATCATCTGTATGTCCTCTTTGAAGAAATGTCTATTCAGGTCCTCTGCCCATGTTTTAATTGGATTGTTTATTTTTTGGTGTTGAGTTGTATGAGTTTTTTAATAAATTTTGACTATTAACCCCTTATCAGATGTATCATTGGCAAATATCTTCTCTCATTTAGTAGGCTGTCTTTGTTTTGTTGGAGCTTTCCTGTGCTGTGCAAAAACTTTTTAATTTAATGTAGTCCCATTTGTTTATTTTTTCTTTTGTTTCCTTTGCCCAAGGGGATATATGAGTAAAAATATTACCAAGGGTAATGTCTGAGAGTTTATAGCCTATATTTTCTTTTAGGAGTTTTATGGTTTGGGGTCTTACATTGAATCTTTCATTTATTTTGAGTTTATTCTTGTATATGGCATAAAAAGGTGGTCTAGTTTCATTTTTTGCATGTATCTGTCCAGTTTTCCCAGTATCATTTATTAAATAGACTGTCTTTACCCCAATGTAAATTCTTGCTTCCTTTGTCAGAGATTAAATGATGTTATAGGAATGGATATTTTTTCTGGGCTCTCTATTCTGTTCCCCTGATCTATGTGTCTGTTTTTATGCCTGTACCATACTGTTTAGATTACTATAGACTTGTAGCATAATTTGATATGTAGCATAGCATGATACCTCCAGCTTTGTTCTTCTGTTTCAGAATTGCTGTGGCTATTTGGGGTCCTTAATTGTTCCACATAAATTTTAGGATTATTTGTTCTAGTTTATGAAAAATGCCATTGGTATTTGGCTAGGGATTGCATTGAATCTATATATTGCTTTGGGTAATATGGACATTTTAACAATATTAATTCTTCCTATCCATGAACATGGTATATGTTTCCATTCATTTGTATCTTCTTTATTTTTCACTTTTATTTTATTTTTATAACTTTTTTTATTAGTTTCAGGTGCACAAAACAATGTAATAGACATTTATCATTTATATCCCTCACACAGTGAAAACCCTCCTCCCCCATCCACTATCCCTCTGACATTGCACACAGCCATTACATTTCCACTGTCTCTATTCCTAATGCTATACTCCGCTTCTTGTAAATAGATATAGATATAGATATAGATATAAAGATATATATCTTATTGTAGTTGACATTAATTGTAGTTGACATTAATTGTAGTTGACATTCATTGTTGTTCAGCTTCATCTTCAGGTGTACAATGCAGTGATCAGGCATCTACATCATCCCTGAGGTGGTCTCCCTAACAAGACATGTGTCCATCAGATACCCTACAAAATCTAACAACATTATTGATTACATTCCCCAAACTGACTTTCGTAACCCCATGGCAATCTTGAGGTTACTGACTGTGGTTTCTAATCACCTCACCCTCCCCGTTATCCTCATCCCCCCTCCCATCTAGCAACCCTCAGTTTTTCCTCTATGTCTCTAAGACTGTTTCTGATTATATTCAATAAATGGTGCTGGGAAATCTGGACAGACACATGCAAAAAAATGAAGCTGGACCACCTCCTTACACCATATACAAGAATAAATTCAAAATGGATTAACAACTTAAATGTAAGATCTGAAACCATAAAATTCTTAGAAGAAAATATAGGAAAAAACTTTACAGACATTACCCGGGGTAAGATTTTTACTGATATATCCCCTCGGGCAAGGGAAGTAAGAGAAAAAATAAACGTGGGATTACATCAAACTAAAAAGTTTTTTCGCAGCAAAGGAAACCATCAATAAGACATTTGTATCTTCTTTAATTTCTCTCTTCAATGTCTTATAATTTTCTGAATACAGGCCTTTTACTTCCTTGTTAAATTTATTCCTAGGTATTTCATTGTATTTATTTATTTATTTATTTATTTATTTATTTATGTGATGCCATTGTAAATGGGATTGTTTTCTTAATTTCTCTTTCTGATAGTTTGTTATTGGTATATAAAAATGCAACCACTTTCTGAATATTAACTTTGTATCGTGCTACTGCAGTGAATTCATTTATCAGTTTTAATCGTTCTTTGGTGGGATCTTTGGAGTTCTGTCTGTATAGTATCGTGTCATCTGCAAATAATCGCAGTTTTACCTCTTCCTTTCCAGTTTGGATGTCTTTTTTTTTTTTCTTGTCTGATTGCTGTGAGTAGAACTTTCAGTACTATGTTGAATAAAAGTTGTGAAAGTGGGCATTCTGGTCATTTTCCTGATCTTAAGGAGAATGCTTAGGTTGGTGCAAAAGTAATTGTGGTTTTAGCAATTATTTTTAAACTTTTAAAGGTTTCCCCATTCAGTATGATATTATCTGTGAGTTTGTCATATTTGGCCTTTATTATGAAATATGTACCCTCTAGTCCCACTTTGCTGAGAGCTTTTGTCATAAATGAATGCAAAATTTTGTCAAATGCTTTCCCTGCATCTATTGATATGACCATATTATTTTTATTTTTCATTTTGTTTGTGTGACGTATCATGTTAATTGATTTATGGATACTGAGTCAACTTTGTATACCAAGAATGAATCCCACATGGTCATGGTGGATTCATTAATGTATTGCTGAATTCAGTTTGCTAGTATTTTGCTGAGGATTTTGGCATCTATGTTCATTAGGGATATCAGCCTAAAATTTTCGTTCTTTGTAATGTTTATGTCTGGTTTTGGAATCAGGGTAATGCTGGCCTCATAAAATGCACTTGGAAGCCTTCCCTCCTCTTGAATATTTTGGAAGAGTTTGAGAAGAATAGGTGTTAATTCTTTTTTGAATGTTTGGTAAAATTCACCTGTGAAGCCATCTGGTCCAGAACTTTTGCTTCTTGGGAGCTTGTTGATTACTAATTTGATTTTGTTAGTAGTAATCAATCTGTTCAGATTTTCTCTTTCTTCTTGATTCAGCCTTGGAAGATTGTATACTTCTAGGAATTTATCCATTTGTTCCAGATTGTCCATATTTTGGCATATAGTTACTCATAGTATTTTCTTAAGCTTTTTTTGTATTTCTGTGGTTTCTGTTGTCACTCCTCCTCTTTCATTTCTGATTTTATTTATTTGGGTCCTCTCTCTTTTTTTCTTGATGAGTCTGGTTAAAGGTTTGTCAATTTTGTTTATCTTTTCAAAAACCAGCTCATAGGAACCTCATTCTCCAGGGGGCACTTCTGCTGCCGAGGTGTTCCTTCTGATGTTCAACCACTACTTGTGGATTTGGGGTCAGCCCATTTCATGTTTCCACCCCTCCTACCAATTTTAATGTGGCCTCTTCTTTATATCCTTAGTTATAGGGGTTCTGTTCAGCTAGTCTTCAGATGATTCTTGAGGTTGATTGCTCTATAATTTAGTTGTAATTTTATGTGATCCTGGGAGATGGCATGCATAGTGTTTACTATTCTGCCATCTTTGGAAACTTCTGTCATGACTTTTTAATAGCTTCCCTCCCTTACAAACCACTGAAAGCAACCTAAGAGTCACAACCCCACGCTATAAATTGTGAAGAGTATCTACTATATTGGATAAAGATGAGAGAAGATGAAAAAAATCAACATGTGTTCACCTCCTTATCCTTGTGGCAAGCTCCAGATTCCATGACAGTTAAATGTCACAATTCTGAGAAGAGTTCAAACCATCCTTCTAATAGTGAAATGAGATGTAGAACCTGAGGCAAGCCTTGGGAGAGTCAGAGGAATGCCCCATAAGAACTTAATCTAGTGTAAAATGTTAGGAAAATGGAGCTAAGGAAAGAGTAGTCTTCATTAATGAAGGTAAGCCTGTGTGAGAGCAGGAGGGGAGCCATGTGGTCTCTCCCTAATCTAGGGAATCTATCATTTCAGGATGGTCTCCACAAGCCATTCTGACCTGCTAAATGCTGAAAGCTAAATGGAGATGTGACCAATAGAGGACACAGAGAATTTAGTTAGGGAGATTCTAAGATGGCCAGTCCAAACTGAAACTTGAAGGCAAGCCCACCTCACTTCTGCTACCACCTCCTCAGGGTTCAGCAACAGCTGCTCCAGATAAAATTGCCTCTATTCTATAACTGGAGAGGTGCCAGCACACAAAGTGAAGGAGAAAAGAATATAAGTGAGATGCAGATGATGAATTCTACCACAAGAGTAATTTATCCTAGATAATAGAGAAACCTCAAAGCATGTTCCATAGAAAATACAAATACTATGACCTCTCTCAGGATTACAAAAATGTGAAAAATAGACACAAAAGAAAATGGAAAATCTGAAGAGACAGCAAAAAGAGGAAAACCAATCTGGCAGAGCTTAGAGAAAACAATGAAAGGGAAAAATAAAACCATTATTAGAGAGATGAGCTACTTTGAAAGCAACAAAATATAAAATAAGCAAGAGTGAAAACACATTCAGAAACATAGAGCACAGACTTAGGAAATCACACAAAATGAAATAAAAAAGAACAAAAATAGGAAAGCAATTAGAGAGATGATTAAGATGGAGACAAAAGAATCAACATAATGATAAGCTGTAATTCTGACGAAAATGTAGAAATATGGAACAAAAATAAAATATTCATAATTACTCCAATTGACTTTCAAGCATGAATATTAAAGATAGATGATTTCTTATGTGTAATAGCTCAGGGAATACAGCAAACATGACCCCTTCTTGAAAAAGAAACTCCTTTCTAAAATGTCGTTTAAAAAATAACCTAAATTAAAACTCAGAATTGAGAAACCATGATAAGACTATTTAAATATAGAACCAAAATTACCAATTCTGAGAATTACCGATAGAGAATAGAATGAACCTATTATAAATCTTAAAAACGTAAAATATTTATCTAGTAACAAAACTGAGGAGGAGGAAAGAACTGTGTGTACCTCTTGCCTTTTAGGTTGGGTGATATACAGGTAGTGCTTAGTGTTGAAACAAAATTTTTAAAGAGACCTATTTTAATATTTTATAACTTTTTAGTATTTTTACTTAGAATAATTATTTAGAAACTTTATAATTATATACAGAATTCCACGTGAAGTTTCGTAATTTATTTTGAAGAACTTATTTAAATAAAAAAATGTGATAACACTTTCATTAAGTTACCAAAATCATTCAGTAATTGTCATTGATATTAAACAAGCATATTTATTATTTAAAACGTAATTTTTAAAATAATCCTTCATATAATCAACTCTCATTTCTTTGAACATTCATTGAAGGATAGAGGGGATTTTTAAATTTTTAAGTAAGACGAGCAGTTATGGAGAAAAGAGTGTTAAGAATGAAAACAAGGGGGATTAACAATACAGAGAACGAAGAAATGAATATGAAGAAATATTGAATGGAACTATACAAGCACAACACATAGCAAATTATCTCATGTGTGTTACATGCTATGGAGTCAGCTCCAACTCCTGGGGACCTTGTGAATCACTCATGTCTATGTCCTGTTCTCAACTGCCCTGCTCATTTCCTGTAGACTCATGCCTATGGCTTTTGTGGAGTCAGTTCATCTCATATTTGGTCCTCCTCTTTTCCTGCTGCCTTTCATTTTCCCCAGCATTATTGTCTTTTCCAAAGAGCCCTGCCTTCTCCTGATCTGCCTGAAGTAGGACAACTTTGGTTTTGTGATTTTTGCCTCCAGCGATGTCTGCTCTAGGACCGACTTTTTCATATTTTATGGCAGTTCACGGTATCTGTTGAGCTCTCCTCCGATACTCTATTTCAAATGAATCAGTTTGTTTTTTTACTTTCTTGTCATCATTTTACACTGTCCGACTTTTGCATCTGTACATAGTTAATTGGGAATACAAGGATGTGGTATTAGCCTTGGTTTCTAAAGATACACGTTTGCTCTTGGTGATCTTTCCTAATTCTTTCATTGCTGCTCTTCCAAGTCTCAGCCTTCTCTTGATTTCTTGGCTGCAGTCTCCATTTGAATTGATGACTGAATCAAGTTAGGCAAAATCTTTAAAAATGTCAATGTCTTCATTGTCTACGTTAAAATTGTATATTTCATCTGTAGTCATGATTTTTGTCTTCTGAATCTTCAAATGCAGTCCTGCTTTGGCACTTTTTCATTTTTATCTTAAGTCCTTTCAAACCATTGCTTTCTGCCAGTAAGATCGTGTTATCTGCATATCTTAAGTTACTGATAATTCTTTCCCCAGTTTGTACTCCTCCTTCCTCTGAGTCTAGCCCAGTTTTTCATTGAGCCCAGATTTTTCCATGGCTAAATAAAAATTGTAATATACCTTGTCACATGGAATTCTTCAGAACAACAGCGTGCTTCTTGGAAGCGCACAAGAGAGTCTATGAGCAAGATGGGAGTCACAGCCTTTTGTAACTAATAGCAGAAGTGACATTCCATCACTTTTGCTCTACTTTTTTTATTAAAAAGCAAATCACTCAGTATAGCTCACTCTCAAGGGTGATGGATTACAAAAGGCTGTAAATAGCAGGAGGTGGGGCTCACTGGGAGTCACCTTAAAAGTCTGCCTACCACAGAAGATATACCCAAATCTTACTGAAGCTGATATCAGTCTGTAAAACTTGCTTTTCTAAACTGTTTTATTCACTCAAAAATGTACTGTGGATATTTTCCAATGAAATTGAGTATTTACAATTTTTTAGAAGCCTGTATAACATCCCATCCTGTGGATGTGTGGTGATGCTGCCAGCCCTCCATTACTTAGTGATTGTGAACATAATCTAGAGTTGGATTGACTGGGTTGGAATCTTGTTTTCTCATTTAGTATCTGGGAGGCTTTGGCACTTACTTAACATCTTGATAACTTAGTTTCTTTATTGGTAAAATGGAGCTAATAATAATATCTACTTCATAGAGTTGAGAACAGTGCCTGACATACAGTAAGCACTCAATAAATGTTATTATTATCTTCATTGTTATCACTAGTATTTCAGTTATTAAAATGCTATTGTGACCATCATTAGACATACAATTTTATTCACCTCTCTAATTATTTCCTTATGATAAATTCCTAAACGTGAAATTGCTAAGTTAAAGGATATATGCACTTTTAATAACATTGTCAAATTACTTTTTAACAAAGTGATGTTAATTTATCTTCTCAGCAGCGCATGACAGTGTCTGTTTCCTCAAACTCTCACCAATTCTAGATAATTTCATCTTTATAACTGATGAGAACGTGAAAAACAAGAAATGCTATTACATTTTCATGATGATTTGTATATCCTTAATATTTAGATTGAACTTTTTCAAAAAATTATGGCATAATTTACATACAACATTTTATTAGTTTCAGGTGTACAGCATAATGATTTGATACTTATATATATATTGAGAAATGATAACCACAATAAGTCTACTTAACATCCATCACCATATATGGCTACAGAATTTTTTTTTCTTGTGATGAGAACTTCTAAGATTTATTATCTGAGCAACCTTAAAATATGCAATACAGTATTGTTAACTATAGTTGCTATGTGTTACATTACATCCCCGTGACTTATTTATTTTATAACTAGAACTTTGTACCTTTTGACTCTCTTCACCTATTATCCCACCCGTCTATAACCCCTGCCTCTGGCAACCACAGATCTGTCCTCTGTATCTATGAGCTTGGGTATTTTTTGTTGTTTTTTTTGTTTGTCTTTTGGTTATGTTTATTTGTTTATGTGTTGTTTTTTAACTCCACATATAAGTGAGATCATAGAATATTTGTCTTTATCTCTCTGCCTTATTTCATTTCACTTTGCATAATTCTTCAAGGTCCATCCCTGTTGTCTCAAATGGCAAGATTTCATTCTTTTTTATGGTTGAATAATATTCCATTGTACATATCTGTACTACATTTTTTTATCCATTCATTCATCCCTCAGTGGACCACGTAGGTAGTTTCCGTATCTTGGCTATTGTAAATAATACTTCAGTGAACATGGAGTGCATATATCTCTTTGGGGTAGTGTTTTCATTTTCTTTGGATAAATACCCAGAAGTGGAACTGCTGGATCAGGGGCTGAACTTTTTAAATCTCCTTATTGACAGTATAAATTTCTTCTTTTGTAAATTATAATTCATATTCTTTACCCATTTTAATTGAGATGTATTATTTAAATCATTAATTTGTGATTATCTATTTTTATAATGTAAATGCCACAAGATGTATTGAGATGTGAGTTGATTTGCAGCTATTCACTTCCCATCTGGGAGCAGAGGGGTGAAAAGGCTCTGAGGAAGTCTTTTTTTTTTCTCTGGGAAAAAAATTGTGCATTTGATCCTGTTCTTGAAATACATCCTGGAAAGCATTCATTTTCTATGTGCTGAACTGTACCTAATAAGGGCTTTTCAAGGTTGTGGGGGCTCCAGCAACAAGCTGAGTGAAGTGTGTAAAATGGGATAGCAGTGTCAGGAAGTGCTTTATCAAAGTAAAGAACATAAGAAATTGGAGAGTGATGTGTCCTGTAAAATTCCCCAAATGGCATTGCCAACCTTGAAGGACAAGACAGACAAGGCATCTGAGAGCTGAATGATGACTGAAAAGGGGAAAACATGAGATCAGAGAATAGAGGAGACCCATCTCAAAAATAAGACTCATCCCTTCTGGTACCTGTCTTGTGTACAAATGACCCAGGATGTCTGTGTCAAGTTGAAGCAGTGTATGGCTCACTATGCACTTTCCAAGAGCAGGAGTTTCCCTGTTTATCTTCATATACAGAATGCTAAGCACAGTGGCAAATTCTTAATAGGTGCTGAAGAAATGTTACTAGTTTAACTAAAGAATGAATATAGTAGAACAGTTAGAAAAAGGCCTAGGTGGGTACAGCAGTGATACATGGGTGCTTAGAAAGAGAGAGATGGTTGGGGGTGGAGTGTGGTTATCAAAGTCAACTTTACAAAGTAAAAAGGATATACCAAAAGCAAGACAAGATCAGTAGCTAAGCAAACTGTCAGGAATTGAGAAATCAATGGAAATCAAGAAGACGGGGAATACAGATATTAGGAAACAACAAAGGGGTATCTTGATATTGGGATAAACCTCTGCCTCAGCCAGGATGGGTTATATATGGTTAGAATCTATAACAGTGTCAACTGGCCAAATAATTCTCCAGATAATCTACCAAAAGAAAACGGTTTATTTCCTGGGGGGGAAGGGGGGGCGGGGCGGGGCACAGTACCAAGGAGTGTGTGCACACAACTGGCTGGTCTTGCCCACCCGCCACCCGCGTGGGAAGAAGGGAGGAGCCTAACTTGGCTCCCCTCTGTATTCGCATCCCTCCCACGGAGGTTACCATAGAGTTCAACAGGAAGTCAAGACTAGAGAGTTAACAAGGGGCCCAGCTCCACGCATAGTCCTCCCATCTCTATGGTTAACCGTCTTAAGTTATCAGTTTACTTTCAACAACAGGAAACATTTCCAAGTGGATTAGTCATTCATTTGCTTATTCAGTAACTATACATTAAGCACCCTATACCTTACTCACAGAGTATATGATGGTCAACAAGCTACATCCTAAAACTTCAAAAAGCAAAGAATCACAACCCAGCATAAAAGCCAGGATGGAATAAGGAGAGTTTTAAAGAAGTTTAAGTGGAGAAGCTTAACCCAGGCTTGGAGCTGATGAAGGCCTCCCAGAGGAGAGGAGACTATAAAGACAACTGTGATGGATGACTAGTTGAGGTAAGGGAGGAGAACTGGAAGGTAAGTTCCTGAAAGGGACACAGTGCACCATAATATGGAGATGAGAAAGAGCTTGGAGCACTCAGGAAACCTCATATATTTCCGGGGTGAGTACAGCCTGGAACTTACAAGAGAAGCAAGCATACAATTAATTGGATTTTTAAAAATCTTAACCACCAGTCGTACCCTTAGTGGCATGACCAAAAAGAACTACATTTCTGGAATGTTATTTTAGAATTGGTGTAGGTACAGTGAAACATAAGAGTCAAAGTTTGGCTAGAACATATTGAGAATTTCCGCATTTTACCGGAATATTTGCATGCAGCAGCCATAGAAACTTAAGTTTCATGAGAGGCCAGACTCAATTATCGTTTTAACCATTGAATCCCGGACTAGTTTCTGGCTGATAATTTTACATCTATTGGCCAACTTCCTTGTTCACCAATAATTTGTGTTCAGCAAATAAAAATCAATGTTAATATTAGCCTACATTAATCACAATTAAAAAGGAAAATCTGCAAGAAATAAAAACATTATGCTTTTCAAAATCAAATATGTTTCTTAGATGATTGTAGCGTTCTCAACCAGGGGCAGTTTTGCTCCCCAGGGATATTCAGCAATGTCTGGAGACACTTTTGATTGTCAGGACAAGAGGGATGACAAGCGTCTGGAGGGTAGAGACAGAAATGCTGATAAACATTCTACAACGCACAGGATGGCCCCCACAACTAAGAAATAACCAGCCCAAAACGTCAATAGTGTTGGATTTTTAACATCAGGGTCTGTACTTATTTGGCACAGGTCATCAAAAGGTGGTTTTATCTTTGAACACATAGAACTCTTCTAGCTCTCAAAGTTTGTTTTTATTACAGTGAATGTGTTTGGCTCCTGACCGAACAAAACATAGAAAGAAGCATGAATGAGAAAATGGATTTTGGTTCTTGAACAAGGTATAATTGAAGAGTTAGCCATTTGCCTGCTGCTAAAATGAGATAAAATGTTGGGACCAACTTTTTTCTTGTTTTCTATCCAGAATGTTACTACTTTATGACTGTATTTTCATTTTTTAAAGGGAGATGGTAACGCTTAACCTAAAGTTATTGATAAATAATGGTGAGATTTCAAGCACTGACTTACTAGAGCTCTTTAAAGCATGTCTTTAACTTTGGCTTTGTTCTTTAGGATTGAATTTGTATGTAAACTCTAACTCTATAAATATAAGAATCTAAAACCAAGGTTGGTCTTCATATTTGGCTATAGAACCAGTTATAGTTAACCACTGGTAGTGGGTAAACTACTAGAACAATTTCTACACTGATAGCTATATAGCTGCTGCCCTAAGCCTCCTGAATGCCCACCATCATCCCCCGTGACCCAGCTGCACTGTGGACCCTTCTCCATCTCCCCACAGTTCAGCAACTACAAGGTTAATACTATCCCTTAAGTGCCCTCCAACTCCGGCAGCTTCTGCTCTGATTGGCTGATTCCAACTGACACCCCTGCCCAAGTTGTTAAATAGTTTAAATAGTGTTTTGATTATAGCACCAGCTACAACTATTGTCAAGTTATTCTGTCATTATTGTTGGTGGAGGTAGTGCTTATCTTCTTCGATATCAATACTTAAATGTAGGTGAAAAGCTTCCCTTCCTTGATGTATATCTGTGTAACTGTTTTAAAGTTTCCAAGGAAACCAGAAAACTTCAGATATGAACCAAAATTTGATCTTCCATAATATCTTTCTTAAAGTCCCAAGAAATATATTTATGTATTTCTGCAAGATAATTAACTGTAGTAAAAAAAAAAAATCCATGGCAAAAATCTGACCATTTTGTTCATGTCCGTTTCAAACATGAAATACACAGAGAATTGCACAATTTTCTGACTCATAGGGATAAAAAGTATAACAATAATGTTTACATGGAGAAAAATAGTGAGGAAATGAGCAACGTGGAACAAGTGGTTTAAATATAAGAGTGCTAAATGCATATGAGAGATTGTAATATAGATACATGATAAAAAGAAAATAACATTCAACTTTCAAGCACTAAAACTCATTAAAGAGATCCCTTCAATTTTAAAATTAAAGACATTTTAACACTGATATCATTATTATTTTTTAAAGGTCCAATCAATACAAAAATTATAAAGAAAAGATTAAAAAATAATTTTAAGTCTCACCATTCAAAACAATTATTAGTAACAGTAGGTGAACCTCAGTCTATATATTGCTCAATGTACCTATGCAGACATGATGGATGGATGGATGGATGAATGTTTATATACACAAAATAGGTGGGTAGATTGAAAAATAAAATGTGATTGCATTATGTTTTATTACAAATGGTTAGATTTTATTTTTAATTTAAAAAAGCAAAAGAAATTTTGGAGCTTAAGTTTTGCTGAACTTTACACAAAGTTCAACAAACATAAGAGATATTCATTTCTAGAATTTCTATGAATAAGAGAAAAAATTATGCAAAACCTAAGGAATTGAAGTTTTTTAAATGCTTTTACCCTTTCTAAGGCCACCCTTATTTTTTTCCTTTTATGAAACACTTTGAAATTAGCACATTTTATTTCCTCATAGCTCCCTTTTTCCCACCTCCTGACCTTTGCTAGTTAATATATTAATGTAACTGTTTTTAACATAACCATTATTTTCTCAGTAGTTTTTCAGTTCTGCATTTAAATAGAGTCCAGTCTCATCCAGCCTTTTCACTGAATCCATGCATGACTATTCTGTTGTTTCATGATTGACTTACTAGTTTTGTACTATCTATTGATGTCCTATTATGGAATATGAGGATTTAGCCCACTGACACCACCTCTGTTACATGCTTCACTCCCCACATCCTCTTTTTATGGTTATATCATCATTTTTATGAAATCAGTTATTAACGTAAGTCAGTGCTTACATTAATATGGCTATAAATATTAATTATAGTATTAATTATTTAGTTATTACTTAATAATTAAATATTTAATATTTAATTAAATATTAATAATTAATTATAAAAAAAACTTTGGAACTGAGCCATGCTTACATATCTCTCCTGTTCAGATTTTTCCTCAAATTTGTAATTTGAGAAAATTACTTGCTTTTCTTTGTTAATATTGCTCATTCTCCCAAATTTAGTATTATTTCCCACAGGTCAAAATGCTTTAATTGGTTAAGTTCATTTTTCCTTCCTAGAAATGTTGCTTCTGGAACCTTTTGTTCTCCTGAGACAGTCAAGTGATTACTCTCTAAGTCTGCTGCAAATATCATCACCTTTGGTTGGATTTTATCCCCCTTCTTCTATATCCTGTGATTTGGGCCTTATTTCCCAAATCCGTCATGTCTTCTTGTGTACATAGAGTCCATTCTGAGTAAGAGAGCCTGGGAGGTAAACATCAGAAATCTTGTATGTGTGAAAATGTTTTCATTCTACCCTTGCACCTTAAAAATAGTTCGGCTGGACACTAGTTAGAAACTTCTTTCTGAATTTAGAGGCATTTTTCCATTGTCTCCTAGGTTCTACAATGTGACTGCTGCATTTACCAGATGCCATTTTGATTCCCCAGATTTTATATGTAACTTTCCTTCACTGCTCTTAAAGCTTTATTGTTCCAAAATGTCACGTTCTGAATCAGTGCAGGTATTTTTTCGTTTTTGTGCTGGGTACACAGTGGGTCATTTCAGTTTGGACGACCATCACAAATAACTCTTCCAGAGAGTTTTTTCTTTTTTAAATTTCAGCAATCTTGCTTTCAATTTCCAAAGAGTTGTTTCTTGTTTTCCTGTTGTTCCTTTTTTAAATCATTTTATCTGGTTTCATGAATTCAATGTCTTTTCTTAACTTTCTGAAGATATCCTTTATAATTTTTGAAGTTTCTTCTGCTCTCTTCAATAGCACACATTTCTCTATGTCTTTTTTTCTGTTTCTTTTAGTTTCTGTATTCCCTCTTTAAGGTTCTCCTCAAATATCTTGTGCTCTCTCTTACATGTCAGGTGTTTAACATGCATGTTGGAAGCTTGGTGTGCATGCTTGAGTAGAGCCAACTGGCGTGCTTTGAGGTAGTGTGATCTGGTTGGTACCAGAGCACTCTCAGAGCAGTGCTTCTCAAATCTAGAGTTTGAGACTCAAACCCGAGTGTCCTGGAATCACCTGGAAATCTTGTAAAACACAAATTGCTAGGTGCCACCGTCAGGTTTTTTGATTCAATAGGTAGAGCCTGAAAATTTGAATTTTTGTCACCAAAAGCAGGTCACTAGTAGGAGCATTCAGCAGGAAAATCCATGTGAAAACAAAACATGTTCCCTCTGTACTCCGGAAATCCTGAAGTTTAGGGGCTGAACAGATGATCAGTAGCCCTAGTTTCTTTTATTTTGTCTCAATTTAATGTGTAGTTCTGTCTTTGTTTTGCTTCTGTTTTCCTCAATATCCAGTGAAGTTATACGAAACAAGAAGTGTTACCAATACGAAACTCAATTCAAACCATTTAAAAAAAACAGCTCTGAGTTGTTATAAAGTTTATGCAAAGTGTCAGAAACTGTATTTGTCTTTTACTGATAGGAACTTGCAAGCTAA
Organism: Rhinolophus sinicus; assembly: GCF_057876585.1. Classification (NCBI taxonomy): domain Eukaryota; kingdom Metazoa; phylum Chordata; class Mammalia; order Chiroptera; family Rhinolophidae; genus Rhinolophus; species Rhinolophus sinicus. The sequence continues at coordinate 91,502,934 of NC_142502.1, forward strand.
TCAATAAAGGGAATCTAACAAAGAAATAAATCAAATCACCGGAGATTAGAACAAGAACTACAGACATCAGTGACGTCTACACAGCCCATTATTCGGCATGAACTGGTTGAGGACATACTTTACTGTAACACACATCATTTTCTTTTCTCTCCTTGACCCTTTGGGTTTTCTTATAATAGTTTTCCGGATTAGGTCTTAGACTCTAATTTGTATTTAGAGAAGAGTTTTTTCTTCCCTCTTTCAGTTTTCCAAAACATCTTTTTCTCTCCACCTTCCTGTCATCTCAAACATATCGAAAAAGATGCTGTTTGAGGCCATTTCCATTTGGTACTAAAGCTGTGGTCTGAAAAGAGAAATATTCAGGAAAACAGTTCAATAGGCAACAGGGTAGCAGACAGCATATTTACAAATATAACCCACTGATTTTTTTAACTTTTCTGTGTACACAGAGCCAAATGTTTCTCATTGCTAAATGCTAGATATTGAAAAGTCTATAAACCAAAACGCAATATCATCATTCATTCTGAATTATGTTATATATAGTTATATTTCTTCCACATTTTATTCCACAAAATGCACTTACTTCACAATGGCTTCTTGATCTTTCTATGACATAATAGATTTCACTTATTAAATAAGTATTATTACTAACATCCACACCATGGTTTACAGATAGCAGGCCACTTCCCTTTGTATTTCTTTCGTCATTACTTAAAATCATTAAGCTCCTATTAAAATAAGGGACTCATTCTGTCTGTTACTTTGGGTTATTCTGAGACCTTTATAAGGAGAGTGATGTGGAAATACTTCTTTCTCCAGGTCCTTTAAAACATACAAGTTTGGTTTTAAGACTTCTAGAACAACAGAGCTATAAAATATAAGCCTGCATACCTACAAATGATATCTTGCCTTTGTAACTGGACTTCGTGAAAAATTATTTATCTTCAGATATATTCTGAGTTTCAATTAAAATTCAACCTAATTTAGCACATGTTCAGGGCATTCAAATTTGCTTATTGAAGCAGTGAGACTGTGGGAAAATTACACTGAGGGACATTTTTTATTTAACAACATTTTCTCATTAGTACCCCATCAAAAAGACACAAAGTGCTAAGAGGAATAATGAGTAGGTGCAGCTCAGGAGAAACCTCATCAGTACTGAAGGCCAGGTATTTTCCAACTAATGACTGGCAGAAACTCTATTAGAAACGGAGATGTATAATGACAGTTCTCAATATTGTACAGTCATACCCCAGAAGGTGGTTCTTTGCAAAAGAGATCCACTCTTGTGTGCTATTTTTAAAATCTTCACAATACTTTCCAACACGGCAATGACATACTGCTTAGGATAAAAAAAGTCATTTCAAACGAAACTTTAGAATTGGGTGGAATATATTGCGCTAATTATTGTGAAGTTATTGCAGCTCTCAAACAATCAAATAAACTACTAAACAGAATGTGGGATATATGGTGTTGACATACTGTGGTAGGATTAAACCATTCATTCCCAAGATGAAACTACTTTAAAAAGCACTGTTGTAAGTATCAAAAATTAGATGTAGATATCAAAAATTAAAGATAATTAGAATTTTCAGTCTACATCTTTTTTTCCAAAGAAAACAAGAAGTTTTTCTAGTAGTAACATTGTATATACTATTGTCAGTCTATGGCAGAGAAATATATGCTAACCATGCAATTTCCACCCCATAATAATCAAGATCTATGTGAGTAGTTTTGGCCAATTAAATCCCAAAAGGGATGTGTGTATCTCTTCTGGGCTGAAACAATGGAAACCCGTATGTGATTTTCCAGTCTTATTCTTGCTTTGCTGCAGCAGATCTGGTGTCCTTAGTGCGTTACTGAAGCTTTCAAATCTTAGAGCTTCCAAAGCCTGAGTGCCTGAGTGAGTGAGTGGAGCAAAGTCCCTATTAATCTACAAAGGTCTGACAATTAAGTTCGTGAACTCATCCTAGAAAAATTGCTACATACCTCATTGCTGAATATCACTACAATCACCTTCGAAGTACTCCCCTTGAGAAGCTATGCACTGATGCCAGCACTTAGTCCACCCTTCAAAGCAATTTTGGAACTCTTTTTCTGGGATGGCCATCAGATCTCTTCGTATTACCTTTGATGTCCTGAATGTCATCAAAATGTCTTCCTTTCAACATTTCCTTTATCTTTGGGATGAAGAAAGAAGTCATCGGGGGCCAGATCTGGTGAATAGGGAGAGTGTTCCAATATAGGTATTTGTTTACTGGCTAAAAACTCCCTCACAGACAGTGCTGTGTGAGCTGGTGCATTGTCGTGATGCAAGAGCCATGAATTGTTGGTGAAAAGTTCAGGTCGTCTAACTTTTTCACGCAGGCTTTTCAGCATTTCCAAATAGTAAACTTGGTTAACTGTCCAGTTGGTACAATTCATTATGAATAATCCCTCTGATATCAAAAAAAGGTTAGCAACATCACTGCAACAAGTTTGTGAACTTAATTGTTGAACCCTGTATAGCATGGATAAGAAGGAAATCTTGGCTGTGTTGTCACTGGGAATTTTTTTTTTTTTGTAATTTGCATCTTTCAAGAAATTTGTTCATTTCATCTAAATTATCTGATTTATTGGCATGAAATTTTTAATAGTATTCTCTTTATCACTTAATATCTGTAGAATCAGTGGTGATGTCCCACCCTCCCTCCTAAGAATGGTTAATTTTTGTTTTTTTCTCTCTTTACTGTTAAGTCTAGCTAGAGGTTAATTGATTTTTTTGACATTCTCTATAAATAAGCTTTTGTTTTCATTGATTTTTCTACTCGTTTTATATTTTCTATTTAGTTGATTTGTATTCTCATGTACTGTTTCTTTTCGTCTGCTTACTGTAAGTTTAATTTCATCTTCCCTTTCTAGTTTCCTGAGGTAGAAACTGAAATCATTGGTTTGAGATCTTTCTTCTTTTCTAATATTGTTTAGTTAGTGCAATAAATTTTCCCTTAAGTATTGATTTAGTGGCACATATTTTCATAGTGTGCTTAATTTTTATTCAGTTCAAAATACTTTCTAATTTCTTTCTCTTTCTTTGACCATAAGTTACATATATTATGTAGTTTCCAAGTTTTCAAGGATACTCCAGAGATTTCTTTACTATTGATTTCTAATTTAATTATATTTTGGCTAGAGAACATACTTTGCATGACTTGAAGTCTTTCAGATTTATTAAGACTTGTTTGATGGCCCAGAATATGGTCTGTCTTGATAAATATTCCCTGTGCATTCTGCAGTTGTTGGCTACTCCATAAATTTTACCTAGGTTGAGATGGTTCATACCGTGTTTCCCCAAAAATAAGACCTAGCCAGACCATCAGCTCTAATGCATCTTTTGGAGCAAAAATTAATATAAGACTCGGTCTTATTTTAATATAATATAAGACCGGGTCTAATATAATATAATATAATATAATATAATATAATATAATATAATATAATATAATAATACTGAGTCTTATATTAATTTTTTCTCCAAAAGACGCATTAGAGCTGATGGTCCGGCTAGGTCTTTTTTTCGGGGCAACACGGTAGCATTCTTCCAGTCATCTATCACCTTACTGATTTTTTTTGTCTACTTTTTCTATCAGTTATTGAGAGAGGTACTGAAACCTCTGACTATAATTGTGAATCTGTCTCTCTCTTTTCAATTCAGATTTTGTTTTATGTATTTTGAAGCTCTGTTGTTAGGTATATAAACATTTAGGATTATTATGTCCCTCTGATGTATTGACCCAGGAATAATTATGAGATGATCTTCATTATCTCTGATAGTATTGTTTATACTGAAATTTACATTGTTAGATATTAATACAAGTATAGTCACTCCAGCTTCCATTTGCTTAGTATCAGCATGATATGTCTTTTTCTATCCTTTTTCTTTTAACTGATTTGTGTGTTTACATTTTAAATGAGTTTTTTGGAGACATTATTTGCTGGATCTTGCTTTTTTTTTTTTAAATCCAGTATGACAATCTTTGTCTTTTAAGTGGGGCATTTAAAGCATTTGCATTTCATGTCATTTTGATGATTTGATTTAACTCTATCATTTGCCTATCTTTTCTTTGTTCCTTTTTACATATTTTTGTATCTTCCTTTGTAGTGAGTGTTGTTGTTTTTTATTCCACCTCATCTCCTTGGTTAGCTTACCAGCTATAACTCTTTGTGTTTTGTTATTATTTAAGTGGTTGCTTTGGAGTTTATAGTATACATTTTTATACATCACAGTCTGCCTTGAAATGATATTTATTATACCACTTCACAAATAAGATAAGAACTTTATAATAGTATACTTCCATTCCTCTCTTCTCAGCCTCTTTATTGTTATCATATATTATTGTTGTCATGTGTTTTACATGTTATAAATCCTATGCTACATTGCTATTATTTTTCAGTCAATTATCTTATCAAAAAAAATTACGTAAAAAAAAAACTTGTGTATTTGCCCATATGAATACAATTTACTATGTCATTCCTATATATAGATCCTTATTTCCATCTGCTGTCATTTTTCTTCCTTTTGAAGTACTTTCTTTAATATTTTCTATAAAGTCTTTATTTTGCCTTCATCTCTGAAACGTAGTTTTTTTCTAGATAATAGAATTCTAGATTGGCAGATTTTTTTTTTTCATTTAGTATTTTAAAGCTCTTCTGTCTTATTGTTCCCTGTCTTTTCACTTGTATTTTTTTCCAATGGGAATTTTCCTGTCATTTTTATCTTTGTTCCTCTGTATATGCCACATTATGCTCTGGTGGTGCTTAAGATTTTCTCTCAGGAAACTGTTTTTGAACAAAATCTGGTTTTGTGCGATTTGATGCTGTAGTTTTAATGTAGTTTAATTCATGTTTCTTGCACTTATGCTTTTTGGATCTTGGCTTTATTGCTTGCATCCACTTTGGAAAAATTTTGGCCATTGTTTTGAATGCTTTTTCCCTCCCCCCATTCAGGGGCGGCAATTCAATACATAATCTACTCTTTGCAGTTATTCCACTGCTCACTGATACTCTGTTCATTTTTAAACTCTTTTTTTTTTTTTCTCAATTAGATTCACTGTGGACAGTTTCTATTTCTATGTCTGAGTTTATTCATCTTTTCTTCTGCAATGCCTGCTCTGCCATTAATCCTGTGCAGTATATTTGTCATCTCAGAAATTGTAGCTTTCATTTCTAGATGTTAGATTTTGGTCATTTTTATATTTCATATCTCTGCTTAAACTTTTGAGCATAGGGAATGCAATTATAATAACTCTTTTAATGACTTTTAATAACTCTTTTAATTATAATAACTCCTTGTCTGCTAATCCTAATATCTGTGTCAATTCTAATTTGGTTTCAAATGACTGATTTGCTCCTCTGTATGGATCATATTTTCCTGCTTCTTTTAATGTCTGATAATTTTGATTAAATGCCAGAGATTGTGAATTTTACCTTGTTGGAGTCTGTGTATTTTTGTATTCCTTTCATTATTTTGGAGCTTTATGCTAGGACACAGTTAACTCACCTGGAAACTTTAATCCTTTCAGTTCAGCATGAAAGTTTTGTTAGGTGAAGCCAGAGCAGTGTTCATTTAGAGATAATCATTCCCCGTTACCGAGGCAGGACCCTTCTGTGTGCTACACTCAAGGCCCATGAACCAGAGGTTCCCCAGTCTAGCCAGTGTAACAGGCACCATTCCAGTCCCTCTGTGAGCACCAGGTCCTGTTCCCTCTATTACTTTTGAATTATTTAAAAAATCATTCAAACCCCCAATGTAAGGCAGCTTCTTCACATGCGTGTGCTGATCAGTATTCTGCTGGATTCTTGAGGGTGACCTTTTGGAGATCTGCAGCATTCTCTGTCATGCAGCTATTTCCTCTCTAGTGTTCTGTTCTTCAACCTCTAGTCAACTTGGCATCCCCATACTCACACCTGTGTCTCGACTCAGAGAGTCCACTGGGTTCTACCTCTCTGACATGGCCTGGAAGCCCTCTCAAGGCAGTAAGCTGGGGAGAATAGCAGGGCTCATCTCATTTGTCTCCCATTTCTCAGGGATCACTGTCTTTAATTGTCTGATGTCCGGTATCTTGAAAACCATTGTTTTATACCATTTGTCCAGTTCTTTTGTTTGTTTTTCAGGTGGGGTGGGAGATGATAAATCTGGTCCCTGTGACTCTATCTCAGCCAGAAGTGGAAGTCCAAGCCACTGGGATTTTGAGGTTAATTTGTTACCGCAACATAAACTAATCTATCCTAATTAATAAATACACATTATCTCCAAATTAGAGTCTATTAACAAAGTGTTTGTTGATCTGAAATAAAAACAAAATCCATGTGATTTAAGACATCTTCAACTTTCTTGTTATAAAAAGGCATCAGGTTTTCCATTAGTAGAGAGAGGGCTGTCTCAAATACTGAGACTTCTACATGATACACTTTTGGAAAATAATGTGGATTTGGTTCTCTCCAGCCCCCAATGGACAGAATTGCTTAGCATTGGAGTATATGGATGTAGTCTTAAATTTGAATAGTAGAAATCTATTTACAGTGTTCCTTGGGATGGAGAAGGTGGGGTGAGAACATAGAATAATTCAGATTACTCTGAATTATTATTACACATTATAAGAATGCACCATATATTACTTGGTCTGAAAATTAATAACAGGAATAGAATGCACAGCTTTAGGAATAATATTTCTGCATGGTCTCACAAATAATGGAAATTTGACCTGTGCTAACAGAGGTAGCTTAAGTAATGTCTCAAAATGGAATTTGAGAATCCACATCCTGTGCAATAACTTCAGTCTTTCTTGAATGAAACTATACTTGCTTTTTACTCTTAGGCATCAAGTTCTTTGAATTTTGTTTTCTTCTTTCTGTTTGAAAGTCATTTAATATATTATAGGCAATTTCGAAAAATGGTAGAAAGCATTCATATTCTCACTATCCTAAAACAATCATTTTCAAATATTGTATTACCTTCCAATCCTTATCTGTGTGTGTGAGTGTGTGTGTGCATGCACGCGCGTGTATATGTGTGTGTGTGAACAGTTTAAACCAAAAAGTACATAGTATAGCATGGTATCTAGCACAGCAAGAACTTGGATTCTGTACCATTCTCTTTGGCTTCAAATCCTTGTCCTGTTACTGCCTAGCTCTTTGATCCTGGACAAGTTATTTATATTTCTGTGCCTCCTCTGCATAACATGGAGTATAATATCACCCACCTCATGAGGATGCTTTGAGGACCTAATGGAATAATATTTATAAAATACTTAAAATAGAGACTGACATATAATAAGCACTCACTTAATATTGGCTATTCTCATAGATACATGTTTCTATAGATTCTTTATAATTATTTTATGACCACATTCATCATCTTAAAGGTCTCTAATTTATTGACTTAATTCCTCATTTTTATTCAAGTTATTTTTAAATGTAATAGATAATGCTACAAAGAAATCTTCATATATGTATCTCTGATTCTATTGAATTATATATCAAAGTGGGGTAATTGTGTACAAGGGTCTGCATGTGATGCCCTTTTCCAAAAGGGCTGTACCAATACACAGTTGGTTTTTTAGATTATTCTTTTACAGAAAAAAAAAAAAAGGCATTTTCTTTAATTATCAATCTAAAACAGATGATAGGTTGAAAAATTCCTTAAAAATCTTAAGTTCTTGAATGCTTGTATCACAGATTGATAAGCTCTGTCTCTACTCATGTATAATAATATCTCTCTTGGTGAAAAGAATATATCCTAATGCTATACTTATTCATCCAAAACCAACATGGATGGGAGTAGAAGTGACAGAAAAGGATGAGCTAGATATACATTCTCAGATGGCAAGAACTATTATACAGAGGGTGCCAAATATAGATAGATAGATAGATAGATAGATAGATAGATAGATAGATAGATAGATAGATAGATAGATAGAGTTTTTAAGAAAGGAAAAAAACTGTATTAATATATATCAATAACAAAAGATGAGTACAAGTCACATTTGACTTTTGCAATTACAAGAGGTGCTCAAAGTGGTTACCATCAGCGTCCAGACACTTCTGAATTATGGTGAACTGCTGCTTGAGCAACACTGACCAAAATGTTAACATCTCTTAAAATGTGTATACATTTTTTTGGCACCCCCAGTATAATGATACATACATAATAAAAACATCAGTATATTGTAATTAAAACAAAGATCCCACCTCAAGAAGAGACATATTTCAGAAATTATTTAAACAAAAGTGTAATTTAGGTAAAAGGTATAAGAGAGTAGGGGGTGGTTCTGAAACTGGGAGGGGTAACATTCTAGAAGAACATGTTGGGCCAGAAATAGTGCTGTGATCATTTTTGAATATCTATCAAATTAATATTTTAGCAATACTAATAATGCTGCAAAATACTAGTATTGTCATATATTAAAAACACAATATCAATACTAATAGTTCAATACTTAACATATACGTCTGTTGGTAACTGCCTTACTTTAGCGCACTTTCTAGTTTTCATGGCCATCTCTTTCACTGAACACAGGTTCCCTGAAAACAGGATTTGTATCTTAGCCATATTTTATTTCAAATCCTAGCACAAGGCTTAGTGCAGAACAGGCACTTAATACATGTTTGCTGCATGAGTAAAAAGTTTGAATCATCACAATTAAAAATAATCCGAGATAATACACTATACCTTTCTAAAATGATTCTAATGCATTAGTAAACTTTTAATGACTAGCTAACCTTCAATAACAAAGTGGAAAAGATTATGTCAAAATAGGAAACATTTAAGAGGTTTAAAAAAGTACAACTCTTCTTAAATATTGAAGTAGGATGTGAAGTTTTCCCTCAGGAAATGTTAGGGCAAACAATTATATATTTAGAAGATACTATGATGTTTAGCTTCCGCTGCTTCAGTCTATTTATACATATATATATATATATATATAAATTTTATTGGAGAATATTGGGAAACAGTGTGTTTCTCCAGGGCCCATCAGCTCCAAGTCGCTGTCCTTCAATTTTGTTGTGGAGGGCACAGCTCAGCTCCAAGTCCAGTCACTGTTTTCAGTCTTTAGTTGCAGGGAGGACAGCCCACCATCCCATTCAGGGATGAACCAGCAACCTTGTGTTGAGAGCTCACGCTCTAACTAACTGAGCCATCTGCCCACCCCTCCAGAAGCTCAGCGGCAGCTCGTTGTCTTCAATCTAGTTGTGGAGGGCGCAGCTCACTGGCCCATGTGGGAATCAAACCTGCAACCTTGTTGTTCAGATCTTGTGCTCTAACAAACTGAGCCACACAGTGGCCCTGCGTCAATCTATTTTTGCCATTCAAAATTGAAGGGAGGTTCCAATTTAGTCATGATAGTGTTTATGTAATGTTTGTGTGTTTTTTCAATTAACAACTTGGATTTGTAGTTTTTATTGTGTTGGCTTTGTATTTTAATTATTTATTTCATTACAGTTGACATTCAGTATTATTTTATATTTGTTTCAGGTGTACAGCATAGTGGTTAGACATTTATATAATTTATGCATTGCTCCCCCGATTGGTCTAGTACCTACCTTGCACTATACATAGTTGTTGCAATATTATTTGTGACAACATGGATGGACCTAGAGGGTATTATGCTCAGTGAAATAAGTCAGACATAGAAAGACAAATACCATATGATCTCATTTACGTGTCTAATCTAAAGAACAAAATAAATGGGCAAACAAAATACTGACAGACTCATAGATACAGAGAATAAACTGATGGTTGCCAGCGGGAAGGGAGGTTGGGGAGCTGGTGAAAAGGTGAAGGGATTAAGAAACACAAATTGGTAGTTACAAAATAGACACAGCATAGTAGAGAATATAATGTTATCATTTAAACAGTCAGTGTTTTCCTGAGAAATTATTTCACAGTCCTTAGTTACATCAATACATCACCCAAATAATCTTTTTCTTAATGGAATATTTTTACATGCAAAGCATTTGGGACAAGGCATACTTGGCCTCAATCTACTTCTCTGTTAATGCATTTTATGTGCTTTATGCTTCACATTCTGATTCCAGTATTTCAATGACCACCTTGATGTTAATGTAAATCAATATAATACCATTTTGTGGTCATACTAGAATCTTTCCTGTAGGGACATCTCAGAGCATTTAACCTAATGGAATTCCTTTTGAGACGTGTAAGTACAGTAGTAATTTTACTTACATTCTAAGTAAGATACAGAAGAGTAAACAGATGACTTTTTTATTAAAATCTCATTCAAGCTTAGAGATAAATCTCACACTAGCACACAGGTTGTGCATTTTCTCAAAGTGGTTTTCCCCACAAAGCAGAATTCTTAACTTTTTTTTAAAATCCAGACCATTGAAAATGCTGATGAAAGATAAGGACGTTAGAGTAAAAATAAACAAACACACAAACACATGCACAGTTATAGAGTCATACCTTTTCATTTCTTTTTTCTTCTTTTCTTTTTTTTTTGCATACGGTTGCCAAAGCTATCACAAACTCTCAGCAGGACATCCATTATAAAGTTAAGGGATGGATTCCTTTCTTCTGGGCGGTCGGTATGTTTTATCATTGACATCGTCATTACCACCGTCACCATCACTGTACGCTGTTTCTATAGTAGTTTAGAATGTTTGATTAAACCGGCCGCCCCCTAACCCAGCCCCAGTCACTCCGAAACCCTTAGCCTCTGCATTGTCTTCATACATTTTTCTTGATCTAAGAAATATAGATTTACTTGTTTGTTTGTTCTTTTATTGAGTTTTCTAACTTACCTGTTTATTGTGTCTCTGCCTGACCAGAATTTAACTTCCAAGAATGAAGGTATTTCACCTATTAGTTTACTGATTATTCCTAGAGATTTAAAGTGTAGGCTCAGTAATTTCTGTTGAAGACATGAACTGCAATGAATTTAGTAAGTATGGAGTGAGGTAAAGAAGGGAGAGTGGTGAAAAATGCAGCTGGAGAAATACAAAGTTCTAGGAATATGCAAGGCAAGGCCTGAGGTGCAGGCTCCATCCCCAGGGCTGTGTGGAACCATTGAAAAGAAAGAAACAGAGCTGCTCCATATTTAGATGGACCAGGTTGAGAGCTCATGGGGGTTGCAATGTCGAGAATGGATTAGAGGGAAGCCAGATTGAAAACAAGAGGCCAGTTAGGAGACCATTACGGAAATCCAGGCAAAAGAGAAAGGAATAGAAAGCGCAAAGCAGGTTTCAGCTCCCTCTGTTAGGTTGATGCTTTCTGTTTCCTGTTTTAAAGTTAAAATTTACAAAATCATATGTAGGAGTAAAAAAGAAAAAGATAAACTAAGCTAAAACAACATATGTCGTGTACAAACTCTATAGTGACCCCGTGAAACCCTACTTTTGGTGTCCATGGCCTTGTGTGGTCCCTGCTGCTTCAGGGTAGTTACTGGATGTGGCCCGCATTAAGCCAGTGGAATTCAGCAAGGATCATGGGATGCGCTACATGATTACATGACACAGGTGTGTGGCCTCTGTCTTGCAAAGGGACATTCCACCTTGCCAGCTGAGGCCCAATCCTACAACCACAAGGAATGGAATCTGGCCAACAGCCATGTGAGTCTGGATGTGTAGCCATCGCTAATTTAGCCCTGAGGTGAGACCTCAGCCCCAGCCAACACACTGACTGCAGTCCGGAGACTGAAGCAGAGGAGCCAGCTGCGCTGTGCCCAGACTCATAACGCACAGAAACAGTGATACAATTAATGTGTGGTGTTTATTGCTACACCACATAGATAACTAACACAACATATTAAAACAAAAAAAGATAAGAAAGAAAATAACGTAGAAACTAAGAATGAAAACTGCCTCCGAAGTGAGCAATACCACGTGAGTGAATTAAGATCTTTGCAAATGCCTAGCAAGGGCCTGGTATCTGTACCCTCCGATTTGGAGTTTGTTTCCCTTTATAGGGCTTATCATAAGTATAATAAAATAGGTTTTCAAATATTTGCTTGATTCCTATCTCTCCTAAGTAGGCTTTAAGTTTCCCAAAGCCGGGGATAGTGGGAATACTTCTTTTTGTTCCACACTCCACCTGCAGGTTTAGCACAATCCAGCAGAGAACAGCCACTCAGAAATACATCTATTTAAACTATTTGACAGGTGAGTGAAAGAAGGAAGGGCAGCAAGTTCCTGGGGTCTACGGTCTCTGGTCCAAAGTTGTGTTTTAGAGACAACTGGCAGAGAGCCCTGAGCATCTGGCTCCAGAAGACGCACGCACAGTTATTTCCTGGAGAGAAGCTGTTCTTATCAAACCCAGGCAGATCCCGCTGAACTCTAGTCAGCTGCAATTGAAAGACAGAATGCCTCTGACTTTTCTTTTATCTTCTTCACCCCTTTCCAGATTTAGCTCCTTTCTGATCTGAGAACCCTTTTTTACCGAGTCCACCTGTGTTCCAATCCAAGATGCGTTCTCTCCAATGAGTGTTGTCTTCTGTCTTTATAATGTTGAAAAGCAAAAACATTCAACCATAGAACAGTGCTTCATTAATCATTCCTCACACTCCTTGCTCTGGTGGCAGATGTGTGAGCTGCTTTCTGAGTATGTCCAGTCACTCGTAAGTTTCCCCAAACAGATTTCCCATCAAAGCTCTAGGAAAATTGGCATCAGATCTGCAGTCAGCCTTTTGCTCACTTCCAAATTCCCAAATGCTAACGTTTTACATCACTTTCTCGCCCAGAGCATATTCTAAGAATTCTCACTGTTGAATTCTCCAGTTTTACCTCTTTGATATTATCTTTCGTCTTATTTCAGAACTTTGATTTTTATTTTCTTTCTCCTACTCCAGTTTATCTGTCTATCTGAGCACATTTCCTTTTTGTTTTTTTTGTTTTTTTTAATTGCCAGTGGTACCACCTACAGCATTTACTTTGAAGTTTATTTTCTACAACTACTATCAAGAAATTCAGAATGAATTTAAGGTTCATTCAAAATAACCTTTTTTTTATTACCAAAGTAACGTGTAGTGAAGATATGTAGATAAATCACATAGATAAGAAAAAAAAAAAGGAAAAAGTCTGACTACAACGAATAACCACTGTTCACATCATAGTTATGTCCGTCATATATTGCCCTATGGTGGGTAAGAAAGAAAATTGTTATTTAGCCATTTCTTTTTTTAAGAAATATGGCACTGTAGCTATTCAGGAAAACTTCAACCAGCACCAATGCCTAAAAATACTAAATAAAGCATTTTGTAAAAATCTTTTTAATAGCAAAGTTGACCTGGAAGTAAAGTAAGAAAAATAATCAGAGGTTACAAATGACAAGGAAGCGCAAATCCAGAGATGTAATTGTGCCTTGAAGTCAGCGTTTGCTCTGAGGGGACCTGCTGATCCCATGGCCTTAAGCCTTGGGTTTCGATAGGTCAGGTCTGAGTAAGCCAGGAGGAAAAGCCTGGCACCTGAGTAGAGTAAGAGACAGAAATGGGATCTCACACATGATGGAGGACCCTCAAAGAAGACATCTTTTTAGGTTGAATTGGGGAAAATGGATTCTATAAGAGAAGAACAGTGAGAAGTTCATGTCTCTTTTGTGCTTGGTATTGAGTGAAATGAAAAAACTAATGGAGAATTCATATCTATAATTCTGTACTCAGAAACAAACATAGATGGTCTTTCAAAATATATACTTTAAGTGCTATCTTCAAATAATTCCAGAAAATAAAGTTTCAAATAAAGCACATGATCACAAACAATGGGCAAGAGTTAACAGAAAAGAACAAACTGCGGAATCAGCCTTAGAAATTACAAATCTTTGAATTAGCCAGTATAATAAATAAACTAAGCATGGTACTTTTAAAAAACAAAAATAAAAGAGGGAATTAAAAGAATAATAAAGCATTTCAGGATTTTCAAAATAGAAAAGGCAGATTTGAGAAAAAAACAAATAAAGCTTCTAGAAATAAAAAATAAATATAATAATTAAATCAAAATCTCAGTGGGTGAGACCTAGAGAGAAGATAAACTGGAAAATAGAGCTGAAGATACTCTACTTGTAGAATACCTCGACACTTAGAGACAAAGACAAAAATTATGAAAAAAAAGTGTTAAGGAACATACAAAACAGAATGAGAAGATTTAACAAACATTTAATGATAGTCCCAGAAAAACAATTTCATCTGCAGTTGGTTGAATCCATGAATGCAAAAGACTGACGCTAGAGTCAAGAGTTTTATGCAGATTTTCTACTGCTAGGGATCGGGGCCTCAACCCTGTGTTGTTCAAGGGTCATCATTGCCTTGAAGAAGTAAATGGATTCTGTCATCTTTAGATTTGTCATTTTGTTTGTATTACCTGCTTAGCATCTACTTGTATTGATGATTCCTGGTGGACACATGACCCTACATTCACCACTTTCTCAAATGGATCCTGGGTCAGTTTCCTTTTTGAGACATTGAGAAGATATAAGCAAGAAAGGTGGAAAGAGGGGCTATACAGAGAAGGGAAGGAGCAGAGAAGGGTTGGCAAAGTCCCACTTCTCTTCAGGTCTGAGGTGATCTGTCAGGAAGGACTCTGATACCGTAGCTTAGACCAAGGCAGACCTGCCTGGCATGCAAGTAGGATTCTACGCGAGTAGAATTCTACACCCCCTGCACCCATTAACCCATCATATTTCATTATAATTGCTCAATGACTCTCTTCAAACATAGGCACCACGAAGTGAGGAACAAGTTGCCCTATTCTCCATTGTATTTCCAGTACCTAGCTCAGTGCTTGGCAAAGAGTAGGTCTACAATAAATCTTTGTTAAATGGATGACGGGCAAGAAAGATGCTCCCAAGTTTCATTAGCAAGCATAGCTAATTACATCAGCCTAAACAACTGGAGGACTGTTCTCTGCTCCCCTCTCCTTCTCTTCTACTCTTAAAACTGGACTTGTTAGTTAAATACAAGTCTTCCAGCAGGGTTCTTTATATACAGAGGGTGCCAAAAAAAAAAAAAATATATACACATTTTAAGAAAGGAAAACACTATTAAAATTGTAATACTCAATATATACCGATAACAAAAGGTGAATACAAGTCACGTTTGACGTCTGCAATTACAAGAGGTGCTCAAAGTGGTTACCATCAGTGTCCAGACACTTCTGATTACAGTGAACTACTGCTTGAGCAGCGCTGACCAAAGTGTCCACTTGTATACATTTTTTTGGCTCTCTCTGTTCATATTCTCAAGTCAAAAGCCCGCATCAAAACTAACATGTGTCTTAATGGGTCATTAAGACTAGGTAATGTGAAGAAATCATTATCGCCATCAAGTCTGCTGTTGATTTATTTTTTTCTTTTATTCTTCAAGGGCATTTTTTCCCATCATATTCATCGGCTAGAATCTATTATATGTCAGAAATGGACTGAGGATGCTGTCAAATTATTTTCATTGATGTTTTTGAAAGTTCTTTGAATGTGTTATTGATTAGGGGTTATCCTTACTTTTGCAAAATAAAATTTGGGAGACTTGGATTTTTAATGGTGTAATTATAGTCAGGTTTGTTTCAATCCTTAACTGATTTCCATAAACCATTGTGCTGTGTGTTTGCTCCAGCTGCAGTGCTGTTAATTTTAGCCCATGAAGTTATTATAGAAATATAGAGCTATGGATGTTGGAATTGGAAGGTTCTTTCGAGACAATTTGGTTCTACTCTCTCATTTTATTTATTGCTACACAGCTCTACGATTCCCTTTCTGAATTGATATATGTGCAAAAGTAGAATTTGTTTTTGAAGACTGATAATTTCTGGGGGTGGAGATTTTTAGTCCAACCTCACAAACTTTTAAAAAAAGAAATGAATAGATAATGCTACTAATAAAAAGAAACTTACTAGAGAACACTTTAAGATATTTAGGGTTCTAGAAGTTTGACAAGACAAGGTTAAAGGGGTTATATTCAAACACCTGATCTGCAACTCTAATAATCTAAACCAGGGGAAGGCAAACTTTTTTGAAGGATCAGATTGTAAGTATTTCAGGTTTTGCAACACCTCTCTTTAGCAAGTACTTAGTTCCTCTGTCTTTGTAGCTGAAAGTAGCCATAGACAATACATAAATCAATGAGTTTGGCTCCGTTCCAGTAAAATTTTATTTACAGAAACCAGCAGCAGACTGGATTTGGCCTGAAGCCTGAAGCCTGATAAACCGATAAATTGATAAGCCTTTATAAACTCTCATTTTCCAGGTGTGTGAGCATGAGAAATATGCTTAAACTGCAGCACTGTAATTGACAATTACTTGCTAATTAATACATTTAACTGCCCCACTCCCTTTTCATCTGGAGATTGTGATTTTCCCCCAGATTAGGAACTACATAGGAATCCCCAGGTCCTAGCACACACAGCGCCAAGACACAGTAGGCAGTCATCAAATGTTGGTTGAATGAATGAATGAATGCTTAGGAAAACTCCAGAAAATCACAAAAATAATTTTATTCATAATCATCAAAGAATAAAAAAATCGACAGGCCTTCTTTGCAAACTTTATGTTAAACATGCACAGCATTGTAAGTGTTTAAATACGCAAATCTCAGATTTGCATTTATAAGTACATTAAATATACAAAAAGTATGACGTTTTTGCAGTCCTTAATCAGAAAATTGGCCCCAAATAGATAAGATTAGGAAACTAGGCATGCCCTAAAGACTTACCTTGATAAATTACTAATGTCTGTATTCAGCTGGATTGCAATGGACTAATTAATTAGATCGTTTTTCTCATGAAACATACATAAAAAAGATCAATCCACAAGCAAGTTGCAAGCGGCTGTTACAGGCTTCAGGATTACCATAGAATGCTTTCATTCTCTGTTAATATAAACACCTGGAGAAATATTTTTCAGATTATCTGACATATTCTTGCTGAATTTCTCAACTGATTACTGAGACACTAAGGAACCACAGGGGAAATTTTTGCACCTGACAGAAACAACAAAACAGAAATTATTTTTTGCTCTTTCTCCCCTGGGTGGCATCTGCCAACAACAAAAAGTGTGTCTCAGTTTGCAAAACTGAGCAATGTCTGCAAGGAAAAGTAGAGAAGGGCCAACCCTGGTTTGCTAGGAAATAGGAAGCTCGGCTTTTTGAAGTCACATTTTCCCCAGCTGGAACTTTCAGATGTAAATCTGTGCCTAACGGTTAGGGCAGCTTCCGCAGCCCTCACCTGCTGTTATGAGAGCAACTGGGAAAGAGCATCATGACCCCGCAGCTTACATTTTCGACTTTGAAGCCGTTTTGTGTTATTACACAGGGTTTTTATTATTATTATTACTCTTATTATTGTGTTGTGTTTTGATAGTCTCTATTCTCCCTGCAACCTCTGAAAATATATGAAGGACAACCACCACATACCCATGGTTATTATAAATATATCAACCAAAGAGTTCTGTCCTTTTCAGAAGAGTTATTCCGAGAGCCTATAAACTTATGCCAGTGGCCGTGCCGTTGTCCAGGATGTGTTTGCAGCTGCTCAGTTGGAGTCCCTTCGGATTTTTAGGCAGTGGTGTTTTGAACATTTTTTAGGGTAGCAGTGCTTCATCCTTTGGGAGTGTGCTTTATTTTGTCTGAACAATCCTAAATCATTGAGAACTAAAGCACATGATAGGCAAGGTGAATGAGCAAGTTGCATAACAATTTTTCAGTCAAAGCTGAGATGGACTGTTAGATAGAGATACCAGGGCTTGCGCGCTTCCTAACCTGGGAAGCAGAATAGGTCAGGGTCATACATTACAGTTTTCTATTGTGGCTTCTAGACAGGGTGTCAACACATTCCAAAAATGTCCACATAGTGAGAATGTTTTGAACATTGGAATTAGTGGCTCACTTCCCAAGGAGACCGCTTTTAAGGAAACGTGGCTGTGTTTCCTTTTTCAATTAACTTTTTTGTAACAAAAATCATATAGTACTAACCATGCACCATTCCCTGTTCTATCTACAAATATATTAATGCACTAAAACACATAACCCTATGAAGTAAGTAATGTCATTAACTTCATTTTACAGATGAAAAATATTGAGGTCAAATAACATACAAGGTTAAACAGCTAGTTGGTGTTGTGTTTTAATTATCTCCCACTCAGTTTGGACACAGAATAATTAGTATGTTTCTACATGGCGTTAGTTTTTAATTCCTTTATAGCCATGCCCCCTAGCCGACTCAGCTACACAGCATGGATTCCTATGGTGAACCTCCATCTCCCAAGTCATCTCCTTCCCCCAGTCTATCAGACAGTTTCCATCAAGAAAATGGGTATTTCGAGCCAGAAGAGATTTAATATCCAGAGCAGGGCTAGAGGACTAAGGACAGCAAAGGGCTCCACAAGTTCTCAGGAAGTCAGGACCCACAGGATACACCACCAGCATTCACAGCAGCATCCACGATGAATATCTCACATCCCCCAAAGCACATGTCTTTTGCTTCTGCCGAAGGAGCACAAATATGTCTTTTGCTTTTGTTCCACCTTCCAGATACCTTGGAAGTATCCCTGATTGGTAGACTCTATCAGCAACCCTGCTAGTAAAGATTCTGGAAAATTGTAGTTCTCGTGTGTAGTTGTCGTGACCTTATTTCCTATTTCTTTGAGACAATAGGAGTTCTCGTGCCTTACAGGACAGCCCAGAGCAGGGACAACGACACTAAGCTGCCAACTGGCACCATGGAAGTCAGGGCAAGTCTGTTCCAAAGCAATTGGTATTGTGGCTCACCAGGCAGACCAGATCATGAAAGGTCTATACGTTAGGCTCAGTGTCAGAGAATCAATATTTACTAGTTATCTGCTGTGGGCCAGCAATGGAACAGGTACTATGGGGAATGTGAGACTTACAACCACCTTCCACATTTTAGTATTGATTTCACTATTAGCTTGGGATGGCCAATTCCTCTCTCTTTTATCATATGAGTCCTGATGCTAAGCAGGAGTGACTAAATAGAAGGGAAAGAAAAATGGAAACGTGTAAATTGGTTTTTCTCTTCTCTTATTCTTGGTGTGACTGTCTTTATGCCCTCTTTTTCAAAGTGCTGTTTCTCATATAAATAAGCACAGTAAAGTGGTGAGGAGAACTGCCTGTTTTTACCAGCTTTTAAAAGGTGTGGCAGTTAAGGCTTTAAGTATTTATGGTTTTAATTTAAGGCTCAGATGGCTCAGATGCAATACAGTGACCTAGAAAGGCTAATGTTTATGGTATAAAGTTTGAAAAATATTCAGCTGAATGCCTCTGGGGAACTCCCTTTGGAGATGAAAAAAAATCATTTCTTAAATTGTCTCTCTCTCTCTCTCTCTCTCTCTCTCTCTCTCTCTCTCTCTCTTTCTCTCTCTCTCTCTCTGATTTTATTTTCAAAGGGGAGAAAAATACATGAGCAACATGGATTCCAAGCTTTCTGAGCAGCCACCTAATACTTCTTTCTAATTACACCATGTGGGGTATAATGCAGGAAATACGACATGAGCAATTTAAAGTCAATATACAGACTAGTTATAGTCCTTCCATTTTTCCCCTGAGATTACAAAATGACAGTAAAGATGGAGTTGAAATGTTTCTATATATTTCTCTATAATTTCATTTATGATTTTCATTGTGGTCACACTTGGGATCCAAGACAGAAAAGATCCCAAAAGAGCTGTGGTCAAATTTATTTCCACACTGGGTAAAATACCTTTATAGAAGTAAAACAATTATTATAGATTATGCCTATATAATGACAGTGCTTTCATGTTATGCCAATGTCATTTACAACATTCATAGTTCAAAGGAATGAATGTCTGAATCACCTCAAGTTCCATTTGTTACAGGGAGTCATATTTTAAAATTCCAAATAACATTAAAGAAAGCACATCAAAGCAGGGGCAAAAGATCAGTTTCAAAGCAAGATAGGGAATGTCAGGAGAGCTCATTGAAACAAAGAACACGAGGGAATGAAGAAATAACAGGTACAATTGTGTTGAGTTTAGTGATCAACCTGCATCAATCCTGCCCAAAGTCCTAGAACACTTATTAACTCATTTATTCTCCCAACAACCTCAGCAGATAGGTACATTTATTTATGAGCCCTAATTTACAGTTGTGGAAACAAAGATATCAAGAGGTAATCAACTGGTCCAAGGTCGCACAGCTCATTAACAACCAGTCTCACTCCAGAAGCCTCAGTTTGAGTCACTGGTAAAGAGCAGGTGAAGACGACTAAAGCAAACATTCACACTGCATGGTGATCAGGTTATGCTCTCCACCACAGCTCACTGAGACTGTTCTAACTACCAACCTCTGGGTCATTCTCCCTCCCCTTTTTTGGCAATTTTAGCTCCAGACTCAGTGTTATTCTCTCCCATATTATTCCTCTCTTAATTCTTGATTTCATTGGACATGTAGGAAGAAATTATTTCCCAAATGTAGTCCCCCAACCAGTGATATCAATATCACCTAATCCTTAGGCTCCGCCCCACACCAATTGAATTAAAATTTCTAGGAGTGGGGCTCAGCGATCTGAATTTTAATAACCCCTCCATGGGATTTTGATGTGGCTAAAATTTGAGAAGCACGGCTGTAGGTGACCTATCTCCGTGGCCTCTTAGTTCCCTCAACTCTTCTACATGGAGCTTCCTCCACCCAGCTGCAGGCACTCACTCCCAAGGCCATCACCGAGGCCTTCCCCAGTGCACCTCTCCGTAATCTCAGTGTCATGCATTTGCTCTCTGAACACCACCACAGCCTTCCCAACTCACTCCTTCTTATATCCTAAATTCTCTTTCTATCCCCAATGGGACATACAGTACATTGATTCCACCAGCTTGCCCTATTCCTCATCTTCTTCCTTCTTTACTTAGCTTAAATTCCATGGAGAATTATTATAATCACTTTCTTGTAAAGATTCCATACTCCCTGGACCCTCACTTAGTGAAACTATGATAGTGGTTAAATCTAATTCTGCTTACTCTGCACATGTGCCTGTATAGCAGGCCATGCTCAGAGAAAACCACACAAACACACTGAGCTCCTCAATTTAAATTCACTACCGCACACCTGACATTGGCCCTGGCAATCATGCTATTCACCCTCCGTCCATTCACGGCCCCACTCACCTAGATGACTATGTTGCATCTTCTCCTCTCTGCTCAAACATCCAACACTTTCTCGCCCATCTTCACCTGCAGCTTGATGACCTTATTTTCTATTCCATTGAGAAAATAGAAGCATTCAGAAGGAACTTTCTCAGCTTCATAATCTACCTTTTACCATCCATAGGCACATGGTCTCCCTTTCCTCCCCTTGCTCCTATCTAAAACCAATCCCTCCCCTTCTTCCCTAGATTTTTGTTTGTCAAAGTGTGATCCCCAGACTAGCAGCATTGGTATCCTCTGAAAGCTCATTACACATACAGCATCTCAAGCCCCATCATTCCACCAAACAACTCTTATCCAGCCTCTGATGACCTCCACACTGCCAAACCCAATGACTAACTCTCAGTCCTCATCGTTCTGCACCTATTAGCAATATTTCGCAGTTGATTAGTCCCTCCTCGCTGATATAGTTTCTTCACATGTTTATCAATGCTCTTTCTTGGTTTTATTCCAATGCCATTGCTTGCTCCTTTCCAATCTCCTTTGCAGGTTCTTTTCTCTTCTTCCCACCCTCTTTCAGTCAGAGTGCCCTAGGCTCAGTTCTAGGTGACCTTTTCCATATACATTCATTTCCTCAGTGATTCTGTCTAGTCTCTTGTCTTTCAATACAAATTATATGTTGACAACTTCCAAATGTATACCTCTAGCCCATGACCTCTATTCTAAAACTCAAGTGTGTCCTGCTGCCCAATAGTCATTTGACGCCCGTGACCTCTATTCTAAACCTCAAGTGTGTCCTGATGCCAAATAGTCATTTGATACCTAATAGACATGTCAAACCTGCATGTAGAAAACAAAACTCCTGATCTTCCCCCACAAACCTACTTTACCTACAGACTTCCTTAAGTTAACAGCAAACTCCATCCATGGAATAATCATTGACAACTCTCTTTTCCTCACAAAATCCATCAGGAAATAATGCTAATTCTACCTTCAAAATATGTCCAGTCTCTTACCACTTTTTATTCTCTCCATTATTACCACACTGATCCAGGCCATTATCATTTTTCGTGCTGATACTGCAGTAGATTCCTAATTAGTCTCCCTGCTTCTACTCTTGTCCTTCTGCAGTCCTTTATCAAAAAAACAGCCAGAGTCATTCTTTTGAAACACCAGTCATACAATGCCCTTCCTTGGCTCAAAACACTGTAGTGGGTTCTGATTTTACCCAGAGGAAAATCCCAAGTTTTCACAGTGTCCTGGAAGATGTTACATGAGCTGGCCCCGTTATCACTCTTACCTTTCCTACAGCTCCTGCTGTTCACGCTGCCCTAGCCATTTCAGCGTTTTACTGTTTTTTGAAGATGCTAGACTTGCCACTGTCTGGAGCCTTTCCTCTAGCTGTTCCCTCTGCCTGGAACGCTCTTCTGCTTGATTCACTCACCATTTTAGACCTACCCTGACTACCTACAGGTTGAGACTAGAGCCCCTTTGAACCAATCTTCTTTATCCTCTTCTAATGTTTTCCATTGCACTCATCAGATTCTAACATACGGTGTATTTTACTCATTTCTTATAGTTATTGTTTATTTTTATTTTTTTTTTTGCCCTGCTAGAATGTAATCTGTAAGATGACAGAGATCTTTGGTTGATTGATGGGACCCAACTGCTTAGAACAGTGTCTGGTATGTACAAATACATGGTTAATACATGGTTAATGAATGAGTGACTGAGCAAGAAGATGAAGAGTGTGTTTGTGCCTTGTTGATGCAACATGACTGTGGGACAGGAGAAAGATCATTGGCCTGGAGGCCAAAAGACCTGGTTTGAAATTCTGCATTTGCTATTACTATCTGACGTTAGACAAGTCATTAAAACTTTCTTAGCTTCAGAGTCTATGTCTATCGATGGAGAATCATGGTATCTATTTTATCAGAGATTTTTGAGATAATGTTTTGAGAAACTGCTTGGAACATATAAAGTGCTTTAAAAACAAGGGACCATATAATTTAATCCAAACTAGGATACTTTTGAGAGTGAAAGAGGGCACTCTTGATAATTATAACTGGAGTGTCCAGTGCAAACCAGGACACAGTCTTCCTATATCAAATCCTGTTGAAATTACCTTCAAAATACTTGTATATACCTAGAGTCTCATAATTCTTATCACCATCACCATCACTACCCTAATCCCAGCCATCATCTTTTTTTTTAACCTGGTCACTACAATAGCCTGCTGTCTTGTCCTCTTTTGTTCCCTTTAAAGTGTCCTCCCCAGCTCACCCTGATTGGTGCTATTAAATATAAATGTGGTCAAGTCACTCCTCTTCTTCAAATGATCCAGGGGCTTTGCCTCACTCACTATAAGACCTCAACTGCCTAGTGTGGCCTTCGAGATCCATTCATTATATCTCTGACCTTCTATCCTAGGATTTCTCCCCATACTTGCTTCACCAAATCTCCTGGCTATTCCTCCAATGTGCCAAGCATACTCCTACCTCAGGGCCTTTGCACTTACTATTTTCTCCTCCTGAAATTCCCTTGAATCATGCTGCTACTGGCACTTTTTACTCTCCTTATCTGCTTTATTAGCTTTATTTTTCTCCAGAGCATTTGTCTTCACCTAATATTACATGCTTTGTATATAATTATTTATTGTCTGTCTCCTTCATTGGAATATAAGGAGAGTGAGAACTCTTTTTTTCTGTTGCTATTACCCAGGACCTAAAACAATGTTAGCCCCTAATCAGCAATCTATATATTTGTTGAATAAGTGAATGGACAAAAGAAATTGAAGGCATGATTAAACGCAAGTCAGACATCAGTCAACGTGTATAAAGCAATAATAACCAAGCTAGGATATGCAAGTGCATTGGTTGTAATGGATTCCTCTCAAAATGCATTTACAGAGTTTGAGGCCTCCCTTGATGTTGTTTGGTATGTGAGGGAGAGAATATTAAGACAGTCTTGGCGGTGATGCAAACGAGAGGTGACAGAAAGCACAGGGTGTGCCAGCTGGTGTTCCTCCACTTGAGATCATGCAGACATCTGAACAATGCAAAGTGCCCTATAGCATATTCTCCATTTAATAGAATCCAACATATTAATCCCATCCCTAATTTAGACTCACCATAAGAACAAATCTCTAAATACAATTTAAAGCTACAAGTGAAGAGGTAGCATAGGGATGATATACTTCACAGTTGATTTCATAGTTTATGTATTTAATCTAATAAGAGCCTTACAATGCAAGGCTGTGTGCAATATATGAGAACAACACAGAAGTGAATGCATTTAATTCCATGACAAAAAAATTCCTTAAAAGATCTGATGTCTAAATCTGTGACACTGCCACACAAAAACAACTTGCTGGAAACGAAATATGCATTGTAAACGATATTAAATAAGGAGTGAGAGGATATATTTTTAACTGGATTTACTATGCTACGTGAACACAGCCTTCTTTAATTTTAGACATAGGTAAATGAAATATTTTGAACTTTAGCTGAATAATACTGTGCATACCCAATAATTTTAATTGTTTTATAAAGGCTTAGAAGTATGAAAATTTATTTAAAATCTCGCTTCTCAAAATTGGCGTAGGTTTTAGAATCAAATACAAATAATACCCTTTACCAAAAAATGAAGATGACAGAATTAGAATGGGTGAAGGAGGAACTGAATAAATATGTAAATTCAGGGGTTTTTAGGGAGAGTGGGACAGTGAAGAGCTGCTATTCCATTTCAATTCAGTCCTAAATGCTTTATGAAGAAAGTACAATTTTAGGTGTTTAAGGGAAATGTTTAAGAGGAAAGAATTTTGAAAAGTGAACTAAAAGTCATACCGGTCAAGTTTAACTGGTCATATGTGCTTTAGCAAACTAAATCACACACGTATATTTTTATACCACTAGATTAAGTTACTAGACTTAGGTCTGTAAAGTGCTGAAAGTAAAGCATCATATTAATTTTTCCTTTTTCTTGGCTTAATATCCAGAAAGTTTGCATATGTAATAGCATTCAACGTAACAGTTTTATGAGGAATTTGGCAACACAGACGTCCATGTATGTAATGTACACATGAATATTTTGAGTTGTGAACTGATGACCATTCTGTTCTACAGAGAATTTATAAAGACGACACCCTAAATGTTTTGTGCAATAATCAAATGAAACATAACAACTTAATCATTTGACATAGTTTATGAATAAGTCATCATTTATTTTATAATGCATGGCAATCAAAATATATGGTTAACAGTTCAGGAAAATAATGTAATCATCAGGCACATTTTTGTTCAAAGTGGAGAAGAAAGAAGGTCTCGTGATTCTTGTATTTGCAGATAAGGCACTTTCCCTCGTAAATGAGGGTTGGCCTCAATACATAACTGATACTGAAGACTTAAAAGAATGGACTTTTGTTACAACTCAAGTGCTAAAACCATG
Source organism: Rhinolophus sinicus (assembly GCF_057876585.1). Lineage (NCBI taxonomy): Eukaryota > Metazoa > Chordata > Mammalia > Chiroptera > Rhinolophidae > Rhinolophus > Rhinolophus sinicus. Next base: position 91,528,471 of record NC_142502.1, read on the forward strand.
ATTTTCCAACACTTGATTTACTTGTGTCTTGCTGCCCTACATAGCAAGCCAAAATTTGGTTACCTAGAGGTGTATCTGAATCCAGTTTATCTTGCAGGGATTCATTAGGAATTTGCAAGTAATTAAAGTGTTTTCGGGTTTCTTATTAGGTCAGGATGGCTACATATTCATACTCACTTTGAAAATTCTCCAAATTAAAAGCATCTCAGCCAATCCCTCCCTATTGCGCAGAATCCGGGCCCTTGAAGATATATGTGTTTCTTAATGGTCCCAAAACTCTTTCCTGAGACACATCTGGATTCTTCCACAAGTAGCCGTGCAGTGCTCAGGGTGGAGGAATGGTCTTCCATTCACCATGTGTTCAGTTGGGCTCCTGATCTTTCATTACAGATGTCAACCCAGCTTTCCACTTACTTGATTATCACAGCATATGGTTCCTCCTTTAATCAGCCATATAGAATTTCTGCAGGCTAGGTTCTTGTCACAAAATGTAATCTCAAACTATCATCTCCTAACTGTGATTGAAAGTGCCTCAGCAAGAAATGGTTTCTATTGTGAGTGTCTTAAATTATGTGTAGTCTTTCTTCTAGATACTCTATACTTTTTTCTTTGATTAATGATAGCTTAAACTTTGTGCCAAGGTGCTATTCTATGCCCTTTGCACACATCAGCTAATTTAATCCTCAGGCAAAAAACCTATTATTCAGCCTTATTTTTCTATAATTTTCTCCCTTATTCTATTATTAGTGCCTCTTTGACTAACTTCAAATGTATTTTTAGGAGGAAGCATGAAAACACATTATAATAGTTACTAATAGATTCAGTAAAGATCGAAATGTTCATTTATTTGTGTGGGCATGATTGAGTAGTTCTCTAAAAAGAAATACACTACTCCAGTGAGTGTGAAATGTTATCAACACTTGTGTTTGGTCAACAAGCATTTGAAGATCAGTGCACTGTAAGTAACCGCTCACTACACTTCACCCAGGTTGGCTCACAGCCACCCAGGTTTCTGCTTCTTCAGTAGAGATGTCCAGGAGACCAGGCTTGCATTCAAAGTTGAAGAAAGATGGGGAATTTAAGAGTCAAGCCCTACCCAGCCTGGAAAGGAATGGAATAGAACAGAGCCCCTTCCAAGACTAGAAGTAGGGAGGAGCTCTGGAAGAAGAGAGACAAGAGAAAAGGATGAAATTCTAGTTTCCAACTTTAATGATAAACAAAGGAATTCTGGAACAAACCATCCAGTCTGGGCCTCACTGGGGTCGACTGAATTATAATTTATGAGAAATGCCTCTCCCAGCACACAGAATCCCAATTTTGGAGATTCCTTTTTAATTAATATGAAAACACTCTTCAGAGGAGTGAGAAGGGCCCCTATTATACAATTCTGTCAACTAACATAGTCGTCTTTCCTAAGACTTTGCTGAGATCAGCTAAGGGGATGGGAGTTTGAGTGAGAGAATGAGAGGAACAAGGGGTAATTTGTGAGCATGGTCACTTCAGAGAAATACGAGGGTGAGTGACAACTTTATGATGGGATTTGATATGGGAGAAAAATACTGAGCATGATGAGTTTTGGGTACCTTGGAACATGTGAGTAAAGCGACTGTGGTAACCATTGATAATATGGGTCAGAAACTCCTGGAACAATCTGGAAATAGGTTTAGAAATAGTTAGTTTAAGGATTTGAATTCAGGGAGTTAAAGAGAGCATCTAGGAATGGAAGTACATTTAATGAGAAAAGAAAGGAATCTAGAACGGAGTCCTAAGAGGAGGGAATAACGAAGAGACATCCAAAAAGGCAATTAAGATGAATTGGCTAGAAAGAGAGGAGGAAACCGGGAGAGGAATAATGGAAGTGAAGGACCAGTGTGTGTGCCAGCTGTGACCTGGCTTCATTCTACTAGGACTTGCAATACAATGTAAGTAATGCTCTAATGGGAACAGCTATAGGGCACGGTGGGGTTAGTCAGCTGTGGGAGCCATGGAAGGAAGAGGTGTGGTCTAAGGGGGGAAAGCTTTCCTGAAAGGGTAAACACCGGGAACAAAGGCACGCAAGTCAACTTACGGTGCAGAGAATTGCCTTTGTTGGAGAATAAAATGTGAGGCAAAGCAGAAAGTGACGAGTGATTTAATTCACTTAACAAACACATATGGCTTGGCACGGGCCTGGCACTGTTCCAACTCTCTTACACAGATTCACATTGAATCCTCCCAGCAATCCCTGAAATGGCTTCAGTTATGCTCCCTTCTTACAGATAAGGAAACAGTTGTTACCAGAGCGGAGATCACTTGTGGAGGTCTCACAGCTGGCAAGGGGCAGAATGGCCCTTCACCCCCAGTCAGCCTGGCTCCGGATGTGATGTTCTTCACTACGAGGACCTACAGTTTCTTCAATAGGAACAAGGTGTGATGGTGGGCAAGCAAGAAAATGTTTCTGTAAAGAGAGAGATTCTGTATAGAGAGTAATGCTGGTGGGATAGGCGGGAGTGGGTCCCATGCTGCCTGGAATTTGAGGCCCGTTCTTGGGTTTTGTGGCATTATATTGACTTCTGTGTGTCCAATGCATCCGTGAGAAGTCCGTTAGTCCCTGGATCACTTCGCCTTTGGACCTCAATCTCCCCACCAATAAAATCACTATGATACTGGTTGCCCTGTATCTCCTCCTCAGGATCCATGGGAGAATTCACGAAGGACCACCTGGGAGAGTTCCCTGGCCCCTTACAGATGAGCATTATTATATCCCTGCTATTGTTAGGCCATTATTATGCTAATAGTGCCTTTCAGCAGCTTCAGGCCCAAAGAGGAATCTGTATTCCAACCTAAACGAAAATGAGAATTTACTGGTTCATCCTATCCAGCTTGGAAAATATGCTTTAAAAATAGCATTTGAGCTATGTAACTAAAGGAGGCATTTCATTGCTCTTCAGTCAAGCAATAATGATTGCAGAATTACCTGTTTTTCTCCATCTGAAATTACTACTGTGAATGTGCTCCCTTATTGAAGCATTTTACTCGTAGCCTTTCAGCTGCCATTTGAAATGCTTGGCTTTAGCCATGCATCTTCAGTGCCATGTTCGTCCAGCTAGAAATAATTCTCTTTCCAAATATGGGAAAACTCATCAAACAGAAAGTGCCAAGTGTGTGTGTGTGTGTGTGTGTGTGTGTATGTAATATGCATATATAATATATAGGTAAAATTTTCATTGGACCCTGTGATACTGGCATGCATAATGGTAAGACCACAAAGCCACTGAGTGACTGCAGGGAGGCTTACTGGAGTGAGACGGATACATTGCCGATGTGGCCCCTTGTCGGTGGTGTATAGGGAAGGCTAAGAGGGACACTGTCAGATATCACACTCAGGACCTCCAGAGTTGATTAATGAACCTTCTCTGAGAGATGCTGTCTTTCACAAAGGCCATGTCAAATAAACCAAAACATGCTTCATAAATCATGCAAAGTGAGGATGCTGCCGTTTCCAGTAGCCTGACAAAAATCCCATGATGCACATCAGCTGTCTGTCCTCTTCAACTGAAGAGAAACAAGGACTCTCCAGGGCAAAATCATCAGATATTTAAAGCTGTCTCTCTTTTCCTTTTTTTTTTTTTCTTCTCCCCAGCCTCTCGTTTTTGGTCCCTTTGTGAATTCTTCTCAATAAAAATTACTAGCCCTAACTGCTTTCCCAGAATCCACACTGTGAAGGACCTGGGAACCTGGCCTTTCTAGATTGACAGAGCCAATTAAATTTTGACTAAAATCAATTCACACTGTAGTGTTATCTCAGCTTCAGTGTAAGGCCCATTATGAAATATCTCTCTGTAACACACACACACACACACACACACACATACACATACACATACACACCTCTTCTTAAAAGTATTTTTTCTGAGTATTGGCAAAGAGATAGAGGTCTTGGGAAGTTGGAGTGCACAAGAAATTTATGAAGTCAGCGGAGACCCACCTCTGGTTTCAAGGCTCCCACCAAGGGAAACCTGATAGACAGTTTATGGGTGACAAAGGTGGGTGGCTTAGAGGTCACAGTCTGTAATGTACCCACACATACAGAAGGATACCACACTCTTCCAGGGATTCTGTCCAGCCTCCTCCAGTTGAGGAATAATGTTATTTCAGAATTGCTAAGGACAAAAGAGCCTATCCTGTTCATTGTCACTCCCTCTATTAGAACCACATCCTGCCTTACCCATAGTTCTGAGGGCACACGGCCTCCCAGGAGCTTTTCTTTTATGCGGAAGAGTTTAGCCCCTCCCCCATCACAACCACTGACCCTAATCTGTGCTCTCCTCTGTCAACTTTCCTGGCTATGAATGCTTTTAATCTTGCATGTTTCTGTTTGTGTTTTGGGAACCGAACTCCCTTTCTCTGCTAATGAGAAGTTCTAATCATATCCGTATGTCTACCTATTTATTACCCAATACCTACCCAATTTAAGGAAATTTGTGATAAGAAAAAGTGTTCCTGAAAGAGTATTGTCTTGCTGAATAAGAGTATTATAATAATACTCCCATTATTATATTTATTCAGCAGTTGTGTCTGGTTCTATAGGGGGCCCCAAAACAGATAAAAGGCTAGGTTCCTTTCCTTAAAAATGTTTTAAGAGGGCTGCTCAGCCCACCACACGTGACACACCGTCATGGGTTAGTTATCTTCACTGACGTGCTCCATTAAAGAGAAAGAGGAAGCCTGGTGTCGTTATACATAGAAGAAGAAAAAAAGTCAAATTACATCTGCTTTTGCCTGAATTCTCTGAATGATACAAACCCGAACAGAGTGTGTCCTGAGTTACCCAAGTAATAGCCACTGTCGATCTCTGAATGTTTAACCATCTTTAAACAACTTGGATGAAAGGCAATATAGACAATCCATATTTAGATGCAATTCTGTAAATATACAATTACATTATATATTTATAGAAAACATATTAGCAATATAGCAATATATAACAATATAGCAACATACTGCAATATAGAAAATATATAGCAATATAGAAAAATCCATATTTAGATACAATCTGATACAAACAAGGTATCAGATCCCTTGGCACCCTAGATCACCCCACAAGTAGGTAAAGGGAAAGTCAGACTGTAATATACTTCATGGGTGTACTAACTTCTTTAGAATACCGATATGTAGAATATGGAAACAGAAATAATTCCAAGATTTTGCCTATGTAATGTGAAGTTGCTAACTTCCTCTAAATCTGAGCTGGTGCAGAGATAGCACTTGGAGTATAAATTGTGATAGAACTCTGCATACCTTCTAAGCACACAGAGCTCTTATGAATATTTCATTTTGGGGTTTCTGCAAAGAGACTCTCCTAAAAATAATCTTCAATATATGGCACAGATCCCTGGATTATGTGCCTGGGAATACACAGAAATACGATTATTGAATAGACACTGAGATCTAAGGTTTGCTGTGAGGATCAATGTTGTGTAGACTAAAAAGGACCTCATTTCCAGAAATTCTAGTGCAATAATCCACGTCCCTATTACAGACTTTCTATCAGATTCCAAACGTCTGCGTGCTAAGCAAAATTTTCATCCAAGTATCTGGTCATGCTCAAAATGGATCTTTAGAATTATTTAATGAAGTTGAATGTTAAGGTATAAACTATTGTTATAGGTCTGTAAAACATCTGCCATTTTGTCCTTGCAAAGAGCGGGTCCTGGTGCTGAGGCCCACGTACTGCTTCTCCTCCCACTCACTTCTTTTTTCTCTTTTCCATCCACATCAGGAAAATCATACCAGTTTTCCAACAGCTGATTTAAGGACGCTGAGCCACCTTCGACCACAGGGTCTGCAGCTTGATGAAACTAGTCTAAGACTATGCACATTGTCATAGATAAAATGCGTCTAGGTAACAGTAAAAAAGCTGCAGAACAAAGAGCAGGAGGCATTGCTTCTGTTGGGCCTGGCCAATGACTCATCCATCTGTGAGGAGCGTGGGGTGCTTTCAGCAGGAATGACAAGGAAAAAGGACCAGCAGGGGGCCACACTCAAGAGCAGACAAATACCTGGCCATGAACAGCATTGTCATGATCATGATGGCTTATGTGGCCTACAGGTTTTGTTCACTCCGAATGTCCATAAGTCATCCATGAAACAGCACCAGAGTGTACAAGACCCCACTTCCCAAGCAAGGATTCAAACCCCTCCCTCACAGCAGCCTGGAGCTCCTCTGTGGAAATTCGCAATTTCACATCTATGGTTGTATATAGCACCGGGGTGTCGTAAACTAAAATGCAGTGGTAATTTGTCAGAATTTACAACCTTTTTACCTACTGCAAGACAGAAAGGGATAAAGTTGTGTTCTCTTCAAAATAGGCAGGGCCTCCAAATGCTGGCAAGTTCCAGGGAGCAAGAATTACAATGAATTGCTATAGAATCATCCCTTTGGGCTTATGAGATACTCTTTCTATTACAGTTTTATTAATTGTAAGTGCAAAGATTAAAAACTAATGACGTACTACCTGGGTGCAGGGAGGTTCTTAATATTCAGTGACCTATTTGAATGTTTTTTGTTTTTTTTAAGTAGACGATCTCTCTTTACTTCTGCTAAATCTTCTTACTGAGTTAAAATCTTCAGTTCTAATGAGCATTTTCATTTTGATAGGTAAATTGTCTTTTCTAAGTAGATTGCCCTCTTTGCCAACTTTTTTCATTTTGTACTGTTTATAAAGAAGTTGTTGCATATCAAGGTGCTTACATAGCATTCAATAGTAATCCACATTAAAATTGTCCAGTTATTAAAATTAAGTGTTAGGTACCAATTTACAATTTTAACAGCAGTCTCATTCTAAATGCAGCTCCATGTAGATCCCTCCTATTTAAAAACATTTTCTATACCCTGGATGTGGCTAGATTCAGCTAAAGTCTTATTTTCGTTTAGAAATTTCCACTCTAAAGTGAAAACCCCATGATTACTTGTAATACTTCTCCCCTAAAGCACCATTATAATAAGTTCCTTATATTAGTACATTGTACACTAATTCACAGGTTCAACATTAAAAACACATTTATTGAGTATAAACTGCAACAAGAACTGCCTTAGCCCCTGGGAAGACAAAGATGATTAAGAGATGGTCCCTGTCCTCAAGGAACGCACAATCAAGTAGAGTAAGTGGAAATGTCATTGGGAATTGCTATTGGTTTCTTTCTCACTGACTTTCCTATTTATGGAAATAATTGTCAGTGCCAGTTGTAGAAACTATTCCTTGCTAAATTTAGAATGCAAATCTTTTGCTCATCTTAGATAAGGAATGCTCCTTTCAAAATTATGCGGCTAAGCTTCTTTTTTTTTACAACCGTAGGAGCAGTTCTTTAAAACTCAATCACCTGGAAAGCTTCAAATATGTGTGTGCTTGGATAAGGCAATATCCTAGAAACACAGAGCCACTGACTGAGAGAGCACCGCTAACCTCACATGGGCCACAAATTGCTTATATGAAGGATGACAGGCGAAGCAAAATGAAAAAGAGATCCAGCACTGGTCCCTACAGCATCACATCTTGTACCACTTAGATTAAAAGACGGCTGTATTGTCTGTCACTCTAGTAATAATGAGCAAAGGGCTTCAGTAAACATGAGTAGCGTCACGCTGAGCAAGCCAGAACTAACAGACAAAAAGCCCAGTGGTGAATGACTGCCTTGTTATTTCACTATCCTACAGAAAGGGTGCAGACAGACTACTTGGCCCCAGGGAGAGCTCCTGCCCCACCCTCTCCAACTCTCCCTTTTTAAAAGGAGAAGTCTAAGGGGGGTTTAAAGGACACATCAACATGGACTCAGGGTCCAAATAGCTGAGTTTAGGTGCCAGCTCCCTAGGGTAGTCCTGGGAAGGGGTGGCTTCCAACACCTGGAGAGCCTGGGGATCCTTCGTCCCATAAGCAGTTAAATCAAGTGTAGCCTCCCTTCTGGGGTGGAAAGGGCCCTTCAGTCCCAGGTAACTCATTGATAGGCTATCTAGGGAGTACTCATTGGACAATGCACCTGGCCTTCTACAAAATGAACTTTGAATGAGTAAAAGAATTTCAAGAATCTCATAACTGTATAGATTTTAATAAAATAAGAGCAGTAGTTATCAGGTTTTGAGCCAGATATTGCATGTACTAGTGTTTTTCATGTATAACTTTTAATTCTCACATCTACCCTGAAGGCAGAGGTTATTTTCTCCACATTACAAATTAGAAAACCAAAGTTAAGTTATATTCCCAAATATTATTAGTAATGGAGCTGAAAATCAAATTTGGTCCTATGTTCTTTCTACTATGAGGTGTGATAAAAAAAAAAAATATGCTGAATGTTTAAATTTAAAAAAATTATTACAGTAAAAGACACATTGCCATTAATCCCTCTCAAAATACACCCCTTCGTTTCAAACACACTTATCCCATCACTCTTACTACTTTCTGAAGCAGTTCTGGAAGCAGTTCTGGAAGTCCTCTTTCATGAGTGTTTTTACTTCATCCTCCATCATGACAACGCTTCTTGTCACACATCGCTTCTGGTACAGCAATTTCTGTCAAATAAAAACATACGGTGTGTCCTCATCCACCTTATTCACCAGATCTGGCACCGTGCAACTTCTTGCTCTTCCCCAAAGTCAAAATGACGATGAAAGGTAAGTGTTTTGAATCAATTCAGGACATCAAGGCAGCTATGACAACACAACTAAAGACACTCCATGAAAGAGGACGTCCAGAACTGCTTCAGAAAGTGGTAAGAACGATGGGATAAGTGTGTTCGAAACGAGGAGGAGTATTTTGAGGGGGATTAAGGGCAATGTGTCTTTTACTGTAATAAATTATTTTTAATTTAAACATTCACCATACTTTTTTATCACACCTCATACATGCTATTGCTTGCATTTAGATAATTATATTATTTAACCTATAAAATATAATCATAGAATCTCAAAATATTGGAGCTGAAGACCAGTGCTTCACAATCTGTAATGTGCATATGAATCATCTAAGAGCAGGTTAAAATGCAAGTTCTCCTTCAACAGATCTTAGACGGGGTCCCAGTCTCTGCATTTCCAACAAGATCCCAGGTCAAGGTGATGCGGTTTGTCCAAGAATCACACTTTGAGTGGAAATGCATAAAGGTATCTAATGGAGAATCTAGTGTAACTCTCTCATCCTATGGGATTTAAGTTACAGAAAATCAAAGATACTATCATTAAGTAATAAAGAATAGGTACATCTCAGTTTTTAGGAAATAAACAGCATTTTTTCAAAAGCAGTCATATCCCCTTAGAATAATATATTTCTGCATCATTAAGCTTTTCAAAGAAAATATTTTATCTATATATATAATTTATATATAAAATATTTTATATATAAGCCATATAAAATATATAAATATAATTTATATAAAATTATACACAATATATTTTACATAAATTACATAAAATATATTTTATATATATCTTTTATAATAAATATAATAATAAATATAACATAAAATAAATATATAAAATATGTGTTATATAAAATATATTTATATAACATATTTTATGTTTTATATAAATTATATAGAGATTATATACATACCTACATATATACATAAAGATTATATATGTTATATATTTATATATATGTGTGTATATATATATATATATATATATATATATATATATATATATATATATATATATATAAAATATATATCTGAAACCAACTGGTAGATCTTATTTTAAAAACTGAAGTTTCCAAGTATGAAAGAAGGGAGAAATCTGCTCACTGTCCATGGTCAACCCAGAGCACTTACCTGTCCTCCTTACCTCAAGTAGTGACTTTCAGCCCATCACCCTGTCAAGGAGTCTAGACAATTGTTGCAATTTTGAGGTGAGTTGTCCTTTCCTCCACTTGTTCTTTCATAACACAGATGAGTTGAGCCCCAGCACTTTTGAATGCAGTGTGGTATTTGGTGTTCACTGGGCTGGGCAGAAGGAAGAAATGAACAGGATCGTGTGCTTGACTCCCGGAAGCCCTTCCTGCCAGCCCTCAGTGGCCGCCACAGCCCTTGCACAGCAAACTGCTCATTAGCGCAGGAACAGCTGATAATCAATCCCCAGAACCTGTGCTTTGCTCGGTCGAAGAACAATGAAATCAAAGAGGGAAGCATGTGTGACTGGGAGCAAGTTAGGAAACAAGCCCTGATAAATTGCCCCTGAGCCTGAGAGCACACAAAGTGGCAGGAGTGCACATGACAGGAAGGAAGAGCTGTGCAGATTTATTGGGATGGAAAGAATGACTAAAAGCAAACCAACAGAGAATCACAGACTCTTGTGAAATCCCGACTTTGTGGACGTCAACACAGGTCACGGGCTCTGAGAAATGAGAGGGGCAAAAAAATTAAGGCGTTTTGATGCCTCTGGCCTTCCTTTAGAATTGCAGTAAGCCTGAAAGGGACTCTTCAGGTTCTGTAGGGAACAAATTATTTGCTTGGGTTGCATGAATTGCTGCCACATAGTAGAGAAGAATTTTTAGGACCAAGAAAACTAAGAACATTAGGAAAATACCCTGCCAGCCATACCTCTGCCTCTGTCTGTATGTGACCACAGATATTCACCATAACAACAACATATTAATAAACATGAAGTAGGACATAAATACTTCATTGTAGTTCACTCAACAAATATTGTTCACTGCCTTAATTTCAGGCATTTTTATGGGTACTTAGGATACAGCAATAAACCAAAAAAAGTCACTTCCTTCATGAAGACACTGGTGAAGGGAGACCACCACTACCAGTAACAACAACAAAAAAGAAAGAAAGAAAAAAACATACACAGTAGTTCCTCCAATAATATTATAACATTGATGGGAAAAAAAAAAATTGATTCCCAGCTGGGGCCACAATCTCACTATCTGTGTGGAGTTTATACATGGTCCTGGTGTATGGGTTGGTTTTCTCCAGTTTCCTCCCACGTCCCAAAGATGTGCGTGTGTCGTGAATTGGGTGGATACATTGTCCCAGTTTGAGAGATTGTGGGTGGATGTGTGAGTGGCCCTGCGATGGAAGGGCATCCTGTCCAGGGTGGGGGCCTGCCTGGTGCCCTAAGCTGCAGGGATGGTCTCTGGCCACTGGTGCCCCAGAACTGGAATAAGCAGCTTGGAGAATCATGATCTTACTTGTGTTTGTTTATCTCTCTTAAATGTATGTATAGCTCGCATTTATTTCATTGTTTAATATTAGAGGTGTTTTAGGTCTGTACATAGAAGTTCGGTGATGTTTTTGTGACCAGAAATATGCTTTGGAACTTAACTCTTGTGTATATCAAGTAGCCTATGGTATAATCGGTTTTGTTATACGTTGTTTCCTTAAAGTCGCAGTTTCTAAGGACTTCTTGATGATTTTAAGTGAGAACCTGTGGTATATGATATAATGTCTGGTTACAAGTGATGCAAAGAAAAACACATCAAGAGGAAAGAAACTGATGGGAAGTGCCATTTTACATGAGGTGATCAGAGGGGTCTTCTCTGAGAAGACAACATTTGAGTAGAGGTTTGAACTGAGTAAAAGAAAAAACAACAACAGACTTAGAGGCAAAGGATTGTATTTGTGTTCCTTACTTGAAAGCTCTTAGCTGCTTTTGAACGAAGCCTCAATGAAAACTTCTATCAGCCCAAGACCAAGGGTTTTTGAACCTGTTCTTTCAGGCTGCCAGTTACAGAGTGGGCCAGGCACCATGCTAAGTGGGTACCATACCTTATCTCCTATAATCCTCACAAGTCTATAAGGGCGATAGTATGGCTTATTTTAAAAAATAGATAACTTGGACTCGTAGGGTTAAGAAACCAGCCCAAGGTACTCAAAAGCAAGTGGCAGGTTGAAATTCACTTCTGGGTCTATGCACGTGACTTAACCTCCTCATATTCCCCCTCATTTTGAATACCTCTGTGCCACTGAGTTTCAAAACCATCTTAATCTTCATGTTGGTAACAGCCTGAAACAGCTTGTCAGATGTGTTTTCTTTCTTCTTCCCTCATTCTCATGCTTATTTTGAAATAAGTTTCCTCTCTCTGGCCTTTTCCACATAGTCAGGACTCCAGTCTACTGGGCAGCTGTAAGACAGTACTGACTAGGGGTGGTCTGGACCAACATCGGTCCAAGCAGGTGAGACAGCAGCTCAGGAGCAGGGCAAGGCTCAGACAGACAGGCTGGTGACATTGACCAAGAGATTGAATTTCATGTAGAAATCAGTTAAAGAATAACGGACTCAGAGGGCAAGATACAAAGCTTAGACATATTTAGGGCAGGGTCAGTAAGAACTGGACAGGTCAAGGAGAGGGCTGACCATCCAGAGATAGACTTTTTTGCTGTCCATTCATATTTTGTTAGTGAAGTCAGCCTTCAGCCCAGCACTGTGAAGTCACTCAGACGTGAGAGGATTTCAAGAGCTCACTGTCCTTGGCTGGGACAGGGAGCATATGTCAAGAGCACTGAGGTGACATTGCTTCCCAGCTAATTTCAGGGAACCCCTTTAACTTTGCAATCAAGCACTCTTGCGTGTTCAAACTCAATGTTCTCCATCCAACAAATAAAAGTTAAGACAAGGAAAACCTGACAAGGAGACAATACCATTTGCAGTGGTTTTACAGTCACCATTACCTTTAATGTGAAACATAAATCTCAAACTTGACATCATCTATATTCTATATATTTGGAGCAAGAAAAAGAATCAAATGAAGGGTACAAGAAACCATACCGCGTGGACGTGCCAGATGAGAAAAGTAATAGCATGAGTTCCATTCTTAACCCCAAAGGCATCGACTGGAAATGACAGAGAGGTTTTGTTTTACGTTGTATTCTGTGCAAGTTTACATTTATATGTTAAGACTCTAGAAAAAGGAGATAATAAAAAGTGTTAATGGTGTCGCTTGGGTAAGGACAAGAGGTCGTTGGTTCTGTTGGTAGGAAGAGCAGTAAGAGAACTAGAATTTCTAATAAAATATGTATAATGTACTACCGAGACCCAGAAATTACGAGGAGGAAGGTTTATGAAGAGAAAATAAGACCGTGCTCCCCCAAGCACGTAGAGTTGTGATGCTTCTGGCCTTCTTGTAGGATTGTATAAAATATTAATATTTTGATTTTCTCCCTTGCAGTTTAAATTTGAAGAAAGTTTTTAAATGTCATTTATGTGATGAAAATATTCAACTAATGGCTGAAAGACTAGTCAGTAAATTTGATTAATTTTCCAGCTAATTTGGTTAGTGTCTACCACCTCTACACCCTTAGCCAACACCAGTCTATGAGACATCAGCACAAAAGGGAGCTGAGAATTAAGATGATAAGAACCAAATATGTAACTATGTACTAAGGGCTGAGAAAAGCAAGACAAATAACCAGATAGGCAAGCACAGGTAGTAGGAGGTACCAGAAACAATGTCAGCAATCAGAGATACATGCAGGCAACAAATGAATCTCGGTAAGACTCTTGATTATAATCTAATTGCGAATAAGATAAGCAAAGAGAGTTCTGTTTCAGGCCTGGAAAACCAATAATAAGAACGATACTTGATACTGAGTCCAACTGACTGCTGTGAACTAAGGGACTGTTATATGCTTCTTTGTATCACCGTCCTGTTGCAGAAGAGCTGAACCTGCTAATAAAGGACTAGCCAGCTGCAAACATGGACATGCAGTTCATTGCACAAGGGCACCCAGCCAAGTGAGTGAATAGGCATTGAAATCCAGCCCAGGTTCTGCCTGCCAAACCATATGCTCTGTATGGGAATGGATTTGCCTGGAAGAAGGAGTACCTTTTTCTGATTCCCACAATCGGTTCTCTTGCCAAATCATAAACCAGTGGAATTGAAACCACTTTGAGGATGCCTCTTTTTAATTCTACAAAGGGGCCAATTGTGCTATCAGAGGCCCTGGTAAAGATATGCAGGCATGCATATCCAGAATAAGAAAGTGGTGGTGAAGAAAGAGAGGAACTGAGTGGAGTAGAATAGAAAAGGAAGAGTCTGATGGAAGGGATCCGGTCAAGATAGTAAAGCTGGAATTTTTATAAATAATTTAGAATGATTTCTTCTAACATCTCTCTTGCATTCAAGGAGTCTCTCAAAATTAACATTCATTTGAAAATGAAAAGTTAAATGTAATACCTATATTAGTTATGATTAGGCTTAGCTATGAATGACAGACATCTGTAAAATAGCAACTTAAACAAAACAGAAATCTATTCTCTCACATAAAACATGGATGTGGACAGTCCAGGGCTGGCATAGTGAGTGTCCTGCCACCTGGAACCCAATGTGCTTCCAGGCAGCCAGCTACAGAGGCTGCCCTTGTTCTCATGGTCCAAAATAGAGATCAATCCATCATATCCATGTTTCAAGCATTAGGTGGGTAGTGGGTAGAGGACCCATACTACTGTCTCTTAAAGAAATTTCTCAGAAAACTACTATACTATATTTCCATTTAGCCAATATACCATTGGCTAAAATTGAGTCACATGGCCACACCTAGCTACAAGGGAAGCTGGAAAATGTCTTATTTCAATTTGCCTTAAGAACAGCTAAAAACTAGAGGTTCTAAGGGGGGGGGGGGGAATGGATATTTGGGTAAGAAAATAGTAGTATCTAACACATAGACAGAAGTTGAAATTTGAAAACAAAGCCCAGGGATACGACCAGTTAATTGACAAAAGATAAATATAATGGGGTAGCAAATAGAAGGGTAAACATGTAATGTACTATCATTTATATCAATGTAAATTAAAGCAGAGGGATGGCACTTTCTCTTATCAAATTAAACCCTTGAAAAAGAATAAAATTTGCTGAATAGTTTATAGAAAAATATAATGGTTAACAATAGTTATCTTGAAGCAGTGGAACTACAAATGACTTTTTTTTCAGAAAAGCTTGTCTTAAATTTAGAGTAGTGACAATTTCTTTAAATGTTAGCCAGTTGCAGTTTTTGTTTCTGTTTATGCCTCTTTAACTTTTACAGCAGACAATTTTAGTTCTTGTCTCCCTGACCTAAACCAACAGCGTGGTAAATGGCATTACACTTCAGTGGTCATTTTTTCTTCTTTCGTCTTCTTATAATCTCAACAACAATCAACAGAACTTATTTAACTGTACTTAAGAGGTTCCCGGTCCTCTCATCTTGTTCTTTTCTTTGACACTTGGGTGGTAGCCATTATTCTCTTAGGAACAGAATTTTAGCTAAAAGTCTATGTGTCTATCGATAGTCTAATTCTTCAGACTTGCTTGTTCAGGCTCACATCTTTCTAATGTTCCTCTCTAATACGACTGTATATGTGTGTGTATCTTTATAAGTGGTGAATGGATCTTTATAAGACATTGGTAAGGAGTAGACATGCTTATGAGAAACAATCTCTTCTGTGGACAAGTATCGTGAATGCAAATGTTGGTCAAATCCACATCATCTATGATATGATGATTCCAAAATTTGTCTTTAGCTCTTTTCCCTCTCCTCTAGGACCTGATTTATGCATCCAACACTTTCATTTCAATGTCTAATTAAGTATCTAAAAATATATTTTAGCCAGAATAAAATGCTTGATTCCCCCACCCTGCAAACACTTGCCTCTTCCCAAGTCTTCCTACCCTACTCCCACATTTAATAAAATCACAAGTCACACAACTGTTCAGGTAAAAACTATAAACTCTTCTGGTTTTGCTCATATTCTTGGTTTCTCTATTCCATCCACCTAAAAAGTCCCATTTGCTCCACTTTCTAGCTATACACCAAATCCAGTCACTTCACACTATCTCTACTGCTATCTTTGGTCCAGTCCACTATCATTTCTTGTTGACCACCACTCTAGCTATCTGTATCAATCAGGTTGGAATGGCTGCTTCAGCGAACAATACCCGAACTTCAGTGGCTTATCATAATAAAGGATTATTTCTACCAGTGAGGCTCTGCTCCATGCAGTCATTCAGAGTCTAGGGTTCTTCAAGTAGTGGCTCCACCATCACCTAAGTCCTCAAAGTGTAGCATCCAACTAGCAGATGAGGGAAGAAAAAATTCATGGAGATTTGCAGGAAAATGTTTAGGGTTTCAACCTTAAAATGGCCTATATCATTTCTACCAACATCGCACTGGGCAGAAGTCAGTCACATGGCCCCATCTCTGCAAGGCAGCCCGGGTAATGAAGTCTTCCTGTCTGTCCAGGAAGAAACTAAAACATATTTTGGTGAACACATAGCATTGTTTTTGCCACACTTATTTCCTGCTTCTGCAACAGTTATAACATCTTCTCATATAGATTAAAAATCAGAGCATATCACTGCCCTGATTAATTTTCAAGTAGCTCCCCACTGTGATCACATCAAAATACAAATTTCTTATCCTGTTTACACAGTCTTATATGATCACATACATGTGTGTACCTCTGACCTTAGATGCGTCTACACTTCTTTTTCGCTTATTTTCTAATGCCCCATAGCAATTCTAAGTTCACTCTTAGCTTAGGGCTTTGGCACAGGCTGGCCCCCTTTTCTAGAATACTCTTCTCCCATATATTTGGGTATTTACTCCTTTTTATCATTCTGTCTTGTCACCTCCTCACAGAAATTGTCCATTATTCACTCATTAAAAATAGCTTCCTACACACCTAATATCTCACTGTTATATTACCATGGGCTATTTTGTTTATAGCATTTACAATTATGAGCTATTACCCTATACTTAATTGTATTTATTGTCTAAGGCCTATTATTCTATTAAGAGCAGGGTCCTAGGATATTTTGTTCATTGTCAAATACATCATGAGAACAGTGACTGCTATCGGATACGCATAATATATCAATTTTTTGAATGAATGAACAAATACCTATTTTAGTTAGATATGAGTTTGGGATCAGCTGCTATAAAAGGGACCTCGAATAATGAGGATAATGAGGCCTACATATGATTAAAGCTTATTTCTCCCGCAAGTAAATAATTCCTGTATAAACAGCCCAGATTTAAGCCTATCAAAACTAACAAATCAGCTTCACAGAGTCAATCCTTCTTCCCTGTGGCTCCACAAGGAGTTGGCCCTAACTGGCAGGTTCACCATGGCACATACCTCATCCACATTCCTGCCAGCAGGTGGGAGAAAATAGCATCCAACCTTTTATATCCAGGACGCAGAAGTTAAACACACCATTTCCTCTAACATTCCATTGCCTAAAACTCAGTTAAGTAGTCACACTTTGTTGTAAGAGTGGATGAAAAATTCAGACTGATTCTTTGTATGTATGTGATAAGATAAAAAATTGGGGTCTGTTATTATAGAAGAAGGGAAGATATACTGGAAGAACACTAAAAATCTCTACCATAACACTTGAAGTGATATTTTTTCCATTAGCATTTTATAAGGGAAGAAACCACATCAAAAAGAACTGAACCTTCAGTGTATAATGACCTCTATAGTACTTTTGACAGTTAAGTATATATTTATAGCTAGCCAAGTACAAAAACATCAAACATTCTGACATTAACTACCAATCCCTTTTCATCTAATTATCTGTAATATCTTAGCAAAAATAGTAGAGCACAATCTCTGTCCTAGTTCTGATTCAACTTCTCTGGCATTTGGTTGCCCTGGTTCTTGCCTCTTACTCACTCCTCCATCCCACGCAGAGTGATTTCCCCAGGCTGATCTGGATTATTTCTGATTTAAAGCTAATGGACTGACTGCAAAGGATTCTGCATTTCAGGTTGAATTTTTAAAATGCAGCAGTATTGTGTCTTGACTACCCTGACGTTGTCCATGGTCTTTCCATCCCTTTAGCTAGTTCTTTTCCTCCTCAGAAGTGCACTGGTGTGTGCAAGTTGGAAATTGGACAGAGTGGCTTTCTGATGCAAATATGAATTTCTCAGCTCCGAGTGCCTGTGAGTGCCCTCGGCAGCTGGGATTGGAGGGCGTTGCAGGGGCTTCCCTGGACTTCGTGTGGAAAAGGTCAAGTCTAAGTTGAGTCTAGGTTAGAAAAGCGTACTGTGAAACTCTTTCCTGCAATGAGTTTTTCTTGTCTCCTCCTGGCAAATCATATTCTATAGCCCCTCCCATCCCCAATCACCATTTGTCTTTACAGCTTCAGCAACTTGAGAATTATTCCTTGAGATACAATTCTGCTCAACTAGCGTTTTAATTTTTCTATTTTGCGTACATTTTTAATGATTACAACTGTCTCACTATCTTGCTATTTAGATTTACTTTTCCTTCCTTTTCTGTGAAAAAGTGCCCTTAGCACTTTCAAATAGAAGTAAATTTTGAGGCATGCCTGTCTCAAAAAAAGTATGATGAGAGTATCTCTAGAGATAAATCTTTCAAATTTCGAAAAACTCTACATTCAAAACATATATACTGAACATTATTTGGCACGTGCAGGCCTTTAAATCTCTTTCTCCAGCAAATGTCTCAATGTATTTAGGTTTAAGAAAATTTATAAAAGAATATATATATATACTATAGTATATTTAAAAAACACTTGATTTTACTATATGTATATATACTACATATAGTGTATATACATATAGTAAAATCAAGTGTTTTTTTTCAATATTGGTTGGTGATCTAAAAGGGTTATGGCATCCTTAAAGAAGGGAGGCAAAGAAGAAAGCCTTTCAATCCCAGCACACTGCACTTTAAAGAGTCCGTATGTTCTTACGCATCTGTCTACTTGATAATATGCATAATCTGTGTATGTCACAATCGTTTTCTGTTTCACTGATACATTTTCATCAGCCTGGCTTTTGTTATTTGGGCTGCGTAGGCTGACTGGTGATGCATTCAATACTAAACCAGGCTTAAAACATGACCTTGAGCAATTTACTTAATTTCTTTGTGACATAGGAACTTGGAAGGAATGACTAATTCTTTATTCTGATTCTCTAAAAACATGGTACGTGTTTTACACGAAAGCAGTATTTTTGAAAAAATTACTATAAATTAAATTGTGAAAAAAATCATGTTTTAAAGGCAGAGTCTCTCACTGCATGCTACTTTATATTGTAGTTTTAGTTCAGAGAAGGAGTCGTTATAAGACAAGCAACTGAGTTTTATTTAAATTCAGATTTTTTTTTTTTAACTCAGAGAATTTCTTTAAATGATATGTTGAGGAACACCAAAGAAAGAAGATGTAAATACAGAGTGGTTTTATTTTTCTCCAATTACAGCCTTCAACACAAGCCTTAACATTTTGGACAGACTCCATAATTTCAGGTCAATTTTAGGTATTACAATTCAGCCTGTTTCACTGTAAATCTTTAATTTCCTGTCTCATCAGCCATCCTCAACTAGTCGAGGGAGGCGGCCTGCTTTACTGCTCCCTTTCTCACCCCTTGGAGGGTATGTGTATGTATGTGGCTATGAGCGGAGTGTGGGAAGGGTTGGTTCAGAGATACATGTTTCCGCTCCCTCTTCTAGGTCTAGCTCTTCAAAAATTGGGTATGGGGAAGAGGAATCAGGAGGGGCAGATCTTCTTAAGCAACTGATACCTGTCGGTAGATGCTGGGAAGGAAGTCTTCTCGCTCTGGCTCAAAATGGTCCCACTTGCTGCTGAAGGCATCTCAGCTGTGGTAGTCTCCCTCCCAGGGATGATGAGGGTGGTTTGCCCGGGATACCTCAAGGAGGGTTTCCAAGGGCTCCCTGCAGTCCTTCAGCACTTAGATTCCTAGGAGGGGTATAACCTCAGTTGGCCCATTTGTGCTTTAGTTGCCAATGTCCTGCCTCCTCCATTCATCTTCCTGCCCCTTCAGGGGAACTAGAGGAACTGCTCCCACCCACTCAGAGAACCAGAAGCACACAGAGGAGTCCACCACTAGCCTTTTCTCCCAAGCCACTCTACATTGCAGTCTCTTGTCATTTTGCTGTTCTGAGCAACTCCAGCAGCCTTCCAGCATTTTCTAGAACTAACACACCAGAAGCAGTCAGGCTTCTTTGTCCACTCTCACAACTGCTGGGCACACACACATATCACACTCTCCCAGGAAACCTCTCACCATACCCTAGATGATAGCACTAGAATGGGCCTCAGATTTTGCAGCTCAGAAACCTCCCAGCTGGTATGTGTAAAGGGTTCTCTTAGAACATCACTGGCCACCCTGTCCCCCAAAATTCCTCACTGTCTTTTTTCACGTTTAGACACTCAAAATTTTCTTTCAGACTGTGTTACTGATTTCGTGCAAGTTAGGAGTGTTCTCAAGAACTTTATGTTCCTTTGTCCCAGTACAGGGCATTTCTGAGGCAATGGGAAAAGTCGCGGTCGTTGTTTC